>NW_027362769.1:82400852-83039602 GCF_046119375.1 Phyllobates terribilis
CAGCCGAGCTTGATCCTTATAAAGGCTTTTTAACTGCAGCAGCTTTAGTGGACGCTGCTGGAGCTGGAATTACGCGGCTGCTGGCATGAGACTTGCCCTCCAATAGATCCTTGTAAATGGATTTAAAGTGTATTCATTCAAATTAGAGGGACAATTTAAATTAAAAAGCTTAGAGCTGCCTCCACCACAGGGGGGCTCGCTCGACCCACCAGCGGACAGGCACCAGTATTGGGAGAGGGGGGCTGGCCGTCAGGGTTCACCGCGGCTCTGGCACACACCCGGCGACACGGAGGTGGCACGGGCAGGAGCGGACTGGCCGTGTCGGCTTCTCACTTTTTGGATTTTAGAAGGGCATGACATGCCTATATCTGTGTCTCCCCCTCCTTTTACTCCTCCACCTCTTTTCTTTTCGCATGACTATATGTACTTGTCACTTTTCCATGTGTTAGTTATGTCTTCTGAGCAGTTTGTCAGCTTTTGGACACCTTTGAAGGTGTTTTCTATGTGTTCCTATGTGTTTTTGTTTGCCTGCCATTGGTTTTAACGGTGTTCGAAGGTGTTTGACGAAAAGTTCGACGAACAGTTCGGCGAACACACGGGTGTTCGACGAACCGAACCGAACTCGAACACTACGGGGGTGGCTCAACACTACTGATAACCCCAAAAAGGCCATTTGTACCACCTGCCATGCCAGCATCAGCAGGGGTGACAAAACTACCAGCCTGACCACCACCAGCATGATCAGGCACATGGCAGCAAAGCACCCGACTTTGTGGGGCGAAACCCAAGGTCCACGACCAGTGTCAGCGGGTGTCACCACTGCTTCTTCCGCTGTTGTGCGTGCAATAGAACCCCCTGTTGTGTGTGCAAGGCAATCCCCTGTCCATACTGCATGTAAAGATGCCCCCTCCTCTCAGTCTTCACTTGTTATGGCAGTTTCTCAAGAAACAGCATCAACGTCCACGTCCCACCGCAGCATTCAATTGTCCATATCCCAGACCTTGGAACGAAAGCGGAAATTCGCAGCTAACGCCCTACAGGCCACAGTCCTAAATTCGCACATTTCACAACTGCTTGCATTGGAAATGCTGCCTTTTAGGCTGGTGGAGACGGAATCCTTCCGCAACCTTATGGCAGTGGCCGTCCCTCGGTACTCGGTCCCCAGCCGACACTATTTTACCCGGTGTGCCATCCCCGCACTACACAAGCACGTGTCCCAAAACATCTGCCGTGCCCTCAACAACGCAGTTACTGGGAGAGTCCACCTGACAACGGACATGTGGACAAGTGCTTGTGGCCAGGGACGGTACATCTCCCTGACGTAAACATAGTGGAAGCCGGGACCCAGTCTGACCTTGGGACGGAACACATCCTCCCCACACCGAGGATTGCGGGCCCTATGTCAGTCAGAGTTGCCCCCACAGTGTACAGCTCCTGCGCATCATCCTCCTTCTCCTCCTCCTCCTCATGTTCAGCCTCCATCTCAGATATCACCACATCAGTTACAAGCTGGAAGCACTGCAGTACTGCCTCCCCCAAGCGGCAACAGGCTGTGCTAAAACTCATAAGCTTAGGTGATAAACCTCACACTGCTTGTGAGCTGTGGACAGCTGTGAAAGAGCAGGCAGATCTGTGGCTGAGACCACTGAACCAACATCCAGGCATGGTCGTGTGTGACAATCGCCATAACCTGGTGGCGGCTCTGAGGCGAGGCGAGATCACTCACGTACCATGCCTGGCTCATGTGCTTAACCTCGTGGTTCAGCGGTTTCTTAAATCGTACCCCGAGTTGCCAGATCTGCTCGTCAAAGTACGCTGACTGTCAGCTCATTTTCGCAAGTCAGCTACAGCTTCCGCCGCCCTTGCTGTGTTGCAGCAGCGTTTGCAGCTTCCGGCACACCAACTGGTGTATGATGTCCCCAAATGTTGGAGCTCTACCCTCCACATGTTACAAAGGATTTGTGAGCAGAAGAGAGCTGTTGTGGAGTACCCGCAGCAACAAGGCCGTCGATATTGAGGTCAGACTCCACACATAAGACCTCATGAGTGGACCTGGATGTCTGACATATGTACCATCCTGACAAACTTTGAGGAGGCCACCAAGATGGTCAGTGGCGATGACGCCATCATTAGTGTCAGCATCCCACTTGTCTGTCTTTTGCAACGCTCTCTGCAGAGAATTAAAGAGGAGGCATTGCAGCCAGAGTATGATGAGATGGATCAAGAAGCCGTAGTGGGCGATTACACACAGCCCAGCCTCATCTCATCCCAACGTGCATTGGGGGACAATGAGGGAGAGGAGGAGGAGGAGGAGGAAGAACTGGAGCTGTTATCATGCGCTGTAGACCGCAGTACCTGTACAACTGTCATACCGTCGGTTCAGCGTGGGTGGCCTGAGGACAGGGGGGAAGAGGAGGAGGAGGAGGAGGAGTGCATGGTCAGTCGTAATCTTGGTGAGGACACGGAAATCTTGCCCGTTACCAGTCTGGCACGCATGGCTGACTTTATGTTACGCTGCCTTAACCGTGACCCTCGCGTTGTCAAAATGTTGGGTGACAGTCATTACTGTTTGGTGACACTTGTAGACCCCCGCTACAAGGAGAACTTTCACTCTCTTATTCCTGAGGTGGAGAGGTCTACAAAAATGGGCCAGTACCAGAAGACCCTTGCTGCAGAACTGTTAAAAAAATTCCCATCTGAACACGCTAGCGACAGAGGTCACAGTTCGTTGACCAACTAAAGCGTACAAGCGAGAGAGAGGCAACTCCAATCCAGCAGAGGCAGGGGAACACTGTCAACGTTCTGGGACAGTTTTCTCAGACCCTCCCTTCGGACAGACCCTGAGGCACGGGGTACTCTCGCAAGGAGTGGAAAGTTTCAAAAGATGATGAGGGAGTACCTTGCCGATCGTACCAGCGTCCTCCGTGATTCCTCTGTGCCTTTTAATTATTGGGTATCCTAGCTGGACACTTGGAATGAACTCGCTCTGTACGCCTTGGAGATCCTGGCCTGCCCTGCCGCTAGCGTGTTATCGGAGCATGTTTTTAGTGCCGCTGGGGGAATTATAACTGATAAGCGCACTCGCCGGTCAACTGACAATGCTGACAAGCTGACCCTTATCAAAATGAACAAGGGCTGGAGTGGGCCAGACTTTTCATCACCATCAAATGACAGCAGAGTAACATAAAGTCAAATCCACTGTGTTATTTCGGGAGGTGTATTCACATGCACCGCTTCACACCCACACATGGGTATACTCTTCCTCATTTCGGCTGTTTTATGTTCTTCTCCTTATCCTCACCCTCCACCACCACTATACCACCAGGGTGACCGTGGTCCATGTTGCCATTATTGAAAGTTCCTCCGTCCTTATTTTTGTCAGCTTTTGCTTGGAAGGCATAGGCAAAGACTCTGGGAGACCCACTCCCCAATAATGGGAATAATATTTTTAAGATGCTGTACTGTATGGCTCCTGTAAGGGGCATTAAAAGCGTCTTGTTATACCACTCTGACCTCCACGTCTCTTATAAGGGGCATTAAAAGAGTCTTGTTATACCACTCTGACCTCCACGTCTCTTGTAAGGGGCATTAAAAGCGTCTTGTTATACCACTCTGACCTCCACATCTCTTCTGAGGGGCATTAAAAGTGTCTTGTTATACCACTCTGACCTCCACGTCTCTTGTAAGGGGCATTAAAAGTGTCTTGTTATACCACTCTGACCTCCACGTCTCTTGTAAGGGGCATTAAAAGCGTCTTGTTATACCACTCTGACCTCCACGTCTCTTCTGACGGGCATTAAAAGCGTCTTGTTATACCACTCTGACCTCCACGTCTCTTGTAAGGGGCATTAAAAGCGTCTTGTTATACCACTCTGACCTCCACGTCTCTTGTAAGGGGCATTAAAAGCGTCTTGTTATACCACTCTCACCTCCACATCTCTTGTAAGGGGCATTAAACGAGTCTTGTTATACCACTCTGACCTCCACGTCTCTTCTGAGGGGCATTAAAAGCATCTTGTTATACCACTCTGACCTCCATGTCTCTTGTAAGGGGCATTAAAACCGTCTTGTTATACCACTCTGACCTCCACGTCTCTTCTGAGGGGCACTAAAAGCGTCTTGTTATACCACTCTGACCTCCATGTCTCTTCTGAGGGGCATTAAAAGCGTCTTGTTATACCACTCTGACCTCCACGTCTCTTTTGACGGGCATTAAAAGCGTCTTGTTATACCACTCTGACCTCCACGTCTCTTGTAAGGGGCATTAAAAGCGTCTTGTTATTCCACTCTGAGCTCCACGTCTCTTGTAAGGGGCATTAAAAGCGTCTTGTTATACCACTCTGACCTCCACATCTCTTGTAAGGGGCATTCAAAGCATCTTGTTATACCACTCTGACCTCCACATCTCTTCTGAGGGGCATTAAAAGCGTCTTGTTATACCACTCTGACCTCCACGTCTCTTGTAAGGGGCATTGAAAGCGTCTTGTTATACCACTCTGACCTCCACGTCTCTTCTGAGGGGCATTAAAAGCGTCTTGTTATACCACTCTGACCTCCATGTCTCTTGTAAGGGGCATTAAAACCGTCTTGTTAAGCTACTGGTGAGTCGGTCAACAGGGGTAGGGGTACTCGGATACCGGGATGGATGGGTTACTTCTGTGGGGATCACGGTTGGTCGATTCCCAGTTCCGTGCCCTGGACCGTCAGTAAAGGAATGGGGGTCAGGATGATGGGAGAATTGTGTCCTAACGCCTCCTGTGGTAACTGGTAAAGTCGGTTACCAGCGCTGTGTATGGTTGCTGAGGTGATCGGCATACGGCTTGTATGAATGCTATAGGCAGTAATGTCAAAGTAGGCACACACACATTAAGTCTTTGTTTCAGTACCTTTCTTTTACTGATGTCCGGTAACAGGTACAGTTCAGGAGGGTAACCAGGTTTCCGGTGCAAGTAGAGATATTCACTCTGGAGATTTGTGAGGCCTCCTCTAACAAAGTGTGCGTTGTTTGGGATCAGTCTTGCCTTAAGCTGAACGTGCCACCTTCACTTTCTTTGGGGTCCTTCTCCACAACTGACAATGAGGACCTTTCCTTGGGGCTACCAATTCTCTTTCTGGGCCCCTGGTCCTATACTTGGTCAAATTTGGCAACTTTCTCCCCTTCTTCTTCAGGGGGTGTAGATCCGCCTGATCTGTCCAGGTTTTCTATGCTATTCCTGAATTAATAGCAATCTCGGACTCCGGTGTCCAGGTGAGCTAAAGGGATAATAGTTTTATCTCTTTCTCTCTCCTTTTAGCCTCCGTCCCTCTGTCTAGGGCGCTTCACAACACAGACCTGTTTCCTAGTTCAGGGCTTAACTGGTTCTCAGCCAACAGCTCTCTGTCTCTCCTCCTTTACCCCTCTCTAGACTAACTGCCACCTTGCTGTCTCCCTGGAAACTGACTCCTCCCCTCAGACCTTGGGTGGAAGGTGTTGTGTGTGCCCAAGTGTACATCTCTCCCTGCACCTATGGATCCTGTGGTAATCCCCCGCAGGGGTGCCACATTCCCCCCTAGTTAACTTCAGTCCTCCGGGACTGAAACATTTTTTTTTAACAAAGATAACATAACATTAACATTTACATTTGTAATTTGAACAGAGTCTCAAAAATAAAATTTACAATAACCAGGGAAAATGGGAAAAACGGATAACCAGTCCATACAACGCTAGTTGATCTGCTGCAAGCTGTTAAAGGGAAAGTGTTTTTGCCACCACCAGTTCTGTGGCTTCGATCCATTCTTAAAAAAATTTCAAAAAGTTTCAGACGTCCAAACAGGTAAAGTCTCTGTAGGCTTAAAGATTCAAATAGACTTAATAATTCACAATACACAACAAAACATTTACTACGTGTGCCTCAGCGCAAAGGTCCTATGTACTGCAGGGGTCTCTCCCGGTCATAAGCACTGCAGGCCCTTTGGCCCTGGGGTCACCTATTGGCCAAGATTTTGCTCTCCCTAGACAGCTTCTTACGCCAACTCTACTCACCCCCTTTTTTTTATGTTGTGTACCTGGTGTAACCTGTTTTGGTCTACTCATCGCCCTTCTATATACTGACTTTAACTACATATTTACATTTTTGAACCTATTTACATTTCCATTTTGTTATGGTTTACTCCCTGTATCTGAGTGGTGGGTGTCCAAAATAAATACGTGATGACCTCCGTAAAACTGGTATCCCACTGGTGCGTAAGCCTGGTGTGGAGCGAACACTACTTACTAACTCTTGTGTTGGTCTAAGTAGCACAGGTATGCCGGAGTGTCTTCCCACTCCCCTAGTGGGAATGGCAGGTACTCCGATTGCAGGATTCCCTAGCTCGGCTGCAGCAGGTGATTCTCCTGCTCTTGATCCTTCTACTGGTTGTGGGAATGTCAACATGGGAATTAAGTATGCTCCTTTTATTTGAGGCCAATCTACAGGTAACTCTCCTAAGATTGTCTTAATTGTCCTTGGCGTCTCTTCTTCTGGTATGGGACAAGGGATATACTCTTTTTGTTGTAAGGGTTGAGGACATTTCTTTAAGTGGTCTCGGGACACTGTTGCTGTTGTTTTTCCGCTATCCTTGCTGATTAGACAGGTTTTCTGGTTGTCAAAATTGGATGGTAATACAGTGTATGGTTCTTCTTCCCACTGATTATCTAGCTTATGAAGTCTCTTTTTCCTTTTCAAAACCAATTCTCCGGGGGTTAACGGGATTCCTTGTGCATTTTTATTGAAATTGGTTTCTTGTCTTTCTCTGGATTTTGCTAGACTTTTCTCAACACACTCTTGTATTTTCTTGCATTGTTCTGTTCTTCTAGTATCCCAATCTGCACTTAAGGGGTCTTCCTCAGGAACTACAATGCCCATTTCAAAGTCCACTGGCAATTTTCCTGGTCTCGCTCTCATCAAGTATGCCGGGGTACAATTAGTTGAGCTTACTGGGATGTTGTTATAGATGTCAATCAGATCTGGTAATTTCTCTGGCCATCTGTTTCTGTCTTCCAAGGGTAGAGTCTTCAGCAATTCTATTACCACGTGATTCATTTTTTCGCACATTCCGTTAGTTTGGGGATGGTAAGGCGTGGTATGAATTTTCTTGCATCCATACAAGCTACAGAACTCTTGAAATATTTCCGCTTCAAATGCAGGACCCTGATCTGTCAATACCTGTTCTGTATATCCATGTGGCCTGCAGAAATAAGCTTGAAAGGTTCTTCCTGCTGTCTGAGCTGTCAAATCCTTCACAGGAGCTACCACTAGGAATCTGGAATAGTGGTCCACCATGGTAAGAGCATAAGTATAGCCTGATCTACTGGGTGTGAGTTTGACATGATCCAAGGCTACTAGTTCCAAGGGCTGTTTGGTTATGATAGGCTGGAGTGGTGCTTTCTGGTTGTTACGATCTCCTCTTCTTAATGAGCATGGGCCACAATTTTTACACCATTTTTCTATGGAAGACCTCATGCCAATCCAATAAAACCTCTCACGTAACAGTATTTCCAGTTTTCTCCATCCAAAGTGTCCTGCTCCATTATGGTACGCTTCCAATACCATTTGGATGTCTCTCTTTGGAACCACAACTTGCCATACCATTTCATGTGTCCTTGGATTGATATACCGTCTGCACAATTGGTTTTTATAGATAAATAGCCTGCTTCTTTCTTTCCACAGGTATTGGGCCTCTGGAGGAGCATTCTTCTCAATTTTGGAATCCGGTTGGGTTACCAGTCTCTTCACTAGGCTCATTGCCGGATCGCTATCTTGGGTTTCTTTCCATCCATAATGAGGCAGTGAGTTTAGTGCAACATCCTGACAGTTCTGGTAGATATGGGTTTCTGTCATTTTCCATTTTCTACTTTTATGGAAATCTGGAAGTTCTATTTCCTCCAAGTCATCTGTTTCTTCTTCAAGCCCTTGCAAATGTACTTGAGGATTTCTGGAGAGGGCATCAGCATTTGCATTTCCACGGCCTGTTCGGTACTTGATGGTAAAGTCGTAGTTCGATAGCCGGGCCATCCAGCGCTGCTCCAATGCACCAAGCTTTGCAGTATCCAAGTGTGTTAGCGGATTATTGTCCGTAAAGATGGTAAATTTTGAAACTGCTAAGTAATGCTTGAACCTCTCCGTGACTGCCCAGACCAAGGCCAGGAACTCCAACTTAAAGGAACTGTAATTTTCCAGGTTCCTCTTGGTAGGTCGAAGTCTTCTACTGGCATTAGCAATTACTCTTTCCTTGCCTTCTTGTATTTGGGACAGTACTGCTCCCAGGCCTACATTACTTGCATCCGTGTAGAGGACAAATGGTAGGTTATAATCTGGGTACGCCAAGATTTCCTCACCGGTCAGGGCCTGTTTCATTTGTTGGAAGGAGTCTTCTTGTTTCTTTCCCCATTCCAACGGCGGCTCTGCAGACCTTCTCTTCTTAGCTTGGCCTACTAGAAGATCTTGTAGGGGCGCTGCCATCTTCGTGTAGCCTTTAATAAATCTTCTGTAATACCCAACCAAACCTAAGAACTGACGTACCTCTCTGATGGTGGTCGGCCTCTGCCAGTCCTGGATAGCTGTCATTTTTTCCGGATCTGGTGCTACGCCATCCGCGCTGACCACATGCCCTAGGTATTGGACTTTTGGCTTCAGCAGGTAACATTTAGATGGTTTGAGCTTCATTCCATACTTTGTTAGAGCTGTAAATACCTCCACCAGGTGTTCCAGATGTTCTTCATAGGTTTTGGAATACACTATGATGTCATCCAGGTATAAAAGTACCGTCTCAAAATTCCGGTGTCCCAGGCAGCACTCCATGAGTCTCTGAAACGTCCCCGGTGCATTGCATAACGCAAATGGCATGCTATTGAATTCGCATAGTCCCATTGCTGTTTTCTCCTGGTCTTCTTCTGCAACGGAGACCTGACAATACCCACTAGTGAGATCTAATGTGGAGAAATACGTAGCAGTTTTTAATGCAGCAAGAGACTCCTCTATCCGGTGTAACGGGTAAGCATCTTTGTGAGTGATCTTATTGACCTCCCTGTAATCCACACACATCCTCATAGTGCCATCCTTTTTTCTGACTAAGACTAAGGGGGCCGCCCAGGGACTACAGCTATCTCTTATAACCCCGGCCTCCTTCATGTCCTGCAGCATCTCTTTAGCACACTGGTAGTGGTTTGGTGGGATGGGTCTATGTCTCACTTTAATCGGGGGATGATCTCCTGTGGGTATGTGATGGCGTACCCCTTTTATCCTCCCAAAATCTAATGGATGCTTATTGAATACTTGGCTAAACTCTTGTACTACCCGGTAAACTCCTTGCTTCTGGTGGTCGGGAGTGGAATCAGTCCCTATGTGCAACTGCTGACACCACTCCTCCAGCTGTCCCTTGGGGTTGTTGTCCTCCGCCTGACTTGACGGGAGCAAGGGCTCTAGTGTCTGTATGTTGTTATTACTAGAGATGAGCGTTGTTCTACTCGAACTGTTCGCCAATCTCAAATTCGAGCTGTTTTGGGCGGTGTTCGAGCCGGTCGGCGAACACGAACAATTTTAGAAAAATTCGGCTGTTCGAGGTTATGTTCGATAACTGTTCGTGCACCAAAATCATAACTGGATTTTTTCTCAGTAATGATGAAAATTAATGTTAATACGCAGTTTGAGTGTATAGCGGGGCGGGGGGAGGGGCAGGGGATGGATCTCTGCAGGAACAATGAAGATCTCCATTTTTTTTTCTCTTTCCCGCATTTGCAGTGGGGAGGTGCAATCTGTCAGCCTATCAGCAGCGCACACACGGAGCGAAGTGCTTTTTTTCACACAAGCAAGGGCATGTGTGATTGGCAGTGTATGTCACATGGTCTTGCCCTATAAGACCAAGCCATTTTACCCGTCGCCACCATTTTCTCACTGCTGCAGCTGCGTGTTAGACGGCACCGCTGTTGCTGTGTGTGCTATACCTTGTTAATTTCAAGCCAATTTTCGCACAAATATACAGATAGCTTGGGAGTAGGGAATAGTTGTGATTGCAGTCCTTTTAAGGACTAGGTTACAGCATTTCCTACGACTTTTATCAGGGAGGTCTGTGCTCTTAAATAGATAGGTTGTGGGAGTAAAGACTAATTGTAATTGGAGTCCTTTTCAGGACTAGGTTACATGAGTTCCTATCAGTTTTTGCCAGGCAGGTCTGTGCCAGTGCTGTGCAAGTTTTTTTCACAGCATTTGGCTGAATCTAGCAAAGCTATTCCTTTTTGGCCTATTGCAGAGTGTGTTAGTCAGTGGAGTAGCCTATCTGTGTTGCAAGATATAACACCTGTGTATAGAATACCAATTTTTTTACTGCACCTTTTGGGCATAGCATCATTCTATTAGTCCATCTATACTGACCTCCATCAGGTTGCAAACTGAATATAATTTTTTTCTGCATCTAGCTCTGAAAAAATATTTGGGCTTCTAGCGGTGTGTGGGACTTGGTCTATTAGTCCATCTATACTGACCTCCATCAGGTTGCAAATTAAAAATAATTTTTTTCTGCATCTACCTCTGAAAAAATATTTGGGCTTCTAGCAGTGTGTGGGACTTGGTCTATTAGTCCATCTATACTGACCTACATCAGGTTGCAAATTAAAAATAATTTTTTTCTGCATCTAGCTCTGAAAAAATATTTGGGCTTCTAGCGGTGTGTGGGACTTGGTCTATTAGTCCATCTATACTGACCTCCATCAGGTTGCAAATTAAAAATAATTTTTTTCTGCATCTAGCTCTGAAAAAATATTTGGGCTTCTAGCAGTGTGTGGGACTTGGTCTATTAGTCCATCTATACTGACCTCCATCAGGTTGCAAATTAAAAATAATTTTTTTCTTCATTTATCTCTGAAAAAATATTTGGGCTTCTAGCAGCGTGTGGGACTTGGTCTATTAGTCCATCTATACTGACCTCCATCAGGTTGCAAATTAAAAATAATTTTTTTCTGCATCTAGCTCTGAAAAAATATTTGGGCTTCTAGCAGTGTGTGGGACTTGGTCTATTAGTCCATCTATACTGACCTCCATCAGGTTGCAAATTAAAAATAATTTTTTTCTGCATCTAGCTCTGAAAAAATATTTGGGCTTCTAGCGGTGTGTGGGACTTGGTCTATTAGTCCATCTATACTGACCTCCATCAGGTTGCAAATTAAAAATAATTTTTTTCTGCATCTAGCTCTGAAAAAATATTTGGGCTTCTAGCAGTGTGTGGGACTTGGTCTATTAGTCCATCTATACTGACCTCCATCAGGTTGCAAATTAAAAATAATTTTTTTCTTCATTTATCTCTGAAAAAATATTTGGGCTTCTAGCAGCGTGTGGGACTTGTTCTATTAGTCCATCTATACTGACCTCCATCAGGTTGCAAATTAAAAATAATTTTTTTCTGCATCTAGCTCTGAAAAAATATTTGGGCTTCTAGCAGTGTGTGGGACTTGGTCTATTAGTCCATCTATACTGACCTCCATCAGGTTGCAAATTAAAAATAATTTTTTTCTGCATCTAGCTCTGAAAAAATATTTGGGCTTCTAGCAGTGTGTGTGACTTGGTCTATTAGTCCATCTATACTGACCTCCATCAGGTTGCAAATTGAATAAAAAAAATTTCTGCATCTAGCTCTGAAAAAATATTTGGGCTTCTAGCGGTGTGTGGGACTTGGTCTATTAGTCCATCTATACTGACCTCCATCAGGTTGCAAATTAAAAATAATTTTTTTTCTGCATCTAACCCAGCCAATAGTTTTGGCCTAATACCACAGTTTGGCCACTCAGCTCTGCTCGGTTACCATCCATTGTTTTTTTGTGCAAACAACTCCAGAGTTGTGAATTAGTTAACCACCAAAATGAGTGGAAAAAGGCCTGCTGCTGGTGGAAAGGGGAATAGGCGTGTTGGGAAGGGGAAAAAAGGTTGTGTCCGTGGGGTAGGTGCAGAAGAAAGACCATCTTCCAGCCAAACTAAAATGTCTACTTCTTTTAGCGGACAATGTGATAAGATCCCTTTCTTACGGCCACGCCAATCGCTACAAATTCCAGATGAGGCACAAAAACAGCAGGTGCTTCAACGGATATCAAGTGCTCCTTTAAGTGGGCTCTCCTCCACATCAACTTCAACATCACAAATACTCCAGTCCTCAAAGGTGTCACCCAAATCGCACTTGCTTCCTCACAGCTCCCAAATCTCCAGCTGCCCGTCTGAGTGTGAGGTAGAACAGATGGTTGAGTCTGCAGAGCTGTTTACTCATACTATAGCCTGGGAATCAGAGGTCGACTCCAGCGCTTCTGTGAATCCAGACGAGGAAATGATCTGCACTGATGCCCAGAATCTTTATGAGTCGGATCCAGGACCAGACGCAGAAGGTTCTGACCATAATGTAGACCCTCATTCCCAAACTGTAACTCCTGTTGGTGGAGACAATGAGGAAGACGATGATAAGACTCAAATACCTGATTGGAGCGACAACTTTAGTTTTTTGTCAGGGCAGGAACAGGTTGGCTCTGAGGACGACGGGTGTGATAACGCACAGGGTGATGATGATGAGGTCGGAGATCCCACTTACTGTCAACCCACAGTCAGCCAAGAGATGAGGTCAGCAGAGGAGGTGGAGGAAGATGCTAGTGACGACGAGGTCAGGTTGCGCCTTCCTGGACAGAGACGTAGTACTGGAAGCACGTCAACAACTGCATCCTCAAACACAACTCTGCCTCTCACCACAAGTCGTGGTGGCTCTTCAGGTCGCATGGGTGCTAAGCCTTGCATAGCCTGGGCATTTTTTCAGATCGATAAAGATGACCCAACTCGTGTTATCTGTAACATTTGTCAGCAAAAGCTAAGTAGAGGCCAAAAAATACATAGTTTGAGTACTTCATGCATGAACCGGCACATGGACATGAAGCATAAGTTGCAGTGGGAAGCTCAGTGTGCTACAATGCGGCCTAGCCGGCCGGGCCAATCACCGTCTGCCATATCTTGTGCATCCGCGGCCTCTTCATCCTCTGTGACTGGGGGGACAGCAGTCACACCTGTTTTGGGGCGCAGACCTGCCACCTCTTTACCCGCAACAGCCAGCGTGATTGGCAGGTCATCATTTTCTTTGGAGGTGGTAACACCAGCTGGTGTTGAGCGCTGTCCGACATCGATAGCACCACCTTTGGATCAAGGCAACCTAACATGTCCGCCTGCATCTTCCTCACAGACCGGCAGTTTGCCGGGGACACCCTTATCAACCCCGTCTAAGCACAATAGCCAGCCCTCGGTCCCTCAGATGTGGACAAGTAAAAGACCATTTCCTCCTAGCCATGAGAAAGCTAAGAGGTTGAATTTCACCATCTGCAAGCTCTTGGCTACAGAAATGCTGCCTTTCCGCCTGGTGGACACAGAGGATTTTCGAGACCTTATGTCCGTCGCAGTGCCCCAGTACCAGATGCCCAGTCGGCACTACTTCTCAAAGAAAGGTGTGCCTGCGCTCCACCAGCATGTCGCACACAACATCACCGCTTCTTTGAGAAACTCTGTGTGTGACAGGGTGCATTTCACCACAGACACTTGGACGAGTAGGCATGGACAGGGGCGTTACATGTCGCTGACTGGGCACTGGGTAACTATGGTGACAGCAGGACAAGGGGCTGCTGTCCAAGTCTTGCCGTCCCCACGAGTTGTGCGTCAATCCTCTTTATGTCAAAGTTCCTCCACTGCTTCTGCCTCCTCAACCTCCTCTCGGTCTTCCACCTGCACCCAAAGCCTGTCTGGTCATGCCACAAGCTTTCTAACTGCGCAGAAGGGATCCTGCACACCTCCTTACTATGCTGGCAGTAGGGCTCAACGTCATCAGGCGGTTTTTACATTGAAATGTCTGGGAAATGTGAGTCACACAGCTGAGGAGTTGTGGTGAGCTCTGGAGAACCAATTTCATGAATGGTTGTCTCCACTGGACCTGAAACCAGGGAAGGCCGTGTGCGACAATGCTGCAAACCTGGGTGCGGCCCTTCGCCGGGGCAATGTCACACACGTGCCTTGTATGGCTCACGTGTTGAACCTGGTTGTCCAGCAATTTTTAGCCCACTATCCCAGACTAGATGGCCTTCTGCAGAGGGCACGGTCGCTGTGTGCTCACTTCCGCCGTTCGCATCCCGCAGCTCAGCGACTTACATCTCTACAGAAGTCGTTGGGCCTGCCACTTCACCGGCTAAAATGCGATGTGCCTACCCGGTGGAATTCAACTCTGCACATGTTGCAGCGACTGTGGCAGCACCGACAAGCCCTGGTGCAATACGTTCTGACGTATAGCCTGGGCCAACGAGATTCAGAGGTGGGGCAAATCACGCTGGAGGAGTGGTCTCAGATCAGGGACATATGCACCCTTCTGCACAGTTTTGAAATGGCGACGAAGATGTTTAGTGCTGACGATGCCATTATCAGCATGACTATTCCGGTGATTTACATGCTGGAGCACATGTTAAACAGAATTCGGAGTCAGGTGGTGGCACAAGAGGAGGTGGAGGAAGTAGAGGAGGAGGAGTTGTATGCGGAAGGGCTAACATCTGCAAGGTCCAGACGGACGGCAGCACCAAGGCAGCAGGCATGTGAGGGTGGGGGAGATGGTTTTACCAGGGCGCATGGTAGCAGCCAAACTAGTGAGGAAGGTGCAGGAGCCCAGGAAGAAGTGGAGGACGAACTGATGGAAGACTCATCAGATGAGGGAGACCTTGATCACATTTCTGTTGTGCGAGGTTGGGGGGAGAGGACAGAGGAAGGAAGCATGATTGTTACCTCGCCACCAACACAACAGGGACTTGGTGCTCCTGGATGCGCAACACACATGAGTGCCTTCTTGCTGCACTACCTGCAACATGACCCTCGAATTGTGAGAATTAGAAATAATCCTGACTACTGGGTTGCCACACTGTTAGATCCCCGGTACAAAAGTAAATTTGCAGAAATTATTCCTGCCATAGAAAGGGATGCACGCATGCAGGAGTATCAGCAGAGACTGTTGCAGAATCTTACATGTGCTTTTCCACAAAATACCAGTGGTGCACGTAGTGAATCTCACAGTTCCAACTTGCCAACCGTGGGACCGTCAAGTGTTCAGCACTCAAACCGTGACAGAACCACAGTATCTGCTGGTAACATCAATTTTGCGGAATCATTTCACCACTTTTTTAGCCCATCCTTTGCAAGGCCACAGGAGACAAGAAGTCTGACACATAGTCAACGCCTAGAGACGATGGTACAGGAGTATCTCCAAGTAAACATTGAAGCCACGACTGTGTCACTGGACCCTTGCTCTTTTTGGGCTTCCAATCTGGATAAATGGCCGGAGCTAGCCACTTACGCCTTGGAGATCTTGTCATGCCCCGCAGCCAGCGTTCTGTCTGAACGTGTGTTCAGCGCTGCTGGTGGTGTGCTGACAGATAAGCGCACGCGGCTCTCCACTGATAATGTAGACAGACTCACGTTCATAAAGATGAACAAATCATGGATCCGAAACGACTTTTCTACCCCTGTGTCATCCTGGGGAGAGTAAAAGCTTGATGATTGGTTAAAATCACCCTACCAACCGTTTTAAGCTTTCAAATTACTAATCATGTTTATCTGTATCTTGACTGGAAAATAATTTGGGCTTTGTAGCAGTGTGCAGCACTGATCCTATTAGGCCATCTATACTAAAGCTTCACCAGATTTAAAATTAAAAATAATTTTTAGCTGCATCTAGCCCGGAAAATAATTTTGGGGCTCCGAGATGCGCAAGGCACATAAGTGCCTTCTTGCTGCACTACCTGCAGCATGACCCTCATATTGTCAGAATTCGAAGTAATCATGACTACTGGGTTGCCACACTCTTAGATCCCCCAAACTTTTCGATCAACCTTTTCATTTTAATAAAGACCAAAAAAATGGTCATTTTTGAAATTATAAGCATTAGAAGGTTGTTAGAAACTGAAATCAAACAGTTTTCAACTCAAAACTTTATTCTAGGTGATGTTACATTTTCACATAGGACCCCTTGTTCGAAAAGAGCTTCTGAACTCTCTCGTCCATTGAATTTGTCAGGTTTTGGATGGTTTCTGCTTCAATTGTTTTGCATGAGGACAGAATACCCTCCCAGAGCTGTTGCTTAGATGTGAACTGCCTCCCGCCATCATAGACACTCCTTTTAATGATGCTCCAAAGGTTCTGAATGGGGTAGAGGTCAGGGGAGCATGGGGGTCACACCATAAGTTTGTCCCCTTTTATGCCCATATCAGCCAGAGATGCAGATGTTTTATGTGCAGCATGAGATGGTGCATTATCATGCAGAAAAATGATCTTGCTGTGAAATACACGGTTCTTCTTCTTGAACCATGGCAGGAAGTGCTGTTTGAGAAAATCCACATACATTATGGAGTTCATCTTTAGCGCCTTCAGGGATCCTAAAGGGGCCGACAATCTCTCTCCCCATGATTCCAGCCCAAAACATTACTCCACCTCCTCCTTGTTGGCGCTGTAGCCGTGTTTGCGTGGGGTGTCCATCAACCAGCCATCCTCCACTCCATCCATCTGGACCATCGAGCGCTGCACGGCACTCATCCGTGAACAAAACTGTTTTGAAATCAGTCTTCATGTAATGTTTGGCCCACTGGAGCCGTTTCTGCTTGTGTGAAGTGGATAGAGGAGGTCGACAGGATGGCGCATGCACAGCTGCAAACCTCTGAAGGACCCTGCATCTTGTTGTTCGGGGGACGTTGGAGGCACAAGCAGCTTCAAAAACTTGTCTGCTGCTATGACAAGGCTTTTTTGCCGCTGCTCTTTCAACCTGACGTAATTGCCTGTAGGAAAGAGTCCTCAATTTGCCCTTATCAGCACGCACACGTGTGTACTGTGAATCAGCTACATACTTCTTGATTGCCAGGACACTTCATCCTGATCATCGCACAATGTTGATTGTAGTCATGCCTTGACCTAAACACTCCACAATTTGTTGCTTCTCAGCAGCCGACACATCCTTTTTCTTTCCCATTTTGGCAGAAAATGTAGGCTGCTTAATAATGTGAGAGAGCCTTCTTAAGTAGTCTTGCCTTTCATTGGACACACCTGCCAAACTAATTAGCACAGGTGTCTGCAATTGCTTACAGTGATATAAAGAGCCCTGACACACATCACCATCAATGAGTTTAACTGACAAACAAACAAATTCTTCCCTTATCACTCCTAAACACTTTTTGTATAATAATTTGGAACGCAGTGTACATGTGCTTTTCCACAAAACACCAGTGGTTCACGTAGTGAATCTTACAGTTCTAACTTGCCAACCGTGGTCTGTATGGAGTTGTTCAATAAAGGGCCCAAAATTAAGATAACATAGATGGGAGAGGTCTCTATGAATAGGAATTCCTAAGTATTTGATACCCTGCGAGAGCCAGGCAAAGGGAAAGTTGGACTGGATGGAATCCTATATGGATTTGGGGAGGGAGACATCGAGGGCCTCAGACTTCGCTGCATTGATTTTAAAATTTTACCATGTAACAAAGTGATCTATTTCAGCCATAACAGCATGGATGGATATATGTGATTGAGTGATATATACTAGGACATCATCAGCAAATAGAGAGCACTTGTACTCGGTGCCTCCCACCTCAATCCACCTAATATTGGGGTTATGGCGAATTGATGAGAGCAGGTGCTCCGTCACTAGGATGTATAAGAGAGGGGACAGAGGACATCACTGCCTTGTCCCATTGGTGATTGTGAAAGGTGATGAAAATGTTCTGACGCACCCCCTGGGCCTTGGGACACCCGGAGCCGGACCCTTTTTGGTGGATGCTGGTGGTTGTAGTCTTCGTGGCGGCGACCCAGTTCCGTGGCTCAGGGCGGTCAAACCAGTGGCGGAACTATTTATGTGGTTTTCATGTTTAAATGTCCGACTACGCCACCCGTGGATTGCGGTCAGAGTGAACCGCCGCTACAGGGCAGACCACTGAGGCTGGTGTTGTGGGTGCAGCAGAGCGTAGCATAACTCCCCACGGGAGGAGTATAGCCTCAGGGCAGTGTATGCGGAGGATGGGGGTGATGGTGCAGGGCAGCAGCAGTAACGACACGGAGTCAGTGATGCAGTTCAGGGCCTTTACTCACAGTTCTTATTATCCAGACCACGTCTGCAGGTAACGGCTGCCCACGTCGTACTGTGCTCACCAGGTGAGGGGCTCAGACAACTCCCAGATAACTTTGGAGCACTTCACAGGACCCCCTTTGTGTGTCCTTTGTCTGGCCTTTCTTACCAACACTTCTGTCCGGCTGCCTCGGGCCTCCTCTTGGTAAACTTGGCGCCAGTTTCCCTGACCCTATGTGGTGCCTTCCTAGCGGGTGTAGCGAGGGGCTGCGCCACATAAAATGTCAGAGCCTCCGGTTTCTAGCTGAGGGTCGTTTCCTGCCTCCACTAGTTCGGGGACCGGTCTCCCCCTTTGGCCTGACCCCTCCACGCAGGTGGATTCGGGCGTGCGGTGGCGACTCGCCCGTCCGCACCCCTGGGATCCCTTCATTCCTCGTTCCTGGAGCCTTCTCCGCTCCTCTTCCTTCCTTCTCCCTCTTCCAGGCCTGGGCCTCTGTTACTAGGCCCGCCTCCAGAGCAGAGCTCATGCAGAGCCCCTGCTCCCTGCCACTTCTGCTCAGACTTCTCTGCACTGAACTAAGATGGTGCCCACCTTTTATACTCCCTTCTCAATGCACCCAGGAACTGCTTCCTCCCTGCTCCTGCACTACAGGGTTCCCCTTCCTCAGTGTTCCCTCCCCCCACTCCAGCCAGGGACAGGGACTGTCGTGCCCATCTCAGGGGCATATTGGTCGCCCTGCCCCACGGCAATGTGGTGTAATGCATGCAGGTGTCGGGTCCTGATCCACACTCCATCCTTACCTGAGAGTGAGATATCACACCTCTGGGTGAGGTGCAATACGTCTTTAGCAACCGAGCCCTCAGGGTGCTACAGTTCCATTTATCTTCAGCCTAGGTGACGTATTGCGATACAGGGCCGTGATTTTGGCTATAAAAGGGTCCCCTAGACCCCTACCCCAAGCTTTTTAAGAGAATCATATATGGCGTGCCAGGAGACTCTATGGAATGCTTTCTCAGCATCCAACGAGAGTATCTAATTACAAATTTTTAACTGCATCTAGCCCAGGAAATACTTTGTGCCTAGTAGCAGTGTCTGCTAGTAAGCGGATTATCCCGGCTGTTAAGCAAGCTGCACCACCTGTAGTTTAGACACTTAATTTTTTCAAAGGAAATGCTTCGGGACCATGGGATACTTAGTGAAGAGCATCAGGAGGCACCCCAAGGCATAGGGGCTGGGACTGGCAGTAGGATGCCTTGCGGTGGACAGCCGAGCTCGATCCTTATAAAAGCTTTTTAACTGCAGCAGCTTTAGTGGACGCTACTGGAGCTGGAATTACGCGGCTGCTGGCATGAGACTTGCCCTCCAATAGATCCTTGTAAATGGATTTAAAGTGTATTCATTCAAATTAGAGAGACAATTTAAATTAAAAAGCTCAGAGCTGCCTCCACCACAGGGGGGCTCGCTCGACCCACCAGCGGACAGGCACCAGTATTGGGAGAGGGGGGCTGGCCGTCAGGGTTCACCGCGGCTCTGGCACAAACCCGACGACACGGAGGTGGCACGGGCAGGAGCGGACTGGCCGTGTCGGCTTCTCACTTTTTGGATTTTAGAAGGGCATGACATGCCTATATCTGTGTCTCCCCCTCCTTTTACTCCTCCACCTCTTTTATTTTCGCATGACTATATGTACTTGTCACTTTTCCATGTGTTAGTTATGTCTTCTGAGCAGTTTGTCAGCTTTTGGACACCTTTGAAGGTGTTTTCTATGTGTTTCTATGTGTTTTTGTTTGCCTGCCATTGGTTTTAACGGTGTTCGAAGGTGTTCGACGAACAGTTCGACGAACAGTTCGGCGAACACACGGGTGTTCGACGAACCGAACCGAACTCGAACACTACGGGGGTGGCTCAACACTAGTTATTACTGACAGTGTACAGCTTTGCTACAGTAGCATACCGGGGTAGTTTCACTTCTTCCTCACAACAATTCAACACACGGATTGGTACTCTTCCCCTGCGTACATCCACCACCCCTCTAGCTGTCAGCAGTGTAGGTCTATGCTCTGAATATATTGGTTCTACAATTGCCTGGTATTCCTTTCTTCTGATACCCATAGCTGCTCGACACCATATCATCATTTCACTGTTTGGTGGTAATACAATGGGAAATGGGTCTGTTACCCGCGCACTGCCAATCTCCCCCCCAGACAGATTTACCTGTTGCTTGTGAATTAAGGCACGGATTTCTCTTTGAAGGACTCTCCTCTGACCAATGCCAGCAGTCTCTGTAATCTGTTGGAGTAAAAACATCACTTCTTCAAGGCAGTTTTCAATCACATTAGTACCAAGCACCATGTAAGGACATTGGATATCGGGGTCATCTTCTACCACACATAACCCTTGGCCTCTCAACTCCACCCTCCCCAGCTTTATTGTCACTTCTCTAAACCCCACCTGATTCAGTGGTTGACCATTAGCTGATAAAATGACAAGACTAGAGTCGGAGGGGCTAAGATCAGCATCAGACCAAAATTGCCTGTAAAGGATATGTGGGATGGTGGTGATTTGTGACCCAGTGTCCAATAGGGCCGATGTGGGGATTCCTTCTAGTGTAATGTAGAGGTACGGGCGGCCTCCCACATACCGACTACGCCAGTCATATGGGCCCTGCCGTTTTATTCCTGGGGATTCGCCCGCGGACCCAGGAATCTCGGGTTTAAACGACATCCTCTTGCAAAGTGGCCCGGTTTGTTGCAACGAAGGCAAACAGGTTGTCCTGAAGAATCCGTGTGGTCGGTGGCTCTGCGTCGGAATGGTGCATTGGTCCCCTGAATGGGTAACTTGTTGATCCCCTCCACGGGCGACATGGCTCTGCATTGGAATGGTTCGTTGGTCCCCTGCACGGGCGACATGAGCTTTCTCCTCATCCACGGAACATCCTCAGGGGATTCAGCTAACTGGATTTTGCTTGGTGGTTGTGCCTCCGATCTGGCTTGCAAGAGTTTTAGCACGTAGTCCATGTTTTTGGTTAGTTGTAACACCTGATTACGTAGGTCATCAGCAGA
Source organism: Phyllobates terribilis (assembly GCF_046119375.1). Lineage (NCBI taxonomy): Eukaryota > Metazoa > Chordata > Amphibia > Anura > Dendrobatidae > Phyllobates > Phyllobates terribilis. Next base: position 82,422,027 of record NW_027362769.1, read on the forward strand.
TTCGGGTGCGACAGCTTGTCCTACCGCTTCTGCAGAGTTTTTAGGGGTAGGCTCTAAGTTCATGTGAGAGGTATTAACCTGCCAGGATGGGATTGCAGGTTTTGCAGGTAATGGGTCTCGTAGTACAGTTATAGCACGGTCCTTTAAGGTATTAAAATCCACATCTGGATGATCTAGGACCCACATGTGCACCTGCTGACAGTGAAAGTCTGATCTCAACCCATTCATAAACTGTTCTGCAAGCAATTGTTCTTCGTCTTGCACACTTGCTGGATCTACCTGTTTTATGGACCGGAGTGCCGCTTGTAAACGTAGGGCAAAGTCTCTGATGGTATCTTGCGGTCTCTGCTTGCATTGGTAGAATAGCATCCTTAGTTCAGACTGTGTGCATTTTTCAAAAGCAGCTTTGAGCTTATCAAACACATTTTCTATAGAGTCTCCATCAGCATCGCTCCAAGTCTCAGCTTCTAGCTCCACTGCACCTATTAATTGTCCCTGCACAACGGAGGCTCGCTGCTTTCCTGCCATCGCATACATGTCCAGCACCGCACACATTTTACGTTTGAAAGCTGCTAAGGTACCGGGTTTACCTTGATACGTCGGTAACCATTTGGCCCCCGGTACACACGGCAAGGCAATTGGCATTATCGGGGCCATCGCTCCAGATGCTGCGCTCCCTCACCAGCCGAGGAACCGGCTGCTGTGGGGTCTTGGGCATCCCCTCCCTCAAGGTCTCGGACATCATCTCTTTCACTCATGACGGTGCCCCCCTAATTAACCGTTGCCAGTCGCTACGATTAACTCCTTCAGTAACCGGTGACTAAAAAAAAAAAAAAAAAACGGCGGGGCTATCCTCGCGCTCCTTTAGCTGCGCCCCCGCGACTCTCTCTGCTCTGTGACGCAGTTTAATTTCTCTATGACGCAGTAATGACGGTCCGTTTTACAGTACACAAACTTCCAATAAAGTCCAATTTAAGCACACAGTACCCGGTTCTATCGGGCCCGGTATCCTGTTCGTGATGCCAAACTGAGTCGGTCAACAGGGGTAGGGGTACTCGGATACCGGGATGGATGGGTTACTTCTGTGGGGATCACGGTTGGTCGATTACCGGTTCCATGCCCTGGACCGTCAGTAAAGGAATGGGGGTCAGGATGATGGGAAAATTGTGTCCTGACGCCTCCTGTGGTAACTGGTAAAGTCGGTTACCAGCGCTGTGTATGGTTGCTGAGGTGATCGGCATACGGCTTGTATGAATGCTATAGGCAGTAATGTCAAAGTAGGCACACACACACATTAAGTCTTTGTTTCAGTACCTTTCTTTTACTGATGTCCGGTAACAGGTACAATTCAGGAGGGTAACCAGGTTTCCGGTGCAAGTAGAGATATTCACTCTGGAGATTTGTGAGGCCTCCTCTAACAAAGTGTGCGTTGTTTGGGATCAGTCCTGCCTTAAGCTGAACGTGCCACCTTCACTTTCTTTGGGGTCCTTCTCCACAACTGACAATGAGGACCTTTCCTTGGGGCTACCAATTCTCTTTCTGGGCCCCTGGTCCTATACTTGGTCAAGTTTGACAACTGTCTCCCCTTCTTCTTCAGGGGGAGTAGATCCTCCTGATCTGTCCGGGTTTTCTATGCTATTCCTGAATTAATAGCAATCTCGGCCTCCGTGCCTCTCTCTAGGGCACTTCACAGACCTGTTTCCTAGTTCAGGCCTTAACTGGTACTCAGCCAACAGCTCTCTGTCTCTCCTCCTTTACCCCTCTCTAGACTAACTGCCACCTTGCTGTCTCCCTGGAAACTGACTCCTCCCCTCAGACCTGGGGTGGAAGGTGTTGTGTGTGCCCAAGTGTACATCTCTCCCTGCACCTATGGATCCTGTGGTAATCCCCCACAGGGGTGCCACACTGGGACCTCCACGAGTCTTCGAACGGGCATTGCATTTCCTCCTAATTTTTGGAAGCTTTTGCTTGGAAGGCATAAGCAAATACTATGGGAGATCCATTCCCCAATAATGGGACTTATGTTTGTAATATGCTGTACTGCATGGCTCTTGTAAGGGGCATTGCAAGTTGCTCCGTCCTAATTTTTGAAAGCTTTTGCTTGAAAGGCATAAGCAAATACTATGGGAGACCCACTCCCCAATAATGGGAATAATGTTTATAATATGCTGTACTGTATGGCTCTTGTAAGGGGCATTAACAGCGTCTTGTTATACCACTCTGACTTCCACGTCTCTTCTGACGGGCATTAAAAGCGTCTTTTTATACCACTCTGACCTCCACATCTCTTGTAAGGGGCATTAAAACGTCTTGTTATACCACTCTGACCTCCACGTCTCTTGTAAGGGGCATTAAAAGCGTCTTGTTATACCACTCTGACCTCCACGTTTCTTGTAAGGGGCATTAAAAGCGTCTTGTTATACCACTCTGACCTCCACGTCTCTTGTAAGGGGCATTAAAACTGTCTTGTTAAGCTACTGGGACCTCCACGAGTCTTCGAACGGCATTGCATTTCCTCCTAATTTTTGGAAGCTTTTGCTTGGAAGGCATTAGCAAATACTATGGGAGACCCACTCCCCAATAATGGGACTTATGTTTGTAATATGCTGTACTGCATGGCTCTTGTAAGGGGCATTGCAAGTTGCTCCGTCCTAATTTTTGGAAGCTTTAGCTTGGAAGGCATAAGCAAATACTATGGGAGACTGTAAGGCGGCGGTGTTCACACCGTGCAGTAACTGAGGCAGTGACCCAAGCAAGTCCAACATAAACAGCTTTTATTTCAGTAACTCACGGGTTAACAGAAAGTCCTCCGGTTCGCAGCTGGGTTAACAGAAAGTCCATACACAATGGTTGCCATGGGCAACGGCCGTGCCGGCCACTCAGAGCCTGACAGGTGCAGAGCCTTCCCAGGCGTGGGTTCAGCCACTCTCAATCCTGCTGAGCTTTCCTGCTATGCTCCTAGCAGGTTACAGCATAGAACAACACTAATCTTTAGAGCATGAGTTTTAAAGGACCTGTGGCAAGAGCCACTGGAAAACCCGGGTTGGAGGGAGGAGGCCACCCCACTGCCTCCTGTGACCTCCTCCCAGAAATGAAGGCCCTGCCAGGTTTTTACTAATCTGCCTTAGCCAGATAACCTGACTAGGTCCATACTCACCTTCATTCCTGCATTGCAGCCACAGGTGTGTCTGTGACTGCAATGCACTCCAATGGTTTTAATAGGTCTCTGTACACATTCTGGGGGAGATATACCGTCCCTCGTACACAATCCCGGTCAGTGCCTCACATATCCCCCCCCTCTGTTCAAACTTGTGGGGTTGAACATTTGCCATCATACAGGGTGCTCGGGACAGGGCATCCGCGTTTCCCTGCGACTTTCCAGGGCGATGTTCTACAGAGAAACTGAAATTTTGCAGTGACAGGAACCACCTGGTGACTCGCGCATTCCTCTCCTTGGCATTTCTTATCCATACCAAGGGTGAGTGTTCCGTAACCAAGCGGAACTGACGCCCGAGTAAATAATAACGTAGCGATTTCAAGGCCCACTTAATAGCCAAACACTCCTTCTCTACCACGCTATAGTTTTTCTCTGCCGGGACAAGTTTTCTACTCAAGTAGGTGACCAGGTGCTCTTCACCATTCACTTTTTGTGACAATACCGCTCCTAGGCCTACCTCCGAGGCATCTGTCTGTACAATGAAGGTTTCCTTGAAGTTGGGGCTAATGAGGACCGGCTGTCCACACAGGGCCAACTTCATGGACTGAAAAGCTTCTTCTGCCTTAGGGTTCCACTGAACCATTACCGATTTTTTTCCTTTCAAGAGATCAGTCAGGGCCGCCGTTCTCCCAGCAAAATTAGGTATAAACCGGCGGTAATACCCAAGGATGCCAAGGAACGGCCTCACCTGCTTTGTACTTGACGGTTTAGGCCAGTTTTTTATGTCCTCAACTTTATTGATTTGGGGCTTAATAGCTCCTCGGCCTATCACATACCCCAAATATCGAGCTTCCTCTAGCCCTATCGCACATTTTTTTGGATTTGCCGTTAACCCCGCAGCTCTGAGAGAATCCAGCACCGCTTGTACCTGTGATAGGTGCGTATGCCAGTCAGTACTAAAGATGATAATGTCATCTAAATACGCGGACGCGTACTCCTGATGAGGCTTGAGCACTATGTCCATCAACCTCTGGAATGTAGCCGGAGCCCCATGTAACCCAAAAGGTAAGACCACATAGTGGTATAGACCCTCAGGAGTTACGAAAGCAGTTTTTTCCTTTGCTGAATCTGTGAGAGATATCTGCCAGTAACCCTTGGTGAGATAGAGCGTAAAGTACTGGGCCTGCCGCAGTCTCTCAATCAGCTCGTCCACCCTGGGCATTGGATAAAAGTCAAACTTTGACACTTCATTCAATTTCCGGAAATCGTTACAGAAGCGTAATGATCCATCTGGTTTTGGAATCAGTACGATGGGGCTAGCCCACTCACTCCGTGACTCCTCTATGACGCCTAACTGAAGCATTTGTTTTACCTCAGCCGTGATGGCTTGCTTCCGGGCTTCGGGTACCTGGTACGGTCTCATTCGCACCCTTACCCGAGGTTCGGTGACAATTGGATAGCCGTAGTCCTACCCGGTAGCTCTGAGAACACGTCGGTATTGTGCTGCACCAGCGAGAGAGCCTCCCGTTGCTGCTGTTTAGTGAGGGCCTCACTTATCCTGATCTCCCCCTCGGACTCCTCCCTGGCTGAAGGTAGAGAACTCTCTGGCGATATGCCCGGGGTTACGTCTGTAACTAAGCACTCTCTGTCTTTCCAAGGTTTTAGCAGGTTTACATGGTAAAGCTGCTCAGGTTTCCTCCTTCCGGTCTGATACACCCAGTAATTTACCTCCCCCACTTTTTCTCGAACCTCATATGGCCCTTGACACTTGGCCATGAGTTTACTCTCGGTTGTGGGTACCAGATCGCCCTTGTTAAAAGACCTGACTCTGGCCCTTTTATTATATGTGCGCCTCTGGGCTGCCTGGGCATCTAACAGATGTTCTTTCACAATGGGCATGACCGCCGCGATCCGCTCCTGCATACTAGCCACGTGTTCAATTATACTCCTATGTGGAGTCGGCTCTTGTTCCCATGTCTCTTTAGCTACGTCCAACAGACCCCTAGGGTGTCTGCCGTACAATAACTCAAAGGGAGAGAATCCTGTGGAAGCCTGGGGTACCTCACGGATGGCGAACATCAGATAGGGTAGCAACATGTCCCAATCCCTCCCGTCCTTGGAAACCACCTTTTTTAACATGGACTTGAGGGTTTTATTGAACCGTGCTACTAGCCCGTCGGTTTGAGGGTGGTACACCGAGGTGCGCAATTGTTTAATTTTTAGCAATTTGCACAGTTCCCTTGTCACTTTGTCATAAAAGGAGTCCCTTGATCCGTCAGGATCTCGTTAGGTAGTCCAAGGTGACAGAACATGGCAAACAGTTCCCGTGCAATCAGTTTTGCTGAGATGTGGCGTAGTGGTATAGCCTCCGGGTACCGGGTGGCATAGTCGACGACCACCAGTATATGTTGGTGGCCACGGGCGGATTTTACAATGGACCCTACCAAGTCCATTGCAATCCGTTCAAAAGGTACCTCTATCACTGGCAGGGGTACCAATGGGCTACGGAAACTTGCGGTGGGTGTGGTCAACTGACATTCGGGGAAGGATTCGCAGTATCTTTTGACCTCCGCGTAAACCCCAGGCCAAAAGAACCGCTGTAAGATACGTTCTAGCATCTTTTTTACCCCTAAGTGTCCACTCAGCAGGTGTGTGTGTGTCAAATCTAGAACCACCCGACGGTACAACTGAGGTGCCACTAACTGTTCCACAACCTCGTCCCTGATCTTGTCTATCCTATAGAGCAGCTCACCGTTGATTACCATGCGTGGAAATACAGTATCTGCACCGGGCTGTTGAGCTACGCCATTTACCTCTAACACCCTTTCCCACGCCTGAGCCAGGGTGGGATCCTGTAGTTGAGCCGTCCCAAACGTTTCCCGGGACACTTCCAGCTCGGGGATCGATGGGGTCTCCTCGACCTCTCCTGCCAGCACCTCTAAGGGAAACCTATCGGGGTCACACTCTGTTCCTAGGTTGGACACCTCTACGGCAGGTTCGCCGGGTACAACGCCTGTAATACATTTTACCGGGGGAGAGTGGATTTTGTTTTTCCACAGAGTCCAGAACAGGGGCAAGTCTCTTCCCAACACAGTACTGTAGGGAATAGTTTTTACCACCTCTACCACATGTTTTATTTCTCCACATGGCGTGGACAAGTCTACCTCCGCAGTTGGGTACTCTCGGAGGTCCCCATGGATACACACAACCCCGACTGGCCATCCACTGGTGTTGTCTCCTGCCACCAGCGACCCATGTACCAAAGTCACAAGTAGTGTTGAGCCACCCCCGTAGTGTTCAAGTTCGGTTCGGTTCGTCGAACTGTTCGACGAACACCTTCGAACACCGTTAAAACCAATGGCAGGCAAACAAAAACACATAGAAACACATAGAAAACATCTTCAAAGGTGTCCAAAAGCTGACAAACTGCTCAGAAGACATAACTAACACATGGAAAAGCGACAAGTACATATAGTCATGCGAAAAGAAAAGAGATGGAGGAGTAAAAGGAGGGGGAGACACAGATATAGGCATGTCATGCCCTTCTAAAACCAAAAAATTGCGAAGCCGACAAGGCCAGTCCGTTCCTGCCCGTGCCACCTCCGTGTCGCCGGGTTTGTGCCAGAGCCGCGGTGGGCCCTGACGGCCAGCCCCCCTCTCCCAATACTGGTGCCTGCCTGCTGGTGGGTCGAGCCCCCCCGCGTTGGTGGGGGAGTAACATCTGCAGAAGAAAGACCATCTTCCAGCCAAACTAAGATGTCGACCTCTTTTCGTGGACAATGTGATACGATCCCATTTTCACGGACACGCCCATCGCTACAAATTCCAGATGAGGCACAAAAAAAGCAGGTGCTTCAATGGATATCAAGTGCTCCTTCAAGTGGGCTCTCCTCCACCTCAGCTTCAACATCACAAATACTCCAGTCCTCAGAGGTGTCACCCCAATCGCACTTGCTTCCTCACAGCTCCCAAGTCTCCAGCTGCCCGTCTGAGTATGGGGTAACACAGATGGTTGAGTCTGCACAGCTGTTTACTCATACTATAGCCTGGGAAACAGAGGTCTTCTCCAGAGCTTCTGTTAATCCAGACGAGGAAATGATCTGCACTGATGCCCAGAATCTTTATAAGTCGGATCCAGGACCAGATGAAGAAGGTTCTGAGCATAATGTAGACCCTCGTTCCCAAACTGTAACTCCTGTTGGTGGAGACAATGATGAAGACGATGATGAGACTCAAATACCTGATTGGAGCGACAACTTGACTTTTCGGTCAGGGCAGGAAGAGGTTGGCTCTGAGGACGACGGGTGTGAGAACACACAGGGTGATGATGACGAGGTTGGAGATCCCACTTACTGTCAACCCACAGTCAGCTAGTCGATGAGGTCAGCAGAAGAGGTGGAGGAGGATGTGACTAGCCCAGGGGATGGGAATGACTCGGTACCCGGGCCTTTGCCTGGCCTTGGGGATGTCGCGGTGGTCGGCTCCCTGGCCCGTACCCTGGGTTCACTCTTTAAAAGGGTTGATAATTGTTAATTTTATAAGAGTTCGTGACGCCACCTGTGGTATCTGGTGAGAAGCACCAGCGCTGCAGCAGTCCACTGAGGCCCGTGATAAGGCAGCTCGATGGTATAGCTCCCCACAGGTGGAGCTAGGTCTCAGGGCAGCGTATGCAGGGGGAATGCAGGACAGGCAAGACACAGCTGGGTCAGAGCAAGAACGGAAACGGACACGGTAGTCACTTCAGTACCTTTTACTGGTGGAAATTCAGGCACATCCCGGAGCACTGTAGGGGGAAGGGTGCATATCAGGATCCTCCCCAATGAGCGGGTGTAGGGCCTCCTGTTTCTTGCCTCTGCGTAGTAAGTTTCTGACCTGCCTGGAGCTAGGCCTAACTTTGTCTCTGTCCTGCGCTGGCTGACTTTGTGGTAGGGCCTTCTCTTGGAGTTCACGCTCCCAGTATGCGGGGCCTAAGCGTCTCCTGGCTCTGTTACGTATCAGCACCTTAGCGATCCTGGGACTTGTAGTTCTCCAGGGATTCCGGTTATGCCTTACTGGGTCAGAGAGATCCCGGTAAGCTCGGATCCGGTGTCCGGTAAATGCTTCGGGGTGAGCTGGTTAAGCTCCTCTGCCCCTTATGTACTAACTCGCCACTCGCCTTCAGCCTACTCGGGCCCTCACTAGGCTATACACACTAACAGCAGCTTGCCGCGCTTCACCGATCTTATGGCGCCGGCACACCTTAAGCTCTAACTGGGCTCCCTGAATCTAGCTAGCAGGAGCCTCATGCTCCACTGCTGAACTATTAACTGAGTTCTCTAGACTAGACTGAGCTCCACTGCAGACTGACCTCTCTTAGGCTTCTCTCCTGCAGGAACTCTTCAGAGGAACTGAACTGCCTAGCTCCACTTTCCCTATTTATATCCCTAACGGGCTCCCTCTGGTGGTCTGAGGTGAAAGGTGGAGATGTGTGAATGTTTATGGGGGCCTCTTGTGGAGGGTTCCATCAATGCACTCTTCTAGGATCTGTGATACCAAGTGCAGCGGGGCGTCGCAGATGCTATTGACGATGAGGTTAGGTTGCATCTTCCTGGACAGAGACGGAGTACTGGAAGCACGTCAACAACTGCATCCTCAACCACAACTCTGCCTCTGACCAGAAGTCGTAGTGGCTCTTCAGGTCGCATGGGCTCTAAGCCTTGCATAGACTGGGCATTTTTTCAGATCGATAAGGATGACCCAACTCGTGTTATCTGCAATATTTGTCACCAAAAGCTAAGTAGAGGCCAAAAAATCCATAGTTTGAGTACTTCATGCATATACCGTCACATGGATATGAAGCATAAGTTGAAGTGGGAAGCTCACTGTGCTACAATGCGGCCTAGCGGGCCGGGCCGACCACTGTCTGCCCCATCTTGTGCATCCGCAGCCTCTTCATCCTCTGTGACTGGGGGGACAGCAGTCACACAAGTTTTTGGACGCAGACCTGCCACCTCTTTACCCGCAACAGCCAGTGTGATTGGCAGGTCATCAGTTCATTGGGAAGTGGAAACACCTGCTGGTGTTGCGCGCTCTCCAACATCGATAGCACCACCTTTGGATCAAGGCAACCTAACATGTCCGCCTGCATCTTCCTCACAGACCGGCAGTTTGCCGGGGACACCCTACTCAACCCCGTCTAAGCACAACAGCCAGACCTCTGTCCCTCAGATGTGGAAAAATAAAAGACCATTTCCTCCTAGCCATGACAAAGCTAAGAGGTTGAATTTCACCATCTGCAAGCTGTTGGCTACAGAAATGCTGCCTTTCCGCCTGGAGGACACAGTGGATTTTCGAGACCTTATGTCCGTCGCAGTGCCCCAGTACCAGATGCCCAGTCGGCACTACTTCTCAAAGAAAGGTGTGCCTGCGCTCCACCAGCATGTCGCACACAACATCACCCCTTCTTTGAGAAACTCTGTGTGTGACAGGGTGCATTTCACTACAGACACTTGGGCGAGTAGGCATGGACAGGGGCGTTACATGTCGCTGACTGGGCACTGGGTAACTATTGTTAGAACTCTCCTGTTAGGTTTCTTTTAGTTTGCTGGTCACATGACCATTTTTGCCTATTTAATCCGGCTCCCCCCTCCTGGCCTTGCTGGACTTCATTGTATTTACTACTCTTGAGCTAGTTTGGTGCTCTGTTGCCGTTCTCTGTTAGTTTTGCTAGGTCTTCTGACCTCTATGCTTTTTGTTGTGTGTTTGTCTTTGACTGCTACTATTTCTGCTAGGAGGTGTCCAAACTTATCCCAGTCCCTAGTTCTTGTAGGGATCCCTCCCTCACATCTATAGGTCTTCGTACAGACTAGCCGAGGACTTTATCGGGTCTGATCGCAGGATCAGGTTCCCCGTTACATCGTAGGGATCTAGTTTAGTTCTATTGTAGGGACAGATCTCCTGTCTTTCCTTAGTCCCTGTAGCAGATCATAACAACTATGGTGACAGCAGGACAAGGGGCTGCTGTCCAAGTCTTACCGTCCCCACGAGTTGTGCGTCAATCCTCTTTATCTCTAAGTTCCTCCACTGCTTCTGCCTCCTCAACCTCCTCTCGGTCCTCCACCTACACCCAAAGCCTGTCTGGTAATGCCACCTGCTTTCTAACTGCGCAGAAAGAATCCTGCACACCTCCTTACTATGCTGGCAGCAGGGCTCAACGGCATCAGTGTTTACTTTGAAATGTCTGGGAAATGTGAGTCACACAGCTGAGGAGTCGTAGTCAGCTCTGGAGACCCAGTTTCATGAATGGCTGTCTCCACTGGACCTGCAACCAGGGAAGGACGTGTGCGACAATGCTGCAAACCTGGGTGCGGCCCTTCGCCGGGGCAATGTCACACACGTGCCTTGTATGGCTCACGTGTTGAACCTGGTTGTCCATCAATTTTTAGCCCACTATCCCGGACTAAATGGCCTTCTGCAGACAGCACAGTTGCTGTGTGCTCACTTCCGCCGTTCGCATCCCGCAGCTCAACAACTTACATCTCTACAGAAGTCGTTGGGCCTGCCAGTTCACCGGTTGAAATGCGATGTGCCGACACGGTGGAATTCAACTCTGCACATGTTGCAGCGACTGTGGCAGCACCAACAAGCCCTGGTGCAATACGTTCTGACGTATAGCCTGGGCCAATGAGATCCAGAGGTGGGGCAAATCACGCTGCAGGAGTGGTCTCAGATCAGGGACCTATGAAGTTGACGCGCCCCCTGGGCCGTGGGGTACCCGGAGCCGGGCCGGTAGACGCTGGGGGTTGTAGTCACTGTGGCGGTGACCCGGTCCGTGACCCAGGGCGGTCAATCCAAGGGTAATTTGTATATATGGGTTTTATAATGTCCGACTACGCCACCTCTGGAGTGCGGCAAAAGGGGCCGCCGCTGCGGAACAGTCCTCTCAAGCTGGTGGTTTTGCAGCAATGGTATTATTACTCCCCACAGGAAGAGTGTAGCTTCAGGGCAGTGTGGGTGGATGATGGTGGTTGTAGTGCAGGGAGTCAGTAATGAACACAGAGTCTGTGTGATGCAGTCCCAAGATCTTTACTCACAGTTGTTGCAGTCCAGATTACAGGTACCAGAGCAATCTCCCCGTCGTGCTGTGCATACTCAATGAGGGGCTCAGTCCACCCCCAGATAGCTCTGGAGTACTTAGCAGGACCCCCTTCTGTGTGTCCTTTCTCTGGCCTTCTCCCTGCACCTCACACCCAGTGACACTTCTATCCAGTATCCTCGGGCCTTGGTGGGCGACGTGTGTTCCGTCCCCTGGGTCCTATGTGGCTACCTTCTTAGTGAGACTGGTGTGGACTTTGGCCTGCAGTACATGAAATGCTGCAGCCTCCGGTTTCTAGTTGAGCCTTGCTGTTTCTCCGCTAGTTGAGGGACTGGTTCCCCTTATCTGGCCTGACCCCTCTACCTCCTGGTAGCAGCGGGAGTACGGGTGGCCTTCTGCACGGCCCATACCCCTAGGGTCCCTTCGGTTCCTGGAGCCTTCCTGCTCCCACTCCTCTCTTCTCTCCTTCAGTCCTGGGCCTCCCAGGCTAGGCCCGCCTCAGGAGCAGAGCTGATGCAGAGCCTCTGCTCCTGTCACTTTTCCTCCTCTGACTGGCTTGCTCTTTCTAAGATGGCTTCCTATTTAAACTCTCTCTGTCATGTGCTCCCCTAAGCTGCTCCCCTAAGCACCCACTACATAGGACCCTCCCGCCAGCTAGGGACCTGGGACTGTGCCCTCCCTTAAGAGTAATCTTGCCCTACCCCCACTGCGGGTATGTGTTGGATGCAGGTGTTAGGGTCCCGAGCCATACGCCTTCCTTACCTGAGAGTGAGATACCACACCTCTGGGTGAGATGCAGTAACTCTGTGGCGACTGAACCCTCAGGGGCGCCACACACCCTTCTGCACAGTTTTGAAATGGCGACGAAGATGTTTAGTGCTGACGACGATGCCATTATCAGCATGACTATTCCGGTGATTTACATGCTGGAGCACAGATTAAACAGAATTCAGAGTCAGGTGGTGGGACAAGAGGAGGTGGAGGAATTAAAGGAGGAGTCGTATGCGGAAGGGATAACATCTCCAAGGTCCAGACGGTCGGCAGCACCAAGGCGGCAGGCATGGGAGGGTGGGGGAGAGGGATTAACCAGGGCGCATGGTAGCAGCCAAACTGTTGAGGAAGGTGCAGGAGCCGAGGAAGAAGTGGAGGACGAACTGGCGATGGGCATGGAAGGCTCATCAGATGAGGGAGACCTTGATCACATTTCTGTTGTGCGAGGTTGGGGGGAGAGGGCAAAGGAAGGAAGCATGATTCTTACCTCGCTACCAACACAACAAGGACTTGGTCCTCCTGGATGCGCAAGACACATGAGTGACTTCTTGTTGCACTACCTGCAACATGACCCTCGGATTGTCAGAATTCGAAGTAATCCCGACTACTGGGTTGCCACACTCTTAGATCCCCGGTACAAAAGTAAATTTGCCGAAATAATTCCTGCCATAAAAAGGGATTTACGCATGCAGGAGTATCTGCAGACGCCTTTGCAGAATCTTACATGTGCTTTTCTACAAAACACCAGTGGTGCACGTAGTGAATCTCACAGTTCTAACTTGTCAACCGTGGGACTGTCAAGTCTTCATCACTCAAACCGTAACAGTAACGCAGTATCTGCTGGTAACAGCAATTTTGTGGAATCGCTTCACCACTTTTTTAGACCATCCTTTGCAAGGCCACAGGAGACAAGAAGTCTGACACATAGTCAACGCCTAGAGAGGATGGTACAGGAGTATCTCCAAGTGAACATCGAAGCCATGACTGTGTCACTGGACCCTTGCTCATTTTGGGATTCCAATCTGGAAAAATGGCCGGAGCTCGCCACTTATGCCTTGGAGATCTTGTCATGCCCTGCAGCCAGCGTTCTCTCTGAACGTGTGTTCAGCGCTGCTGGTGGTGTACTGACAGATAAGCGCATGCGGCTGTCCACTGAGAATGTAGACAGACTCACGTTCATAAAGATGAACAAATCATGGATTCGCAAGGACTTTTCTACCCCTGTGTCATCTTGGGGAGACTAAAAGCTTGAGGATTTCGTAAAATCACCTCACCAACCGTTTTAAGCAACTGTGGGGCAATTGATGCCACTTAACCCAAGAACGCATGACCATAAAAATCTACACTTTCACATACCTGGGACCTTTTAGGCCCGTGTGCAAATAACATGGAATAACTCAAACTCAAATGACAAATAACTATATACACGAAGAATACCTAGAGTTTCAAAATTCTAACTAAAGTAATCTTGCAGAAAATAGAAAACAATTAACAGGGCGGGCCTGCGAGGCCCCAGGTATGCTCTTTTTGGAGTCCCCTTGCTGTGTCTTACGTGACGTTGGCATCGTCAATTCCAGGTGGGTTGGGTCGCTCCCCACCCCCTTTTAACTGTAAGAAACTACATACACTATGGCTTGGGGTAACACAGATGGTTGAGTGTGAAGAGCTGTTTACTCAGAGGTCTTCTCCAAAGCTTCAGTGTCTGCTAGTCAGCGTAGAATTTTTAACTGCATCTAGCCTAGGCAATACTTTGTGCGTAGTAGCCCAGCTGCGAAGCAAGCTGCACCGCCTGTGTATCTAATAAGAATTTTTAAATGCATCTAGCCTAGGCAAACTGTGGGGACCCCCAACCAAACCCAGACGCTCAGCCCCCCTACCGCCCCCCTTTCCTTGACAATACAATAATGTAACTATTACAACTGGATGGGTGAGGATCGGTCACAGCTTTTTTAACTCTTTATACTCATTCCATTAGAAAGGCATTTTATTTCTAAAATAATTCAGCTTGTTGCAGCATGCCCTGGGTCTCCACTCCGGCAAGTTGGCCAACAAGTGTAACTCTCCAACATGTCCTCTCTATTTCCAGGCCACGGAGGATCCTGCGTACTCGTATGCAGGACTCTGACCGCCACCCATCACTCTTAACGCTTGTTCCACTCCGTCCTGGAGTCCTGACAGGAATATGTCCAGTCCAATATCCATTAAGTGAACACCGTCGGGCCTGCTTTATCTCCTTCCAGTTGTCGGTGTCGTATCACTACACCGCCTCTGTCTCTTCTAAATTTTGCCATCCGAATATTTATTACCCACCTTGTCCGTTCGATGGCCGTGATGTCTCGCGCACCTTGCCATACCGCTATCGGCACAATCTCTGACCATACTATAGCTAGTTTTGTGAAAAATTCTCTGAAGCGCTCAGTGTCTAGTTTCATTATTGCCATTAGTTATGCGCTCTTGTGATGACCTAGGTCGTTTCCCCCGGCCTGTATAACTAAGATGACCAGACCCCTTGCCTCTCTCCCTACCTTGATTACCTCCATTAGTACCTGTGGCCATAGCAGGCCTCTAATACCTCTCCAGTTGAAATATGTGTTATGAAACTCTAATTTCCTCCCGCCTCGGCGGACTTTCGCCCTTTTTTCTGCCCAATATATATATGAGTGGCCTATCACCCACATTGTTGGCTTAGCGTCACCTGTAAAAGAAACAAACCACGTTAGGATAACAAGTCCGGTCTTATGTATCTCGCCAAACACGTGGATCGCCATCTCCCTATCCTCTGAACTTCCGTTTCTGACAGTCCTGCTCTTGCTGCTTCCGTGGCGGCGCCTATGCGGAATGAGTGTGTCCCGTAATCTTTGGGGTGGTTCCCTGCCGATGTTATGCATTTATTAACCCCTTAACAACATCTGACGTACTAATACGCGTCTGTGCCCTGGGACTTAAGAGCCAGACCCGTATTAGTACGTCATGGCGATCGCGCGCGCACACAGGCTGTGCGGGCTCGATCGCCGCCGGGTGTCAGCTGATTGTCACAGCTGACACCCGATACTATGTGCAGGGAGTGGTCCTGCACCGCTCCGAGCACATTAACCCCCGCGATGCTGCGATCGAAGTCGATCGCAGCATTGCGGGGGCAAGTGGAGGTGATCGCAGATACTCACCTCCTCTTCCGGCTTCCAGCGCTGTCTGCAAAGGCTTCCCGGGTGTTGCCATGACGACCCGATGTCGTCATGACAACATCCGGGTCACCAGACAGCAGGAAGATTGTTTGGACATGCGCAGTGCACCTCCAAACAATCTTCTCCCTGTCCAGCGCTGACAGGCTGCATGACACAGGGATGGTGCTGCATTCCTGTGCCATGCAGGCGATTAGAGAAAAAAAAGTGAAAGTCCCAGAGTGGGACAAAGTAATAAAGTATATAAACTTTCAGAAAGTGAAAAAAAAAAAAAAAAAATTTCCAAAAAAAAAAAAAAAAAAATTAAAAAAATAATCCACCAAAAATAAAAATATAATGTACCCATCAATAAATATTATTATAAAAAAAAAAAAAAAAAACAATAAAAGTACACATATTTGGTATCGCCACGTCCGGAACAACCTGACCTATAAAACTGTCCCACTAGTTAACCCCTTCAGTGAACACGGTAAAAAAAAAAAAAAAAAACGAAGCAAAAAACAATGCTTTATCACCATACCGCCAAACAAAAAATGGAATAACACGCGATCAAAAAGACAAATATAAATAAAAATGGTACCGCTGAAAACGTCATCTCGTCCCGCAAAAAACAAGCCAATATACAGCTCCATCAGCCGAAAAATAAAAAAGTTATAGCTCTCAGAATAAAGCTATGCTAAAAAATATTTTTTTCTATAAAATTGCTTTTATTATGTAAAAGTGCAAAACATAAAAAAACGATATAAATGTGGTACCGCTGTAAACGTACTGACCCGAAGAATAAAGCTGCCTTATCAATTTTACCACACTCGGAACAGAATAAAAAAAAACAAAAAAAAACAATTCCTGAATTGTTAGTTTTTGTTTATTCTGCCTCCTAAAAATCTGAATAGAAAGCGATCAAAAAATGTCACGTGCTTGAAAATGGCACCAATAACAACGTCAACTCATCCCGCAAAAAACGAGCCGTCACATGACTATCTGCCAAAATCTGGAAAAATTATAGCTCTCAAAATATGGCGATGCAAAAACTAGATTTTACAAACAATGCGTCTTTTAGTGTGTGACAGCTGTCAGTCATAAAAACCCCATATAATTCTGGTATTGCTGTAATCACACCGACCCGAAGAATAAAGTCGTCTAATCACTTATACCGCACGAGGAACGGCGTCAAAAATAAACTCTTGGGTTAGGATTGGGCTAGGGTTAGGGCTGGGTTTGGGATTAGGGTTGTGCTAGGATTAGGGTTGTGCTAGGGTTAGGGTTGTGCTAGGGTTAGGGTTGTGCTAGGGTTAGGGCTGGGGTTGGGGTTAGGGTTGGGGTTAGGGTTTAGATGGGGTTGGGATTTTTTTCAAAAGTAAGAAAAAAAGATGACGATATGGCGACTAGTGTTGAGCGCAAGTGCTCGCTACTTGAGTTTGCATCGGGTGCTCTGGTATGCATTGAGTATCGTGGGTATTTGAGTGACATGCTCGAGTCTCTGCCCCATATGCTTCACGGCCAAAAAAACTTTACGGGGATTGCCTGCCATGCACGAGCAATCCCCGCATGTTTTTTTTTGGGTGTCTAATAACCGTGAAACATGCGGAGCAGGGACTCGAGCATGTCACTCGAGCACACGCTGTACATGGTGCATACCTGAGTACCCGATGCAAACTCAAGTAGCGAGCACTTGCGCTCAAGACTAATGACAACTTATTCAATATGATGACCTAATGTAAACAAATTCTGTGTCGTACCTCTGGGTTCAAAATGTTCACTATACACCTTAATAAAATCCTTGAGGGGTATAGTTTCCAAAATGGGGTCACTTGTGGGGGAGCTCCACTGTTTAAGCACATCATGGGCTCTCCAAAGGCGACATGGTGTCCGCTAACAAATTGAATGGAAAATCGGCTCAAATTGTTAGCGGACGCCATGTTGTGTTTGGAGAGCTACTGCGTGCCCAAACATTGGAGCTCCCCCACAAGTGACCCCATTTTGGAAACTAGACCCCCCCAAGGCACCTATCTAGATGCACAGTGAGCACTTGGAACCCCCAGGTGCTTCACAAATTGATTCATAAAAATGAAAAAGTGTTTTTTTTTTCACTTTAATTTTTCCGAATCAATTTGTGAAGCACCTGGGTGTTCCAAGTGCTCACTATGCATCTAGAGAGGTGCCTTGGGGGGTCTAGTTTCCAAAATGGGGTCACTTGTGGGGGAGCTCCAATGTTTGGGCACACAGGGGCTCTCCAAACGCAACATGATGTCCGCTAACAATTTGAGCCGACAATTTGTTAGAGGATACCATGTTGCATTTGGAGAGTCCCTGTGTGCCCAAACATTGGAGCTCCCCCACAAGTGACCCCATTTTGGAAACTAGACCCCCCAAGGCACCTCTCTAGATGCATAGTGAGCACTTGGAACCTCCAGGTGCTTCACAAATTGATTCATAAAAATGAAAAAGGTTTTTTTTTTCACTTTTTCATTTTTACAAATCAATTTGTGAAGCACCTGGGGGTTCCAAGTGCTCACTATGCATCTAGAGAGGTGCCTTGGGGGGGTCTAGTTTCCAAAATGGGGTCACTTGTGGGGGAGCTCCAATGTTTGGGCACACAGGGGCTCTCCAAACGCAACATGGTGTCCGTTAACAATTTGAGCCGATTTTCCATTCAATTTGTTAGCGGATACCATGTTGCATTTGGAGAGTCCCTGTGTGCCCAAACAATGGAGCTCCCCCACAAGTGACCCCATTTTGGAAACTAGACCCCCCAGGGCACCTATCTAGATGCATAGTGAGCACTTGGATCCCCTAGGTGCTTCACAAATTGATTCATAAAAATGAAAATATGAAAAAAAAAACACTTTTTCATTTTTACAAATCAATTTGTGAAGCACCTAGGGGGTTCCAAGTGCTCACTATGCATCTAGATAGGTGCCTTGGGGGGTCTAGTTTCCAAAATGGGGTCACTTGTGGGGGAGCTCCAATGTTTGGGCACACAGGGGCTCTCCAAACGCAACATGGTGTCCGCTAACAATTTGAGGCGACAATTTGTTAGCGGATACCATGTTGCATTTGGAGAGTCCCTGTGTGCCCAAACATTGGAGCTCCCCCACAAGTGACCCCATTTTGGAAACTAGACCCGCCAAGGCACCTATCTAGATGCATAGTGAGCACTTGGAACCCCCAGGTGCTTCACAAATTGATTCATAAAAATAAAAAAGTGTTTTTTTTTTTTCACTTTTTCATTTTTACAAATCAATTTGTGAAGCACCTGGGGGTTCCAAGTGATCACTATGCATCTAGATAGGTGCCTTGGGGGGTCTAGTTTCCAAAATGGGGTCACTTGTGGGGGAGCTCCAATGTTTGGGCACACAGGGGCTCTCCAAACGCAACATGGTGTCCGCTAACAATTTGAGCCAATTTTATATTAAATTTGTTAGCGGATACCATGTTGCATTTGGAGAGTCCCCGTGTGCCCAAACATTGGAGCTCCCCCACAAGTGACCCCATTTTGGAAACTAGACCCCCAAGGCACCTATCTAGATGCATAGTGAGCACTTGGAACCCCTAGGTGCTTCACAAATTGATTCGTAAAAATGAAAAAGTGAAAAAAAAAACACTTTTTCATTTTTTCTAATCAATTTATGAAACACCTGGGGGTTCCAAGTGCTCACTATGCATCTAGAGAGGTGCCTTGGGGGGTCTAGTTTCCAAAATGGGGTGACTTGTGTGGGAGCTCCAATGTTTGGGCACACAGGGGCTCTCCAAACACAACATGGTGTCCGCTAATTATTCAAGCAAATTTTACAATC
Source organism: Phyllobates terribilis (assembly GCF_046119375.1). Classification (NCBI taxonomy): domain Eukaryota; kingdom Metazoa; phylum Chordata; class Amphibia; order Anura; family Dendrobatidae; genus Phyllobates; species Phyllobates terribilis. The sequence goes on from NW_027362769.1 coordinate 82,441,005, forward strand.
AAAAAGTCAAATGGCGCTCCTTCCCTTCCGAGACCTGCCGTGCGCCCAAACAGTGTTTTTTCCCCACATATTGGGTATCTGCGTGCCCAGGGGAAATTGCCAACAAATTTTGGGGTCCATTTTTTCTTGTTACCCCTGTGAAAATAAAAAAAATTGGGTCTAAAATAACATTTTTGTGAAAAAAGTTAAATGTTCATTTTTTTCTTCCACATTCAAAAAATTCCTGTGAAGCACCTGAAGGGTTAATAAAGTTCTTGAATGTGGTTTTGAGCACCTTGAGGGGTGCAGTTTTTAGAATGGTGTCACTTTTGGGTATTTTCTGTCATAAAGACCTCTCAAAGTGACTTCAAATGTGATGTGGTCCCTAAAAAAATGGTTTTGTAAATTTTGTTGGAAAAATGAGAAATCGCTGGTCAACTTTTAACCCTTATAGCTCCCTAACAAAAAAAAATGTTGGTTCCAAAATTGTGCTGATGTAAAGTAGACATGTGGTAAATGTTATTTATTAACTCTTTTGTGTGACATATGTGGCACCCCAGGGGTCTGGTTTTCCACAGTAACAGCAATGTTATGTCTGAGAGCAGGTGGGAGGTCTCTTGGTCAGGAATCCTATGCATGCCACACCTCCTGCCCAGTCCTGGGAGGTGAAGAACTTCCCCTATATAAACCTAGGGCTGAGGCAGGGTGAGTGAGTAGAGAAGAAGCAGAGGAAAGAAGCAAATATAGGAACAAAACAACAGGAGCTCTGTGGGAGCAGTGTTACAAGGAGTCAGGGGCTGGCAGCTGCAGAGCTCGCCCTGACTGAGAAGTGATCACCGGACCCGGAGTCCGAGGCTGTGGGGACTAACTCCTATCCAGCAGCAGAAACCGACCGGCAGGGGATTGCAGGTCCTCTGGCCCAGAAACCCGAAGGCCCCGAGTCACCGGCCATACGGGTGAGCACCACACGGTACACTCAGGGACATGGGCTACTTATACCTGCCTCTAGCAAGGTAGCCAGAAGAATATCGTTAGTTTGGGAGGCCTACAACTCCGCCTGGCCAGGGGAGATCCCATCTGCTCAAGGACTGACCAGGCCCCAATCGCTAGCCAGTACTCCGGGAGGGTCTATCTTTGTGACCAGTAAAGACCCTGAACTACACAGTACCGTCTCCGAGTGGTTCCTGCTACCCCCATCATCCACGTCGGCTGCCCTGAGGCCATACCCCTCCCGTTGGGGGTTATACTATCACGCTGCATAATCCTACCACCGGCCTCAGCGGTCTGCCCTGCAGCAGCAGCTCCTTAGCTGCACTCAACGGGTGGCGTAGTCGTCCAACATCTACCGCTAAAACAGCGCCACTTAGTCTGACTCCCTGGGCACGGACCGGATCACCGCCACGAGACTACAACCCTCAACAGATCAGGCTCCGGGTAAGCTCCCGCGTGCGCAACGCAGCGCGACACAGGCCCAGGGGCGCGTCAACTTTTGGCGTAGTCGGCAGGATTTCGTGCCCGCAACCACCGGGTACTGCGTGCCTGAAAAAGAGACTTTTAAAACTTACCTGTGGTGAAGATTTCCGCCATCCGGCGCCATCTTCAGCCTTCTTCCCGCCATCGGTGAAGATTCCCGCCATCCGGCGCCATCTTCAGCCTTCTTCCCGCCATCCGTGGAGTTTTCCCGCCGTTGGACGCCATCTTGGGGACGCCGCGCGGGAAGAAGAGGGGCGTGGACTCCGAAAACGCGCGAGAACTGAAGCCCCGCCTCACGTCCGGACGTTGCGTAAGGTCCTGGAAGGAGCCCAGCAGACGCCGACGTCACAGGAGCGCGACGGAAGGTCCTCAACCCTGACGATCCACTGCGGAGCCGCGGCCTACAGAAGAGGATCATCGCAAGGTAGGCCACGGTCCACTAGGGGGGAGAAGGATGTCGGATACGGAGGAGAGCTTCACCGCTCCAACCCCCGCCAGCGCCACCGCTGTTGCGGTCATGCCTTTCACCATGCCCTATATCCCGGGAGCAGCCTGGCTACCCCAGTACTCAGGGGAGTCACATACCCTGCAGGACTTTAGAGAGAAACTGGATAGCCTCTTCCAGGTGTACCCCCTCACAGAAGAGCAAAAAGTAAGCATCCTGGTGGCCCAATTAACCGGGGCAGCCCAAAGGGAGGTAAAGTCCTGGCCACCTGGGGGGAGGACTGTCGCAGGGATACTAACCCGGCTGAGGGACACCTTTGATACCCGCACCTCAGCCGAGATCAAGCTTAGATTCTACGGGTGCAAACAGCGGGCACATGAGAGTATAAGGGACTATGCCCTGAACCTACAAGAGGCCCTGAGAGCCAATAAGCAGACCGACCCTGACGGCGTGGGAGACGAGGACAGGCTGTTAACTGAACAATTTATAGAGGGTTTATATTGCAATGCCCACCGAACCCAGTTGCGGGCAATGGCCTTACAGGACCCCACCGGCCAGAGGAAGACCCAGCGACCGATACAACGAGGACGGACGACCCATCTGCCGCCGCTGTAATCAACCCGGACATATGGCAAGGTACTGTCCTTTAAACTGGCACAACCTAGGGTAGAGGGCCAACCCCTAGGAAAAAGATCATCAGGCCCATCGAACTGGCGCGACAAATATGTGGGAGGACGTCCAGTCTTGCCTGTGGTACTGGATGGCATTCCTATGAGTGCCCTACTGGACACCGGGTCACAGGTCACCACCATCCCGTACGTGCTCTTCAAGCAGTACTGGAATGACTCGGATATTACCCGCTACCCTGACGACGACTTGAGTATCATCGCCAGCAATGGTCAGCCCGTGCCACAGATCGGATTTAAAGAGGTGACCATTAAAATTGGTAGAGTTGAACTGGCAGCACAGGGACTGATCATTGTAGACATTGACAAACACGAGAGTCACCCAAAGATAACTCTAGGAACTAATGTAATTGAAAATTGTCTTGCAGAGGTGATTTTCCTTTTACAGCAGGTTGCCAAGAACGCCAGCTCCGGTGAGCAGCGAGTGTTCCAAAAAGAGATCCGGGCACTGATGCGACGGCAACAGGTGGAACTCTCCGGCGGTGAGATTGGTAGCGTGAGAATGTGTGACCCTTTCCCTATTGCCATGCCCCCAAAAAGTGAAATGATGATTTGGTGCCGGGCAGCTATTGGTCTGAGAGGTAGAGATTACCAGGCAATGGTAGAACCAGTTTACTCAGACAGTAGGCCCACCATCTTGACAGCACGGGGGGTGGTTAATGTACGCCATGGGAGGGTGCCCGTTCGCATAATCAATATCGGGAAGAGGGAAGTGTACCTGCCCCGGTATGCCACGCTAGCCAAATTATATACCATTAACCAAAATGCTATACAATCTGTGGAACCCTTGCCTCCATCTCACCCGGAGGAAGGTAACGGCTCTAAGAAAACAATGGAGGACTGGTGTCAGCAACTACATTTGGGTACTGACTCCACTCCCTCACATCAGAAACAGGGAGTCTATCGGGTGGTTCAAGAGTACGAGAGAGTGTTTAGTAAACACCCGTTAGACTTCGGGCGAGTCAAGGGGGTAGAACACCACATCCCCACGGGAGATCATCCTCCCATAAAAGAGAGGTATCGACCCGTACCCCCTGCACACTACCAACACGCCAAGGGGATGCTTAGAGACATGAAGGAGGCTGGGGTGATCAGGGATAGCTGTAGCCCCTGGGCAGCTCCACTAGTCTTAGTCAAAAAGAAAGACAACACCATGAGGATGTGTGTAGATTACCGGAAAATCAACCGTATCACACACAAAGATGCGTACCCCTTACCAAGGATAGAGGAGTCTTTGGCTGCTTTAAGATCTGCTAACTTCTTCTCTACCTTGGATCTCACTAGTGGGTACTGGCAGGTTCCTGTAGCAGAGGCGGACCGGGAGAAGACCGCATTCACCACCCCGATGGGACTTAGCGAGTTTACCTGCATGCCGTTCGGACTCTGCAACGCACCAGGAACCTTCCAACGATTAATGGAGTGCTGTCTGGGCCATAGAAACTTCGAGACGGTCCTGTTGTACCTGGACGATGTCATCGTATATTCTAAGACTTATGAGGACCACCTGAAACACCTGGCGGAAGTGTTCGAAGCTCTGGCAAGCTACGGCCTAAAGGTGAAACCCTCCAAGTGTCACCTCCTGAAACCAAAGGTGCAGTACCTGGGACACGTGGTGAGCGCTGACGGAGTGGCTCCCGACCCTGATAAGATCACCGCAATTAAGGAATGGCCAAGTCCCTCCAGTGTAAAGGAAGTGCGGCAGTTCCTCGGGTTGGTAGGCTACTACCGCAGGTTCATCCCCGGTTTCACCAAAAAGGCAGCTCCTATGCAGGACCTCCTGATAGGCCAGTCCCGAAAGGCCAAGAACCAGAAGCCGCCCTTCAGATGGGAGAAGTTGGAAGAGGAGTCCTTCCGCCAGCTGAAGATGGCCCTCACGGGGGATGAAATCCTGGCGTACCCGGATTACAGCCAGCCCTTTATCCTCTACACCGACGCAAGTAACATCGGACTAGTAGCCGTGCTGTCCCAGATCCAGCAGGGGAAAGAACGAGTAATCGCTTACGCCAGCCGAAAACTGCGACCCACCGAGAGAAACCCTGAGAACTACAGCTCATTTAAGCTAGAGTTCCTGGCAGTGGTGTGGGCAGTCACCGAACGCTTTAAGCACTACCTCGCTTCTTCCCGGTTCGTCGTGTACACGGATAACAACCCGTTGACACACCTGGACACGGCAAGACTTGGTGCCCTAGAGCAGAGATGGATGGCCCGCCTGTCCAACTACGAGTTCACCATCAAATACCGGGCAGGACGCTCCAATATCAACGCGGACGCCCTGTCCAGGATGCCAAACCTACCGGACGGAGGAGAAGATCCAGAGGGACTGGAAGAAGTCGAACTCCCCGCGTTCCATCGGCATGGGACTATCCAGTATTCCCACCGGGTAAGGAGTAAGCAAGCCGCTACGTTTAACCCCTTGCCTCACTACAACTGGGAGGAAACGCAAGACAGTGACCCTGCCGTCCGACTGGTGAAGAAGATGCTGACTCGGCCAGAGGCTCGCCTTGACCCAGACGCTCCGGAGGAAGCCAAGCAACTGTGGGCTGAGAAGAGTCGACTGTTCCTTTACAAGGGGAAGTTGTGCCGCAGAATGGTTAACTCCCGGACGCATGAACTAATCTGGCAAGTAGTGGTGCCACGAAGAGACGCAGCCATGGTGATGGAGGCATACCACGACGGGGCTGGACACTTCGGATGGAAGAAGCTGGAGTTCCTGCTGCGCGAGCGGTTCCACTGGGTAGGCATGAGGGGAACCATCGAGAGGTGGTGCAGAGACTGTGGCCCGTGCAACCTAAGAAGGAAGGACCGTGCCAGCCAGAAGACTCCCCTGCAGTCCATCGTCACCCGGCAGCCGTTGGAACTGGTAGCCTTGGATCATGTAAAACTGACCCCAAGCAGAAGTGGCTACGTCTACGCACTAACCATCGTGGATCACTACTCCCGGTTCTTGGTTGTCGTCCCCGTCAAGGACTTAACAGCTCGAACAGCAGCTAGAGCCTTCCAGCAGCATTTCTGCCGTCCACACGGGTACCCGGACCAAGTGTTGACAGACCAGGGACCTGCCTTTGAAGCGGAGGTCTTCCAAGAATTCTGCACTCTGTATGGCTGCCGGAAGATAAGGACGACACCCTATCATCCGCAAACTAATGGACTTTGTGAGAAAATGAACCAGGTGGTAATGGATCTTCTGAAAACGTTGCCCCTGGAAGAACGCAGTCTGTGGCCTGAGAAGCTGCCCGATCTGGTGGACCTATACAACCACATCCCGGTAGGTTCCACCAACTGTACCCCGGCTTACCTAATGAGGGCGAGACCTGGTAAGTTACCTGTTGACCTGGAAATGGGAGTCCTGACACCCGAGGACACTTCACCAGAAGCAGACTGGGACACAGAGAGGCAGCAGCAGTACCGGAGAGTACAGGAGAGCGTGGAGCGAAGTCTCTGTCAGGCTAGGGAAAGACAAGAGAAAACTTACAACCAGTATGCTCCCGCTGTTCCCCTGGTACCCGGAGAGCAGGTCTTGAAGAGAAAAAGACGGCTCCACAAGTTGGACGACCAGTGGGAGAAGGACCCGTACACCGTACTGCCCTCAAGCCACGACAACCCGAAGGTCTGTACCATCAGTAAAGACGGAGGGGAGACCACAGCCATTGTATCCCGGGATCACCTGAAGAAGTGTCCTGAACAGCTACGGAACCCTGAAGAGGAACAAGAAGACCATCGACCCGTAGAGGAAAGGGAAGATACGGTTAGTACTGTGCTCGGAGACTTCCCTCAGTCTTGGACTCAAGTCAATGGTGCAGTTGTGGTACCCGTACTCACCTTCCTCCAACCAGCATCCAAAGCACCTACGGAGCAACAGGTAGAGCTGGAAGAACAGCCGGTCCAGGAGGCAGAAGACCCCACACCAGCAGACCAGGAGGATCAACCCTCTGCTTGCAGTGAGCCTGCCATATCCCTAGTGAGCCAAAGGGCCCGTAGACCGCTGCCCAGTTTACCCTTAACAGCTCCTACACCCTGTAGTTCAGGGCCAGACAGTCAGCTCCGTAGGTCCACTAGGGCCACTAGGGGCCAGTTACCCGCACGTTGGAGGATTTGAAGTGTATAAATTGTTTTATTTGTGGTTACCTGTTTATTGTTGCTTGTGTATAATTATGTGTTTCTAGTTATTTTTAGGAGTCCTTGGTGGATTTACCAGGAATCCTTTGTACATAGTTGGAGCGTAACCCAGGACGGACTAAAGACTGTTAAGGACTCGGGGCAGGACAGACCCCTACCTGGTTACGTCTCCCTGTTTTGGTGAAATGGACACCTTGCTTTCTTCAAAGACTGCACCCGGTTACGGACATGCCGTGACCACCTTTATGTGTTTCTTTATTGTTATTGTTATATCTTGTTATGTTTTTCTAAAATATGTTTAGTCCCGGAGTACTAAATTTCACTAGGGGGGAATGTGGCACCCCAGGGGTCTGGTTTTCCACAGTAACAGCAATGTTATGTCTGAGAGCAGGTGGGAGGTCTCTTGGTCAGGAATCCTATGCATGCCACACCTCCTGCCCAGTCCTGGGAGGGGAAGAACTTCCCCTATATAAACCTAGGGCTGAGGCAGGGTGAGTGAGTAGAGAAGAAGCAGAGGAAAGAAGCAAATATAGGAACAAAACAACAGGAGCTCTGTGGGAGCAGTGTTACAAGGAGTCAGGGGCTGGCAGCTGCAGAGCTCGCCCTGACTGAGAAGTGATCACCGGACCCGGAGTCCGAGGCTGTGGGGACTAACTCCTATCCAGCAGCAGAAACCGACCGGCAGGGGATTGCAGGTCCTCTGGCCCAGAAACCCGAAGGCCCCGAGTCACCGGCCATACGGGTGAGCACCACACGGTACACTCAGGGACGTGGGCTACTTATACCTGCCTCTAGCAAGGTAGCCAGAAGAGTATCGTTAGTTTGGGAGGCCTACAACTCCGCCTGGCCAGGGGAGATCCCATCTGCTCAAGGACTGACCAGGCCCCAATCGCTAGCCAGTACTCCGGGAGGGTCTATCTTTGTGACCAGTAAAGACCCTGAACTACACAGTACCGTCTCCGAGTGGTTCCTGCTACCCCCATCATCCACGTCGGCTGCCCTGAGGCCATACCCCTCCCGTTGGGGGTTATACTATCACGCTGCACAATCCTACCACCGGCCTCAGCGGTCTGCCCTGCAGCAGCAGCTCCTTAGCTGCACTCAATGGGTGGCGTAGTCGTCCAACATCTACCGCTAAAACAGCGCCACTTAGTCTGACTCCCTGGGCACGGACCGGATCACCGCCACGAGACTACAACCCTCAACAGATCCGGCTCCGGGTAAGCTCCCGCGTGCGCAACGCAGCGCGACACAGGCCCAGGGGCGCGTCACATATCTCTCTGATTCAAGGGCATAAAAATTCAAATTTTGAAAATTGCTAAATTTTCAAAATTTTCGCCAAATTTCCATTTTTTTCACAAATAAACGCAAGTGATATCGAAGAAATTTTACCACAATCATGAAGTACAATATGTCACGAAAAAACATTCTCAGAATCAGGGGGATCCGTTGAAGCGTTCCAGAGTAATTACCTCATAAAGTGACAGTGGTCAGAATTGTAAAAATTGGCCTGGTCATTAACGTGCAAACCACCCTCGGGGCTTAAGGAGTTAAATATAGCTTGGAACTGGTATCTTGATAATGGTATTCCATCAATGTGTGATAGGAAGAAATTACTTTGTGATCTGATGGTTATATATGTTTTTACTATTGTTACCCGACTCAGTGTACCGTTTGTGGGTTGTAGAAGTACCCAAGTGCCCCTGCCCACTGGAACCGTTTTGGATTGGCGTATGCATAGACGTATTGCATTATTGGCTATGACTACGTCCTGGTGTAATAAGCCTCCACTGGTGGTAATTTTGGATTGAGGGACTAATTCGCTTATACATAGCCCCCGAAGAAGGCGATCACAAATGCAGTAGACAGTAGTGTTGCTTCAAATTGTGAGTGTCATGTTAATGGTGTTAGGGATATGATGTGAGAAATCAGTTTTAGTGACACGGGACGGAACGTCTACACTCCTGACTTGGCTGACCCCTTTTCCACCCTTTTATGGATTGTCTGATGATGAATCTTTGTCACATCTCCCCAATTCAGTAGTTGGAAGTGAAATGCTACTCCGGTCAGACACCGCTGCGCTGACGCCCCTGATATGCCCCTCATCATTAGCTGGTGGAGAAATTCTATGGTGACTTGTGATCTGGCTTGTTCACATTGGTCAACCCGTCTGCCTGCTACTAGTCGTGTCCACTCTTCCCATGTCTTACCGTATGCTTGCCACGTCGACAGGGCAACTGACGCTCTGATTAATGGCATCAACTATTCGCCACTAGATCCCATAGGGAGGGTGGGCAACTGCTGCCCGATGGGTGGGCGTTGGGGAAGAGCTCTGTGAAAATCTGCCAATTGAATTGTTACAAAGCGTTAGCAGCAGCTTTACACCCCTCAGCATAGTGGCTAGCGCGGACCCATACATTGTGTTTTAGGCACAGGAATGCTTGCCGGCGTAGTAGGCCTAGCACTGGGAGAGACGATGATGCCATCTTATTAATGCAATGCGCTAGGCTGGTGTTTTTTGTTATGAAGCGTATATTTTTGTTAGCCAGGCGCGCGCCCCATATTTCTATTGCTACCACTATTGGGAAGAAAAATTATTTTCAGGGCTAGATGCAGCTAAATATTATTATTAATTTCAAAGCTGGTGGAGCTTGGTATAGATGGCCTAATACAATGAGTACCACACACTGCTACAAGCCGAAATATTTTTTCAGAGCTAGATGCAGAAAAAAATTATATTGAATTTGCAACCTGATGGAGGTTAGTATAGATGGACTAATAGAACAAGTCCCACACACTGCTAGAAGCCAAAATATTTTTTCAGAGCTAGATGCAGAAAAAAATTATATTGAATTTGCAACCTGATGGAGGTCAGTATAGATGGACTAATAGAACAAGTCCCACACACTGCTAGAAGCCCAAATATTTTTTCAGAGCTAGATGCAGATAAAAATTATTTTTAATTTGCAACCTGGTGGAGGTTAGTATAGATGGACTAATAGACCAAGTCCCACACACTGCTAGAAGCCGAAATATTTTTTCAGAGCTAGATGCAGAAAAAAATTATATTGAATTTGCAACCTGATGGAGGTCAGTATAGATGGACTAATAGAACAAGTCCAACACACTGCTAGAAGCCGAAATATTTTTTCAGAGCTAGATGCAGAAAAAAATTATATTGAATTTGCAACCTGATGGAGGCTAGTATAGATGGACTAATAGAACAAGTCCAACACACTGCTAGAAGCCAAAATATTTTTTCAGAGCTAGATGCAGAAAAAAATTATATTGAATTTGCAACCTGATGGAGGTTAGTATAGATGGAGTAATAGAACAAGTCCCACACACTGCTAGAAGCCCAAATATTTTTTCAGAGCTAGATGCAGATAAAAATTATTTTTAATTTGCAACCTGGTGGAGGTTAGTATAGATGGACTAATAGACCAAGTCCCACACACTGCTAGAAGCCGAAATATTTTTTCAGAGCTAGATGCAGAAAAATATTATATTGAATTTGCAACCTGGTGGAGGTTAGTATAGATGGACTAATAGAATGATGCTATGCCAAAAAGGTTTTACTTCACTAGGTGCAGTAAAAAAATTGGTATTCTATATACAGGTGGTATAGCTTGCAACACAGATAGGCTACTCCACAGACTAACACACTCTGCAATAGGCCAAAAAGGATTTGCTTTGCTAGATTTAGCCAAATGCTGTGAAAAAAACTTGCACAGCACTGGCACAGACCTGCCTGGCAAAAACTGATAGGAACTGATGTAACTTAGTCCTGAAAAGGACTGCAATTACAATTAGTCTTTACTCCCAACCTATCTATTTAAGAGCACAGACCTGCCTGATGAAAGTCGTAGGAAATTATGTAACCTAGTCCTTAAAAGGACTGCAATCACAACTCTTCCCTACTCCCAAGCTATCTGTAGATTTGTGCGAAAATTGGCTTGAAATTAACAAGGTATAGCGCACACAGCAACAGTGGTGCCGTCTAACACGCAGCTGCAGCAGTGAGAAAATGGTGGCGACGGGGAAAATGGCTGGGTCTTATAGGGCAAGGACATGTGACATACACTGCTAATGACACATGCCCTTGCTTGTGTGAAAAAAAGCAGTTCGCTCCGTGTGTGCGCTGCTGATAGGCTGACAGACTGCACCTCCCCACTGTAAATGCGGGAAAGAGAAAAAAAAATGGAGATCTTCATTATTCCTGCAGAGATCCATCCCCTGCCCCTCTCCCCGCTCCGCTGTACACTCAAACTGCGTATTAACATTAATTTTCAGCATTACTGAGAAAAAATCCAGTTATGATTTTGGTGCACGAACAGTTATCGAACATAACCTCGAACAGCCAAATTTTTTTCAAATCGTTCGTGTTCGCCGAACGGCTCGAACACCGCCCAAAACAGCTCGAATTTGAGATTGGCGAACAGTTCGAGTCGAACACCGCTCATCTCTAGTCACAAGGCTCCCTGAGTCCAGGAGGGCCTCCGTGGGGTACCCATTAACCAGTACCTGGCATAGTTGGAGTTCACTGTCCCCGGGGTCGGCGCTTGCCGTGCAGACGGTCTGGGCATACATTGAGACCCGGCGGCTATATCCGCAGTCCATGGGTTCCGTAGTCAGGGTACAATTAGCAACCATATGTCCTGGCCCCTGACACCGCCACCACCTAAGGGTGGAGGTACTGTTAGGTCTTATGACAGTTTGGGAGGGAACCGGTCTCCTGCCACTCTTACTCCGGGGCTCCCCTTCAGCACGTGTACGGTGCTGACTGTCCCCAGCAGAGGGACGCGACCCCTTTCCCGACTCCTGGGTTGGCAGGGATCGGCATGAAAGCCGCGAGGGGGCAGAGTCCCGGATAAAGTCCTGAGTGGCCGAGTAGCGCTCGATCAGGCTGACCACCTGGTCGAGTGTTCCAGGGTCCCCTTGCCCCACCCAACGTTGGATAGCGGCTGGCAGAGTCCTCACCAGCCGGTCAATCACCACCCTCTCCACCATCTGGGCTGGAGTCAAAGTCTCAGGCTGGAGCCACCTCTTTACCAGCTGCAGGAGGTCATAAGCCTGAGACCGGGCGGGTCGGGTCTCCACATAGGCCCACGAAAACACACGCTGAGCCCTCACATACGTATTTGTAGCGCCCCGAGTGTTCGGCCGCTACAGGGGTATTGCACCTCAGACCAGAGGTGTGATATTCCACTCCCGGGTAAGGATGGAGTGTGGACCAAGACTCAGTAAGCTGCATGCATCACACACACCCCATTTCCGAGGGACAGCTCAACGGTGCTCCCACTAGACAGAAGTGCAGGCACGACAGCATCTGTCCCTGGCTGGAGTGGGGAGGGGGGAGGAAAACCCAGTGATGTAGGAGCAGATAGAGGTTGGGTTTCTGGGCATAGGTAGGAGCCCATTGGTTGCAAGTCACCTGGGCTCATACACAGAGAGGGAGGTATATAAGGTGGGCACCATCGTAGTTCTGGGAGAAGCAGGTCAGTTCAGAGAGAGAAGGAGCTCAGCCAGAGAGGGCTGACAGGGAGCTGTGGCTCAGCCTGGGCCCAGCTCCACGAGGCAGGCCTGGAGTGAAGGCCAGAAACAGCAGAGAGGACAGAAACAGAGAGGAACAGAAAGGAAAGGAAGAAAGGAACGGAACACTAAGAGAGGCCCAGAGACACGAAGGCAGAAGGAACCCCAAAGGCCCAGGAGATTGCGGGTGACGGGCTGGCAGAACAGGGTACCGGATCCCAAGTTGGTGGAGGCGACTAATCCTCAGCCAAGGACCGGTGGTCGTGATCACATCTTGGTGCGACCCCTCACTACACCTACTAGAAAGGCACACCACATAGGGTCAGGGAAGTGGACACCCAGCATCCCAAGAGAAGGCCTGAGGCAGCTGGACAAAAGTAGTGTCACTGGTGGGGCACGGCCAGAAAAAGGAATAGAAGAGAGTCCTGTGCCACACTCTGGAATTGCCTGGGGGTTGACCGAGCCCCTTGCCTGGTGGACGCAGCAGGGCTTGGGCAGTCACTACCGGTACCGAAGTGATTTGGGAACATAAAGAACTGTGAGTAAAGCATTTGAACTGCAATCCCACGTCTCTGTGCTTCATCGCCGCACCAGCACTACTAGTGCTGGGACGCTCGCACCATCACTCCCACCATCAACTACACTGCCCTGGGGCTGCACTCTTCCCGTGGGGAGTCACACTACCTTAGCTGCATACACCATCAGACCCAGCGGTCTGCCCTTGCAGCGGCGGTTCGCACTGACCGCAATCCACGGGTGGCGTAGTCGGACAATTAACCATAAAAATCCCATAAATAGACTGCCACTAGTTTGACCACCCTGGGCCACGGGACCGGGTCGCCGCCACGATGACTACAACCCCCAGCATCCCACAAAAGGGCCCGGTTCCGGGCTCCCCACGCGGCCCAGGGGGCGCGTCATATTGACCCCCAGCCGGGCAAGGATCTCACCTTTGAGCCTCTGGTAGTCCTGGGCGTCCTCTCGACTGAGGTCGAAGCAGGCCTTTTGGGCATCGCTGACCAAAAACGGAGCCACCACTTCTGCCCACTGGCCGGCTGGTAGGTTTTCCCGCTCTGTCGTGCGCTCATAAATGGTCAGGAAAGCTTCCACATCGTCCTCCGGTCCCATCTTCCTCAACGCTGAGCGAACCTTGTCCCGGTCCTCTCGACGTTCTGGGGCTGGTGACATCGGCAACTCCTGCAGAGCTGTGAGCTGCTGCACGATCAGCTCATTAGTGTGCTGCTGCTTGAGCTGCTCCTGCTGCTGCTGGAACTGCTCCTGCTGCTGCCGCTGCGTGAGGACCAATTGCCTTAACAACTCCTCCATTTTGTCCACGGAGTGGGGCTGAAAGGTGGCAGGCCGGATTGTGGTCATGCAGCTGCCGGTGGGGGTATGCCTCAGTCACTATGCCCACATTCTCCACCAAATTGTAAGGCAGCGGTGTTCACACGGTGCAGTAACTGAGGCAGTGACCCAAGCAAGTCCAACATAAACAGCTTTTATTTCAGCAACTCACGAGTTAACAGAAAGTCCTCCGGTTCGCAGACGGGTTAACAGAAAGTCCATACACAATGGTTACCGTGGGCAATGGCCGTGCCGGCCGCTCAGAGCCTGACAGGTGCAGAGCCTTCCCAGGCGTGGGTTCAGCCACTCTCAATCCTGCTGAGCTTTCCTGCTATGCTCATAGCAGGTTCCAACATAGAACAACACTAATCCTTAGTGCAGGGGTTTTAAAGGACCTGTGGCAAGAGCCACTGGAAAACCTGGGTTGGAGGGAGGAGGCCGCCCCACTGCCTCCTGTGACCTCCTCCCAGAAATGAAGGCCCTGCCAGGCTTTTACTAATCTGACTTAGCCAGATAGCCTGACTAGGTCCATGCTCACCTTCATTCCTGCATTGCAGCCGCAGGTGTGTCTGTGACTGCAATGCACTCCAATGGTTTTAATAGGTCTCTGTACACATTCTGGGGGAGATATACTGTCCCTCGTACATGATCCCAGTCACTGCCTCACAGAGACCCACTCCCCAATAATGGGAATAATGTTTGTAATATGCTGTACTGCATGGCTCTTGTAAGGGGCATTGCAAGTTGCTCCGTCTTAATTTTGGGAAGCTTTTGCTTGGAAAGCATAAGCAAATACTATGGGAGACCCACTCCCCAAAAATGGGAATAATATTTTTAAGATGCTGTACTGTATGGCTCTTGTAAGGGGCATTAAAAGCGTCTTGTTAAGCTACTGGGACCTCCACGTCTTTTCCGAGGGGCATTAAAACTGTCTTGTTAAGCTACTGCGACCTCCACCACTTTTCCGAGGGGCATTAAAACCGTCTTGTTAAGCTACTGTGACCTCCACGTCTCTTCCAAGGGGCATTAAAACCGTCTTGTTATGCTACTGTGACCTCCACGTCTCTTCCAAGGGGCATTCAAACCGTCTTGTTAAGCTACTGGGACCCCCACGTCTTTTCCGAGGGGCATTAAAACCATGCTGTTAAGCTACTGTGACCTCCACGTCTCTTCCAAGGGGCATTAAAACCGTCTTGTTATGCTACTGTGACCTCCACGTCTTTTCCAAGGGGCATTCAAACCGTCTTGTTAAGCTACTGGGACCTCCACGTCTTTTCCGAGGGGCATTAAAACCATGCTGTTAAGCTACTGTGACCTCCACGTCTCTTCAAAGGGGCATTAAAAGCGTCTTCTTAAGCCTCTCTGAACTCCACAGCTCTTCCAAGGGGCATTGAAAAGTTGTTTTTAATTACCTCTAACCTCCACGACTCTTCCAACGGGCATTGCATTTCCTCCTAATTTTAGTCAGCTTTTGCTTTTCAATGCAAAGGCAAAAACTAAGGGAGACCCACTCCCCAATAATGGGTAGAAGGTTTTTAGTATGCTGTAATCCATGTCTGTTTCAAGGTGCATTGCATTTCCTCATAATTTTTGGAAAGCCTTCTATTCACTGCTTAGGCCAACAGTGTACGTGTACAGGAGACCCAGTAGCTATAAATGTAAAAAACGGTTTAGTTACGGCCCTCTGACCTCCATGTCATTTCCAAGGGGCATTGGAGTGCCTCGAAATTTTTTCTCTGGTAGGCTTGTCCAATGCTGCCCTAAAGCAGGCCGGGCTAAGAAAAGTGTTGACAGGAGAAATATTGGTGGCTGGGGACCGTTTATGGACACCCGGCTGCCCCCAGGCGGCTGGGGACCGTGTGTGGACACCTGGCCGCGGGCGGCTGGGGACTGAGTATGGATACCAGGCAGCCAACGCAGCCATGACGTGGTGGCCAGATTTCGCCTCCACATGCCTAAAAGGCCCAATTTCAAGTGCAAGCAAGCAGTATGGTATTGCAGCCTGGGGTTGGGTGGGTGGCAGGCTGCATACTTGCGCTTGCATTGCAAGGAATGGAAGAGGTACAATTGAACACTGCCCTGGGACAAGGACTTGAACGAGGATAGTTGCAAGTCTGCAATGACAGGTGCGGGGTGGGAGGCATCTTCGCATGTACCATGAACAGGGGTTTGGCATGCACACACTACAGCGGAATAGGCTATCCTTCCCACTAAATGCACTGGGGAGAGCACAGGTAATGTTTTGGTATGCGCGTTTAATCTTATGTATAAGGCACAACGGGACAAATAGGGGCGGCTGGGGACTGAATATGGATACCTCGCTGCCGAAGCAGCCATGAGGTAGTGGCCAGCTTCGACCTCCTCCAAACTAAAAGGCCCCATTTCAAGTGCAAGCTAGCAGTATGGTATTGCAGCCTGGGGGTGGGTGGGTGGCAGGCTGCACACTTACGCTTGCATTCCAAGAAAACAAAGCAGATGCTAACTTCTATCATCATCATCATGCTCCTCACCTTGGCACTCTCAACTCCCCTGATGGAGAAGCCAGGGCCCACCGGAGGAGTCTGGTTCTCTGGTGGGCTCGTCCAATGCTGCCCTAAAGCAGGCTAGGCTAAGAAAAGTGTGTGGGAAGGTGACAGGAGAAATAGGGGCGGCTGGGGACCATGTGTGGACACCCAGCCGCGGGGCGGCTGGGGACCGAGTATGGACATCCAGCCGCTGGGTGGCTGGGGACTGAGTATGGATACCTCGGTGCCGAAGCAGCCATGAGGTAGTGGTCAGCTTCGGCCTCCTCCAAACTAAAAGGCCCCATTTCAAGTGCAAGCTAGCAGTATAGTATTGCAGCCTGCGGGTGGGTGGGTGGTTGGCTGCATATTTGCGCTTGCATTGCAAGGAATGGGGGAGGTACAATTGAACACTGCCCTGGGACAAGGACTTGCACGGGGATAGTTGCAAGTCTGCATCTTCTGATGCGGCAAGGATCACTTCTGATGGGCACACTTTTAGGCAGTGACCTGGGTGTCAGAGATGCTTCCAGGGGTCTTCCCCATGCTGTTCCCATGTCTTTTAAGCACTGTATGCATGTGTCACACAGCACATGGCCAGATAAGGCTGTAAGATGTTAAAATTACATTTCCCGGTGAATGCATTTGTCACGGTTGAAAGCAATACAAAAGTGCAAAAACGCATAAAAAATGCTACTTGTGAGCATAGCCCAAGGTGTAAAGGAGTATTTTTTTTTTGGTTATTTATTTTACCTTATACACAAGTCTTTACCCTGGAAAGGAACTTCCTTAACATATTTCACAGGAAAGCAGTTTCAGTTTCGTTTTTGAACGTTTTATTGTGAGCCCTTAAAAGTGGCTTAATACCTCTGACCACGTTGTTGACAGCAGTGACCTGGGGGTCAGAAATGCTTCCTGGGGCGATCCCCATGCTGTTCCCATGTCATTTGAGCACTGTCACTATCGTTTTGGTCACTTGTTAGGCTTTTTATAGACTGCCGAGGGTGCCGCCGCAAAAATGCTCGGGTCTCCCATAGACTAACATTGGGCTCGTTGCTCAGGTCGAGCACCCGAGTATCACGGCGAGCTCGGCCCGAGCTTCGAGCACCCGAGCATTTTAGTGCTCGATCAACACTAATAGCTTGTACTGACACTGATGCACCATGAGTCTGTAGGACAGCTTGAATTTCTTTGGAACTTGATTAGGGATTCTTATCCACCATCTGGACTATCCTGTGTTGCAATATTTTTTCAGTTTTTCTCTGCCATCTACGTCCAGGGAGATTAGCTACAGTGCCATGGTTTGTAAACTTCTTGATTGTGTTGCGCACCGTGGTCAAAGGAACATCATTATCTCTGGAGATGAACTTGTTACCTTGAGATTGTTGATATTGTTCAACAATTTTGGTTCTTAAGTCCTCAGACAGTTCTCTTCTTCTTCTGTTCTCCATGCTTAGCGTGGCACACACAGACACACAATGCAAAGATTGAGTCAACTTCTCCCCTTTTTATCTGGTTTAAGGTGTGATTTTCATATTGCCCACACGTGTTACTTGCCACAGGTGAGTTTGAATGAGCATCACATGCTTGAAACAAAGTTGGAAAGGTGCCAACAATTTTTGTCTGGCCCATTTTTGGGGTTTAGTGTGAAATTATGTACAATTTGCCTTTTTTTCTTTGTTTTGTTTTGTGTTGTTCCAATACATTCAAAGGAATGTGTAACATATGTATAACAAAACATGTTGTTGCAATAGTTTTCTGAGAGAAATACTTCATTTTCCTTTAACAATTTCAAGAGTGCCAATGTTTTTGGCCATGACTGTATATATATATATATATATATATATAGATAGATAGATAGATAGATAGATAGATAGATAGATAGATAGATATGATTTAGATATCTATCTATCTATCTATCTAATCATATGGTGCTAGTGCATATATATATACACATTCTACCATATATGCTACTCATATGTATGCCTGATGTGCACTAGCACCATATGATTAATATAACCGCATACTCTTATTTAGGAACTTGTCCTGATTCATAGCAATTTCTAGCCTGTATTTATGCATTATACTTGTCTACATGGTGGCGCTGATCTTGTAGATATACAGTATATTTATATGTGAACTGATTACCTATTTGGGACATGATGTTCGGTGTATGTGCATTTTCTACCTCATATGCCACTTGCAATTAGACTTTTTGTATACTTACGTCTTCATCAGCATACTCCATTAGGATTTTTCCTGCATAAAGTACCGTATTTTCCGGCTTATAAGATGACTTTTTAACCCCTGAAAATCTTCTCAAAAGTCAGGAGTCTTCTTATACGCCAGGTGTCATTTTATAGGGAGTATAATTATGGTAATTTATAAGCCCTTCCTGTCTTCAAGACTATCAGAGCGGTAGCACATCCCTCTGGCCCGCCCTTGTATCCTATTACTGGTACCTCCTTCTCTGCCTCTCTGATCTCGCTCCTGAGGACTGCAGTGACGAGGTGGGCGCCTCACCGGGAAGGTGTAAGTGAAGCAAGCTGCAGGTGTCCAGGATGCCCAGGGTATGGAAAAAAGAGAGAGTGGCGCTGTGCCCAGAAAAACACGCGTCTTCCACTCATCTGGCCTGCCCTTGTATTACCTCCTTCTCTGCTTCACAGATCTCGCTCCTGAGCACTGTAGGAAGCGGTGCAGGCATGCATGTGCGAGATCTGAAAGGCAGAGAAGGAGGTAATATGAGGGGGGGCCAGATGAGTGAAAGAGGTGTGTTTTTCTGGGCACAGCGCCGCTCTCTCTTTTTTCCATACCCCGGGCATCCCGGACGCCTGCAGCTTGCTTCACTTACACCTTCCCGGTGAGGCGCCCCTCACCTCGTCACTACAGTCCTCAGGAGCGAGATCAGAGAGGCAGAGAAGGAGGTACCGGTAATAGGATACAAGGGCAGGCCAGAGGGATGCGCTACCGCTCTGATAGTCTTGGAAACAGGGAGGGATGGGCAGGCAGGAAGAGCTGACCATTCCAAGCTGGTAAGGTTCATCACTTTAAAATTACCATGTTGAAATCAGATTTGTTTTTTAATTTTTACTGTATGTGCGTTAGAAGAGGGGTAGTCTTATACGGCGAGTATATCCCTAACTCTATATTTTAACTGGAGAAGTTTGGCGTCGTCTTATACACCCAGTGGTCTTATACTCCGTAAAATACGATACCTCTTTGGCTGCTATTATTGAACTTTGTATGTGGCTGTATAATGGTCTTGTTCCTATAGGCTTATGTCCCTAGGTAAATCCACTGTCCACAAGCCATCACACCCTATAGTGCATTCATATACGTCATCACTTCATAGGTTCTATCCATTTTAGGATTAATTTTTCAATATTATCTTCAATTGTACTTCCTGAATGAATGAGGTCTGATTGTCATATTTATTCCCCTTTTGTTGGTTTTAGTTTTATTGGTTTTTAATATTGTCCCTAAACAATCATGATTTTATCTTAAGAGCTGTTTCAGCTTTCTGATTTTTTCGGATTGTGCTTAAGTTGGAAGTGCAGCAATATAGGCTGTATTTTTATTGGATTTTTTCTTTGTGTCTTTGTATATGTCTGTATATGTTTATGTGTGCACATTTCTGCGACCCATATATGTGCAAGTCTGCATGTGTATACGTGACTGTGTGTGCGACTGCATGTGTATGACTATGTGTGCGCATGACTACATGGGTGAGTATGTGACTGCATGTGCATCCCTGCTGGTGTCTGACTGCATGTGTGTGTGTGTGTGTGTGTGTGTGACTGCGTTTGTTTGTGTGTGACTACATGTGTAAATGCCTGCTGGTGTCTGACTGCATGATGTGTGTGACTGCATGTGTGTGTGTCTGTGTATGTATGTGTGTGACTGCATGTGTGTGCCTGCTGGTGTCTGACTGCATGTGTGTGTACAAGACTGCGTGTGTGTACTGTATCTAGGGAGCTATGTGGGGGCTCATACTTCATCTAGGAGGCTATGTGGGGGCTCATACTGTATCTAGGAGGCTATGTGGGGGCTCATACTGTATCTAGGAGGCTATGGGGGCTCATTCTGTATCTAGAAGGCTATGAGGGGGCTCATACTGTATCTAGGAGACTATGCGGGTGCTCATACTGTATCTAGGAGGCTATGTGGGGGCTCATACTGTATCTAGGAGGCTATGTGGGGGCTCATACTGTATCTTGGAGGCTATGTGGGGGCTCATACTGTATCTAGGAGGCAATACGGGGGTTCATACTGTATCTAGGAGGCTATGCGGGGTCTCATGCTGTATATAGGAGACTATGCGAAGGCTCATGTTGTATCTAGGAGGCTATATGGGGGCTCATACTGTATATAGGGAGCTATATGAGGGCTCATACTGTATGTAGGAGGCTATATGGGGGTTCATATTGTATATAGGGGATGTCAGCATACTTAATTGTGCTCAATATTAAGTCATACAATTAGTATAAAAACATAATTATAATTAATATGTTAATATTAATATTGAGTTGAATTAATTTCAACCTATTGGAAACAGCAGTCACGGTTTCTCATGTGGCCCCTTGGGAAAATGAATCCCCCACCCCTGCTCTAATTTGTATAGCGCTATGTTTTGCATAGTGCTGTACACAAAGGAAGAATCTGCGCGGTGTGGTACACGCTCCACTATCTCTATCTTTTTCCATCTACAAATGTGCACCAGAGCACCTGTATGTTACTCACATGATCTATCACATGATCACTCAAAAAGGGATCAAACGACATGTCACGTGTTCCATTGAGTACATGGGGGGGCCCACGCCTTCTAAACTGCCCGGTGCCCTGGCTACTCTTAATCCACCCCTGAGTGTAGTGTGTGTAATAATATACTCACATACTGCCGCTTTCTCTGGGATACAGCACTGTTCTGCTCCTCTTCTCTTGTATTAAGTGAAGCCACGCAGGTAAAGTCAGAATGTGACTGGAAATATATAAATTGAATACTAGCAGTCACATGATGGCCCACACTTGCCATCGGCACTGGAGAATCCTGACAACGTGCAATGTGCACACTGAGGATTAAGAAGCCTGCAATCACATAAAGTGACCAGCAGAAACACTCACTCCTGTGTTAGCTAAATTGATGCAAAGTGGTAAAAAAAGAGGAGTCTACAATTTCAGCTATTAAGCAGAACAAATAACAGAAAAGTCTAACAAAAGATACAATTTAAATGGCTGCCAAATCTAATGTTGCAGCCAAACCTTACGTACATTCGCCGGTGGCCGCTGAACTTGTATGTCACTTATTTTATTTATGATGACCTCACAGGACTTGTGATCTGCAGAACACTCACGCCTGTGATAAAACAGACAGGAAATTGTGTTACCTCACAGAAAGAAGTAACTGTGAGCATCTGCTGGGTGGTCAGTATATTCACTGATGTTTCCTCCCCTAGCCAGGAGATGTAGTATCTGCTGACCATGTTCCTGCATGGTTGGACACGGCCATTACACAGTATATAGGTGGAATATGTAGCGCCCAGAGGGTTCGGTCGCTACAGAGGTATTGCACCTCAACCAGAGGTGTGATATCCCACTCCCGTGTAAGGATGGTGTGTGGACCGGGACTCAGTTAGCTGCATGCATCACACACACCCCATTTCCGGGTGACAGCTCAACGGTGCTCCCATTAGTACAGTAATGCAGGCACGACAGATCATGTCCCTGGCTGGAGTGGGGAGGGGGGAGGAAAACCCTATGATGTAGGAGCAGGAGGGGACGGTTTCTGGGCATAGGTAGGAGCCCATTGGTTGCTAGTCACCTGGGCTCATACACTAGGGGAGGGTATATAAGGTGGGCACCATCTTAGTTCTGGGAGAAGAGAAGAAGGTCAGACAGTCAGGAGGAGAAGAGAAGGAGGTCAGCCAGAGAGGGCTGACAGGGAGCTGTGGCTCAGTCTGGGCCCAGCTCCACGAGGCAGGCCTAGAGTGAAGGCCAGAGCCAGAAGAAGGGAACAGAAAGGAACAGAAACAGAAAGGAACAGAACACCAAGAGAGGCCCAGAGACACGAAGGCGGAAGGAACCCTAAGGACCCAGGAGTTTGCGGGTGACGGGTTGGCAGAACAGGGTACCGGATCCCAAGTTGGTGGAGGCGACTAATCCTAAACCAAGAACCGGCGGTCGTGACTATTTACTGGTGCGACCCCTCACTACACCTACTAGAAAGGCACACCACATAGGGTCAGGGAAGTGGACACCCAGTCCTCCTAGGAGAAGACCCGAGGCAGCTGGACAGAGGTAGTGTCACTGGTTGGGCACGGCTGACGAAAGGATAGAAGGGAGTCCTGTGCCACACTCCAGAATTGCCTGGGGGTTGATCGAGCCCCCTGCCTGGTGGACGCAGCACGGCCCGGGCGGTCCTATCTGTGCACAAGTAACCTGGATGAGAACTGTGAGTAAAGAACCTGAACTGCAACACCTTGTCTCTGTGCATTCTCACCACGTCAGCACTACTAGTACTGGGACGCCCCGCACCACCACCACCATCATCACTCTACATTGCCCTGAGGCTATACTCCTCCCGTGGGGAGTTATACTACACTCTGCTGCCCTCACAACATCAGCCTCAGAGGTCTGCCCCGCAGCGGCGGTTCTTATTGACCGCGATCCACGGGTGGCGTAGTCGGACATCAATCATAAAAAACACATAAATAGACTGCCACTGGTTTGACCACCCTGAGCCACGGGACCGGGATGCCGCCACGGTGACTACAACCCCCAGCATCCCACAAAAGGGCCCGGTTCCGGGTTCCCCACGCGGCCCAGGGGGCGCGTCAACTTTGGCGTAGTCGGCAGGATCGTTACCAACCCGCCACAAACGGGTGTTGCGCGTCTGAAGAGAAAGAGACCGTTTAATCGAAATTGGCTGTGTTGAAAAATGGCGCCCGCCCCAGCAGAACGGACGCCATAATGTGCGCGCCAAAAGACAACAGGAAGCCACCTCCCATCGTGGGCCAGGTCCCAGAATGGCGCCGAAGAAGGGCCTGCCCCCAACAGCCATGAATGCAACTGTAGAGATGTCCATCAACATGGGGGGGGGGGCTGCCCCTGAAAGTGATTGTCAGCAGATGGCCCCAAGACCACCCCCAATGGGGGCGGACAGGAAAGAAAACCGTGGGGCAGGGTGCGGTCTGGATCAGTCTGGACGGACCGCACCCGGGAATGGATGGAGCACCGCACCCCACCAACACCCTGGCCCGAAGCCTGCTGCAGGCTGAACGGCCATGCAGCCTGACAGAGTTGCTGGCACAGCTCCCCAGAGACCCTGGGCATGCGCAAGCCGCACTAGAAGACCTGGACCAGAGGATGGTCCGGGCACAGCGGGATGTGATCGCCGGGTGGAGGGAGGAGTTGGCCCGGCAAGCCATGACCCGACCGCAGGAGGCGCTACCACCGCTCAGCCGCACGCCTGCCTCTGAGGGCGGTGAAGGTGGACCGGAGTCCGGGGACGACGCCGCGGAGGAGGCCACAGAGACCGAGGCAGGTAACGGGGACATCAACACCCCAAGCCCTGAGGCCGCAAGCCTGCCCCCGCCTTCCGCTGCGGGACCAGAAGCCCCGGGAACCGTACCTGACATCACGCCTCCGCCGCTACCAGCTAGGCCTCAGGCTGCAAGCGCTGCTGTCACGCCCCGCCCCGCGCCGTGCCCTTTAACCCCAGGCGCAATAAAGAGAGAGACGTCACAGGCCTGGTCGCAAAGTCTAGTGCACCCGGGCGCCACTGCCTCACGAGCGCCCCCTTCCTTGACGGTGCCACTCCCGGGCACGACCAGCAGGCGACCACCGGCCTGGTCGCAAGGCCGTGTGCCCCCGGACGCTGCTCCCCAACCGGGGCCCCCTGCCATACTGCCCCTGGGCGCGGATCTATTCACCCAGCACACCAGCCCGGATGGACTGCCCCTGGTATGGCCAGCCGACCTGATCAGCAGCCGCCAATGGAGAGACCAGCCTCCACGCGAACCCCTGATACCAGCTCCGGAGCCCAGAGTGATAAGCCATCCCTCACTGGAGGACGCTCAGTTCGAGTGGGACCCCACTGGAGAAAACCTGATGGGGTTCACCCAGGAAACCCGGGCGGACGCAGCCCGTCGACTGGAGTCCTGCCACCAGCAGCTGGCGACATTTGAGAGGGAGCGGCGGGAGCGACGTGTCAGGGAGGAGCGGCTCCAAGCACAGAGTGCAGAGCAGAAAAGGAGAGCCCGACAGAAACCCCGAGCTGCCAGCGGTCCCAGAGTCACCGGGACCATGGTGAAGTTTCAGATGGATCGCGGCTGGGGCTTCATCAAGGACCCTGAAACCACCGACGACGTCTTTGTGACCCGCAGGGACGTCGAGAGCCACCTGCCAGAGGGACATCGCGGACGAGACCTGTACCCTGGTGACGTGGTCACCTACACCCGGCACAAGGGTGCAAAAGGACTGTACGCCCTCCACGTCCATAGAGTGGTAGGAGAGGAGGAGCAGTACTACTCGGACCCCGAGTACCCAGAGGGCCAGGACGGGCCTGAAGACTACCCGGAAGAAGGTGCGCAAGGAGGACACCGCTACTGAAAAGTGGCAGCGTACAAATGTATATAGTTACCCGTCAGGGTATCAGAACTGTTGTGGAGCTGTTTCCACTGAAAGAGTGGTCCCCGTTGGGACTGTTACCTGTTTGAAAGTTGCCCCTATATCCCTTATCTGGCTGGGGACTGAGAACAGCCATCCCTTTTCCCTACCTGGCCGAGGACTGAGAGTGGCAGCCCCTGTAAATAGTTGCGCTTCCTAAAGCACCCCCTACTGGTTTTATAAAAAGACTGCAACGTCTACCTCAAAAGAAGTTGTTGCACCTTTAAGAAGAAAGAACACCTGGTCGCAAGTTGCACCGCGGCCAGTACCCAAGAATATGTTTTACTTGAGAATGTTTTATACTGAAAAGTTTTATATGCTGCTAAAAGAGTTTTATAGTATTTTATATGTGTGACGAAAGTCTTGTAATACTTGTTAACAGAGAAAAGTGTACCAGTAACGTTAAAAGAGAAAAGTGCTTCCCATGAAGGGATGGGTTAAATGGTTATTGTCTTATATGCGAATGAATTCTAAAAATTTTATATGTTTTTGAATTGTCTTTCCTCTTTTCCAGCCCGAGGACGTGCTGTGGTTTACCAGGGGGAAATGTAGCGCCCCGAGGGTTCGGTCGCTACAGAGGTATTGCACCTCAACCAGAGGATTGATATCCCACTCCCGGGTAAGGATGGTGTGTGGACCGGGACTCAGTTAGCTGCATGCATCACACACATCCCATTTCCAGGGGACAGCTCAACGGTGCTCCCATTAGTACAGTAATGCAGGCACGACAGATCATGTCCCTGGCTGGAGTGGGGAGGGGGGAGGAAAACCCTGTGATGTAGGAGCAGGAGGGGACGGTTTCTGGGCATAGATAGGAGCCCATTGGTTGCTAGTCACCTGGGCTCATACACTAGGGGAGGGTATATAAGGTGGGCACCATCTTAGTTCTGGGAGAAGAGAAGAAGGTCAGACAGTCAGGAGGAGAAGAGAAGGAGTTCAGCCAGAGAGGGCTGACAGGGAGCTGTGGCTCAGTCTGGGCCCAGCTCTACGAGGCAGGCCTAGAGTGAAGGCCAGAGCCAGAAGAAGGGAACAGAAAGGAACAGAAACAGAAAGGAACAGAACACCAAGAGAGGCCCAGAGACACGAAGGCGGAAGGAACCCTAAGGACCCAGGAGATTGCGGGTGACGGGTTGGCAGAACAGGGTACCGGATCCCAAGTTGGTGGAGGCAACTAATCCTTAACCAAGAACCGGCGGTCGTGACTATTTACTGGTGCGACCCCTCACTACACCTAATAGAAAGGCACACCACATAGGGTCAGGGAAGTGGACACCCAGTCCTCCCAGGAGAAGACCCGAGGCAGCTGGACAGAGGTAGTGTCACTGGTGGGGCACGGCTGACGAAAGGATAGAAGGGAGTCCTGTGCCACACTCCAGAATTGCCTGGGGGTTGATCGAGCCCCCTGCCTGGTGGACGCAGCACGGCCCGGGCGGTCCTATCTGTGCACAAGTGACCTGGATGAGAACTGTGAGTAAAGAACCTGAACTGCAACACCTTGTCTCTGTCTCACTCTACATTGCCCTGAGGCTATACTCCTCCCGTGGGGAGTTATACTACACTCTGCTGCCCTCACAACATCAGCCTCAGAGGTCTGCCCCGCAGCGGCGGTTCTTATTGACCGCGATCCACGGGTGGCGTAGTCGGACATTAATCATAAAAACCACATAAATAGACTGCCACTGGTTTGACCACCCTGAGCCACGGGATCAGGTCGCCGCCACGGTGACTACAACCCCCAGCATCCCACAAAAGGGCCCGGTTCCGGGTTCCCCACGCGGCCCAGGGGGCGCGTCAAATACATTTATAAGATTATCTCAGCACAGGAACATTTTTTTTAACTCTAACTGTGTAATTTATTATTATTCCAAAATCTATTGATTAATATGTACTTTGTTCATGGGAAAACCCCTTTAACTACCAAGTGCTGATCTGATCTTCTGTATCCTTAAGTTCTGTGGTGGTGATCTCCTGCACTGTCTCCGACTCTTGCAAGCCTCAAGCCCTTTTTATAGCTCTGGATTCTGTATTTTATTGCTGAACTTTTTCTCCCAGGTAAACTGTTTCCATCAGTGACAAGGTGTCTAAAATATTTCTGCCAACCATTTGTTTTATTGCATAACCTTTTCTGCAGGGTGTGTCCCTGAAGTTCTCTGCGTCATTAATATTCCGCCTTCCATGTCCTGTTATCTGTGCTCAGACTCAAATACAAGCAAGTACTGAATATTGTGACAGAGAAACGTATCCAGCTTGGAAAAACAAGTCCCATCAACTCTTATTCAAGATAAGTGCAACTGAGGTTATATTGCATCAAGGTATATTACTTTGGTCTATATCTGAGGACTGTGTGCTTAAGACAAAATAATTAATATATATCCATTAGAACAGGGTGGGGAATTAATTTTCCCAAAGGGCTACATGAGATACTGGCACTTCTGTGAAGGGCTTCACTTAACCCCCTCAATCCCGGGCGATTTTCCATATTTCGTTTTTTCCTCCCCTTCTTCCAAGAGCCATATCTTTTTTTACTTTTCCAGCCATATAGCTATATGAGGGCTTGTTTTTTGTAGAACGAATTGTACTTTAGAATTACATTATTTATTCTCCCACATAGTGTACTGGAAAACTGTAAAAAAAATTCCATGTGCTGTGAAATTGCAAAAAAAGTGCAATTCCACAATGGTTTTTGGGTTTTGTATATACCATGTTCAATATATTGTAAAACTGACCTGGCAATATGATTCCCCAGGTCAGTACAATTACGCAGATACTAAACATGTATAGTTTTTTTTAATATTTAAGTGATGAAAAAAAATTCAGAAATATGTAAAAAAACTAATTTTTTGCTTTTGTCTCCATTTTCCGAGACCCATAACGTTTTCATTTTTCAGGATCTCGGCCTATGTGAAGGCTTATTTATTGCGCCCTGAGCTGACATATTTATTGATACCATTTTGGGGTAGATACAATGTTTTGACTGCCTTTTATTTTATTGCAATGTTGCGGTGACCAAAAAAACATAATTCTGGCATTTTGATTTTTTTTCTCATAACGATTTACGATTTAATATCTTGATAGATCGGATATTTCTGATAGCGGTGATACCACATGTGTGTATTTTTCATTTTTTTTATTTGTTTTATTTTTAAGGGGTCAAGATGGGGGTGATTTGAATTTTTGTGTTTTTTAAAAAAAAACTGTATTTAATAGTCCATTAGGAAACTTGAACCTGCGATCGTTCGATCGTCTGTGATATGTATAGCAAAAATCACTATCTCCTATGAACGCTGCCCATGAGCCGCCAAGATAAGCGCTATAAGACCAAAAAAGGGGGAGGAATGAGATAAAGGGGATGTCTATGGTATTCAGAATAAAGACCACATTCCAAAAAAAGAGATAGCCGGAGAGTGAGCTATTGAA
This sequence comes from Phyllobates terribilis, assembly GCF_046119375.1. Taxonomy (NCBI): domain Eukaryota; kingdom Metazoa; phylum Chordata; class Amphibia; order Anura; family Dendrobatidae; genus Phyllobates; species Phyllobates terribilis. The sequence continues at coordinate 82,469,162 of NW_027362769.1, forward strand.
CAATATATACGTTTTTATTAATTAATCATAACAATAAAATAGATATTCTCTTGTTGAGAGTTACAATAAGTGAACGTGGTAATGTGAGAAGCATAACTAGATCAAGGCAGATGGAAAAGTGCCAAGAGAAGGGAGACCAAATCCCTGTCCACAGAATCCAAACACACCCATAAGTCCAAATTAATCACATGTGTATAGGACAAAGATGCTCAACTAGTAACTGAACATACAAATGTACCCTATATATAAGTCAGTTGAAATATATATGATAGGATAATCCTAGACAAAGTAATATAATAGTAGTCATTCAGAATGTCTAACAATAAAGGTAAGTAGCTGTTGATACTATTAATAAGTATGAAGATCTGACGCGCCCCTGGGCCTGTGCTGAGTAGCGTTGCGCACGCGGGAGCCTACCCGGAGCCGGATCTGATAGGGGTAGTAGTCTCGTGGCGGTGACCCGGTCCGTGCCCAGGGAGTCAAGCTGAGTGGCAGTATATTAGCAGTAGATGTAGGACGACTACGCCACCCGTTGAATGCAGCTATGGAGCTGCCGCTGCAGGGCAGACCGCTGAGGCCGGTGGAAGGATGGTGCAGCGTGGATGGTATAACCCCCAACGGGAGGGGTATGGCCTCAGGGCAGCCGACGTGGATGATGGGGGTAGTAGGAACCACTCAGAGACGATGCGGTGTAGTTCAGGGTCTTTACTGGTGACAAAGATAGACCCTCCCGGAGTACTGGCTAGCGGTCGGGGCCTGGTCAGTCCTTGAACAGATGGGATCTCCCCTGGCCAGGCGGAGTTGTAGGCCTCCCCAACTAATTGTACTCTACTGGCTACCTTGCTAGAGGCGGGTAAAAGTAGCCCACGTCCCTGAGTGTACCGTGTGGTGCTCACCCGTATGGCCGGTGACTCGGGGCCTTCTAGTGGCTTCCGCTCCACGACGGCGGTGCTGGCCCCACAGGTGTGACCGTGCCTTCGGGTTTCTTGGCCAGAGGACCTGAAATCCCCTGCCGGTCAGTTTCTGCTGCTGGGTAAGGATTAGTCCCCACAGCCTCGGACTCCGGGTCCGGTGGTAACTCTTCAATCAGGGCGAGCTCTACAGCTGCCAGCCCCTGATTCCTTTTAGCACGACTTCCCCAGAGCTCCTGATCTCTTTTTCCTATAGCTGCTTCTCCTCTTCTTAACTAACTCACCCTGCCTCAGCCCCAGTTTTATATAGGGGAAGTTCTTCCCCTCCCAGGACTGGGCAGGAGGTGTGGCATGCATAGGATTCCTGACCAAGAGACCTCCCACCTGCTCTCAGACATAATACTGCTATTACTGTGAAAACCAGACCCCTGGGGTGCCACATTCCCCCCTAGTGAAATTTAGTACTCCGGGACTAAACATACTTTTGTAAACATAACAAGGTATAAACAATAACGTTCTGGTAGAGACAACACATACGGTGGTCACGGCGTGTCCGCAACCGGGTGTAACTTTTGAGGAAAACAAAGGTGTCCATTTCACCAAAACAGGGAGACGTAACCAGGTAGGGGTCTGTCCTGCCCCGAGTCCTTATCAGTCTTTTAGTCAGTCCTGGGTTACGCTCCAACTATATGCACAAAGGATTCCCGGTAAATCCACCAAAGACTCCTACAAATAACTAGAAACACATAATTATACACAAGCAACAATAAACAGGTAAACATTAATAAAATAGCTTGAACATTTAGATCCTCCACCGTATGGGCAACTGGCCTCTAGTGACCCTAGTGGACCTACGGAGCTGGCTGACTGGTCCTGAGCTACAGGGTATAGGAGCTGTCAAGGGTAAACTGGGCAGCCGTCTACGGACTCTTTGGCTCACTAGGGGTATGGCAGGCTCACTATAAGCAGAGGGTTGATTCTCCTGGTCTGCTTGCGTGGGGTCTTCTGCCTCCTGGACCGGCTGTTCTTCTAGCTCTACCTGTGTCTCCGTAGGCACTTGGGATGCTGGTTGGAGGAACGTGAGGACGGGTACCACAACAGCACCATTGACTTGAGTCCAAGACCGAGGGAAGTCTCCGAGCACAGTACTAACCATATCTTCCCTTTCCTCTACGGGTCGAGGGTCTTCTTGTTCCTCTTCAGGGTTCTGTAGCTGTTCGGGACACTTCTTCAGGTGATCCCGGGATACAATGGCTGTGGTTTCCCCCCCGTCTTTACTGATTGTACAGATCTTTGGGTTGTCATGGCTTGAGGGCAGTACGGTGTACGGGTCCTTCTCCCACTGGTCGTCCAACTTGTGGAGCCGTCTTTTCCTCTTCAAGACCTGCTCTCCGGGCACCAGGGGAACAGCGGGAGCATACTGGTTGTAAGTTTTCTCTTGTCTTTCCCTAGCTTGACAGAGACTTCGCTCCACGCTCTCCTGTACTTTCCGGTACTGCTGCTGCCTCTCTGTGTCCCAGTCTGCTTCTGGTGAAGTGTCCTTGGGTGTCAGGACTCCCATCTCCAGATCAACAGGAAGCTTACCAGGTCTTGCCCTCATTAGGTAAGCCGGGGTACAGTTGGTGGAACCTACAGGGATGTGGTTGTATAGGTCCACCAGGTCGGGCAGCTTTTCAGGCAACAGACAACGTTCTTCCAGGGGCAATGTTTTCAGAAGATCTATCACCACCTGGTTCATTTTCTCACAAAATCCATTAGTTTGCAGGTGATAGGGTGTTGTTCTTATCTTCCGGCAGCCATACAGGGTGCAGAACTCCTGGAAGACTTCCGCTTCAAAGGCAGGCCCCTGGTCCGTCAGCACCTGCTCCGGGTATCCGTGCGGACGGCAGAAGTGCTGCTGGAAGGCTCTAGCTGCTGTTTGAGCCGTTAAGTCCTTGACGGGGACGACAACCAAGAACCGGGAGTAGTGATCCACGATGGTTAACGCGTAGACGTAGCCACTTCTGCTTGGGGTCAGTTTTACATGATCCAAGGCTACCAGTTCCAACGGCTGTCTGGTGATGATGGACTGCAGGGGAGTCTTCTGGCTGGCACGGTCCCTCCTTCTTAGGTTGCATGGGCCACAGTCTCTGCACCACCTCTCGATGGTTCCTCTCATGCCTACCCAATGGAACCGCCCGCGCAGCAGGAACTCCAGCTTCTTCCATCCGAAGTGCCCAGCTCCGTCGTGGTATGCCTCCATCACCATAGCTGCGTCTCTTCTTGGCACCACTACTTGCCAGATTAGTTCATGCGTCCGGGAGTTAACCATTCTGCGGCACAACTTCCCCTTGTAAAGGAACAGTCGACTCTTCTCAGCCCACAGTTGCTTGGCTTCCTCCGGAGCGTCTGGGTCAAGGCGTGCATCTGGCCGAGTCAGCATCTCCTTTACCAGTCGGACGGCAGGGTCACTGTCTTGCGTCTCCGCCCAGTTGTAATGAGGTAATGGGTTGAACGTAGCGGATTGCTTACTCCTTACACGGTGGGAATACTGGATAGTCCCATGACGGTGGAACGCGGGGAGTTCAACTTCTTCCAGTTCCTCTGAATCTTCCCCTACGTCCGGTAGGTTCGGCATCCTGGACAGGGCGTCCGCGTTGGTATTGGAGCGTCCTGCCCGGTATTTGATTGTAAACTCATAGTTGGACAAGCGGGCCATCCATCTCTGCTCTAGGGCACCGAGTCTTGCAGTGTCCAGGTGTGTCAACGGGTTGTTATCCGTGTACACGGTGAACCGGAAAGCAGCGAGGTAGTGCTTAAAGCGTTCGGTGACTGCCCACACCACTGCCAGGAACTCTAGCTTAAATGAGCTGTAATTCTCAGGGTTTCTTTCGGTGGGTCGCAGTTTTCGGCTGGCGTAAGCAATTACCCGTTCCTTCCCCTGCTGGATCTGGGACAGTACGGCTCCTAGCCCGATGTTACTGGCGTCGGTGTAGAGGATAAAGGGCTGGCTATAATCAGGGTACGCCAGGATTTCATCACCCGTGAGGGCCATCTTCAGCTGGTGGAAGGACTCTTCTTCCAGCTTCTCCCATCTGAAGGGTGGCTTCTGGTTCTTGGCCTTCCTGGACTGGCCTATCAGGAGGTCCTGCATAGGAGCTGCCTTTTTGGTGAAACCGGGAATGAACCTTCGGTAGTAGCCTACCAACCCGAGGAACTGCCTCACTTCCTTTACGCTGGAGGGGTTTGGCCATTCCTTAATTGCGGTGATCTTATCAGGGTCGGGAGCCACTCCGTCAGCACTCACCACGTGTCCCAGGTACTGCACCTTCGGCTTCAGGAGGTGACACTTGGAGGGTTTCACCTTTAGGCCGTAACTTGCCAGAGCTTCGAACACTTCCGCCAGGTGTTTCAGGTGGTCCTCGTAGGTCTTGGAATAGACGATGACATCGTCCAGGTATAACAGGACCGTCTCAAAGTTTCGGTGTCCCAGACAGCATTCCATCAATCGCTGGAAGGTTCCTGGTGCGTTGCAGAGTCCGAACGGCATGCAGGTAAACTCACTAAGTCCCATCGGGGTGGTGAATGCGGTCTTCTCCCGGTCCGCCTCTGCTACAGGAACCTGCCAGTACCCGCTAGTGAGATCCAAGGTGGAGAAGAAGTTAGCAGATTTTAAAGCAGCCAAAGACTCCTCTATTCTTGGTAAGGGGTACGCATCTTTGTGTGTGATACGGTTAATTTTCCGGTAATCTACACACATTCTCATGGTGTTGTCTTTCTTTTTGACCAAGACTAGTGGAGCTGCCCAGGGGCTACAGCTATCCCTGATTACCCCAGCCTCCTTCATGTCTCTAAGCATCCCCTTGGCGTGTTGGTAGTGTGCAGGGGGTACGGGTCGATACCTCTCTTTTATGGGAGGATGGTCTCCCGTGGGGATGTGGTGTTCTACCCCCTTGACTCGCCCGAAGTCTAACGGGTGTTTACTAAACACTCTCTCGTACTCTCGAACCACCCGGTAGACTCCCTGTTTCTGGTGGGAGGGAGTGGAGTCAGTACCCAAATGTAGTTGCTGACACCAATCCTCCATTATTTTCGTAGAGCCGTTACCTTCCTCCGGGTGAGATGGAGGCAAGGGTTCCACAGACTGTATAGAATTTTGGTTGATAGTATATAATTTGCCTAGCGTAGCATACCGGGGCAGGTATACTTCCCTTTTCCCGATATTTATTATACGAACGGGCACCCTCCCATGGCGTACATCAACTACCCCCCATGCTGTCAAAATGGTGGGCCTACTGTCTGAGTAGACTGGTTCTACCATGGCCTGGTAATCTCTACCTCTCAGACCAATAGCTGCCCGGCACCAAATCATCATTTCACTTTTCGGGGGCATGGCAATAGGGAAAGGGTCACACATTCTTACGCTACCAATCTCACCACCGGAGAGTTCCACCTGTTGCCGTCGCATCAGTGCCCGGATCTCTTTCTGGAGCACTCGCTGCTGGCCGGAGCTGGCGTTCTTGGCAACCTGCTGTAAAATGAAAATCACCTCTGCAAGACAATTTTCAATCACATTAGTTCCTAGAGTTATCTTTGGGTGACTCCCGCGCTTGTCAATGTCTACAATGATCAGTCCCTGTGCTGCCAGTTCGACTCTACCGATTTTAATGGTCATTTCTTTAAATCCGATCTGTGGCATGGGCTGACCATTACTGGCGATGATACTCAAGTCGTCGTCTGGATAGCGGGTGATATCCGAGTCATTCCAGTACTGCTTGAAGAGCACGTACGGGATGGTGGTGACCTGTGACCCGGTGTCCAGTAGGGCACTCATAGGGATGCCATCCAGTACCACAGGCAAGACTGGACGTCCTCCCACATATTTGTCGCGCCAGTTCGATGGGCCTGGTGATCTTTTTCCTGGGGGTTGGCCCTCTACCCCAGGTTGTGCCAGTTTAAAGGACAGTACCTTGCCATATGTCCGGGTTGATTGCAGCGGCGGCAGATGGGTTGTCCGTCCTCGTTGTACCGGTCGCTGGGTCTTCCTCTGGCCGGTGGGGTCCTCCTTGGTCGACGCCACGGGATGTCCTCCGGTCCGGATGCCAGCTGGATCTTCCCTGGAGTGGAAACCTGTAAAGACTGCACAGTTCGGGTTAGCGCAGCAACGCTTTTAGCTAGCTCTTGGACCTGATGGTGCAGGTCTGGAGCCGGGTCATTGTTCAAAGCCTGCGCATCAGCCCCCACAGGCCCTGCCGACAAGGGCGCCGCCTCCTGGTGGTAAGTGATAGCTGGGTGCCTGTGGGTCACAACGCCACCCGGTGTCGGTTCTCGGAGCACCCAGATGGCTCTGTCCTTGAACTGTGCAAAGTCCAGATGAGGATCCTGTAAGGCTATGGCCCGCAACTGGGTTCGGTGGACATTGCAATATAGTCCCTCTATAAATTGCTCGGTCAACAGCCTGTCCTCGTTTCCCACGCTGTCAGGGTCGGTCTGCTTAATGGCTCTCAGGGCCTCTTGTAGGTTTAGTGCATAGTCCCTTATACTCTCATGTGCTCGCTGCTTGCACCCATAGAATCTAAGCTTAATCTCGGCTGAGGTGCGGGTATCAAAGGTGTCCCTCAGCCGGGTTAGTATCCCTGCGACAGTCCTCCTCCCAGGTGGCCAGGACTTTACCTCCCTTTGGGCTGCCCCGGTTAGTTGGGCCACCAGAATGCTCACTTTCTGCTCTTCTGTGAGGGGGTACACCTGGAAGAGGCTATCCAGCTTTTCTTTAAAGTCATTCAGGGTATGTGACTCCCCTGAGTACTGGGGTAGCCAGGCTGCTCCCGGGATATAGGGCATGGTGAAAGGCATGACTGCAGCAGCGGTGGCGCTGGCGGGGGTTGAGGCAGTGAAGCTCTCCTCCGTATCCGACATCTTTCTCCCCCCCTAGTGGACCGTGGCCTACCTTGCGATGATCCTCTTCCGTAGGCCGCGGCTCCGCAGTGGATCGTCAGGGTTGAGGACCTTCCGTCGCGCTCCTGTGACGTCGGCGTCTGCTGGGCTCCTTCCAGGACCTTACGCAACGTCCGGACGTGAGGCGGGGCTTCAGTTCTCGCGCGCTTTCGGAGTCCACGCCCCTCTTCTTCCCGCGCGGCGTCTTCAAGATGGCGTCCAACGGCGGGAAAACTCCACGGATGGCGGGAAGAAGGCAGAAGATGGCGCCGGATGGCGGGAAAACTTCGCGGATGGCGGGAAGAAGGCAGAAGATGGCGCCGGATGGCGGGAATCTTCACCACTGGTAAGTTTGAACAGTCTTTTTCAGGCACGCAGTACCCGGTGGTTGCGGGCACGAAATCCTGCCGACTACGCCAAAGTTGACGCGCCCCTGGGCCTACTTGGTGTAGCGTTGCGCACGCGGGGACTACCCGGAGCCGGGCCTGTTGGGGGTAGTAGTCTCGTGGCGGTGACCCGGTCCGTGCCCAGGGAGTCAAACTGTGTGGCTGAGTATTAGCAGTAGATGTTGGACGACTACGCCACCCGTTGAATGCAGCTATGGAGCTGCCGCTGCAGGGCAGACCGCTGAGGCCGGTGGAAGGATTGTGCAGCGTGGATGGTATAACCCCCAACGGGAGGGGTATGACCTCAGGGCAGCCGACGTGGATGATGGGGGTAGCAGGAACCACTCAGAGACGATGCGGTGTAGTTCAGGGTCTTTACTGGTGACAAAAATAGACCCTCCCGGAGTACTGGCTAGCAGTCGGGGCCTGGTCAGTCCTTGAACAGATGGGATCTCCCCTGGCCAGGCGGAGTTGTAGGTCTCCCCAACTAATTGTACTCTACTGGCTACCTTGCTAGAGGCGGGTAAAAGTAGCCCACGTCCCTGAGTGTACCGTGTGGTGCTCACCCGTATGGCCGGTGACTCGGGGCCTTCTAGTGGCTTCCGCTCCACGACGGCGGTGCTGGTCCCACGCGTGTGACCGTGCCTTCGGGTTTCTTGGCCAGAGGACCTGAAATTCCCTGCTGGTCAGTTTCTGCTGCTGGGTAAGGATTAGTCCCCATAGCCTCGGACTCCGGGTCCGGTGGTAACTCTTCAATCAGGGCGAGCTCTACAGCTGCCAGCCCCTGATTCCTTTTAGCACGACTTCCCCAGAGCTCCTGATCTCTTTTTCCTATAGCTGCTTCTCCTCTTCTTAACTAACTCACCCTGCCTCAGCCCCAGTTTTATATAGGGGAAGTTCTTCCCCTCCCAGGACTGGGCAGGAGGTGTGGCATGCATAGGATTCCTGACCAAGAGACCTCCCACCTGCTCTCAGACGTAATACTGCTATTACTGTGGAAACCAGACCCCTGGGGTGCCACAGATACATCTCGCAAAGCGTTATGTATCAATCGCAGTCGCACTCTGGAGCGGTCACCCCGGCAACAGGCGGGTGGCCAGTCCGCCCATGCCAGTGGAGCTCCAGGGTGGTCTGCGAGTGAATAGAAGGAGTAAGAAAGAATGAGGTCTGTGCGTATCAACAGAGATGTATAGGGAAGATAGTATGCACTCTACGGGGCTATCATAAGCGCATGTCATAGTGAAACATCGTCCCTATCCATGTCAATATCAATAGAATAATGAAAGTAAATAATTAATTAAGTCAATGCAATATGCTAAATGTACAAGTAACATAGGCACAGTGAGCGTTAAATATATTATAAAATTACATTCATAATTGAATTATACTAATGTTCGGGCCCTGACAAACTGACAAAACGCGCCCATATCTATAGCACGTATGGTGCTGGAGATAAAAAAAAAAAAAAAAAAAAGGGGGAAATGCGACAACCCGCATATATTGCACACTCGCATATAAATATCTAATATGGCATAATATGTTAATATACATCAGAGTACACAGTCTTTGGCGGCATATGTCGTAGATCAGCGTAATAAAATCCATGTTGATTGATATGGACATCCAGACCCGCGTACTTCCATCAATAAGGCCATGCACTTCAAATGAGTCATATACACTGAAATGAGGCAAACAAAGCAGTTAAAAGTGGAAATGTTATACAATATAAAAACCAAGTCTGCTGTTAAAAATAAGGACACTGATTCTATTTAAGCCAAGAAGGGCTTAAAGCTAACATTTTCGTTAAGACCTTTGGGGGCAACTGTATCCAAAATCATGATCCAGCGTGTCTCTCTTTGCAGTAGTTTCTGTTTAACATTGCCGCCTCTAATGCCGAGCGAAATATGGTCAATGCCACAGACTACTGTACCTTTAGGGTTGCATTTGTGAGCTGTATAGTAGTGCTTAGGAATAGTTTTAAGTGACTCCGGTTCTAGGCATGTGATTGCTTTTTTTATATCACGAATGTGTTCTTGAATGCGAATTTTAAGCAGTCTTGTGGTCATTCCCACATAAATCAATCCGCAGGGGCAAGTGAGATGATATATCACGGATGCGGTATCACAAGATATGTGATGTACAATTTTAAAAGATTTATCATGACTTGAGTTCCAAAATTCCATAGTCTTTGGAACAAATTTACAAATAGAACATCTACTGCAAGAGAAGCTACCCCATGGTGGGCCTTTGCTGCCAAAGATAAAGCGGTTACCGGGGGGTATATAATGACTTTTTGAGAGTAAATCACCCAGTGTCTTCGATCTGCGCCAAGAAATGCATGGTTGGGGCGCCAAGTGTTTGCTTAAATCCCTATCTGTGAGGAGGATTGACCAATATTTAGATAGGGTATCTTTGACTTTTCTCCAATTAGCGTTAAATGTGGAGACAAATCTCGGATTTCCGTCCGCTTGATTGGATCTACGTGTGTTGTGTAACCTGGAGGACGAATCAAGAAAGGCCTGCCTAGAGGTAGAAATAGCTCTAGTCAGGCCCCTATTGATGTCACGCTGTCTATAGCCTCTGCTCCGAAATCTCCCAGCCAGCTCATTTGCTTGGTCTCTAAACCCATCATCACTTGAGCAGATCCTGCGTGCCCTCAGGAACTGCCCAATCGGTATAGAACTCTTAAGTTTAGGAGGGTGGGAGGAGGAGAAGTGAAGAAGCGAATTGGTCGATGTTTCTTTGCGAAAGATGTTCGTACCCAATGTACCATCCGAGTTCTTTGAAATAAATAGATCCAGGAAATCGACCTGTTGCTGGTTATATTTCCAGATCAGTTTTATATTAAGGTCATTGGCGTTCAGATTGCCAAGAAACATTTCCAACTGCGACGTGGAGCCCTGCCATATAAAGAGCACGTCGTCTATATAGCGTGAGCAGAGAGCAACCCCATCGTGTCCAGGAGTGTTCAGGACAACCTCCCTCTCCCACAGGCCCAGGAACAGATTTGCATATGAGGGCGCACAGGCCGCCCCCATTGCAGTCCCCTGGAGCTGTAGGAAGGGACGGTCCTTGAATACAAAATAATTGTGTGTGAGGATGTCATCTCAATAATTTTAGAATAAACTCAATGAGTTCAACCTCCAAGTTAGTCATGTAAAGGAAGAATTTCGCGGCTTTTATACCCTGGTCATGCCGTATAGACGTATAGAGGGACTCCACGTCGCAGGTTACCAGCCACATATCCTCCTCAAGTGTGACACCATCGAGTCTTCTCAAGACATCCGTGGTATCCCTAACAAAGGATGGAAGAGTCTCAACGCATTGCTGCAGGTAGAAATCAATAAATCCGCAAGCAGGTCCACAAAGACCCCCGATTCCCGAGACAATAGGTCTGCCCGGAGGAAAAAGGGTGTCCTTGTGGACCTTGGGCAATAGATAAAAGGTAGGGTTCACTGGGAAGTCCGGAACGAGTGCTTCAGCCATCTTTGGTGTAACTACTTTAGATTTCAGAGCATCATCAATCAGGTCCACAAGTTCCCTGCGGAAGATATTAAGTGGAATATTTTCTAATCTCCTATATTTATCAACACAGTCTAGGTGTTTAAATGCCTCCACTTCGTATAACTCTACCGGCCAGATGACCACATTCCCCCCCTTGTCTGCTCTTTTAATGACAATATTTTTCATGTTCTGTAATTCCTTAATTGCACGACGTTGGGATGATGAAAGATTGTCCGAGTGGATTTTAGAATCCATTCTAATAAGATCTTCCCGTACTAATTTTACAAAAATTTCAATTTGTGGGCATGAAGACAGGGGGGGGAGCCCTGGAGCTCCGGTGGAGGTGCACGGGTACGTTCGGAGGCGGCTGTGTTGTTTGTTCCGCTTCTAGTGCTTCTAAGTCTTGGAGCGCGAGTGCCTCGACTGTGGATAGGGGAACCTCTGGACCCGAAAAAATTTCTTAAAGTTTAATTTTCTGGCGAATAGTTCCAGATCTTTGATTGCTGTGAAGCAATCAAATCTCTCTACAGGCGAGAAAGAGAGTCCTTTGGATAGAACCTCAGACTGTACTGTAGATAAGGGATTTTTTGATAAATTAATTACCTTTAGAGTTTCTTGGGTCTTTTCTCTCTGAAGTTGTAAGGCCGATATTTCGTTTTTATAGATGGAGTTCTTGGTTGTAGATGAGATGTGGTCGGGATGTCTTCTACGTTTGGAGGGGGGCGCTTGTCTAAAAAACGCCCTACTCCACCACCACATTCTTCTTCCGAATTGATCGAGGCACTTGAGACTGAACGAGAGCGAAATCTGTTTTTACCCTTGGTTTTCCACCGGTAAATATTATTAGATTGATAGTCATTCAAATCTCGGGTGTATTTTTTTGTCTTAATTTTTGGGATTTCGCTCTCCCACTTATTGAGGTCCTCCTCGAGTGCCTGATCAAAGCATTTACTTTCTTCTGAGGAGAGTATAGAATATAGCTTTTCCCGGATATCGTCGATCTCCTTTTCCACAGGTTCAAGAGCTTTTTTATCCTGCCCAATCAGCAGCTCCAGGAGTGTCCTAGAACACTTAGTCAGCGTGTCCTCCCATTTGTTAACAAATAGAGGGTCATCAGTTGCCAAGGTAGGAAAAAGCTGAATACGCAAACCTCTTGGCAGGATATCTGTAACATACCTGGCAGCGTCCTTGCATAGTGGTCCATCTCCCACTGTGCAAGAGCGCGCACTTGATCTCCAGTCCAGAATGTCTCTCTGGCTTCCCTCCATGCTGTCTGTTTGCCTCTGTGTCTGCTTCTTAAGGGCGGCGCCCAATCACTTCCTGCTTTTTGTACCTGCTGCAGGCACACCCCTTGTGCGTCCTCAGCCTATTGCTGTCTGTCAACTGGTATTTAAAACAGCTGCTCCAATTAACCCATGCCTGAGCATCATGCCCTGTCAGTTGGCTTTTGTCTCTAACATGCCAGGTCCTGTCTATTAGTGTTGAGCCACCCCCGTAGTGTTCGAGTTCGGTTCGGTTCGTCGAACACCCGTGTGTTCGCCGAACTGTTCGTCGAACTGTTCGTCGAAAACCTTCGAACACCGTTAAAACCAATGGCAGGCAAACAAAAACACATAGAAACACATAGAAAACACCTTCAAAGGTGTTCAAAAGCTGACAAACTGCTCAGAAGACATAACTAACACATGGAAAAGTGACAAGTACATATAGTCATGCGAAAATAAAAGAGGTGGAGGAGTAAAAGGAGGGGGAGACACAGATATAGGCATGTCATGCCCTTCTAAAATCCAAAAAGTGAGAAGCCGACACGGACAGTCCGCTTCTGCCCGTGCCACCTCCGTGTCGCCGGGTTTGTGCCAGAGCCGCGGTGAACCCTGACGGCCAGCCCCCCTCTCCCAATACTGGTGCCTGTCCGCTGGTGGGTCGAGCGAGCCCCCCTGTGGTGGAGGCAGCTCTAAGCTTTTTAATTTAAATTGTCTCTCTAATTTGAATGAATACACTTTAAATCCATTTACAAGGATCTATTGGAGGGCAAGTCTCATGCCAGCAGCCGCGGTAATTCCAGCTCCAGTAGCGTCCACTAAAGCTGCTGCAGTTAAAAAGCTTTTATAAGGATCGAGCTCGGCTGTCCACCGCAAGGCATCCTACTGCCAGTCCCAGCCCCTATGCCTTGGGGTGCCTCCTGATGCTCTTCACTAAGTATCCCATGGTCCCGAAGCATTTCCTTTGAAAAAATTAAGTGTCTAAACTACAGGTGGTGCAGCTTGCTTAACAGCCGGGATAATCCGCTGACTAGCAGACACTGCTACTAGGCACAAAGTATTTCCTGGGCTAGATGCAGTTAAAAATTTGTAATTAGATACTCTCGTTGGATGCTGAGAAAGCATTCCATAGAGTCTCCTGGCACGCCATATATGATTTTCTTAAAAAGCTTGGGGTAGGGGTCTAGGGGACCCTTTTATAGCCAAAATCACGGCCCTGTATCGCAATACGTCACCTAGGCTGAAGATAAATGGAACTGTAGCACCCTGAGGGCTCGGTTGCTACAGACGTATTGCACCTCACCCAGAGGTGTGATATCTCACTCTCAGGTAAGGATGGAGTGTGGATCAGGACCCGACACCTGCATGCATTACACCACATTGCCGTGGGGCAGGGCGACCAATATGCCCCTGAGATGGGCACGACAGTCCCTGTCCCTGGCTGGAGTGGGGGGAGGGAACACTGAGGAAGGGGAACCCTGTAGTGCAGGAGCAGGGAGGAAGCAGTTCCTGGGTGCATTGAGAAGGGAGTATAAAAGGTGGGCACCATCTTAGTTCAGTGCAGAGAAGTCTGAGCAGAAGTGGCAGGGAGCAGGGGCTCTGCATGAGCTCTGCTCCGGAGGCGGGCCTAGTAACAGAGGCCCAGGCCAGGAAGAGGGAGAAGGAAGGAACAGGAGCGGAGAAGGCTCCAGGAACGAGGAATGAAGGGATCCCAGGGGTGCGGACGGGCGAGTCGCCACCGCACGCCCGAATCCACCTGCGTGGAGGGGTCAGGCCAAAGGGGGAGACCGGTCCCCGAACTAGTGGAGGCAGGAAACGACCCTCAGCTAGAAACCGGAGGCTCTGACATTTTATGTGGCGCAGCCCCTCGCTACACCCGCTAGGAAGGCACCACATAGGGTCAGGGAAACTGGCGCCAAGTTTACCAAGAGGAGGCCCGAGGCAGCCGGACAGAAGTGTTGGTAAGAAAGGCCAGACAAAGGACACACAAAGGGGGTCCTGTGAAGTGCTCCAAAGTTATCTGGGAGTTGTCTGAGCCCCTCACCTGGTGAGCACAGTACGATGTGGGCAGCCGTTACCTGCAGACGTGGTCTGGATAATAAGAACTGTGAGTAAAGGCCCTGAACTGCATCACTGACTCCGTGTCGTTACTGCTGCTGCCCTGCACCATCACCCCCATCCTCCGCATACACTGCCCTGAGGCTATACTCCTCCCGTGGGGAGTTATGCTATGCTCTGCTGCACCCACAACACCAGCCTCAGCGGTCTGCCCTGTAGCGGCGGTTCACTCTGACCGCAATCCACGGGTGGCGTAGTCGGACATTTAAACATCAAAACCACATAAATAGTTCCGCCACTGGTTTGACCGCCCTGAGCCACGGAACCGGGTCGCCGCCACGAAGACTATAACCACCAGCATCCACCAAAAAGGGTCCGGCTCCGGGTGTCCCAAGGCCCAGGGGGTGCGTCAGAACATTTTCATCACCTTTCACAATCACCAATGGGACAAGGCAGTGATGTCCTCTGTCCCCTCTCTTATACATCCTAGTGACGGAGCACCTGCTCTCATCAATTCGCCATAACCCCAATATTAGGTGGATTGAGGTGGGAGGCACCGAGTACAAGTGCTCTCTATTTGCTGATGATGTCCTAGTATATATCACTCAATCACATATATCCATCCATGCTGTTATGGCTGAAATAGATCACTTTGTTACATGGTAAAATTTTAAAATCAATGCAGCGAAGTCTGAGGCCCTCGATGTCTCCCTCCCCAAATCCATATAGGATTCCATCCAGTCCAACTTTCCCTTTGCCTGGCCCTCACAGGGTATCAAATACTTAGGAATTCCTATTCATAGAGACCTCTCCCATCTATGTTATCTTAATTTTGGGCCCTTTATTGAACAACTCCATACAGACCACGGTTGGCAAGTTAGAACTGTAAGATTCACTACGTGAACCACTGGTGTTTTGTGGAAAAGCACATGTACACTGCGTTCCAAATTATTATGCAAAAAGTGTTTAGGAGTGATAAGGGAAGAATTTGTTTGTTTGTCAGTTAAACTCATTGATGGTGATGTGTGTCAGGGCTCTTTATATCACTGTAAGCAATTGCAGACACCTGTGCTAATTAGTTTGGCAGGTGTGTCCAATGAAAGGCAAGACTACTTAAGAAGGCTCTCTCACATTATTAAGCAGCCTACATTTTCTGCCAAAATGGGAAAGAAAAAGGATGTGTCGGCTGCTGAGAAGCAACAAATTGTGGAGTGTTTAGGTCAAGGCATGACTACAATCAACATTGTGCGATGATCAAGATGAAGTGTCTTGGCAATCAAGAAGTATGTAGCTGATTCACAGTACACACGTGTGCGTGCTGATAAGGGCAAATTGAGGACTCTTTCCTACAGGCAATTACGTCAGGTTGAAAGAGCAGCGGCAAAAAAGCCTTGTCATAGCAGCAGACAAGTTTTTGAAGCTGCTTGTGCCTCCAACGTCCCCAGAACAACAAGATGCAGGGTCCTTCAGAGGTTTGCAGCTGTGCATGCGCCATCCTGTCGACCTCCTCTATCCACTTCACACAAGCAGAAACGGCTCCAGTGGGCCAAACATTACATGAAGACTGATTTCAAAACTGTTTTATTCACGGATGAGTGCCGTGCAGCGCTCGATGGTCCAGATGGATGGAGTGGAGGATGGCTGGTTGATGGACACCCCACGCAAACACGGCTACAGCGCCAACAAGGAGGAGGTGGAGTAATGTTTTGGGCTGGAATCATGGGGAGAGAGATTGTCGGCCCCTTTAGGATCCCTGAAGGCGCTAAAGATGAACTCCATAATGTATGTGGATTTTCTCAAACAGCACTTCCTGCCATGGTTCAAGAAGAAGAACCGTGTATTTCACAGCAAGATCATTTTTCTGCATGATAATGCACCATCTCATGCTGCACATAAAACATCTGCATCTCTGGCTGATATGGGCATAAAAGGGGACAAACTTATGGTGTGATCCCCATGCTCCCCTGACCTCTACCCCATTCAGAACCTTTGGAGCATCATTAAAAGGAGTGTCTATGATGGCGGGAGGCAGTTCACATCTAAGCAACAGCTCTGGGAGGGTATTCTGTCCTCATGCAAAACAATTGAAGCAGAAACCATCCAAAACCTGACAAATTCAATGGACGAGAGAGTTCAGAAGCTCCTTTCGAACAAGGGGTCCTATGTGAAAATGTAACATCACCTAGAATAAAGTTTTGAGTTGAAAACTGTTTGATTTCAGTTTCTAACAACCTGCTAATGCTTATAATTTCAAAAATGACCATTTTTTTGTTCTTTATTAAAATGAAAAGGTTGATCGAAAAGTTTGGGGGATCTAAGAGTGTGGCAACCCAGTAGTCATGATTACTTCGAATTCTGACAATATGAGGGTCATGCTGCAGGTAGTGCAGCAAGAAGGCACTTATGTGCCTTGCGCATCTCGGAGCCCCAAAATTATTTTCCGGGCTAGATGCAGCTAAAAATTATTTTTAATTTTAAATCTGGTGAAGCTTTAGTATAGATGGCCTAATAGGATCAGTGCTGCACACTGCTACAAAGCCCAAATTATTTTCCAGTCAAGATACAGATAAACATGATTAGTAATTTGAAAGCTTAAAACGGTTGGTAGGGTGATTTTAACCAATCATCAAGCTTTTACTCTCCCCAGGATGACACAGGGGTAGAAAAGTCGTTTCGGATCCATGATTTGTTCATCTTTATGAACGTGAGTCTGTCTACATTATCAGTGGAGAGCCGCATGCGCTTATCTGTCAGCACACCACCAGCAGCGCTGAACACACGTTCAGACAGAACGCTGGCTGCGGGGTATGACAAGGTCTCCAAGGCGTAAGTGGCTAGCTCCGGCCATTTATCCAGATTGGAAGCCCAAAAAGAGCAAGGGTCCAGTGACACAGTCGTGGCTTCAATGTTTACTTGGAGATACTCCTGTACTATCGTCTCTAGGCGTTGACTATGTGTCAGACTTCTTGTCTCCTGTGGCCTTGCAAAGGATGGGCTAAAAAAGTGGTGAAATGATTCCGCAAAATTGATGTTACCAGCAGATACTGTGGTTCTGTTACGGTTTGAGTGCTGAACACTTGACGGTCCCACGGTTGGCAAGTTGGAACTGTGAGATTCACTACGTGCACCACTGGTATTTTGCGGAAAAGCACATGTAAGATTCTGCAACAGTCTCTGCTGATACTCCTGCATGCGTGCATCCCTTTCTATGGCAGGAATAATTTCTGCAAATTTACTTTTGTACCGGGGATCTAACAGTGTGGCAACCCAGTAGTCAGGATTATTTCTAATTCTCACAATTCGAGGGTCATGTTGCAGGTACTGCAGCAAGAAGGCACTCATGTGTGTTGCGCATCCAGGAGCACCAAGTCCCTGTTGTGTTGGTGGCGAGGTAACAATCATGCTTCCTTCCTCTGTCCTCTCCCCCCAACCTCGCACAACAGAAATGTGATCAAGGTCTCCCTCATCTGATGAGTCTTCCATCAGTTCGTCCTCCACTTCTTCCTGGGCTCCTGCACCTTCCTCACTAGTTTGGCTGCTACCATGCGCCCTGGTAAAACCATCTCCCCCACCCTCACATGCCTGCCGCCTTGGTGCTGCCGACCGTCTGGACCTTGCAGATGTTAGCCCTTCCGCATACAACTCCTCCTCCTCTACTTCCTCCACCTCCTCTTGTGCCACCACCTGACTCCGAATTCTGTTTAACATGTGCTCCAGCATGTAAATCACCGGAATAGTCATGCTGATAATGGCATCGTCAGCACTAAACATCTTCGTCGCCATTTCAAAACTGTGCAGAAGGGTGCATAGGTCCCTGATCTGAGACCACTCCTCCAGCGTGATTTGCCCCACCTCTGAATCTCGTTGGCCCAGGCTATACGTCAGAACGTATTGCACCAGGGCTTGTCGGTGCTGCCACAGTCGCTGCAACATGTGCAGAGTTGAATTCCACCGGGTAGGCACATCGCATTTTAGCCGGTGAAGTGGCAGGCCCAACGACTTCTGTAGAGATGTAAGTCGCTGAGCTGCGGGATGCGAACGGCGGAAGTGAGCACACAGCGACCGTGCCCTCTGCAGAAAAAAAATTGCTGGACAACCAGGTTCAACACGTGAGCCATACAAGGCACGTGTGTGACATTGCCCCGGCGAAGGGCCGCACCCAGGTTTGCAGCATTGTCGCACACGGCCTTCCCTGGTTTCAGGTCCAGTGGAGACAACCATTCATGAAATTGGTTCTCCAGAGCTCACCACAACTCCTCAGCTGTGTGACTCACATTTCCCAGACATTTCAATGTAAAAACCGCCTGATGACGTTGAGCCCTACTGCCAGCATAGTAAGGAGGTGTGCAGGATCCCTTCTGCGCAGTTAGAAAGCTTGTGGCATGACCAGACAGGCTTTGGGTGCAGGTGGAAGACCGAGAGGAGGTTGAGGAGGCAGAAGCAGTGGAGGAACTTTGACATAAAGAGGATTGACGCACAACTCGTGGGGACGGCAAGACTTGGACAGCAGCCCCTTGTCCTGCTGTCACCATAGTTACCCAGTGCCCAGTCAGCGACATGTAACGCCCCTGTCCATGCCTACTCGTCCAAGTGTCTGTGGTGAAATGCACCCTGTCACACACAGAGTTTCTCAAAGAAGCGGTGATGTTATGTGCGACATGCTGGTGGAGCGCAGGCACACCTTTCTTTGAGAAGTAGTGCCGACTGGGCATCTGGTACTGGGGCACTGCGACGGACATAAGGTCTCGAAAATCCTCTGTGTCCACCAGGCGGAAAGGCAGCATTTCTGTAGCCAAGAGCTTGCAGATGGTGAAATTCAACCTCTTAGCTTTCTCATGGCTAGGAGGAAATGGTCTTTTACTTGTCCACATCTGAGGGACCGAGGGCTGGCTATTGTGCTTAGACGGGGTTGATAAGGGTGTCCCCGGCAAACTGCCGGTCTGTGAGGAAGATGCAGGCGGACATGTTAGGTTGCCTTGATCCAAAGGTGGTGCTATCGATGTCGGACAGCGCTCAACACCAGCTGGTGTTACCACCTCCAAAGAAAATGATGACCTGCCAATCACGCTGGCTGTTGCGGGTAAAGAGGTGGCAGGTCTGTGCCCCAAAACAGGTGTGACTGCTGTCCCCCCAGTCACAGAGGATGAAGAGGTCGCGGATGCACAAGATATGGCAGACGGTGGTTGGCCCGGCCGGCTAGGCCGCATTGTAGCACACTGAGCTTCCCACTGCAACTTATGCTTCATGTCCATGTGCCGGTTCATGCATGAAGTACTCAAACTATGTATTTTTTGGCCTCTACTTAGCTTTTGCTGACAAATGTTACAGATAACACGAGTTGGGTCATCTTTATCGATCTGAAAAAATGCCCAGGCTATGCAAGGCTTAGCACCCATGCGACCTGAAGAGCCGCCACGACTTGTGGTGAGAGGCAGAGTTGTGTTTGAGGATGCAGTTGTTGACGTGCTTCCAGTACTACGTCTCTGTCCAGGAAGGCGCAACCTGACCTCGTCGTCACTAGCATCTTCCTCCACCTCCTCTGCTGACCTCATCTCTTGGCTGACTGTGGGTTGACAGTAAGTGGGATCTCCGACCTCATCATCATCACCCTGTGCGTTATCACACCCGTCGTCCTCAGAGCCAACCTGTTCCTGCCCTGACAAAAAACTAAAGTTGTCGCTCCAATCAGGTATTTGAGTCTTATCATCGTCTTCCTCATTGTCTCCACCAACAGGAGTTACAGTTTGGGAATGAGGGTCTACATTATGGTCAGAACCTTCTGCGTCTGGTCCTGGATCCGACTCATAAAGATTCTGGGCATCAGTGCAGATCATTTCCTCGTCTGGATTCACAGAAGCGCTGGAGTCGACCTCTGATTCCCAGGCTATAGTATGAGTAAACAGCTCTGCAGACTCAACCATCTGTTCTACCTCATACTCAGACGGGCAGCTGGAGATTTGGGAGCTGTGAGGAAGCAAGTGCGATTTGGGTGACACCTTTGAGGACTGGAGTATTTGTGATGTTGAAGTTGATGTGGAGGAGAGCCCACTTAAAGGAGCACTTGATATCCATTGAAGCACCTGCTGTTTTTGTGCCTCATCTGGAATTTGTAGCGATTGGCGTGGCCGTAAGAAAGGGATCTTATCACATTGTCCGCTAAAAGAAGTAGACATTTTAGTTTGGCTGGAAGATGGTCTTTCTTCTGCAGATGTTACTGTTGCTTTAACACCTACCCCACGGACACAACCTTTTTTCCCCTTCCCAACACGCCTATTCCCCTTTCCACCAGCAGCAGGCCTTTTTCCACTCATTTTGGTGGTTAACTAATTCACAACTCTGGAGTTGTTTGCACAAAAAAACAATGGATGGTAACCGAGCAGAGCTGAGTGGCCAAACTGTGGTATTAGGCCAAAACTATTGGCTGGGTTAGATGCAGAAAAATATTATTTTGAATTTGCAACCTGATGGAGGTCAGTATAGATGGATTAATAGAACAAGACCCACACACAGCTAGAAGCCAATATTTTTTCAGAGGTAGATGCAGGAAAAAAATATATTCAGTTTGCAACCTGATGGAGGTCAGTATAGATGGACTAATACAACAAGTCCCACACACAGCTAGAAGCCCAATATTTTTTCAGAGGTAGATGCAGAAAAAAATATATTCAGTTTGCAACCTGATGGAGGTCAGTATAGATGGACTAATAGAACAAGTCCCACACACAGCTAGAAGCCCAAATATTTTTTCAGAGGTACTGTAGGTGCAGATAAAAATTAGTTTTAATTTGCAACCTGATGGAGGTCAGTATAGATGGACTAATAGAGAAAGTCCGACACACTACTAGAAGGCCAAATATTTTTTCAGAGCTAGATGCAGAAAAAAATTATATTCAGTTTGCAACCTGATGGAGGTCAGTATAGATGGACTAATAGAGAAAGTCCGACACACTACTAGAAGGCCAAATATTTTTTCAGAGCTAGATGCAGAAAAAAATTATATTCAGTTTGCAACCTGATGGAGGTCAGTATAGATGGATTAATAGAACAAGACCCACACACAGCTAGAAGCCCAATATTTTTTCAGAGGTAGATGCAGGAAAAAAATATATTCAGTTTGCAACCTGATGGAGGTCAGTATAGATGGACTAATACAACAAGTCCCACACACAGGTAGAAGCCCAAATATTTTTTCAGAGGTACTGTAGATGCAGATAAAAATTAGTTTTAATTTGCAACCTGATGGAGGTCAGTATAGATGGACTAATAGAATGATGCTATGCCCAAAAGATTTTACTTCACTAGGTGCAGTAAAAAAATTGGTATTCTATACTCAGGTGGTATATCTTGCAACACAGATAGGCTACTCCACTGACTAACACACTCTGCAATAGGCCAAAAAGGATTAGCTTTGCTAGATTCAGCCAAATGCTGTGAAAAAAACTTGCACAGCACTGGCACAGACCTGCCTGGCAAAAACTGATAGGAACTGATGTAACCTAGTCCTGAAAAGGACTCCAATTACAATTAGTCTTTACTCCCACAACCTATCTATTTAAGAGCACAGACCTCCCTGATAAAAGTCGTAGGAAATGCTGTAACCTAGTCCTTAAAAGGACTGCAATCACAACTATTCCCTACTCCCAAGCTATCTGTATATTTGTGCGAAAATTGGCTTGAAATTAACAAGGTATAGCGCACACAGCAACAGCGGTGCCGTCTAACACGCAGCTGCAGCAGTGAGAAAATGGTGGCGACGGGGAAAATGGTTTGGTCTTATAGGGCAAGGACATGTGACATACACTGCCAATGACACATGCCCTTGCTTGTGTGAAAAAAAGCACTTCGCTCCGTGTGTGCGCTGCTGATAGGCTGACAGATTGCACCTCCCCACTGCAAATGCGGGAAAGAGAAAAAAAAATGGAGATCTTCATTGTTCCTGCAGAGATCCATCCCCTGCCCCTCCCCCCACCCCGCTGTACACTCAAACTGCGTATTAACATTAATTTTCATCATTACTGAGAAAAAATCCAGTTATGATTTTGGTGCACGAACAGTTATCGAACATAACCTCGAACAGCCGAATTTTTCTCAAATTGTTCGTGTTCGCCGAACGGCTCGAACACCGCCCAAAACAGCTCGAATTTGAGATTGGCGAACAGTTCGAGTAGAACAACGCTCATCTCTACTGTCTATGTTACCTGTCTTGCAGTATCTGTTCCCATGTCTGTACTGTGTCCTATCTGTGTACCTTAACCTGCAGTCTGTACTCGTTCCTTGCCTGTTCGTTCCGCCTTCCTGGAGGCTGTATTTCCAGGCCAGTCTGAACACGCTCCTTGCCTGTTCGTCCCGCCTCTCTGGGGGCCGTATTCCCAGACTCGCTCCTGTATCCCGCTGCAGTGTCGGTCTTTCCGTACACTCAGTTCCAGTCTGAACTCTCTCCTATCTTTTATCTGTTTTTTTCTCTATGTCCGTTCCTTTCCTTTTTCGGCAGAGTCTGAACTCGTACCTAACTCCTGCTCGTTGTCACTGTACTTCCGTTTGTGAGTTTGTGGTCCACTCGCTACTTCTCTGCAAGTACCCTGTGGGTATCTGGTTCTGCCTTTCCCTTCTAGTCTGTTCCGTGTGAACAGAGCCCTGTTCCCTCTGCGTCTGCGGTTTTCGCTTTGCTCTGCTCTGTCCGCCGCGTCTGCGGTTTTCGCTTTGCTCAGCTCTGTCCACCGCGTCTGCGGTTTTCCTTTTCGCTTTGCTCAGCTCTGTCCACCGCATCTGCGGTTTTCGCTTTGCTCAGCTCTGTCCACCGCGTCTGCGGTTTTCGCTTTGCTCAGCTCTGTCCGCCGCGTCTGCGGTTTTCGCTTTGCTCAGCTCTGTCCGCCGCGTCTGCGGTTTTCGCTTTGCTCAGCTCTGTCCGCCGCGTCTGCGGTTTTCGCTTTGCTCAGCTCTGTCCGCCGCGTCTGCGGTTTTCGCTTTGCTCAGCTCTGTCCGCCGCGTCTGCGGTTTTCGCTTTGCTCAGCTCTGTCCGCCGCGTCTGCGGTTTTCGCTTTGCTCTGCTCTGTCCGCCGCGTCTGCGGTTTTCGCTTTGCTCAGCTCTGTCCGCCGCGTCTGCGGTTTTCGCTTTGCTCAGCTCTGTCTGCCGCGTCTGCGGTTTTCGCTTTGCTCAGCTCTGTCCGCCGCGTCTGCGGTTTTCGCTTTGCTCAGCTCTGTCCGCCGCGTCTGCGGTTTTCGCTTTGCTGAGCTCTGTCCGCCGCGTCTACGGTTTTCGCTTTGCTCAGCTCTGTCCACCGCATCTGCGGTTTCGCTTTGCTCGGCCCTGTCCACCGCGTCTGTGGTTTCGAATTTGTCTCCCAGTCTGTACTGGACCCTACCCAGCCTGCGCTCTAGTCTGCCTGTTCCTGTATTCCCCGGTGTGGGTCAACAGCCGTGTCCGGAGTCTGACCTGGAGTAGACCCTGGTTCATCTGCTCGGTTCCTCCCTGGTGCACTGGCGTCGTATGCCGTCGTGCGACCTTGGTCGGATCGGGCAGATACTTAGTTACACCCCTCCAGGCACTCTCCGGTTCATGGCACAGTGGAATCACTACATAAACACGCACACACCAGTCAGTTCGGGCGTGTGCATTACAGCATGCTCAGGCCATGGTTCCCGTTGAGCCCCACGGCCTTCGCTCTTTGAGACTTTTTCCAGCGAATACGTGCATTAAAAATAAATTTAAAAAAAAAAAAAATTTTTCTCTAGCTGAGTTCCAGGCGAATTACGCACCCGTCCAGATGGATCTATCAGCTCTCGTTCCTGCGGATCCGCCACGTTACTATGGGGATCCAAGACAGAGTCGTGCATTTGTGGAGCAATGCATGCTGCACTTCAAGTTCTACCCTCTTTGTTTTCCCACCGATCGGGTTAAGGTGGGATTCATTATGTCTAACCTAGCGGGTGATGCCTTGGAATGGATCAACCCCCTATGGGAAACACAGGATCCTATCGTCCTGGACATAATGGCCTTCCTGGTGGCCTTTCTAATGGTCTTCGATGATCCTAACCCGGAGGCTCCTGCTGAAGCTTCACTTCCCAGTATCCCGGAGCAGCCCCAATGGGTAATGTGTGTGGGTAGCGCAATAGTGCTCCAGCCCAATGAGACTACTGCCCACCCAGAATCCTCACAGGGTGACTACACTCTCCGGAATACTTCTCCCAACCTCAAGAGGCAGTCCAGACGTGCTAGACGTAGAGGCAAGCCGTCACGCCAGGGTCTGTCCTCCCTGAGACCTCCTGACCCCAACCTTGAAGTCTCTACTGAAGCTTCATCTCCCTGTATCCCGGAGAAGCCCCAACGGGTAATGTGCGTGGGTAGTGCACCAGTTCTCCTGCCTGAAGAGACTGCTGCCCACCCAGAATTCACACCGGAGGACCCCCTGTTGCCTCCTGAATCCCCCGGGATACCACTTGAGGACAATTGGAGAGAGACTTCCCTATACCCTGCACTTGATACCTCGCCCGCTTCGTCCAGTGAGTCCGACCTAGTGTTCTCCGAAGCAGAGGTTACCCCTGAGTCTCTACACCCCTCCGATCAGGTGGAGGATCTCCAGTTGTCTCCTGAACCCTTCGGGGTGCTACCTGGTAGCGAATGGACAGAGACTTTCCTATACTCGGTACCTGATACCTCGGCTGCTTCATCCAGTGAGTCCAACCTAGTGTACTCTGAAGCAGAGGTTACCCATGAGTCTCTTCACCCCTCCGACCTGGCGGAGGACCTCCAGTTGTCTCCTGAGCCCTTCGGGGTGCTACCTGGTAGCGAAAGGACAGAGACTCTCCTATACTCTGTACCTGAAACCTTGCTCGCTTCGTCCAGTGAGTCCCACCTAGTGTACTCCGAAGCAGAGATTACTCCCGAGTCTCTACACCCCTCCGACCAGGTGGAGGACCTCCAGTTGTCTCTAGAACCCTTCGGGGTGCCACCTGGTGGTGAATGGACAGAGACTTTCCTATATCCTGGATCTGATACCTCGCTTGCTTCGTCCAGTGAGTTCGACCTAGTGTACTCTGAAGCAGAGGTTACCCATGAGTCTCTACACCCCTCTGACCAGGCGGAGGACCTCCAGTTGTCTCCAGAACCCTTTGGGGTGCCACCTGGTGGTGAATGGACAGAGACTTTCCAATACTCGGTACCCGATACCTCGCCTGCTTCGTCCAGTGAGTCCGACCTAGTGTACTCTGAAGCAGATGTTTTCCCCGAGCCTCTGCACTCTTCTGACCCGGCAGAGGACCTCCAGTTGTTTCCTGACTCCTCCGGGGTACCACCAGATAACAAAGAGACAGTGACTTTTTCTCACCCTGTACCTGATAACCCGTCTATTTCTTCCTGTGAATTTGACAAGATGTACCTCGAAGCAGAGGTTATCCCCGAGTCTCTACACCCCTCCGACCAGGCGGAGGACCTCCAGTTGTCTCCTGAACCCTTCGAAGTGCTACCTGATAGCGAATGGACTGAGACTCTCCTATACTCGGTACCTGTTACCTCGGCCGCTTCTTCCAGTGAGTCCGACTTAGTGTACTCCGAAGCGGAGGTTATCCCTGAGTCTCTACACCCCTCCAACCAGGCGGAGGAGCTCCAGTTGTCTCCTGAACCCTTCGGGGTGCTACCTGATAACGAATGGACAGGTACTTTCCTATACTCTGTACCTGATACCAATCTAGTGTACTCCGAAGCAGAGGTTACCCCCGAGTCTCTGTACTATTCCGACCCGGCGGAGGATCCCCAGTTGTTTCCTGAATCCTCCTGGGTACCACCAGATAACAAGGTAACAGGGACTTTTCTACACCTTATACCTGATACCTCGCCCATTTCATCCTGTGAGCTTGACAAGATGTACCCCGAAGCAGAGGTAACCCCCGAGTCTCTGCACCCCTCCAACCTCCAACCCATCGGAGGACTTCCAGTTGTCTCCTGAACCCTCTGGGGTGCTACCTGATAATAAGTGGAGAGAGACTTCCCTGTGTGATGTTCCTGGTACTCCACCCTTTTTGTCTGTTGCTGAGGATGGCTGGATAGGAGGTAGCATCCTAGCTAACCAGATGAGACCAGTTTCTCCAGTGGACAGTGGAAGTGATCTCCTTGAAGTGAAGGATTGGCCCTCGAATTCCCTGCGGAATATTTTGGCAGGCCTGAAGAAGAGGGGGCGTAAAGGGGGGGGTACTGTAACATACCTGGCGGCGTCCTTGCATAGTGGTCCATCTCCCACTGTGCAAGAGCGCGCACTTGATCTCCAGTCCAGAATGTCTCTCTGGCTTCCCTCCATGCTGTCTGTTTGCCTCTGTGTCTGCTGCTTAAGGGCGGCGCCCGATCACTTCCTGCTTTTTGTACCTGCTGCAGGCACACCCCTTGTGCGTCCTCAGCCTATTGCTGTCTGTCACTTGGTATTTAAAACAGCTGCTCCAATTAACCCATGCCTGAGCATCTTGCCCTGTCAGTTGGCTTTTGTCTCTGACATGCCAGGTCCTGTCTATGTTACCTGTCTTGCAGTATCTGTTCCCATGTCTGTACTGTGTCCTATCTGTGTACCTTAACCTGCAGTCTGTACTCGTTCCTTGCCTGTTCGTTCCGCCTTCCTGGAGGCTGTATTTCCAGCCAGTCTGAACACGCTCCTTGCCTGTTCGTCCCGCCTCTCTGGGGGCCGTATTCCCAGACCCGCTCCTGTATCCCGCTGCAGTGTCGGTCTTTCCATACACTCAGTTCCAGTCTGAACTCTCTCCTATCTTTTATCTGTTTTTTTCTCTCCTTTCCTTTTTCGGCAGAGTCTGAACTCGTACCTAACTCCTGCTCGTTGTCACTGTACTTCCGTTTGTGAGTTTGTGGTCCACTCGCTACTTCTCTGCAAGTACCCTGTGGGTATCTGGTTCTGCCTTTCCCTTCTAGTCTGTTCCGTGTGAACAGAGCCCTGTTCCCTCTGCGTCTGCGGTTTTCGCATTGCTCTGCTCTGTCCGCCGCGTCTGCGGTTTTCGCTTTGCTCAGCTCTGTCCACCGCGTCTGCGGTTTTCGCTTTGCTCAGCTCTGTCCACCGCGTCTGCGGTTTTCGCTTTGCTCAGCTCTGTCCGCCGCGTCTGCGGTTTTCGCTTTGCTCAGCTCTGTCCGCTGCGTCTGCGGTTTTCGCTTTGCTCAGCTCTGTCTGCCGCGTCTGCGGTTTTCGCTTTGCTCAGCTCTGTCCGCCGCGTCTGCGGTTTTCGCTTTGCTCAGCTCTGTCCGCCGCGTCTACGGTTTTCGCTTTGCTCAGCTCTGTCCACCGCGTCTGCGGTTTCGCTTTGCTCGGCCCTGTCCGCCGTGTCTGCGGTTTTCGCTTTGCTCAGCTCTGTCCGCCGCGTCTGCGGTATTCGCTTTGCTCAGCTCTGTCCGCCGCGTCTGCGGTTTTCGCTTTGCTCAGCTCTGTCTGCCGCGTCTGCGGTTTTCGCTTTGCTCAGCTCTGTCCGCCGTGTCTGCGGTTTTCGCTTTGCTCAGCTCTGTCTGCCGCGTCTGCGGTTTTCGCTTTGCTCAGCTCTGTCCGCCGCGTCTACGGTTTTCGCTTTGCTCAGCTCTGTCCACCGCGTCTGCGGTTTCGCTTTGCTCGGCCCTGTCCACCGCGTCTGCGGTTTCGAATTTGTCTCCCAGTCTGTACTGGACCCTACCCAGCCTGCGCTCTAGTCTGCCTGTTCCTGTATTCCCCGGTGTGGGTCAACAGCCGTGTCCGGAGTCTGACCTGGAGTAGACCCTGGTTCCTCTGCTCGGTTCCTCCCTGGTGCACTGGCGTCGTATGCCGTCGTGCGACCTTGGTCGGATCGGGCAGATACTTAGTTACGCCCCTCCAGGCACTCTCCGGTTCATGGCACAGTGGAATCACTACATAAACACGCACATGCCAGTCAGTTCGGGCGTGTGCATTACAATATATTTCTGTAAGTGGTTTTCTAAGACAGCTTTATTCCACCAGATTTTGGTGCGTTTTTTAAGTAATTCACAAATTCTAAGCTTCAGGTCCTTAGTATCACAGGTCTCCTCACTAGTGGGCCTCTCTCCAAAAACCACCCCGAGTTGGTTAACCCAGGCTCTATCACGTTAACCTATAATCCATAAAACCTGTTGAGGTTTCTGTAATTACAATAAGTACAACGCCTATTAAGAATTAACTCCTATTAAGAATATAAGACCAAAAAAGGGGGAGGAATGAGATAAAGGGGATGTCTATGGTATTCAGAATAAAGACCACATTCCAAAAAAAGAGATAGCCGGAGAGTGAGCTATTGAACAATATATACGTTTTTATTAATTAATCATAACAATAAAATAGATATTCTCTAGTTGAGAGTTACAATAAGTGAACGTGGTAATGTGAGAAGCATAACTAGATCAAGGCAGATGGAAAAGTGCCAAGAGAAGGGAGACCAAATCCCTGTCCACAGAATCCAAACACACCCATAAGTCCAAATTAATCACATGTGTATAGGACAAAGATGCTCAACTAGTAACTGAACATACAAATGTACCCTATATATAAGTCAGTTGAAATATATATGATAGGATAATCCTAGACAAAGTAATATAATAGTAGTCATTCAGAATGTCTAACAATAAAGGTAAGTAGCAGTTGATACTATTAATAAGTATGAAGATCTATAAGTCTTGCTAAGCCATATGGTATGTAGCCTAAGTATTACTTAAGCAAGACAAAAAAGAGATTAGGAATGACACATAGTGTACACGTGTGAATGATCAAGGTTATATTGAATATATTATGTTGGAAGTAATATTAATTACCTTGAGACATATTGGGCCTGTCGATGTGCAGGTACTGCTTACAGAGAGCTGGCAGCGCTATGTCTGGTGCCAAACCAAAACAGTTCATCACCCCAAGAACACCATCCCTACAATGAAAAATAGTGTTGGCTTGAAGGAGCTGGTGCAGTTTTGCCTTGAGGAATTGGCAAAAATCCCAATGGCAAGATGTGGAAAGTTCATACAGACTTATCCAAAGTGACTTGCAGCTGTATTTGCTGCAAAAGGAGGCTCTAAAAACTATTGACATAAAGGGGGAGAACAGTTATGCACACTAAAGTTTTCAGTTATTTTCTCCTATTTGCTAATTTAATATATATATGTGTGTATGTATATGTATGTGTGTGTGTATATATATGTACAGTACAGACCAAAAGTTTGGACACGCCTTCTCATTTAAAGATTTTTCTGTATTTTCTTGACTATGAAAATTGTACATTCACACTGAAGGCATCAGAACCACCTTTTGCCTTGATGACTGCTTTGCACACTCTTGGCATTCTCTTAATGAGCTTCAAGAGGTAGTCACCGGAAATGGTCTTCCAACAATCTTAAAGGAGTTCCCAGAGATGCTTAGCACTTGTTGGCCCTTTTGCCTTCACTCTGTGGTCCAGCTCACCCCAGACCATCTCGATTGGGTTCAGGTCTGGTGACTGTGGAGGCCAGGTCATCTGGCGTAGCACCCCATCACTCTCCCTCTTGGTCAAATAGCCCTTACACAGCCTGGAGGTGTGTTTGAGGTCATTGTCCTGTTGAAAAATAAATGATGGTCCAACTAAACGCAAACCGGATGGAATAACATGCCGCTGCAAGATGCTGTGGTAGCCATGCTGGTTCAGTATGCCTTCAATTTTGAATAAATCCCCAACAGTGTCACAAGCAAAGCACCCCCACACCATCACACCTCCTCCTCCATGCTTCATGGTGGGAACCAGGCATGCAGAGTCCATCTGTTCATCTTTTCTGCGTCGCACAAAGACACGGTGGTTGGAACCAAAGATCTCAAATTTGGACTCATCAGACCAAAGCACAGATTTCCACTGGTCTAATGTCCATTCCTTGTGTTCTTCAGTCCAAACTAGTCTCTTCTGCTTGTTGCCTGTCCTTAGTAGTGGTTTCCTAGCAGCTATTTTACCATGAAGGCCTACTGCACAAAGTCTCCTCTTAACAGTTGTTGTAGAGATGTGTCTGCTGTTAGAACTCTATGTGGCATTGACCTGGTCTCTAATCTGAGTTGCTGTTAATCTGCGATTTGTGAAGCTGGTGACTCGGATAAACTTATACTCAGAAGCAGAGGTGACTCTTGGTCTTCCTTTCCTGGGGCGGTCCTCATGTGAGCCAGTTTCTTTGTAGCGCTTGATGGTTTTTGCAACTGCACTTGGGGACACTTTCAAAGTTTGCCCAAGTTTTCGGACTTCATTTCTTAAAGTAATGATGGCCACTCGTTTTTCTTTACTTAGCTGCTTTTTTCTTGCCATAATACAAATTCTGACAGTCTATTCAGTAGGACTATCAGCTGTGTATCCACCTGACTTTCTGCACAACACAACCCCATTTATAAGGCAAGAAATCCCACTTATTAAACCTGACAGGGCACACCTGTGACGTGAAAACCATTTCCGGTGACTACCTCTTGAAGCTCATCAAGAGAATGCCAAGAGTGTGCAAAGCAATCATCAAAGCAAAAGGTGGCTACTTTGAAGAACCTAGAACTTAAGACATATTTTCAGTAGTTTCACACTTTTTTTGTTAAGTATATAATTCCACATGTGTTAATTCATAGTTTTGATGCCTTTAGTGTGAATGTACAATTTTCATAGTCATGAAAATACAGAAAAATCTTTAAATGAGAAGGTGTGTCCAAACTTTTGGTCTGTACTATATATATATATATATATATATATATATATATATATATATATATATATATAGATAGATAGATATATATATATATATACATGTGTGTATGTATATACTGTGTATACACTACCGTTCAAAAGTTTGGGGTCACCCAGACAATTTTGTGTTTTCCAAGAAAACTCATACTTTTATTTATCAAATGAGTTGCAAAATGAATAGAAAATATAGTCCAGACATTGACAAGGTTAGAAATAATGATTTTTATTTGAAAGAATAATTTTCTCCTTCAAACTTTGCTTTCGTCAAAGAATGCTCCCTTTGCAGCAATTACAGCATTGCAGACCTTTTGCATTCTAGCTTTTAATTTTCTGAGGTAATCTTGAGAAATTTCCCCCCATGCTTCCTGAAGCCCCTCCCACAAGTTGGATTGGCTTGATGGGCACTTTTTACTAACCATACGGTCAAGCTGCTCCCACAACAGCTCACTGGGGTTGAGATCTGGTGACTGCGCTGGCCACTCCATTACAGATCGAATACCAGCTGCCTGCTTCTTCCCTAAATAGTTCATGCATAATTTGGAGGTGTGCTTTGGGTCATTGTCCTGTTGTAGGATGAAATTGGCTCCAATCAAGCGCTGTCCACAGGGTATGGCATGACGTTTCTAAATGGAGTGATAGCCTTCCTTATTCAAAATCCCATTTACCTTGTACAAATCTCCCACTTTACCAGCACCAAAGCAACCCCAGACCATCACATTACCTCCACCATGCTTGACAGATGGCGTCAGGAACTCTTCCAGCATCTTTTCAGTTGTTCTGCATCTCACAAATGTTCTTCTGTGTGATCCAAACACCTCAAACTTTGATTCGTCTGTCCATAAAACTTTTTTCCAATCTTCCTCTGTCCAATGTCTGTGTTCTTTTGCCCACATTAATCTTTACATTTTATTATCCAGTCTCAGATATGGCTTTTTCTTTGCCACTTTGCCCTGAAGGCCAGCATCCCGGAGTCACCTCTTCACTGTAGACATTGACACTGGCGTTTTGCGTGTACTATTTAATGAAGCTGCCAGTTGAGGAGCTGTGAGGCGTCGATTTCTCAAACTAAAGACTCTAATGTACTTTTCTTGTTGCTCAGTTGTGCAGCGGGGCCTCCCACTTCTCTTTCTACTCTGGTTAGAGCCTGTTTGTGCTCTCCTCTGAAGGGAGTAGTACACACCGTTGTAGGAAATCTTCAGTTTCTTGGCAATCTCTCACATGGAATAGCCTTCATTTCTAAGAACAAGAATAGACTGTCGAGTTTCACATGAAAATTCTCTTTTTCTGCCCATTTTGAGAGTTTCATAGAACAAACAAATGTAATGCTCCAGATTCTCAACTAGCTCAAAGGAAGGTCAATTTTATAGCTTCTCAAATCAGCCAAACCGTTTTCAGCTGGACTAACATACTTGTGCGAGGGTTTTCTAGGGTTTTCTAAACATCCATTAGCCTTCTTACACAGTTAGCAAACACAATGTACCATTAAAACACTGGAGGGTGGTTGTTGGAAATGGGCCTCTATACACATATGTAGATATTGCAATAAAAACAAGACGTTTGCAGCTAGAATAGTCGTTTACCACATTAACAATGTATAGAGTGTATTTCTGATTCATTTAATGTTAGCTTCATTGAAAAAAAATGTGCTTTTCTTTCAAAAATAATGAAATTTCTAAATGACCCCAAACTTTTGAACGGTAATGTATATATAATAAATATATACTGCTCAAAAAAATAAAGGGAACACTCAAATAACACATCCTAAATCTGAATGAATGAAATATTCTCATTGAATACTTTATTCTGTACAAAGTTGAATGTGCTGACAACAAAATCACACAAAAATCATCAATGGAAATCAAATTTATTAACCAATGGAGGCCTGGATTTGGAGTCACCCCCAAAATAAAGTGAAAAAACACACTACAGGCTGATCCAACTTTGATGTAATGTCCTTAAAACAAGTCAAAATGAGGCTCAGTATTGTGAGTTGCCTCCACGTGCCTGTATGACCTCCCTACAACGCCTGGGCATGCTCCTGATGAGGTTGCGGATGGTCTCCTATGGGATCTCCTCCCAAACCTGGACTAAAGCATCCGCCAACTCCTAGGCAGTCTGTGGTGCAACATGACGTTGGTGGATGGAGCAAGACATGATGTCCCAGATGTGCTCAATCGGATTCAGGTTTGGGGAACGAGCGGGCCAGTCTATAGCTTCAATGCCTTCATCATGCAGGAACTGCTGACACACTCCAGCCACATGAGGTCTGGCATTGTCCTGCATTAGGAGGGACCCAGGGCCAACTGTACCAGCATATGGTCTCACAAGGGGTATGAGGTTCTCATCTCTGTACCTAACGGCAGTCAGGCTACCTCTGGCGAGCACATGGAGGACTGTGCAGCCATCCAAAGAAATGCCACCTCACACTATTACTGACCGACTGCCAAACCTGTCATGCTGAAGGATGTTGCAGGCAGCAGATCGCTCTCTATGGCGTCTCCAGACTCTGTCACGTCTGTCACATGTGCTCAGTGTGAACCTGCTTTCATCTGTGAAGAGCACAGGGCACCAGTGGCGACTTTGCCAATCCTGGTGTTCTGTGGCAAATGCCAAGCATCCTGTACGGTGTTGAGCTGTGAGCACAACCCCCATCTGTGGACGTCGGGCCCTCATACCACCCTCATGGAGTCGGTTTCTAACTGTTTATGCAGACACATGCACATTTGATGCCTGCTGGAGGTCATTTTGCTGTGCTCTGGCAGTGCTCCTCCTGTTCCTGCTTGCACAAAGTCAGAGGTAGCTGTCCTGCTGCTGGGTTGTTGCCCTCCTACGGCCCCCTCCACGTCTCCTGGTGTGCTGGCCTGTCTCCTGGTAGCGCCTCCACCCTCTGGACACTACGCTGACAGACATAGCAAACCTTATTGCCACAGCTCGCATTGATGTGCCATCCTGGATGAGCTTCACTACCTGAGCAACTTCTGTGGGTTTTAGAGTCAGTCTCATGCTACCACGAGTGTGAAAGCACAGGCAACATTCAAAAGTGACCAAAACATCAGCCAGAAAGCAATGGTACTGAGATGTGGTCTGTGGTCCCCACCTTCAGAACCACTCCTTTATTAAGTGGGTCTTGATAATTGCCAATAATTTCCATCTATTGTCTATTCCATTTTCACAACAGCATGTGAAATTGATTTTCAATCAGTGTTGCTTCCTAAGTGGACAGTTTGATTTCACTGAAGTTTGATCCACTTGGAGTTATATTCTGTTGTTTAAGTGTTCCCTTTATTTTTTTGAGCAGTGTATATATATAAATTTGCGCTGGTAGTGTGGCACCCCAGGGGTCTGGTTTTCCACAGTAATGTAATGTTATGTCTGAGAGCAGGTGGGAGGTCCTTTGGTCAGGGATCCTGTGCATGCCACACCTCCTGCCCAGTCTTGGGAGGGGAAGAGCTTCCCCTGTAAAAACCCGGGGCTGAGGCAGGGAGAGTCAGACAAGGAGAGTGGAGACAAGAAGCAGCATAGGAAACAGCAGAGTTCCAAGGAGTCAGGGGCTGGCAGCTGCAGCGCTCGCCCTGACTAAGAAGATTCTTTACCGGACCCGGAGTCCGAGGCTGTGGGGACTAACTCCTACCCAGCAGCAGAATCCGTCAGGCAGGGGATTTCAGGTCCTCTGGCCCAGAAGCCCGAAGGCACGGTCACACGCGTGGGACCAGCACTGCCATCATGGAGCGGAAGCCATTAGAAGGCCCCGAGTCACCGGCCATACGGGTGAGCACCACACGGTACACTCAGGGACGTGGGCTACTTACATCAGCTTCTAGCAAGGTAGCCAGAAGAGTACAGTCAGTTTGGGAGGCCTACAACTACGCCTGGCCAGGGGAGATCCCATCTGCTCAAAGACTGACCAGGCCCCGTTTGCTAGCAAGTACTCCGGGAGGGTCTGTCGTTGTTACCAGTAAAGACCCTGAACTACACCGTACCGTCTCTGAGTGGTTCCTGCTACCCCCATCATCCACGTCGGCTGCCCTGAGGCCATACCCCTCCCGTTGGGGGTTATACTATCACGCTGCACAATCCTACCACCGGCCTCAGCGGTCTGCCCTGCAGCAGCAGCTTCCTGGCTGCACTCAACGGGTGGCGTAGTCATCAACTATTTACTACTAATAGACTGCCGTCTAGTTTGACTCCCTGGGCACGGACCGGGTCACCGCCACGAGACTACGAGCCTCCACTGATCCGGCTCCGGGTAGGCTCCCGCGTGCGCAACGCAGCGCGACACAGGCCCAGGGGCGCGTCAACTTTGGCGTAGTCGGCAGGATTTCGTGCCCGCAACCACCGGGTACTGCGTGCCTGAAAAGCAAAGACTGTTCAAACTTACCAGTGGTGAAGATTCCCGCTATCCGTGGAGGTTTCCCGCCATCCGGCGCCATCTTCTACCTTCTTCCCGCTATCGGTGAAGTTTCCCGCCATCCGGCGCCATCTTCGGCCTTCTTCCCGCCATCCGTGGAGTTTTCCCGCCGTTGGACGCCATCTTGGGGACGCCGCGCGGGAAGAAGAGGGGCGTGGACTCCGAAAGCGCGCGAGAACTGAAACTCCGCCTCACGTCCGGACGTTGCGTAAGGTCCTGGAAGGAGCCCAGCAGACGCCGACGTCACAGGAGCGCGACGGAAGGTCCTCAACCCTGACGATCCACTGCGGAGCCGCGGCCTACGGAAGAGGATCATCGCAAGGTAGGCCACGGTCCACTAGGGGGGAGGAAGATGTCGGATACGGAGGAGAGCTTCACTGCCCCAACCCCCGCCAGCGCTACCGCTGC
Organism: Phyllobates terribilis; assembly: GCF_046119375.1. Taxonomy (NCBI): domain Eukaryota; kingdom Metazoa; phylum Chordata; class Amphibia; order Anura; family Dendrobatidae; genus Phyllobates; species Phyllobates terribilis. The sequence goes on from NW_027362769.1 coordinate 82,504,704, forward strand.
TGCAGTTATGCCCTTCACCATGCCCTATATCCCGGGAGCAGCTTGGCTACCCCAGTATTCAGGGGAGTCACATACCCTGCATGACTTTAGAGAAAAGCTGGATAGCCTCTTCCAGGTGTACCCCCTCACAGAAGAGCAAAAAGTGAGTATCCTGGTGGCCCAACTAACCGGGGCAGCCAAAAGGGAAGTAAAATCCTGGCCACCTGGGAGGAAGACTGTCGCAGGGATACTAACCCGGCTGAAGGACACCTTTGATACCCGCACCTCAGCCGAGATTAAGCTTAGATTCTACGGGTGCAAGCAGCGAGCGCATGAGAGTATAAGGGACTATGCACTAAACCTACAAGAGGCCCTGAGGGCCATAAAGCAGACCGACCCTGATGGGGTGGGAAACGAGGACAGGCTGTTGACTGAACAATTTATAGAGGGTTTATATTGCAATGCCCACCGAACCCAGTTGCGGGCAATGGCCTTACAGGATCCCCATCTGGACTTTGCACAGTTCAAGGACAGAGCCATCCGGGTGCTCCGAGAACCGGCACCAGGTGGCGTTGTGACCCACAGACGCCCCACTACCACTTACTACCAGGAGGCGGCGCCCTTGTCAGCAGGGCCTGTGGGAGCTGATGCGCAGGCTTTGGACAATGACCCGGCTCCAGACCTACACCATCAGGTCCAAGAGCTAGTTAAGAGCGTTGCTGCGCTAACCCGAACTGTGCAGTCTTTACAGGTTTCCACCCCAGGGGAAGATCCAGCTGGCATCCGGACCGGAGGACATCCCGTGGCGTCGACCAAGGAGGACCCCACCGGCCAGAGGAAGACCCAGTGACCGATACAGCGAGGACGGACGACCCATCTGCCGCCGCTGCAATCAACCCGGACATATGGAAAGGTACTGTTCTTTAAACGGGCACAACCTGGGGTAGAGGGCCAACCCCCAGGAAAAAGATCACCAGGCCCATCGAACTGGCGCGACAGATATGTGGGAGGACGTCCAGTCTTGCCTGTGGTACTGGATGGCATTCCCATGAGTGCCCTACTGGATACCGGGTCACAGGTCACCACCATCCCGTACGTGCTCTTCAAGCAGTACTGGAATGACTCGGATATTACCCACTACCCTGACGACGACTTGAGTATCATCGCCAGCAATGGCCAGCCCGTGCCACAGATCGGATTTAAGGAGGTGGCCCTCAAAATCGGTAGAGTCGAACTGGCCGCACAGGGACTGATCATTGTAGATATTGATAAACATGAGAGTCACCCAAAAATAACTCTAGGAACTAACGTAATTGAAAATTGTCTTGCAGAGGTGATTTTCCTTTTACAGCAGGTTGCCAAGAACGCCAGCTCCGGCGAGCAGCGGGTGCTCCAGAAAGAGATCCGGGCACTGATGCAACGGCAACAAGTGGAACTCTCCGGCGGTGAGATTGGTAGCGTAAGAATGTGTGACCCTTTTCCTATTGCCATGCCCCCAAAAAGTGAAATGATGATTTGGTGCCGGGCAGCTATTGGTCTGAGAGGAAGAGATTACCAGGCAATGGTAGAACCAGTTTACTCAGACAGTAGGCCCACCATTTTGACAGCACGGGGGGTGGTCAATGTACGCCATGGGAGGGTGCCCATTCGCATAATAAATATCGGGGAGAGGGAAGTGTACCTGCCCCGGTATGCCACGCTAGCCAAATTATATACCACTAATCAAAATTCTATACAATCTGTGGAACCCTTGCCTCCATCTCACCCGGAGGAAGGTAACGGCTCTAAGAAAGACATGGAGGACTGGTGTCAGCAACTACATTTGGGTACTGATTCCACTCCCTCACATCAGAAACAAGGAGTCTATCGGGTGGTTCAAGAGTATGAGAGAGTGTTTAGTAAACACCCGTTAGACTTCGGGCGAGTCAAGGAGGTAGAACACCGCATCCCCACGGGAGATCATCCTCCCATAAAAGAGAGGTATCGACCCGTACAGCCTGCACATTACCAACACGCCAAGGGGATGCTTAGAGACATGAAGGAGGCTGGGGTAATCCGGGATAGCTGTAGCCCCTGGGCAGCCCCACTAGTTTTAGTCAAAAAGAAAGACAACACCATGAGGATGTGTGTAGATTACCGGAAAATCAACCGTATCACACACAAGGATGCGTACCCCTTACCAAGGATAGAGGAGTCATTGGCTGCTTTAAGATCTGCTAACTTCTTCTCTACCTTGGATCTCACTAGCGGGTACTGGCAGGTTCCTGTAGCAGAGGCGGACCGGGAGAAGACCGCATTCACCACCCCGATGGGACTTAGCGAGTTCACCTGCATGCCGTTCGGACTCTGCAACGCCCCAGGAACCTTCCAACGATTAATGGAGTGCTGTCTGGGCCACAGAAACTTCGAGACGGTCCTGTTGTACCTGGACGATGTCATCGTATACTCCAAAACTTATGAGGACCACCTGAAACACCTGGCGGAGGTGTTCGAAGCTCTGGCGAGTTACGGCCTAAAGGTGAAACCCTCCAAGTGTCACCTCCTGAAACCAAAGGTGCAATACCTGGGACACGTGGTGAGCGCTGACGGAGTGGCTCCCGACCCCGATAAGATCACCGCAATTAAGGGATGGCCAAGCCCCTCCAGCGTAAAAGAAGTGCGGCAGTTCCTAGGGTTGGTAGGCTACTACCGAAGGTTTATTCCCGGTTTCACCAAAAAGGCAGCGCCTATGCAGGACCTCCTGATAGGCCAGTCCCGGAAGGCCAAGAACCAGAAGCCGCCCTTCAAATGGGAAGAGCCAGAAGAAGAGTCCTTCCGCCAGCTGAAGATGGCCCTCACGGGGGATGAAATCTTGGCGTACCCAGACTATAGCCAGCCCTTCATCCTCTACACCGACGCCAGTAACATCGGGCTAGGAGCCGTACTATCCCAGATTCAGCAGGGGAGAGAACGAGTGATCTCCTATGCCAGCCGAAAACTGCGACCCACGGAAAGGAACCCCGAGAATTACAGCTCATTTAAGCTAGAGTTCCTGGCCGTGGTATGGGCAGTCACCGAGCGCTTTAGGCATTACCTCGCTTCTTCCCGGTTCACCGTATACACGGATAACAACCCGTTGATACACCTGGACACGGCAAGACTCGGTGCCCTGGAGCAGAGGTGGATGGCCCGTCTGTCCAACTACGAGTTCACAATCAAATACCGGGCAGGACGCTCCAATACTAACGTGGATGCCCTGTCCAGGATGCCCAACCTGCCGGACGAAGGAGAAGATCCGGAGGGACTGGAAGAAGTTGAACTCCCTGCGTTCCACCGTCATGGGACTATCCAGTATTCCCACCGGGTAAGGGGTAAACAGGCTGCTACATTGAACCCCTTACCCCACTACAACTGGGCGGAAACGCAAGACAGCGACCCTGCCGTCCGACTGGTGAAGGAGATGCTGACTCGGCCGGAGGCTCGACTTGAACCAGACGCTCCGGAGGAAGCCAAACAACTATGGGCGGAGAAGAGTCGACTATTCCTTTACAAGGGGAAGTTGTGCCGCAGAATGGTCAACTCCCGGACGCATGAACTACTCTGGCAAGTAGTGGTGCCACGAAGAGACGCAGCCATGGTGATGGAGGCATACCACGACGGAGCTGGACACTTCGGGTGGAAAAAGCTGGAGTTCCTGCTGCGCGAGCGGTTCCACTGGGTAGGCATGAGGGGAACCATCGAGAAGTGGTGCAGAGACTGTGGCCCGTGCAATCTGAGAAGGAAGGACCGGGCCAGCCAGAAGACTCCCCTGCAATCCATCGTCACCCGGCAACCGTTGGAACTGGTAGCCTTGGATCATGTAAAACTGACCCCAAGCAGAAGTGGCTACGTCTACGCGTTAACCATCGTGGATCATTACTCCCGGTTCTTGGTTGTCGTCCCCGTCAAGGACTTAACGGCTCAAACAGCAGCTAGAGCCTTCCAGCAGCACTTCTGCCGTCCACACGGGTACCCGGACCAAGTGCTGACGGACCAGGGACCTGCCTTTGAAGCGGAGGTCTTCCAGGAATTCTGCAATCTGTATGGCTGCCGGAAGATAAGGACGACACCCTACCATCCGCAAACTAATGGACTTTGTGAAAAAATGAACCAGGTGGTAATGGATCTGCTAAAAACATTGCCCCTGGAAGAACGCAGTCTGTGGCCTGAGAAGTTGCCCGATCTGGTGGACCTATACAACCACATCCCGGTAGGTTCCACCAACTGTACCCCGGCTTACCTAATGAGGGCGAGACCTGGTAAGTTACCTGTTGACCTGGAAATGGGAGTCCTGACACCTGAGGACACTTCACCAGAAACAGACTGGGACACAGAGAGGCAGCAGCAGTACCGGAGAGTACAAGAGAGCGTGGAGCGAAGTCTCTGTCAGGCTAGGGAAAGACAAGAGAAGACTTACAACCAGTATGCTCCCGCTGTTCCCCTGGTACCCGGAGAGCAGGTCTTGAAGAGGAAAAGACGGCTCCACAAGTTGGATGACCAGTGGGAGGAGGACCCGTACACCGTACTGCCCTCAAGCCACGAGAACCCGAAGGTCTGTACCATCAGTAAAGACGGAGGGGAAACCACAGCCATTGTATCCCGGGACCACCTGAAGAAGTGTCCCGAACAACTGAGGAACCCTGAAGAGGAACAAGAAGACCATCGACCCGTGGAAGAAAGGGAAGATATGGTTAGTACCGTGCTCGGGGACTTCCCTCAGTCTTGGACTCAAGTCAATGGTGCAGTTGTGGTACCCGTACTCACCTTCCTCCAACCATCATCCCAAGAACCTACGGAGCAACGGGTAGAGCTGGAAGAACAGCCGGTCCAGGAGGCAGAAGACTCCACACAAGCAGAACAGGAGAATCAACCCTCTGCTTATAGTGAGCCTGCCGTACCCCTAGTGAGACAAAGAGCCGGTAGACAGCTGCCCAGTTTACCCTTGACAGCTCCTACACCCTGTAGTTCAGGGCCAGACAGTCAGCTCCGTAGGTCCACTCGGGCCACTAGAGGCCAGTTACCCGCACGCTGGAGAATTTAAAGTGTATAAATTGTTCTATTTATGTTTTTTTTCTGTGTATTGTTGCTTGTGAATAATTTTGTGTTTCCAGTTGTTTTTAGGAAACCTTGGTGGATTTACCGGGAATCCTTGTATATAGTTGGAGCGTAACCCAGGATGGACTAGAGACTGTTAAGGACTCGGGGTAGGACAGACCCCTACCTGGTTACGTCTCCCTGTGTTGGTGAAATGGACACCTTTGCTTTTCTTCAAAGACTGCACCCGGTTGCGGACACGCCGCAACCATCTTATGTGTTTTTCTTATTGTGTTGTTATTGTTATACTTTGTTATGTTTTTCTAAATGTGTTTAGTCCCGGAGTACTAAATTTCACTAGGGGGGAATGTGGCACCCCAGGGGTCTGGTTTTCCACAGTAATGTAATGTTATGTCTGAGAGCAGGTGGGAGGTCCTTTGGTCAGGGATCCTGTGCATGCCACACCTCCTGCCCAGTCTTGGGAGGGGAAGAGCTTCCCCTGTAAAAACCCGGGGCTGAGGCAGGGAGAGTCAGACAAGGAGAGTGGAGACAAGAAGCAGCATAGGAAACAGCAGAGTTCCAAGGAGTCAGGGGCTGGCAGCTGCAGCGCTCGCCCTGACTAAGAAGATTCTTTACCGGACCCGGAGTCCGAGGCTGTGGGGACTAACTCCTACCCAGCAGCAGAATCCGTCAGGCAGGGGATTTCAGGTCCTCTGGCCCAGAAGCCCGAAGGCACGGTCACACGCGTGGGACCAGCACTGCCATCGTGGAGCGGAAGCCATTAGAAGGCCCCGAGTCACCGGCCATACGGGTGAGCACCACACGGTACACTCAGGGACGTGGGCTACTTACATCAGCTTCTAGCAAGGTAGCCAGAAGAGTACAGTCAGTTTGGGAGGCCTACAACTACGCCTGGCCAGGGGAGATCCCATCTGCTCAAAGACTGACCAGGCCCCGTTTGCTAGCAAGTACTCCGGGAGGGTCTGTCGTTGTTACCAGTAAAGACCCTGAACTACACCGTACCGTCTCTGAGTGGTTCCTGCTACCCCCATCATCCACGTCGGCTGCCCTGAGGCCATACCCCTCCCGTTGGGGGTTATACTATCACGCTGCACAATCCTACCACCGGCCTCAGCGGTCTGCCCTGCAGCAGCAGCTTCCTGGCTGCACTCAACGGGTGGCGTAGTCATCAACTATTTACTACTAATAGACTGCCGTCTAGTTTGACTCCCTGGGCACGGACCGGGTCACCGCCACGAGACTACGACCCTCCACTGATCCGGCTCCGGGTAGGCTCCCGCGTGCGCAACGCAGCGCGACACAGGCCCAGGGGCGCGTCAGTAGCATAGGGTAGAATCGGAAAACTTAGAACACAAGGGGATGACAATGACCAAGTGGTAAAATACAAATTTATTAAGCTACGATGAAAAGACTTAAAACTTAAAAAAGGAGGGGTTTTTTTGAGGAATACCTAAAAGAGGATATAAACACTAAGGACACTTAGTGTAGGTCCTGTTGGTCCTGGATAAGGTGCGCTGTGCTTCTTTTTTGTGGTAGAAGGTTTTTTGTGTGTAGAGATCCCCTAGGAAATATGTTATTTATTTTAGAAACAAGTTCAGGTTAATTAGCCTATGGGGGAGTAATTGGAGACAAATAATTACCTGAGTTCTTTAGATGGAAGACGGGTGATTTTTATTTTCAATGTAGCAGAGGGTTCTGCGTGGAAGAGATCCCTTTGGAATAAGAGAGAGGCTTCTTTGTTTAGAAGGAGGTTGAGGTAGGATAACCTGTGGAAAAATAATGCAAGCCGATATTTACCTGAATTTTGAATAGATGACGAGTGGTTTAGGTCCAGCCTAATGCGAGGTCCCCAGATTGTGGAAAGGCTGCAAAAATTTAGTACATAGGTTTGTGACTTGTGTCACAAGTTAATGAATTATTCTTGTGGATCAGTAATATACCTGTGGAGCAGGAATCCTGGTTGAGGGAGAGTTTATAGCAGAAGGAAGGACATGCCAAAATAATCTTTCTGGAGAAGGCGTAATCCTGTAAATAGAAAGTGTAGATTCTAATGGAGGGGGGTGGGGGGGAGAAAGGCGGGTCGACAGGTAGGCCTGTCCCAGGTGGAAAAAGTGAGTAGTTCCTCGGTCAATCACTGGAGTTGAGTAGTTCCTAGAAATACCCTGGGAGCCGTCCCTTGGAAAGAAGAGGGGGGGTTGTTCTGTCACGAAATGGGTGTGGGTGACACCCAAGAGTGACTCTTTGGCTGGATAGGCTCCTTGTGTGGTTAATTAAAGTGAAGATTCTGCAGCGCAATTCATGTGCTGGTCCGTGCCTATCTTGGCACCAGGTGATGGTGACGCGCCCCCAGAGCCGTGGGGTACTCGGCAGCCGAGCCTTTGTGTATGCCGGTAGGGGAGTATTATGGTGGCTGGCCCGGTCCGTGACCCAGGGCGGTCAGTGCACAGGGGGGTACTTTTATATGGGTTTTTTGGGGGGGATTGTTCGTGACGCCACCTGTGGATTGCGGCCAAAAGGAGCCGCCCCTGCGGAGCAGTGCTCTGGAGCTGATGTTATGGCAGCAGGGGTGGTGTGGCTCTCCACAGGTAGAGCAAGCTCCAGGGCAGTGTAGGAAAATGGTGGTTGTGCTGGGCTTTGTAGTGCAGAGAGGGAACGATGGCGCAGATTAAAGAATGGACGGAGGCAGTGCGGTGCAGTCATCCGAGTCTTTATTAACAGTTCTTATAACAGTTCCACTGGTGCACTGTACGGGTGCTAGACTCCCACGTTGCGCTGTGTTCACCAGGCAGGGGCTCAGTTCTTCCTCAGGCAGGTTCGGCGTACCTGACAGAACCCCACTTTCTCCTTTTCCTAGCTAGACCGTCTTCACTCTGGGTCTTTCTCCCTCCTGCCCTGCACTTCCCACTCTCAATCCCGCTCGGGTACTCTGAAGTCCCTCCTGTCCGTCGGAGTTCACAGACCTGCTTGACCCTCACGGGGATTAGAATGAGGCTTTGGCAACTGACTATAGAAGCCAGAAGCCTCCGGTTTTTCCAGCCGAGACTTGAAGTACACGACTGGGCCAGGGGAAGGTCCCCTTCTTGCAGCCTACGATCCCTCTGTCTTCTGACAGGTGCGGGGCGTACGGGTGCCTTCCTGCACTCGCCGTATCCCCTAGGATCCCTTCTGAGGCTGTGTGCCCACGTAGCATTTTTCAAGCGTATATGCTGCGGAATTTCCGCAGCGTAAATGCTTGAAAAACGCATGTATATCCGCACCCCATGGTCCCCAATGGGATTCCGCAAGTTCTATGCACATGCTGCGGATTTTTCCGCAGCGTTTATGCCGCGTTCAAAAATCCGCAGCATGTCATTTAATTTTGCGTTTCCGCAAGCGGAATTGCCTTTGTCCAATGCATAAAAAACGCAAGGCAATTCCGCATGTGGAAAACGCGTGATAAACGCGCGAGAAAAGCGCGATAAACGCGTGCGGAATTCCGCATGCGTTTTTCCGGGAGAGGACTTGCATTTATGCAGCAGAAATTTTCTGCTTCATAAATGCAACGTGGGCACATAGCCTTAGAACGGAGCCTACTCCTCTGCTCCCCACCTGGGCCTCTAGGACTGGGCCCTACTTGTGGAGCAGAGCTCCTACTGAGACTCTGCTCCCGGACTGTTCTTCTGAACTGTCCTCTCACTACTCCACTATCTGACCTGCCACCCTAAGATGGCTTCCCTATATATACTCCTACCAAAGTGCTCCCCCTAACTACTTCCTCCACCCACACCCACTACTGGTTCCCCCTACCTTTGGGTTCCCCCCACTCCAGCCAGGGTCAGGGCTCAGCAGAAAGATACATTGCGTCTTGCCCTTCCAGCTGGCCTGGAGCAGTGCAGTGTTGAATGCAGGTGTTGGGGTTCCAGGCAGCACTCCCTCCTTACCTGAGAGAAGGAGACACCACAACTCTGGGTGAGGTGCAGTACCTCTGTGGTGACTGAATCCTCAGGGGCGCCACAATGGTCCCAAGGCTTGGATGGGGATTGTCCCCTAGGTAGAGTAGCTTATCCCTTGGTATGGGAAGAAAACTTGGTGTTAAGGCACTAAGAGATGGTGCAGATAAAGAGCTCTGCACTAGTCCAAAGTCTGCACGTGGTGAGAGTAAAAACAGTTGATAACTCACAGTTGTACTGCAGTCGTCCCATCGGTGGTTGACTCTCTGAGTATGAGAGTCCGCGTGGGTTGTGGGCCGGATGGGTATTCTTTCCCTTGCGGCATCAGATGTGGCGTGGGTGGTGAGGAGAGGGGAGGGGCAGAGTCCCAGCCGGAAACCTGCTGCCTATTTGTTGTTTGCTTCATAATAAAAAGGAAACCAAATGTTCACAGTTGTAGGCATGTTCTTTACATGAACTGATGCAAATTCTCAAAAAAAAAACTGTGAAATTTCAGGTTGTGAGGAAGAAAAACACAAAAAATGCCAAGGGGGTGAATACTTTCACAAGCCACTGTGCTACTGACTACTTGCCCAATACCTGCAGCAGATGGGTGTGGCAGTCCCAGCTTTCCCCCTCAGCGCTCCTGCAGAAGATTTAGCAGCTCTGCAAACAAGTAGCTCAGCACCCTGCATCCACCAATGAGAGGACAGAGGCTGGGGCTACAATCGGAATGACTATTGTGACTAAAATCAAAATCATGAATCAGTCCCTTTGCGGACCCTTCGCTGTGCCTGTCAGCAGGCTGCAGTTTGCCCAGGCCTGCATTAGTAAGCTCATTTACATTTCTCTGTTCTCTGTGCTAGTTAAAATGTTGCTAAGTAGTAAAAAAGATGAGGCTATAAAAGATCAAGAGGGTAAATTAGTAAATAGTCACAAAAAAGTAATAGAAGTATTCAAGGATTACTATGAAAAGAGGGAATTTTGGTACTCATCATAAAATCTCTTTCTTGGAGCCTTCATTGGGGGACACAGGTAATCATGGGTGTACGCTGCTGTCTCTAGGAGGCTGACACTAGGCGAAAAAAGAATTAGCTCCTCCTCAGTAGTATACACCCACTGACAAGCACAAAGCTCATCAGTTAGTGATAAAAGCAGTAGGAGGAACTACAACAAGATGTAACTATGAACAGGCCCATAGGCCAAACATAGGCACAACAAGGCCAACATAGGCACAAACCAGGGAGGGTGCTGTGTCCCCCAATGAAGGCTCCAAGAAAGAGATTTTACGGTGAGTACCAAAAACCCCTCTTTCTTTATCGCTTCATTGGGGGACACAGGTAACCATGGGACGTCCTAAAGCAGTCCCTAGGGAGGAAGCAGAGTAGTGAGATACAGACTAGGTCGGACGGCGGGCGTCCGTCGCTTGCAGAACCTTCCGTCCTAGACTGGCATCAGCAGAGGCATAAGTATGAATTCTGTAAAACCTCGTGAAAGTATGAAGTGAGGACCAAGTCGCAGCCCTGCAAATTTAAGAAGCAGAGGCTTGGTGGCGAGAGGCCCAGGAAGCCCCCATCGCCTGGGTAGAGTGAGGAGGCCCATCTCTAACACGATATGCCTCCAGTATGGCTGAACGGATCCTCAGGAATGACAAATAATGCCGAATGCCGAAAAGAAACGGTCCTTGCAAGATAGACGCGTAAAGCTCTGACAAGGTCCACCTTGTGAAGTGACTTTTCAAGGGGATCAACTGGAGCCGGGCAGAACGAAGGTAAAACAATGACCTCATTGATAAGGAAAGAGGAAACCATCTTAGGTAAGAAGGAAGGAACGGGTCTGAGGACCACCTTGTCCTGATGGAGAATGAGAAAAGGAGAACGACTTGAGACTACAGCCAGCTCAGAAAATCTTCTGATAGAAGTAACTGCCACCAGGAAGGCAACCTTCCAGGAAATGAGCGATAGCGTGATTTCCTGGATGGGTTTGAACAGAGATTGTTGAAGAATGCTTTGGACCAAATTAAGATCCAACAGTTCCACAGGAGGGCGATAAGGCGGTGCGAGATGAGCGACTCCCTGAAGGAATGTCTTGACCTGTGGTCGGGAAGCCAAGTTTCACTGAAAGAGAACTGAAAGAGCAGAGATCTGGCTCTTAAGTGTACTAAGAGACAGGCCGGCATCAAGGCCTGACTGTAAAAAGGCTAAGATGGCAGCAAGAGAAAAGGACAAGGGAGACCGCTCTTTGTCTTCACACCAGAGAAACAAGGTTCAGGTTCTATGATAAATGCGAGAAGTGGTGGGCTTTCTAGCACTAATCATGGTGTGAATGACCTGGGGAGAGAAGCCTGCTCTCTTCAAAACTGCGGCTTCAATGGCCTTTCTATTAAATTCAGAGACTGAGAATTCTGATGGAAGAGAGGGCCCTGCGAGAGTAGATCTGGATGGTCTGGGAGCTTCCAGGGAGAGTAAGCAAGCAGGTTGACTAACTCTGCGTACCATGCCTGTCTGGGCCAGTCTGGGACTACCAGCATTGTGGGTACCCCTTCTGCCTTGATCTTTTTGATGACTTGTGGGATCAATGGAAGAGGGGGAAAGAGGTAAGGTAGTTGAAAGCGATACCATGACATGACCAGAGCATCCTGACTAATCGCTAGAGGATCGTGGGACATGACCTGATTACAAAGTTGGGAACTTTGTGATTTAGTCGAAATGCCATCAGATCGACGTCGGGAGTGCCCCATCGCTGACAGATCTGACGGAACACGTTGGGGTTGAGTGACCACTCTCCTGAGGCGAGGCCCTGTGACTGAGAAAGTTGGCGGCCCAGTTGTCCACCCCGGGGTTGTGTACCGCTGAGATAGCTGGGACGCTCCTCTCGGCCCACCTTAGGATTCTTGAGACCTCCTTCATGGCGGACTTGCTGTGTGTCCCATCCTGGTAGTTTATGTATGCCACGGCTGTGGCATTGTCCGATTGAATGCGAACCGGAGATCCTAAGAGGAGATCCTGCCAGTGAGTCAAGGAGAGGTAGATCGCTGTCCAGCCAAACTGAGCAATTGTGGGAGAGGAGCCTTGGTGAGAGACGTAAAGAAGAGCCCCAAGATCACTGTGGTTGAGCTCCAGCGATGTAGTGGGGCCTTTATGGCAGAGTGGCCTGACGGAAGCCTCTCCTCAGTGCAAGACATATGAAAACTCGCATAGAGTTTGCTCAAAAACACATGAAGGACTCCCAGACTATGAGAAATAAGATTCTCTGCTCTGATGAGACGAAGATAGAACTTTTTGGTGATAATTCTAAGCGGTATGTGCGGAGAAAACCAGGCACTGCTCATCACATGCCCAATACAATCCCAACAGTGAAACATGGTGATGGCAGCACCATGCTATGGGGGTGTTTTTCAGCTGCAGGGACAGGACAACTGGTTGCAATTGAAGGAATCATGAATGCATCCAAGTACAGAGATATCCTGGATGAAAACCTCTTCCAGAGTGCTCTGGACCTCAGACTTGGTCGAGGGTTTACCTTCCAACAAGACAATGACCCTAAGCTCACAGCTAAATTAACAAAGAAGTGTCTTCAGAACAAATCTGTGACCATTCTTAACTAGCCCAGCCAGTGCCCTGACCTAAACCCAATTGAGCATCTCTGGAGAGACCTGAAAATGGCTGTCCACCTACGTTCACCATCCAATCTGATGGAACTGGAGAGGATCTTCAAGGAAGAATGGCAGAAGATCCCCAAATCCAGGTGTGAAAAACTTGTTGCATCATTCCAAAGAAGCCTCATGGCTGTACTAGCTCTAAAGGGTTCTTCTACTCAATACTGACGAAAGGTCTGAATACTAATGACCATGTGATATTTCAGTTTTTCTTTTTTAACAAATTTGCAAAAATTTCTACATTTCTGTTTTTTTCAGTCAAGATGGGGCGCAGAGTGTACATTAATGAGAAAAAAAAAGACTTTTTAGAATTTACCAAATGGCTGCAATGAAAGAAAGAGTGAAAAATTTAAAGGGGTCTGAATACTTTCCGTACCCACTGTATATCTGTAAATGTATGTTTTTGCGTATATATGTGAATATATTTATGTATGTTGAAGTGTGTGTGTGTGTGTGTGTGTGTCTGTGTGTGTATAATATATATATACAGTTATGGCCAAAAGTGTTGGCACCTTTGAAATTGATCCAGAAAATGAAATATTTCTCCCAGAAAATTATCACAAGTACATGTTTTGTTATATACATATTTATTTCCTTTGTGTGTGTTGGAACAACACAAAGAAACTGAGAAAACAAGGCTAATTGAACATAATTTCACACAAAACGGCAAAAATGGGCCAGACAAAATTGTTGACAAAATTGTTGACACCCTTAACTTAATATTTGGTTGCACACCCTTTGGAAAAAATAACTGCAATAAATCACTGCCTATAACCATCAACAAGCTTCTTACACCTCTCAACTGAAATTTTATACCACTCTTCTTTTGCAAACTGCTGTACGTCTCTCATATTTGAAGCATGCCGTCTCACAACAGCAATTTTAAGATTAGTGTTGAGCGAGCACTAAAATGCTTGGGTGCTCGAAGCTCGGGCCGAGCTCACCATGATACTCGGGTGCTCGACCCGAGCAACGAGCTCAATGTTAGTCTATGGGAGACCCGAGCATTTTTGCGGCGGCACCCCCGGCAGTCTGTAGAAAGCCTAAAAAGTGCCCAAGACGATAGTGACAGTGTTCAAATGACATGGGGACAGCATGGGGATCGTCCCAGGAAGCATTTCTGACCCCCAGGTCACTGCTGTCAACAACGTGGTCAGAGGTATTAAGCCACTTTTACGGGCTCACAATAAAACGTTCAAAAACGAAACTGAAACGGTTTTCCTGTGAAATATGTTAAGGAACTTTCTTTCCAGGGTAAAGACTTGTGTATAAGGTAAAATAAATAGCCAAAAACAAAAATACTCCTCCACACCTTGGGCTATGTTCACAAGTAACATTTTTTATGCATTTTTGCACTTTGGTATTGCTTTCAACCGTGACAAATCCATTCACCGGGAAATGTCATTTTAACATTTTACAACCTTATCTGGCCATGTGCTGTGTGACACATGCATACAGTGCTGAAAAGACATGGGAACAGCATAGGGAAGACCCCTGGAAGCATCTCTGACGCCCAGGTCACTGCCTAAAAGTGTGCCCATCAGAAGTGATCCTTGCCGCATCAGAAGATGCTGACTTGCAACTATCCCCGTGCAAGTCCTTGTCCCAGGGCAGTGTTAAATTGTACCTCTCCCATTCCTTGCAATGCAAGCACAAGTATGCAGCCTGCCACCCACCCACCCCCAGGCTGCAATACCATACTGCTTGCTTGCACTTGAAATTGGGCCTTTTAGGCATGTGGAGGCGGAATCTGGCCACCACGTCATGGCTGCGTCAGCGGCCTGGTATCCATACTCAGTCCCCAGCCGCCCGGCGGCCGGGTGTCCACGCTTGGTCCCCAGCCACCAGGGGGCGGCCGGGGGTCCATACTCGGTCCCCAGTCGCCCCGTGGCCGGGTGCCCACACACGGTCCCCAGCCACCTGGGGGCAGCCGGGTGTCCATAAACGCTCCCCAGCCAACCCTATTAGAAGGACAGCCGAACCACAAACACATGGACAAGTGAATGTGGCCAGGGATGGTCTATCTGACTGACGCCTTCACACTGGGTTAATATTGTGGAAGCCGGGACACAGTTGGACACTGGGGTGCAACACGTCCTCCAGACATAGAGGATTGCGGATCCTGGGTCAATCAGGCTTCAACACAAAGTTAAGAAGGTAGACAGCAGCAGTGGTCGGCCTCCTACACAACGAGTAAATTATTCATGATCATGAGGCCATCCATCTCCTTAGCTTTCTGTTCCTTGGAATGCAAGCGCATGTAAGAAGTAGCGGCTAGGCCTGAGGTGGTCAGCGTTTTGGCGCATATCCTACCTCCTCCGAGGATTGCTGGATGTTTTCCTGCTACTATCCCAGTTCTATGACTCCTGTTAAAACAAAGCTTCAGGTGATGAATGATGGATGAGGAGGTGGCAAAGGAGAAAGAGCAGGAGGAACAGGGACCATTCACATCAATATCAGGCCAGTCAACCACACATGTCTTGTAGGATATGTTTCTGTACCAAAAGGAGCGGTTCGGCTACACAGTTGTAGGGCATACAGAGAGTGCAATGCCTGCCAAAAATTTCGAGGCACTCCAATGCCCCTTGGAAGTGACATGGAGATCACAGGGCCTTTTTCATTTATAGCAACTGGGTCTCCTGTACAATGTTAGCCAAAGCAGTGAATGGGGAAGGCTTTCCAAAGTCCTCTTTTTCTCTGAACAGGCAATTTGCATACAAAAATTACGAGGAACTGCAATGCCCCTTGAAACAGACGTGGATTACAACGTACTAAAAACCTTCTACCCATTATTGGGGAGTGGGTCTCCCTTAGTTTTTGAATATGCTTTGAAAAGCAAAAGCTGCCTAAAATTAGGAGGAAATGCAATGCCCGTTGGAAGAGTCGTGGAGGTTAGATGTAATTAAAAACAACCTTTCAATGGCCCTTGGAAGAGCTGTGGAGTTCAGAGTGGTTTAACAAGACGGTTTTAATGCCCCTTGGAAGAGTGGTGGAGGTCGCAGTGGAATAAAAAGACAATATCAATGCCCCGTGGAAGAGACGTGGAGGTCACAGTAGCTTAACAAGACAGTTTAGTGCCCCTTGGAAGAGCTGTGGAGTTCAGAGTGGTTTAACAAGACGGTTTTAATGCCCCATGGAAGAGACGTGGAGGTCACAGTAGCTTAACAAGACGGTTTTCATGCCCCTTGGAAGAGCTGTGGAGTTCAGAGTGGTTTAACAAGACGGTTTTAAAGCCCCTTGAAGAGACGTGGAGGTCACAGTAGCTTAACAAGACAGTTTTAATGCCCCTTGGAAGAGTGGTGGAGGTCGCAGTGGAATAAAAAGACAATATCAATGCCCCTTGGAAGAGTGGTGGAGGTCGCAGTAGCTTAACAAGACTTTTTTTAATGTCCCTTGGGAGAGCTGTGGAGTTCAGAGTGGTTTAACATGACGGTTTTAATGCCCCTTGGAAGAGACGTGGAGGTCACAGTAGCTCAACCAGACGGTTTTAATGCCCCTTGGAAGAGCTGTGGAGTTCAGAGTGGTTTAACATGACGGTTTTAATGCCCCTTGGAAGAGACGTGGAGGTCACAGTAGATTAACAAGACAGTTTTAATGGCCCTTGGAAGAGTGGTGGAGGTCGCAGTGGAATAAAAAGACAATATCAATGCCCCTTGGAAGAGTGGTGGAGGTCACAGTAGCTTAAAACGACTGTTTTAATGCCCCTTGGAAGAACTGTGGAGCTCAGAGTGGTTTAATAAGATGGTTTTAATGCCCCTTGGAAGAGACGTGGAGGTCACAGTAGCTTAACAAGACAGTTTTAATGCCCCTTGGAAGAGTGGTGGAGGTCACAGTGGAATAAAAAGACAATATCAATGCCCCTTGGAAGAGTGGTGGAGGTCACAGTAGCTTGACAAGACTGTTTTAATGCCCATTTGAAGACCTGTAAAGTTCAGAGTGGTTTAACAAGACGGTTTTAATGCCCCTTGGAAGAGACGTGGAGGTCACAGTAGCTTAACAAGACGGTTTTAATGCTCCTTGGAAAAGCTGTGGAGTTCAGAGTGGTTTAACAATACGGTTTTAATGCCCACTGGAAGAGTGGTGGAGGTTGCAGTGGAATAAAACGACAATATCAATGCCCCTTGGAAGAGTGGTGGAGGTCACAGTAGCTTAGCAAGACGGTTTTAATGCCCCTTGGAAGAGCTGTGGAGTTCAGAGTTGTTTAACAAGACGGTTTTAATGCCCCCTGGAAGAGACATGGAGATCACAGTAGCTTAACAAGACAGTTTTCATGCCCCTTGGAAGAGTGGTGGAGGTCGCAGTGGAATAAAAAGTCAATATCAATGCCCGTTGGAAGAGACGTAGAGGTCACAGTAGATTAACAAGATAGTTTTAATGCCCCTTGGAAAAGTGGTGGAGGTCGCAGTGGAATAAAAAGACAATATCAATGCCCCTTGGAAGAGTGGTGGAGGTCAAAGTAGCTTAACAGGACGGTTTTAATACCCCTTGGAAGAGCTGTGGAGTTCAGAGTGGTTTGACATACCGATTTTAATGCCCCTTGGAAGAGACGTGAAGGTCACAGTAGCTTAACAAGACAGTTTTCATTCCCCTTGGAAGAGCTTTGGAGTTCAGAGTGCTTTAACAAGACGGTATTAATGCCCCTTGGAAGAGACGTGGAGGTCACAGTAGCTTAGCAAGACAGTTTTAATGCCCCTTGGAAGAGTGGTGGAGGTCGCAGTGGAATTTAAAGACAATATCAATGCCCCTTGGAAGAGTGGTGGAGGTCACAGTACCTTAACAAGACGGTTTTAATGCCCCTTGGAAGAGCTGTGGAGTTCAGAGTGGTTTAACAAGACGGTTTTAATGCCCCCTGGAAGAGACATGGAGATCACAGTAGCTTAACAAGACAGTTTTCATGCCCTTTGGAAGAGTGGTGGAGGTCGCAGTGGAATAAAAAGTCAATATCAATGCCCGTTGGAAGAGACGTAGAGGTCACAGTAGATTAACAAGACAGTTTCCATTGCCCCTTGGAAGAGTGGTGGAGGTCGCAGTGGAATAAAAAGACAATATCAATGCCCCTTGGAAGAGTGGTGGAGGTCAAAGTAGCTTAACAATACGGTTTTAATACCCCTTGGAAGAGCTGTGGAGTTCAGAGTGGTTTGACATAACGATTTCAATGCCCCTTGGAAGAGACGTGAAGGTCACAGTAGCTTAACAAGACAGTCGTAATGCCCCTTGGAAGAGTGGTGGAGGTCGCAGTGGATTAAAAAGACAATATCAATGCCCCTTAGAAGAGTGGTGGAGGTCACAGTAGCTTAACAAGATGGTTTTAATGCCCCTTGGAAGAACTGTGGAGTTCAGAGTGGTTTAAGAAGACGGTTCTAATGCCCCTTGGAAGAGACGTGGAGGTCACAGTAGCTTAACAAGACAGTTTTAATTCCCCTTGGAAGAGTGGTGGAGGTCGCAGTGGAATAAAAAGACAATATCAATGACCCTTGGAAGATTGGTGGAGTTCAGAGTGGTTTAACAAGTCGGTTTTAATGCCCCTTGGAAAAGACGTGGAGGTCACAGTAGCTTAACAAGACAGTTTTAATGCCCCTTGGAACAGTGGTGGAGGTCGCATTGGAATAAAAAGACAATATCAATGCACCTTGGAAGAGTGGTGGAGGTCACAGTAGCTTAACAAGACAGTTTAATGCCCCTTGAAAGAGCTGTGGAGTTCAGAGTGGTTTAACAAGACGGTTTTAATGCCCTATGGAAGAGACGTGGAGGTCACAGTAGCTTAACAAGACGTTTTTAATGCCCCTTGGAAGAGCTGTGGAGTTCAGAGTGGTTTAACAAGATGGTTTTAATGCCCCTTGAAGAGACGTGGACGTAACAGTAGCTTAACAAGACAGTTTTAATGGCCCTTGGAAGAGTGGTGGAGGTCGCAGTGGAATAAAAAGACAATATCAATGCCCCTTGGAAGAGTGGTGGAGGTCACAGTAGCTTAACAAGACTGTTTTAATGCCCCTTGGAAGAACTGTGGAGTTCAGAGTGGTTTAATAAGACGGTTTTAATGCCCCTTGGAAGAGACGTGGAGGTCACAGTAGCTTAACAAGACAGTTTTAATGCCCCTTGGAAGAGTGGTGGAGGTCGCAGTGGAATAAAAAGACAATATCAATGCCCCTTGGAAGAGTGGTGGAGGTCACAGTAGCTTAACAAGAAGGTTTTAATGCCCCTTGGAAGAGATATGGAGTTCAGAGTGGTTTAACAAGTCAATTTTAATGCCCCATGGAAGAGACGTGGAGGTCACAGTAGCTTAACAAGACAGTTTTCATGCCCCTTGGAAGAGCTGTGGAGTTCAGAGTGGTTTAGCAAGACGGTTTTAATGCCCCTTGGAAGAGACGTGGAGGTAACAGTAGCTTAACAAGACGGTTTTAATGCCCCTTGGAAGAGTGGTGGAGGTCACAGTAGCTTAGCAAGACAGTTTTAATGCCCCTTGGAAGAGCTGTGGAGTTCAGAGTGGTTTAACAAGATTGTTTTAATGCCCCTTGGAAGAGACGTGGAGGTCACAGTGGAATAAAAAGACAAAATCAATGCCTCTTGGAAAAGTGGTGGAGGTCACAGTAGCTTAACAAGACGTTTTTAATGCCCCTTGGAAGAGACGTGGAGGTCACAGTAGCTTAACAAGACGGTTTTAATGCCCCTTGGAAGAGCTGTGGAGTTCAGAGAGGTTTAACAATACGGTTTTAATGAGCCTTGGAAGAGACGTGGAGGTCACAGTAGCTTAACAAGACAATTTTATTGCCCCTTGGAAGAGTGGTGGAGGTCGCAGTGGAATAAAAAGACAATATCAATGCCCCTTGGAAGAGTGGTGGAGGTCACAGTAGCTTAAAAAGACAGTTTTAATGCCCCTTGGAAGAGCTGTGGAGTTCAGAGTGGTTTAACAAGATGGTTTTAATGCCCCTTGGAAGAGACGTGGAGGTCACAGTACCTTAACAAGACAGTTTTAATGGCCCTTGGAAGAGTGGTGAAGGTCGCAGTGGAATAAAAAGACAATATCAATGCCCCTTGGAAGAGTGGTGGAGGTCACAGTAGCTTAACATGACGGTTTTAATGCCCCTTGGAACAGCTGTGGAGTTCAGAGTGGTTTAACAAGACAGTTTTAATGCCCCATGGAAGAGACGTGGAGGTCACAGTAGCTTAACAAGACAGTTTTCATGCCCCTTGGAAGAGCTGTGGAGTTCAGAGTGGTTTAACAAGACGGTTTTAACGCCCCTTGGAAGAGACGTGGAGGTCACAGTAGTTTAACAAGACAGTTTTAATGCCACTTGGAAGAGTGGTGGAGGTCGCAGTGGAATGAAAAGACAATATCAATGCCCCTTGGAAGAGTGGTGGAGGTCACAGTAGCTTAACAAGACGGTTTTAATGCCCCGTGGAAGAGCTGTGGAGTTCAGAGTGGTTTAACAAGACGGTTTTAATGCCCCTTGGAAGAGACGTGGAGGTCACAGTAGCTTAACAAGACAGTTTTAATGGCCCTTGGAAGAGTGGTGGAGGTCGCAGTGGAATAAAAAGACAATATCAATGCCCCTTGGAAGAGTGGTCGAGGTCACAGTAGCTTAACAAGATGGTTTTAATGCCCCTTGGAAGAGCTGTGGAGTTCAGAGTGGTTTAACAAGTCGGTTTTAATGCCCCATGGAAGAGACGTGGAGGTCACAGTAGCTTAACAAGACAGTTTTCATGCCCCTTGGAAGAGCTGTGGAGTTGAGTGGTTTAACAAGACGGTTTTCATGCCCCTTGGAAGAGCTGTGGAGTTCAGAGTGGTTTAACAAGACGGTTTTAAAGCCCCTTGAAGAGACGTGGAGGTCACGGTAGCTTAACAAGACAGTTTTAATGCCCCTTGGAAGAGTGGTGGAGGTCGCAGTGGAATAAAAAGACAATATCAATGCCCCTTGGAAGAGTGGTGGAGGTCGCAGTAGCTTAACAAGACTTTTTTTAATGCCCCTTGGGAGAGCTGTGGAGTTCAGAGTGGTTTAACATGACGGTTTTAATGCCCCTTGGAAGAGACGTGGAGGTCACAGTAGCTCAACCAGACGGTTTTAATGCCCCTTGGAAGAGCTGTGGAGTTCAGAGTGGTTTAACATGACGGTTTTAATGCCCCTTGGAAGAGACGTGGAGGTCACAGTAGATTAACAAGACAGTTTTAATGGCCCTTGGAAGAGTGGTGGAGGTCGCAGTGGAATAAAAAGACAATATCAATGCCCCTTGGAAGAGTGGTGGAGGTCACAGTAGCTTAAAAAGACTGTTTTAATGCCCCTTGGAAGAACTGTGGAGCTCAGAGTGGTTTAATAGGATGGTTTTAATGCCCCTTGGAAGAGACGTGGAGGTCACAGTAGCTTAACAAGACAGTTTTAATGCCCCTTAGAAGAGTGGTGGAGGTCACAGTGGAATAAAAAGACAATATCAATGCCCCTTGGAAGAGTGGTGGAGGTCACAGTAGCTTGACAAGACTGTTTTAATGCCCATTTGAAGAGCTGTGAAGTTCAGAGTGGTTTAACAAGACGGTTTTAATGCCCCTTGGAAGAGACGTGGAGGTCACAGTAGCTTAACAAGACGGTTTTAATGCTCCTTGGAAAAGCTGTGGAGTTCAGAGTGGTTTAACAATACGGTTTTAATGCCCACTGGAAGAGTGGTGGAGGTTGCAGTGGAATAAAAAGACAATATCAATGCCCCTTGGAAGAGTGGTGGAGGTCACAGTAGCTTAACAAGACGGTTTTAATGCCCCTTGGAAGAGCTGTGGAGTTCAGAGATGTTTAACAAGACGGTTTTAATGCCCCCTGGAAGAGACATGGAGATCACAGTAGCTTAACAAGACAGTTTTCATGCCCCTTGGAAGAGTGGTGGAGGTCGCAGTGGAATAAAAAGTCAATATCAATGCCCGTTGGAAGAGACGTAGAGGTCACAGTAGATTAACAAGATAGTTTTAATGCCCCTTGGAAAAGTGGTGGAGGTCGCAGTGGAATAAAAAGACAATATCAATGCCCCTTGGAAGAGTGGTGGAGGTCAAAGTAGCTTAACAGGACGGTTTTAATACCCCTTGGAAGAGCTGTGGAGTTCAGAGTGGTTTGACATACCGATTTTAATGCCCCTTGGAAGAGACGTGAAGGTCACATTAGCTTAACAAGACAGTTTTCATGCCCCTTGGAAGAGCTTTGGAGTTCAGAGTGCTTTACCAAGACGGTATTAATGCCCCTTGGAAGAGACGTGGAGGTCACAGTAGCTTAGCAAGACAGTTTTAATGCCCCTTGGAAGAGTGGTGGAGGTCGCAGTGGAATTTAAAGACAATATCAATGCCCCTTGGAAGAGTGGTGGAGGTCACAGTAGCTTAACAAGACGGTTTTAATGCCCCTTGGAAGAGCTGTGGAGTTCAGAGTGGTTTAACAAGACGGTTTTAATGCCCCCTGGAAGAGACATGGAGATCACAGTAGCTTAACAAGACAGTTTTCATGCCCTTTGGAAGAGTGGTGGAGGTCGCAGTGGAATAAAAAGTCAATATCAATGCCCGTTGGAAGAGACGTAGAGGTCACAGTAGATTAACAAGACAGTTTTCATGCCCCTTGGAAGAGTGGTGGAGGTCGCAGTGGAATAAAAAGACAATATCAATGCCCCTTGGTAGAGTGGTGGAGGTCAAAGTAGCTTAACAAGACGGTTTTAATACCCCTTGGAAGAGCTGTGGAGTTCAAAGTGGTTTGACATAACGATTTCAATGCCCCTTGGAAGAGACGTGAAGGTCACAGTAGCTTAACAAGACAGTCGTAATGCCCCTTGGAAGAGTGGTGGAGGTCGCAGTGGATGAAAAAGACAATATCAATGCCCCTTAGAAGAGTGGTGGAGGTCACAGTAGCTTAACAAGATGGTTTTAATGCCCCTTGGAAGAACTGTGGAGTTCAGAGTGGTTTAAGAAGACGGTTCTAATGCCCCTTGGAAGAGACGTGGAGGTCACAGTAGATTAACAAGACAGTTTTAATGGCCCTTGGAAGAGTGGTGGAGGTCGCAGTGGAATAAAAAGACAATATCAATGCCCCTTGGAAGAGTGGTGGAGGTCACAGTAGCTTAAAAAGACTGTTTTAATGCCCCTTGGAAGAACTGTGGAGCTCAGAGTGGTTTAATAAGACGGTTTTAATGCCCCTTGGAAGAGATGTGGAGGTCACAGTAGCTTAACAAGACAGTTTTAATGCCCCTTGGAAGAGTGGTGGAGGTCACAGTGGAATAAAAAGACAATATCAATGCCCCTTGGAAGAGTGGTGGAGGTCACAGTAGCTTGACAAGACTGTTTTAATGCCCATTTGAAGAGCTGTGAAGTTCAGAGTGGTTTAACAAGACGGTTTTAATGCCCCTTGGAAGAGACGTGGAGGTCACAGTAGCTTAACAAGACGGTTTTAATGCTCCTTGGAAAAGCTGTGGAGTTCAGAGTGGTTTAACAATACGGTTTTAATGCCCACTGGAAGAGTGGTGGAGGTTGCAGTGGAATAAAAAGAAAATATCAATGCCCCTTGGAAGAGTGGTGGAGGTCACAGTAGCTTAACAAGACGGTTTTAATGCCCCTTGGAAGAGCTGTGGAGTTCAGAGTGGTTTAACAAGACGGTTTTAATGCCCCCTGGAAGAGACATGGAGATCACAGTAGCTTAACAAGACAGTTTTCATGCCCTTTGGAAGAGTGGTGGAGGTCGCAGTGGAATAAAAAGTCAATATCAATGCCCGTTGGAAGAGACGTAGAGGTCACAGTAGATTAACAAGACAGTTTTCATGCCCCTTGGAAGAGTGGTGGAGGTCGCAGTGGAATAAAAAGACAATATCAATGCCCCTTGGTAGAGTGGTGGAGGTCAAAGTAGCTTAACAAGACGGTTTTAATACCCCTTGGAAGAGCTGTGGAGTTCAGAGTGGTTTGACATAACGATTTCAATGCCCCTTGGAAGAGACGTGAAGGTCACAGTAGCTTAACAAGACAGTCGTAATGCCCCTTGGAAGAGTGGTGGAGGTCGCAGTGGATGAAAAAGACAATATCAATGCCCCTTAGAAGAGTGGTGGAGGTCACAGTAGCTTAACAAGATGGTTTTAATGCCCCTTGGAAGAACTGTGGAGTTCAGAGTGGTTTAAGAAGACGGTTCTAATGCCCCTTGGAAGAGACGTGGAGGTCACAGTAGCTTAACAAGACAGTTTTAATTCCCCTTGGAAGAGTGGTGGAGGTCGCAGTGGAATAAAAAGAAAATATCAATGCCCCTTGGAAGATTGGTGGAGTTCAGAGTGGTTTAACAAGTCGGTTTTAATGCCCCTTGGAAAAGACGTGGAGGTCACAGTAGCTTAACAAGACAGTTTTAATGCCCCTTGGAACAGTGGTGGAGGTCGCAGTGGAATAAAAAGACAATATCAATGCACCTTGGAAGAGTGGTGGAGGTCACAGTAGCTTAACAAGACAGTTTAATGCCCCTTGAAAGAGCTGTGGAGTTCAGAGTGGTTTAACAAGACGGTTTTAATGCCCTATGGAAGAGACGTGGAGGTCACAGTAGCTTAACAAGACGTTTTTAATGCCCCTTGGAAGAGCTGTGGAGTTCAGAGTGGTTTAACAAGATGGTTTTAATGCTCCTTGAAGAGACGTGGACGTAACAGTAGCTTAACAAGACAGTTTTAATGGCCCTTGGAAGAGTCGTGGAGGTCGCAGTGGAATAAAAAGACAATATCAATGCCCCTTGGAAGAGTGGTGGAGGTCACAGTAGCTTAACAAGACTGTTTTAATGCCCCTTGGAAGAACTGTGGAGTTCAGAGTGGTTTAATAAGACGGTTTTAATGCCCCTTGGAAGAGATGTGGAGGTCACAGTAGCTTAACAAGACAGTTTTAATGCCCCTTGGAAGAGTGGTGGAGGTCACAGTGGAATAAAAAGACAATATCAATGCCCCTTGGAAGAGTGGTGGAGGTCACAGTAGCTTGACAAGACTGTTTTAATGCCCATTTGAAGAGCTGTGAAGTTCAGAGTGGTTTAACAAGACGGTTTTAATGCCCCTTGGAAGAGACGTGGAGGTCACAGTAGCTTAACAAGACGGTTTTAATGCTCCTTGGAAAAGCTGTGGAGTTCAGAGTGGTTTAACAATACGGTTTTAATGCCCACTGGAAGAGTGGTGGAGGTTGCAGTGGAATAAAAAGAAAATATCAATGCCCCTTGGAAGAGTGGTGGAGGTCACAGTAGCTTAACAAGACGGTTTTAATGCCCCTTGGAAGAGCTGTGGAGTTCAGAGTGGTTTAACAAGACGGTTTTAATGCCCCCTGGAAGAGACATGGAGATCACAGTAGCTTAACAAGACAGTTTTCATGCCCTTTGGAAGAGTGGTGGAGGTCGCAGTGGAATAAAAAGACAATATCAATGCCCGTTGGAAGAGACGTAGAGGTCACAGTAGATTAACAAGACAGTTTTCATGCCCCTTGGAAGAGTGGTGGAGGTCGCAGTGGAATAAAAAGACAATATCAATGCCCCTTGGTAGAGTGGTGGAGGTCAAAGTAGCTTAACAAGACGGTTTTAATACCCCTTGGAAGAGCTGTGGAGTTCAGAGTGGTTTGACATAACGATTTCAATGCCCCTTGGAAGAGACGTGAAGGTCACAGTAGCTTAACAAGACAGTCGTAATGCCCCTTGGAAGAGTGGTGGAGGTCGCAGTGGATGAAAAAGACAATATCAATGCCCCTTAGAAGAGTGGTGGAGGTCACAGTAGCTTAACAAGATGGTTTTAATGCCCCTTGGAAGAACTGTGGAGTTCAGAGTGGTTTAAGAAGACGGTTCTAATGCCCCTTGGAAGAGACGTGGAGGTCACAGTAGCTTAACAAGACAGTTTTAATTCCCCTTGGAAGAGTGGTGGAGGTCGCAGTGGAATAAAAAGACAATATCAATGCCCCTTGGAAGATTGGTGGAGTTCAGAGTGGTTTAACAAGTCGGTTTTAATGCCCCTTGGAAAAGACGTGGAGGTCACAGTAGCTTAACAAGACAGTTTTAATGCCCCTTGGAACAGTGGTGGAGGTCGCAGTGGAATAAAAAGACAATATCAATGCACCTTGGAAGAGTGGTGGAGGTCACAGTAGCTTAACAAGACAGTTTAATGCCCCTTGAAAGAGCTGTGGAGTTCAGAGTGGTTTAACAAGACGGTTTTAATGCCCTATGGAAGAGACGTGGAGGTCACAGTAGCTTAACAAGACGTTTTTAATGCCCCTTGGAAGAGCTGTGGAGTTCAGAGTGGTTTAACAAGATGGTTTTAATGCTCCTTGAAGAGACGTGGACGTAACAGTAGCTTAACAAGACAGTTTTAATGGCCCTTGGAAGAGTCGTGGAGGTCGCAGTGGAATAAAAAGACAATATCAATGCCCCTTGGAAGAGTGGTGGAGGTCACAGTAGCTTAACAAGACTGTTTTAATGCCCCTTGGAAGAACTGTGGAGTTCAGAGTGGTTTAATAAGACGGTTTTAATGCCCCTTGGAAGAGACGTGGAGGTCACAGTAGCTTAACAAGACAGTTTTAATGCCCCTTGGAAGAGTGGTGGAGGTCGCAGTGGAATAAAAGACAATATCAATGCCCCTTGGAAAAGTGGTGGAGGTCACAGTAGCTTAACAAGAAGGTTTTAATGCCCCTTGGAAGAGCTATGGAGTTCAGAGTGGTTTAACAAGTCAATTTTAATGCCCCATGGAAGAGACGTGGAGGTCACAGTAGCTTAACAAGACAGTTTTCATGCCCCTTGGAAGAGCTGTGGAGTTCAGAGTGGTTTAACAAGACGGTTTTAATGCCCCTTGGAAGAGACGTGGAGGTAACAGTAGCTTAACAAGACGGTTTTAATGCCCCTTGGAAGAGTGGTGGAGGTCACAGTAGCTTAGCAAGACAGTTTTAATGCCCCTTGGAAGAGCTGTGGAGTTCAGAGTGGTTTAACAAGATTGTTTTAATGCCCCTTGGAAGAGACGTGGAGGTCACAGTGGAATAAAAAGACAAAATCAATGCCTCTTGGAAAAGTGGTGGAGGTCACAGTAGCTTAACAAGACGTTTTTAATGCCCCTTGGAAGAGATGTGGAGGTCACAGTAGCTTAACAAGACGGTTTTAATGCCCCTTGGAAGAGCTGTGGAGTTCAGAGTGGTTTAACAATACGGTTTTAATGAGCCTTGGAAGAGACGTGGAGGTCACAGTAGCTTAACAAGACAATTTTAATGCCCCTTGGAAGAGTGGTGGAGGTCGCAGTGGAATAAAAAGACAATATCAATGCCCCTTGGAAGAGTGGTGGAGGTCACAGTAGCTTAACAAGACAGTTTTAATGCCCCTTGGAAAAGCTGTGGAGTTCAGAGAGGTTTAACAAGACGTTTTTAATGCCCCTTGGAAGAGACGTGGAGGTCACAGTAGCTTAACAAGACAGTTTTAATGGCCCTTGGAGGAGTGGTGAAGGTCGCAGTGGAATAAAAAGACAATATCAATGCCCCTTGGAAGCGTGGTGGAGGTCACAGTAGCTTAACAAGACGGTTTTAATGCCCCTTGGAAGAGCTGTGGAGTTCAGAGTGGTTTAACAAGACAGTTTTAATGCCCCATGGAAGAGATGTGGAGGTCACAGTAGCTTAACAAGACAGTTTTCATGCCCCTTGGAAGAGCTGTGGAGTTCAGAGTGGTTTAACAAGACGGTTTTAACGCCCCTTGGAAGAGACGTGGAGGTCACAGTAGTTTAACAAGACAGTTTTAATGCCACTTGGAAGAGTGGTCAAGGTCGCAGTGGAATGAAAAGACAATATCAATGCCCCTTGGAAGAGTGGTGGAGGTCACAGTAGCTTAACAAGACGGTTTTAATGCCCCGTGGAAGAG
Organism: Phyllobates terribilis; assembly: GCF_046119375.1. NCBI lineage: Eukaryota > Metazoa > Chordata > Amphibia > Anura > Dendrobatidae > Phyllobates > Phyllobates terribilis. Next base: position 82,532,156 of record NW_027362769.1, read on the forward strand.
CTGTGGAGTTCAGAGTGGTTTAACAAGACGGTTTTAATGCCCCTTGGAAGAGACGTGGAGGTCACAGTAGCTTAACAAGACAGTTTTAATGGCCCTTGGAAGAGTGGTGGAGGTCGCAGTGGAATAAAAAGACAATATCAATGCCCCTTGGAAGAGTGGTGGAGGTCACAGTAGCTTAACAAGATGGTTTTAATGCCCCTTGGAAGAGCTGTGGAGTTCAGAGTGGTTTAACAAGTCGGTTTTAATGCCCCATGGAAGAGACGTGGAGGTCACAGTAGCTTAACAAGACAGTTTTCATGCCCCTTGGAAGAGCTGTGGAGTTGAGTGGTTTAACAAGACGGTTTTAATGCCCCTTGGAAGAGACGTGGAGGTCACAGTAGCTTAACAAGACAGTTTTAATGCCCCTTGGAAGAGTGGTGGAGGTCGCAGTGGAATAAAAAGACAATATCAATGCCCCTTGGAAGAGTGGTGGAGGTCACAGTAGCTTAACAAGATGGTTTTAATGCCCCTTGGAAGAGCTGTGGAGTTTAGAGTGGTTTAACAAGACTGTTTTAATGTCCCTTGGAAGAGACGTGGAGGTCACAGTAGCTTAACAAGACAGTTTTAATGCCCATTACAAGAGCTGTGGAGTTCAGAGTGGTTTAGCAAAACGGTTTTAATGCCCCTTACAAGAGCCATGCAGTACAGCATATTAAAACCATTATTCCCATTATTGGGGAGTGGGTCTCCCATAGTCTTTGCCTATGCCTTCCAAGCAGAAGCTGTCAAAAATTAGGATGGAGGAACTTTCAATGCCCCTTAGAAGAGCCATGCAGTACAGCATATTAAAAACATCATTCCCATTATTGGGGAGTGGGTCTCCCATAGTCTTTGCCTATGCCTTCCAAGCAAAATCTGCCAAAAATTAGGACGTAGGAACTTGCAATTCTGGCAAACAAGAGCCATGCAGTACAGCATATTAAAAACATTATTCCCATTATTGGGGAGTGGGTCTCCCATAGTCTTTGCCTATGCCTTCCAAGCAAAATCTGCCAAAAATTAGGACGTAGGAACTTGCAATTCTGGCAAACAAGAGCCATGCAGTACAGCATATTAAAAACATTATTCCCATTATTGGGGAATGGGTCTCCCATAGTCTTTGCCTATGCCTTCCAAGGAAAAGCTGCCAAAAATTAGGACGGAGGAACTTGCAATGCTGGCAAACAAGAGCCATGCAGTACAGCATATTAAAAACATTATTCCCATTATTGGGGAGTGGGTCTCCCATAGTCTTTGCCTATGCCTTCCAAGCAAAAGCTGCCAAAATTTAGGATGGAGGAGCTTGCAATGCTGGCAACACGGACCACGGTCACCCTGGTGGTATAGTGGTGGTGGAGGCTGAGGAAAGGAGAAGAACAAAAAACAGCCGAAATGAGGAAGCATATACCCATGTGTGGGTGTGAAGCGGTGCATGGGAATACACCTCCCGAAATAACACAGTGGATTTGACTTTATGTTACTCTGCTGTCATTTGGTGGTGATGAGAAGTCTGGCCCAATCCAGCCCTTGTTCATTTTGATAAGGGTCAGCTTGTCAGCATTGTCAGTTGACAGGCGAGTGCGCTTATCAGTTATAATTCCCCCAGCGGCACTAAAAACATGCTCCGATAACACGTTAGCGGCAGGGCAGGCCAGGACCTCCAAGGCGTACAGAGCGAGTTCATTCCAAGTGTCCAGCTTGGATACCCAATAATTAAAAGGCACAGAGGAATCACGGAGGACCCTGGTACGGCCGGCAAGGTACTCCCTCACTATCTTTTGAAACTTTCCACTCCTTGTGAGAGTACCCCGTGCCTCAGGGTCTGTAAGCTGGGTGGGTCTCAGAAAACTGTCCCAGAATGTTGACAGTGTTCCCCTGCCTCTGCTGGATTGGAGTTGCGTCTATCTCACCTGTACGGCTTGGTTGGGCAACGAACTGTGACCTCTGCCGCTAGAGTGTTCAGATGGGAATTTTTTTAACAGTTCTGCAGCAAGGGCCTTCTGGTACTGCCCCATTTTTGCAGATCTTTCCACCTCAGGAATAAGAGAGTGAAAGTTCTCCTTGTAGCGGGAGTCTAAAAGTGTCACCAACCAGTAATGACTGTCACCCAACATTTTGACAACGCGAGGGTCACGGTTAAGGCAGTGTAACATAAAGTAGCCATGCGTGCCAGACTGGTAACGGGCACGACTTCCGTGTCCTCACCAAGATGACGACTGACCATGCTCTCCTCCACCTCCACCTCCTCCTCCTCCCCCCTGTCCTCAGGCCACCCACACTGAACCGACGGTATGACAGTTGTACAGGTACTACCGTCTACAGCGCATGATACCAGCTCCTGTTCTTCCTCCTCCTCCTCCTCTCCCTCATTGTCCCCCAATGCACGTTGGGATGAGATGAGGCTGGGCTGTGTGTAATCGCCCATTACGGCTTCTTGATCCATCTCATCATACTCTGGCTGCAATGCCTCTTCTTTAATTCCCTGCTGAAAGCGTTGCAAAATACAGACAAGTGGGATGCTGACGCTAATGATGGCGTCATCACCACTCACCATCTTGGTGGACTCCTCAAAGTTTGTCAGGATGGTACATATGTCAGATATCCAGGTCCACTCCTGAGGTCTTATGTGTGGAGTCTGACCTGAATATCGACGGCCTTGTTGCAGCTGGTACTCCACAACTGCTCTCTTCTGCTCATAAATCCTTTGCAACATGTGGAGGGTAGAGTTCCAGTCGGTGTAACGGAAGCTGCAAACGCTGCTGCAGCACAGCAAGGGCGGCAGAAGCTGACAGGCGGCGTACTTTGACGAGCAGATCTGGCAACTTGGGGTATGATTTAAGAAACCGCTGAACCACGAGGTTAAGCACATGAGCCAGGCATGGTACGTGTGTGATCTCGCCTCGCCTCAGAGCCGCCACCAGGTTACGGCCATTGTCACACACGACCATGCCTGGATGTAGGTTCAGCGGTCTCAGCCACAGATCTGTCTGCTCTTTCACAGCTGTCCACAACTCACAAGCAGTGTGAGGTTTATCACCTAAGCTTATGAGTTTCTGCACAGCCTGTTGCCGCTTGGCTGAGGCAGTACTGCAGTGCTTCCAGCTTGTAACTGATGTGGTGATATCTGAGATGGAGGCTGAACATGAGGAGGAGGAGGAGGATGATGCGCAGGAGCTGTACACTGTGGGGGCAACTCTGACTGACATAGGGCCAGAAATCCTCAGTGTGGGGAGGATGTGTTCCGTCCCAAGATCCGACTGGGTCCCGGCTTTCACTATGTTTACCCAGTGTGCCGTCAGGGAGATGTACCGTCCCTGGCCACAAGCACTTGTCCGCGTGTCCGTTGTCAGGTGGACTCTCCCAGTAACTGCGTTGTTGAGGGCACGGCAGATGTTTTGGGACACGTGCTTGTGTAGTGCGGGGATGGCACACCGGGCAAAATAGTGTCGGCAGGGGACCGAGTACCGAGGGACGGCACCGCCATAAGGTTGCGGAAGGATTCCGTCTCCATCAGCCTAAAAGGCAGCATTTCCAATGCAAGCAGTCGTGAGTTGTGCGAATTTAGGACTGTGGCCTGTGGGGCGTTGGCTGCGAATTTGCGCTTTCGTTCAAACGTCTGGGATATGGACAATTGAGCGCTGCGGTGGGACGTGGAAGTGGACGTTGATGCTGTTTCTTGAGAAACTGCCATAACAAGTGAAGACTGAGAAAAGGGGGCATCTTTGCATGCAGTATGGACAGGGGATTGCCTTGCATGCTCAACAGGGGGTTCTCTTACACGCACAACAGCGGAAGAACTGGTCGTGGACCCTGGGGCTCGCCCCACAAAGTCGGGTGCTTTGCTGACATGTGCCTGATCATGCTGGTGGTGGTCAGGCTGGTAGTTTTGTCACCCCTGCTGATGCTGGCATGGCAGGTGGTACAAATGGCCTTTTTGAAGTTATCAGCAGAGTCTTTAAAAAAATTCCAGACTCTGGAAGACCTACCAGTTGTACTGGCAACATCCCTCGTGTTGGTGTTACGGGGAATGGTTGCCCGCCTTCTGTGTGCAGCCACCACACTGCTTCTTCCTGCCTGTTGGGGTCTGCATGTCCTCCTGCCACATTGGGTCAGTTACTAGATCATCCACCACCTCCTCCTCTTTCACTTGCGCACCACGATCCTCCTCCTCACTTTGTGGCAATTGTGTCTCGTCATCGTCCACCTCTTGTGACAAATTGCCAGCGTCGACTTCCTCTGGCCGTAGCTGTTCAAATATTTGGCCATCGCTACATGGGATCTCCTCTTCCACCACTTCAAGCGAAGCAGGCGAGGGGCCCAAATATGGAAATGGACCAGTGAACAGCTCTTCAGAGTGTCCAACTGTGGGATCAGTTGCTGTCTGATGACACTCGGCATGGTGGGAGGAAGGAGCATCAGGGTGAGGAGGAGTATGCGGTCGAGACTCACGGCTACTAAAACTTGACCGTGTGGAAGACAGACCGGAGGTGGTGGTGCCCAGGTAACTAGAAGTATAATCTGCTATCCAATTAATAACCTGTTTACACTGATCAGTTCGCAATATTGGTGTTGTAGTGTAGTTCCCTAGTAATTCGGTCAAGAAGTGGGAGCGAGAAGATGTGGTTGTTGGTTGTGGCACATTTTCACCTTGGCCACGGCCCCGTCCTCTACACGCACCATCACCAGAACATCTAGTTCCACGTCCCTTGCCACGCGCCTTGCCCATTGTAAGTGAAGTAAAATAGCTAACACTCGCACTATCAATGGAAAAAGGGTAAGAAAAAGGAGATTAGAACCGTGGAAGAGGAAAACCACAGTTCTATTTCTCTGGCCTACACCAGAATCTTTTAAACAGATATATTTGTGTCTGAAAAGTCAGGGAGACACTATTACTGTTTTTTTTTACGGAAAAAGGCCAAAAGCTGGATAATACAGAGATTTGAACCGTGGAACTGCAAAACCACAGTTATAGTTATGTGGCCTACACCAGAATCTTTTAAACAGATATATTTGTGTCTGAACAGTCAGGGAGACACTATTACTGTTTTTTTTTTTTACAGAAAAAAGGCCAAAAGCTGGATAATACAGAGATTTGAACCATGGAACTGCAAAATCACAATTATAGTTATGTGACCTACACCAGAATCTTTTAAACAGATAGATTTGTGTCTGAACAGTCAGGGAGACACTATTACTGTTTTTTTTTATGGAAAAAAGGCCAAAAGCTGGATAATACAGAGATTTGAACCATGGAACTGCAAAACCACAGTTATAGTTATGTGGCCTACACCACAATCTTTTAAACAGATATATTTGTGTCTGAACAGTCAGGGAGACACCATTACTGTTTTTTTTACGGAAAAAAAGGCCAAAAGCTGGATACTACAGAGATTTGAACCGTGGAACTGCAAAACAACAGTTATAGTTATGTGGCCTACACCAGAATCTTTTAAACAGATATATTGGTGTCTGAACAGTCACAGACACAATCAATTTTTTTTTTTTTTTTGGGGGGGGGGGTATCAAAAGGTTAATAAGACGTGTATTTGTACAGTCTGACTGAGGAAAAAAAAATACAGGATTTAGATTAAAAAAAAGAGGATTTTTCCTGGCCCCTGAGACCGGGGGATAAGTCTAGCAATTTAATCAGCAGGAGCACACAGGACTGTAATGCACTTTTTGTTGGTATAACCACTGCGTCTCCTATACAGCCTGCCTGCCTGCCCGATATCTGAGATGGATATTAGTTCTGAGAAGGACTGTTTGTTTGATTTGGCAGGTTCTAGAGACCCTACACTACCTATTTCGCACTGTATATCTCTCCCTAACTCAGCAGCACTGACCCTACACTGTCTGATCCCGGGCGACTGTGTCCAAGATTGCAGCGCCCGGTTTTAAATACTCGAGGTGACGCTGTGCAGCCAACCAATCACTGTAATGCCCACAAACAACATGGCTGCGGCATTACAGTGACTGGCTGGCAATCTCTGCATGTTCATTGGCTCTGTAACGGGCGCCAAACATGCAGGGCGGAGACCCGAGCTCCTGCCCGAGTAACCCGGAAATGCTCGGTGCTCGCCGAACATCCCGAGTAACGAGATGCTCAGGCGAGTACCGAGCAGTGTCGATCTTGCTCGCTCAACACTATTTAAGATCTCTCCACAGGTGTTCAATGGAATTTAGATCTGGACTCATTGCTGGCCACTTCAGAACTCTCCAGTGCTTTGTTTTCATCCATTTCTGGGTGCTTCTTGAAGTATGTTTGGGGTCATTGTCCTGCTGGAAGACCCATGACCTAGGACGCAAACTCAGCTTTCTGACACTGGTCACTACATTGAAGCCCAAAATCCTTTGCTAATCTTCAGATTTCATGATGCCTTGCACACAGTCAAGGCACCCAGTGCCAGAGGCAGCAAAACAACCCCAAAACATCTTTGAACCTCCACCATATTTGATTGTAGGTACTGTGTTCATTTCTTTGTAGGCCTCTTTCAATTTTCAGTAAACAGAGTAGAATGATGTGCTTTAACAAAAAGCTCTATCTTGGTCTCATCTGTCCACAAGATGCTTTTTTCAGAAGGATTTTGACTTACTCACATACTAACAGCAGTCTAGCTTTTTTATGTCTCTGGGTTAGCAGTGGGGTCCTCCTGGTTCTCCTGCCATAGCGTTTCATTTCATTCAAATGTCGACAGATAGCTTTTACTGACACTGATGCACCATGAGTCTGTAGGACAGCTTGAATTTCTTTGGAACTTGATTAGGGATTCTTATCCACCATCTGGACTATCCTGTGTTGCAATATTTCGTCAGTCCACGTCCTGGGAGATTAGCTACAGTGCCATGGTTTGTAAACTTCTTGATTGTGTTGCGCACCGTGGTCAAAGGAACATCATTATCTCTGGAGATGAACTTGCAACCTTGAGATTGTTGATATTGTTCAACAATTTTGGTTCTTAAGTCCTCAGACAGTTCTCTTCTTCTTCTTCTTCTTCTTCTTCTGTTCTCCATGCTTAGTGTGGCACACACAGACACACTATGCAAAGATTGAGTCAACTTCTCCCCTTTTTATCTGGTTTAAGGTGTGATTTTAATATTGCCCATACCTGTTACTTGCCACAGGTGAGTTTGAACGAGCATCACATGCTTGAAACAAAGTTGTTTGACGATATTTTTGGAAAGGTGGTAACAATTTTTGTCTGGCCAATTTTTGGGGTTTAGTGTGAAATTATGTACAATTTGCCTTTTTTTCTCTGTTTTTTTGTGTTGTTCCAATACATACAAAGGAATGTGTAACATATGTATAACAAAACATGTAGTTGCAATAATTTTCTGAGAGAAATACTTCATTTTCCTTTAACAATTTCAAGGGTGCCAACGTTTTTGGCCATGACTGTATATATATATATATATATATATATATATATATATATATAGATATATATATATATATATATATAGATATATATATACACTCTACCATATATGCTATTCATATGTATGCCTGATGTGCACTAGCACCATATGATTAATATAACCGCATACTCTTATTTAGGAACTTGTCCTGATTCATAGCAATTTCTAGCCTGTATTTATGCATTATACTTGTCTACATGGTGGCACTGATCTTGTAGATATACAGTATATTTATATGTGAACTGATTACCTATTTGGGACATGATGTTCGGTGTATGTGCATTTTCTACCTCATATGCCACTTGCAATTAGACTTTTTGTATACTTACGTCTTCATCAGCATACTCCATTAGGATTTTTCCTGCATAAAGTACCGTATTTTCCGGCTTATAAGACGACTTTTTAACCCCTGAAAATCTTCTCAAAAGTCAGGAGTTGTCTTATACGCTGGGTGTCATTTTATAGGGCGTATAATTATGTAATTTATAAGCCCTTCCTGTCTCCAAGACTATCAGAGTGGTAGCACATCCCTCTGGCCCGCCCTTGTATCCTATTACTGGTACCTCCTTCTCTGCCTCTCTGATCTCGCTCCTGAGGACTGCAGTGACGAGGTGGGCGCCTCACCGGGAAGGTGTAAGTGAAGCAAGCTGCAGGCGTCCGGGATGCCCGGGGTATGGAAAAAAGAGAGAGCGGCGCTGTGCCCAGAAAAACACGCCTCTTCCACGCGTCAGGCCTGCCCTTGTATTACCTCCTTCTCTGCCTCTCAGATCTCGCTCCTGAGCACTGTAGGAAGCGTTGCAGGCGCGCATGTGCGAGATCTGAAAGGCAGAGAAGGAGGTAATACAAGGGCGGGCCAAATGAGTGAAAGAGGCGTGTTTTTCTGGGCACAGCGCCGCTCTTTCTCTTTTTTCCATACTCCATGCTTCCCGGACGCCTGCAGCTTGCTTCACTTACACCTTCCCGGTGAGGCGCCCCTCACCTCATCACTGCAGTCCTCAGGAGCGAGATCAGAGAGGCAGAGAAGGAGGTACCGGTAATAGGATACAAGGGCAGGCCAGAGGGATGCGCTACCGCTCTGATAGTCTTGGAAACAAGGAGGGATGGGCAGGCAGGGAGAGCTGAACAATCCAAGCAGGTAAGGTTCATCACTTTAAATATACCATGTTGAAATCAAATCAGATTTTTTTTTTTTTTTTACCGTATGTGCATTAGAAGAGGGGTAGTCTTATACGGCGAGTGTATCCCTAACTCTATATTTTAACTGGAAAAGTTGGGGGTCGTCTTATACACCCAGTGGTCTTATACTCCGGAAAATATGATACCTCTTTGGCTGCTATTATTGAACTTTGTATGTGGCTGTATAATGGTCTTGTTCCTATAGGCTTTTTGTGCCTAGGTAAATCCACTGTCCACAAGCCATCACACCCTATAGTGCATACATATACGTCATCACTTCATAGATTCTATCCATTTTAGGATTAATTTTTCTGTATTAATTATCTTCAATTGTACTTCCTGAATGAATGAGGTCTCTTTGTCATATTTATTCCCCTTTTGTTGGTTTATTAGTTTTATTGGCTTTTAATATTGTCCTTAAAATATCATGATTTTATCTTAAGAGTAGTGTTGAGCGAGCATGCTCGACACTGCTCGGTACTCGCCCGAGCATCTCACTACTCGGGATGTTCAGCGAGCACCGAGCATTTCCGGGTTACTCGGGCGGGAGCTCGGGTCTCCCTCCGCCCTGCACGTTTGGCGCTCTTTACAGAGCCAATGAACATGCAGGGATTGCCAGCCAGTCACTGTAATGCCGCAGCCATGTTGTTTGTGGGCATTACAGTGATTGGCTGGCCGCACAGCGTCACCTCGAGTATTTAAAACCGGGCGCCGCCATCTTGGACACAGACGCTCCGGATCAGACAGTGTAGGGAGAGTGCTGCTGAGTTAGGGAGAGATATATAGTGTGAAATAGGTAGTGTAGGGTCTCTAAAGCCTGCCAAATCAAACAAACAGTCCTTCTCAGGACTAATATCCATCCCAGATATCAGGTAGGCAGGCAGGCTGTATAGGAAACGCAGTGGTTATACCAGCAAACGCTGCATTACAGTCCTGTGTACTCCTGTTGGTCAAATTGCTAGACTTATCTCCCGGTCTCAAGGGCCAGGAAAAATCCATTTTTTTTTCATCTAAATCCTGTATTTATTTTTTTTCCTCAGTCAGATTGTACAAATATGCATCTTATTAACCTTTTGGTATCCCCCCCCCCCCAAAAAAAAATGAGTGTGTCTGTGACTGTTCAGACACCAATATATCTGTTAAAAAGAGTCTGGTGTAGGCCAGAGAAATAGAACTGTGGTTTTGCAGTTCCATGGGTCAAATCTTTGTATTATCCTGCTTTTGGCAATTTTTGCCATAAAAAAAACTGTAATAGTGTCTCCCTGACTGTTCAGACACCAATATATCTGTTTAAAAGAGTCTGGTGTAGGCCAGAGAAATAGAACTGTGGTTTTGCAGTTCCACAGGTCAAATCTCTGTATTATCCTGCTTTTGGCATTTTTTCCGTAAAAAAAAACAGTAATAGTGTCTCCCTGACTGTTCAGACACCAATATATCTGTTTAAAAGAGTCTGGTGTAGGCCAGAGAAATAGAACTGTGGTTTTGCAGTTCCACGGGTCAAATCTCTGTATTATCCTGCTTTTGGCATTTTTTGGCATAAAAAAAACAGTAATAGTGTCTCCCTGACTGTTCAGACACAAATATATCTGTTTAAAAGAGTCTGGTGTAGGCCACAGAAATAGAACTGCGGTTTTGCAGTTCCACGGGTCAAATCTCTGTATTATCCTGCTTTTGGCATTTTTTGCCATAAAAAAAAACTGTAATAGTCTCTCCCTGACTGTTCAGACACCAATATATCTGTTTAACCGATTCAGGACCGCCCACTGTACATAAACGTCGGCGCTGCCTGGGCTCTGTGCAGCGCCGATGTTTAAAAATGGTGGGTGGTCCTGAAGCCCTCAGGACCCCCAGGGTCCTGCAAGTGCTGCGGTTCCGATGCAGAGCGATAGCTCTGACAGGTGACATCATCGGGACCTGTTTGGATCAGGTCCCAATGATGTTAACCCTTTCCTATCTTCTATATGCCGCGATCTATAGTAAACGCGGCTTATAGAAGATAGTGAGAAGAGAGGGGGTCGTCAACTTACCTCTCCGACGGCCCCCTCATGCCTTCCAGGACCTGCCGTTGTTATGGCAGCTGGAGGTCACATGACCGCCTCCAGATCTGCCATATATGGTGTCCTGCTAGGGTCAGCCAGCAGCTGAACTCTAGCAGGAGACAGACAGCGTAAAACTGTCAGCAAAGATCTCATCCAATGTAATACATGTCTATTACATTGCATGAGATCAGTCATTAGAAAAATAAAAATTAATGTCCCATACAGGGACTAAGTAAAAATGTAAAAAAAGTCAAAAAAAATGTTTTCAAACTGTTAAAAAAAATCACAAAATAAATAAAAATAAATAAATAAAATATTAAACCAATAAATCCGTATATTTATGCAAAAACAAAAAAAGTACACATATTTGGTGTCGCCGCGTCTGAAACAACCCGATCTATAAAACTGTCAAACTAATTAACTCCTTCTGTGCACACCGTAATAAAAAACGGAGCAAAAAACTATGCTTTTTCATCATATCACCAAACAAAAAGTGGAAAAAAATGCGATAAAAAAGCAAAATGGAAATAAAAATGTTACCGCTGAAAACATCATCTTGTTCCGCAAAAAAAAAGCCACCATACAGCTCCATCAGCCAAAAAATAAAAAAGTTATAGCTCTCAGAATAAAGCGATGCAAAAAAAATATTTTTTCTATAAAATTGTTTTGTGTAAAAGCGCCAAAACATAAAAAAAAAATACATTAAGTGTAGTATCGCTGTAAACGTACTGACCCGAAGAATAACGCTGCCTCATCACTTTTACCACATGCAGAACGGCATAAAAAAAAACCTCAAAAAGCAATTCCCGAATTGTTGGTTTTTGTTAATTTTACCTCCCAAAAAACGGAATAGAAAGCGATCAAAAAATGTCATGTACCCAAAAATGGTACTAATAAAAATGTCAACTCGTCCCGCAAAAAACAAGCTGTCACATGACTCTGTCGGCCAAAATATGGAAAAATTATAGCTCTCAAAATATGGCGATGCAAAAACTAGATTTTGCAAAAAAAAGCGTCTCTTAGTGTGTGACAGCTGTCAATCATAAAAACCCAATATAAAAATCTGGTATCTCTGTAATCGCACCGACCCGAAGAATAAAGTAATCTCATCACTTATACCGTACGAGGAATGGCGTAACAAATAAATAAAACCAATTCTTCACCTGCTACTGATTTGTTTATTATGTCTCCCAAAGATCGCAGTAAGGCTCTGCTCACATTTATCCTGCGCTCTGCGCAGAGCGCTTACACCAGAGTTTCCGTGTAAATCTCTGAAATACGTGATTCAGACGGAACCCATGACGGAAGATTCCCTGTAATGAGGCAGATATAGGCCACTGTGGATGCCGTCTGGCCTGTGATCCAACGGTGTCAGGTTTTTTAGGCGTGCATAAAAGTGCGGTTGGCCACAGTTTTGTGCACTTCTGAAAAAAAGGACACCGCTAAACAGAGGCCAGACGGAGTCCAGAGTAACTCGGCTGCCTCATTACAGTGAATGGGTCCCACAGGGGTTTCATCTGAATTACATCACTTGGAAATTTAGATGGAAACCCCGATGTAAGTGCTCAGCCTCGAGCGCCGGATAAATGTTACGTAAAATGTTCCCAATAAAAGCTTCAACTCAGTCCTCAAAAAAAGCTAGTCCCCACTCAGGTCCGTCATCTGTTAAAAATATTCCAAGTTACTGGTAGCAGAAAGGCTCTGGAAAAGCGAAATGGCCCTTGCACCCCCAAAAGAAATTCAGAAAATTTTGTGCTCCCAAATCCAAATGCCAATTCTACAATAATTTGCTCTCCAATTGTCAAATAGTGCTCTGTCCCTCCCAGATCTCGCCGTATGGCTAAGCGGTACGATACAGCCGCATATGGGGTATTGCCACTTTTAGAAGAAATTGTGTGACACATTTCGGCACCATTTTTACCCATTGCCCTGTGTGAAAATGTAAAATCTGAGGGTAAAACATTTTTTTGTGGTAAAAATATAATTATGCTTTCTTCACTGCCCAATGGTATAAATTTAAAAATTAAAAAATACCCACTACTTCCCTAGATGAATTCCTTGAGAGGTGTAGTTTACAAAATGGGGTCACTTGTGGGGGTTTCTGCTGTTTCGGCATGTCAGCAACTCTTCAAATGTGACATGGTGTCTGCAACCTATCCCAGCCAACATAGCGCTCCTTTCTCTTCCGAACCCTGCCGTACACCAAAGCAGTGGTTTTCCCCCACATATGGGGTATCGGCATACTCAGGAGAAATTGCACAATAAATTTCATGGTGCAATTTCTCCTGTTATCCTTACGATAATGCAAAATTAGGGAATGAAAAACATTTTTTTGTGGGAAAAATGTTAAAATTTTATTTTTACGGTTCAATATTATAAACTTCTGTGAAGCACCTGGGGGTGCAAGGTGCTCACCACACATCTAGATAAGTTCCCTAAGGGGTCTAGTTTCCAAAATGGTGTCACTTGTGGGGCGTTTCCACTGTTTAGGCACATCAGGGGCTCCCCAAATGCAACATGGCGTCCGCTAATTATTCAAGCAAATTTTACATTCAAAAAGTCTAATGGCACTCCTTCCCTTCCGAACCATGCAGTGCGCCCAAACAGTTGTTTTCCCTCACATATGGGGTATCAGCACGCTCATGAAATTCCCGTGAAACACCTGAAGGGTTAATAAACTTCTTGAATGTGGTTTTGAGCACGTTGAGGGGTGCAGTTTTTAGAATGGTGTCACTTTTGGGTATTTTCTGTCATAAAGGCGCCTCAAAGTCACTTCAAATAAGATGTGGTCCCTAAAAACTGTTTTTGTAAATTTTGTTGGAAAAATGAGAAATCGCTGGTCAACTTTTAACCCTTATAGCTTCCTAACAAAAAAAAATTTTGGTTCCAAAATTGTGCTGATGTAAAGTAGACATGTGGGAAATGTTATTTATTAACTATTTTGTGTGACATATCTCTCTGATTTAAGGGCATGAAAATTCAAAGTTTGAAAATTGCAAAGTTTTCAAAATTTTCGCCAAATTTCTGATTTTTTCACAAATAAACGCAAGTGATATCGAAGAAATTTTACCACTATCATGTAGTAAAATATGTCATGAAAAACAATCTCAGAATCAGGGAAATACGTTGAAGCGTTCCAGAGTAGTTACTTCATAAAGTGACAGTGGTCAGAATTGGAAAAATTGGCCCGGTCACGAAGACAAAAACAGGCTCTGGCGCGAAGTCGTTAAAAGAGTCTGGTGTACGCAAGAGAAATAGAACTGTGGTTTTGCAGTTCCACTGGTCAAATCTCTGTATTATCCTGCTTTTGGCATTTTTTGCCGTAAAAAAAAACAGTAATAGTGTCTCCCTGACTGTTCAGACACCAATATACCTATGTAAAAGAGTCTGGTGTAGGCCAGAGAAATAGAACTGAGGTTTTGCAGTTCCACGGGTCAAATCTCTGTATTATCCTGCTTTTGGCATTTTTTGCCGTAAAAAAAAAACTGTAATAGTGTCTCCCTGACTGTTCAGACACCAATATATCTGTTTAAAAGAGTCTGGTGTAGGCCAGAGAAATAGAACTGTGGTTTTCCTCTTCCACGGTTCTAATCTCCTTTTTATTATCCTTTTTCCATTGATAGTGCGAGTGTTAGCTATTTTACTTCATTTACAATGGGCAAGGCGCGTGGCAAGGGACGTGGAACTGGACATTCTGGTGATGGTGCGTGTAGAGCATGGGGCCGTGGCCAAGGTGAAAATGTGCCACAACCAACAGCCACATCTTCTCGCTCCCACTTCTTGACCGAATTACTAGGGAAGCACACTACAACACCAGTATTGTGAACTGATCAGTGCGAACAGGTTATTAATTGGATAGCAGATAATACTTCCAGTTACCTGGGCACCACCACCTCCGGTCTGTCTTCCACACGGGCAAGTTTTAGTAGCCGTGAGTCTCGACCGCATACTCCTCCTCACCCTGATGCTCCTTCCTCCCACCATGCCGAGTGTCGTCAGACAGTAACTGATCCCACACTTGGACACTCTGAAGAGCTGTTCGCTGGTCCATTTCCATATTTGTGCCCCTTGCCTGCTCCGCTTCAAGTGGTGGAAGAGGAGATCCCATGTAGCGATGCCCATATATTTGAACAGCCACGGCCACAGGAAGTCGACGCTGCCAATTTGTCACAAGAGGAGGACGATGACGAGACACAATTGCCACGAAGTCAGGAGGAGGATCGTGGTGCGCAAGTAGAAGAGGAGGAGGTGGTGGATGATCTAGTAACTGACCCAACGTGGCAGGAGGACACGCAGAGCGAGGCCAGCAGCACTCAGGCGGAGGGAGGCAGAGTACCCCAACAGGCAGGAAGAAGCAGTGTGGTGGCTGCACACAGAAGGCGGGCAACAGTTCCCCATAACGCCAACACGAGCGACATTGCCAGTACAACCGGTAGGTCTTCCAGAGTCTGGAATTTATTTAAAGACTCTGCTGATAACCCCAAAGAGGCCATTTGTACCACCTGCAATGCCAGCATCAGCAGGGGTGAGAAAACTACCAGCCTGACCACCACCAGCATGATCAGGCACATGTTAGCAAAGCACCCAACTTTGTGGGGCGAACCCCAGGGTCAACGACCAGTGTCAGCGGGTGTTACCACTGCTTCTTCCGCCGTTGTGCATGTAATAGAACCCCCTGTTGTGCGTGCAAGGCAATCCCCTGTCAATACTGCATGCAAAGATGCCCCCTCCTCTCAGTCTTCACTTGTTATGGCAGTTTCTCAAGAAACAGCATTAACGTCCACGTCCCACCGCAGCATTCAATTGTCCATATCCCAGAGCTTTGAACGAAAGCGCAAATTCGCAGCCAACGCCCCACAGGCCACAGTCCTAAATTCGCATATTTCATGACTGCTTGCGTTGGAAATGCTGCCTTTTAGGCTGGTGGAGACGGAATCCTTCCACAACCTTATGGCGGTGGCCGTCCCTCGGTACTCGGTCCCCAGCCGACTATATTTTGCCCGGTGTGCCATCCCCGCACTACACAAGCACGTGTCCCAAAACATCTGCTTTGCCCTCGACAACGCAGTTACTGGGAGAGTCCACCTGACAACGGACACGTGGACAAGTGCTTGTGGCCAGGGATGGTACATTACCCTGACGGCACACTGGGTAAACATAGTGGAAGCCGGGACCCAGTCGGACCTTGGGACGGAACACATCCTCCCCACACCGAGGATTGCGGGCCCTATGTCAGTCAGAGTTGCCCCCACAGTGTACAGCTCCTGAGCATCATCCTCCTCCTCATGTTCAGCCTCCATCTCAGATATCACCACATCAGTTACAAGATTGAGGCACTGCAGTACTGCCTCAGCCAAGCAGCAACAGCCTGTGTTGAAACTCATAAGCTTAGGTGATACACCTCACACTGCTTGTGAGTTGTGGACAGCTGTGAAAGAGCAGGCAGATCTGTGGCTGAGACCACTAAACCTACATCCAGGCATGGTCGTGTGTGACAATGGCCGTAACCTGGTGGCGGCTCTGAGGTGAGGCGAGATCACACACGTACCATGCCTGGCTCATGTGCTTAACCTCGTGGTTCAGCGGTTTCTTAAATCGTACCCCGAGTTGCCAGATCTGCTCGTCAAAGTACGCCGCCTGTCAGCTCATTTTCGGAAGTCGGCTACAGCTTCAGCCGCCCTTGCTGTGTTGCAGCAGCGTTTGCAGCTTCCGTCACACCGACTGGTGTGTGATGTCCCCACAGGTTAGAACTCTACCCTCCACATGTTGCAAAGTATTTGTGAGCAGAAGAGAGCAGTTGTGGAGTACCAGCTGCAACAAGGCCGTCGATATTCAGGTCAGACTCCACACATAAGACCTCAGCAGTGGACCTGGATGTCTGACATATGTACCATCCTGACAAACTTTAAGGAGTCCACAAAGATGGTCCATCATTAGCATCAGCATCCGACTTGTCTGCCTTTTGCAGCGCTCTCTGCAGAGAATTAAAGAGGAGGAATTGCAGCCAGGGTATGAAGAGATGGATCAAGAAGCCGTAATGGACGATTACACACAGCCCAGCCTCATCTCATCCCAACGTGCATTGGGGGACAATGAGAGAGAGGAGGAGGAGGAGGAGAATGAACAGGAGCTGGTATCATACGCTGTAGACGGTAGTACCTGTCAACTGTCATACAGTCGGTTCAGCGTGGGTGGCCTGAGGACAGGGGAGAGGAGGAGGAGGAGAGCATGGTCAGTCGTCATCTTGGTGAGGACACGGAAGTCTTGCCCGCTACCAGTCTGGCACGAATGGCTGACTTTATGTTACGCTGCCTTTACCGTGACCCTCGCGTTGTCAAAATGTTGGGTGACAGTCATTACTGGTTGGTGACACTTTTAGACCCCCGCTACAAGGAGAACTTTCACTCTCTTATTCCTGAGGTGGAGAGGTCTACAAAAATGTGGCAGTACCAGAAGGCCCTTGCTGCAGAATTGTTAAAAAAATTCCCATCTGAACACTCTAGTGGCAGAGGTCACAGTTCGTTGACCAACCAAGGCGTACAGGCGAGAGAGACGCAACTCCAATCCAGCAGAGGCAGGGGAACACTGTCAACGTTCTGGGACAGTTTTCTGAGACCCGCCCAGCTTACAGACCCTGAGGCGCGGGGTACTCTCACAAGGAGTGGAAAGTTTCAAAAGATGGTGAGGGAGTACCTTGCTGACCGTATCAGTGTCCTCCGTGATTCCTCTGTGCCTTTTAATTATTGGGTATCCAAGCTGGACCCTTGGAATGAACTCGCTCTGTACGCCTTGGAGGTCCTGGCCTGCCCTGCCGCTAGCGTGTTATCAGAGCGTATTTTAGTGCCGCTGGGGGAATTATAACTGATAAGCGCACTCGCCTGTCATCTGACAATGCTGACAAGCTGACCCATATCAAAATGACTTCTCATCACCACCAAATGACAGCAGAGTAACATGAAGTCAAATTCATTGTGTTATTTCGGGAGGTATATTCCCATGCACCGCTTCACACCCACACATGGGTATATGCTTCTTCATTTTGGAAGTATTTTGCATTTCTCCTTATCCTCAGCCTCCACCACCACTATACCACCAGGGTGACCGTGGTCCATGTTGCCAGAATTGCAAGTACCTCCGTCCTAATTTTTGGCAGCTTTTGCTTGGAAGGTATAGGCAAAGACTATGGGAGACCCACTCCCCAATAATGGGAATAATGTTTTTAAAATGCTGTACTGCATGGCTCTTGTAAGGGGCATGAAAACCGTCTTGTTAAGCTACTCTGAACTCCACGTCTCTTCCAAGGGGCATTAAAACCATCTTGTTAAGCTACTGCGACCTCCACCACTTTTCCAAGGGGCATTGATATTGTCTTTTTATTCCACTGCGACCTCCACCATTCTTCCAAGGGGCATTAAAACCGTCTTGTTAAGCTACTGCGACCTCCACCACTTTTCCAGGGGGAATTAAAACCGTCTTGTTAAGCTACTGCGACCTCCACCACTTTTCGAAGGGGCAATGATATTGTCTTTTTATTCCACTGCGACCTCCACCATTCTTCCAAGTGGCATTAAAACCGTCTTGTTAAGCTACTGCGACCTCCACGTCTCTTCCAAGGGGCATTAAAACCATCTTGTTAAGCTACTGCGACCTCCACCACTTTTCCAAGGGGCATTAAAACCGTCTTGTCAAGCTACTGCGACCTCCACGTCTCTTCCAAGGGGCATTAAAACCGTCTTGTTAAGCTACTGCGACCTCCACCACTTTTCCAAGGGGCATTAAAACCGTCTTGTTAAGCTACTGCGACCTCCACGTCTCTTCCAAGGGGCATTAAAACCGTCTTGTTAAGCTACTGCGACCTCCACGTCTCTTCCAAGGGGCATTAAAACCGTCTTGTTAAGCTACTGCGACCTCCACCACTTTTCCAAGGGGCATTGATATTGTCTTTTTATTGGACTGCGACCTCCACCTTTCTTCCAAGGGGCATTAAAACCGTCTTGTTAAGCTACTGCGACCTCCATGACTCTTCCAAGGGCATTAGAACCGTCTTGTTAAACCACTCTGAACTCCACAGCTCTTCAAGGGGCATTGAAATGTTGTTTTTATTTAACTCTAACCTCCACGACTCTTCCAACGGGCATTGCATTTCCTCCTAATTTTAGTCCACTTTTGCTTTTCAATGCATAGGCGAACACTAAGGGAGACCCACTCCCCAATAATCGGTAGAAGGTTTTTAGTATGCTGTAATCCACGTCTATTTCAAGGGGCATTGCAGTTCCTCACAATTTTTGGAAAGCCTCCCATTCACTTCTTAGGCCAACATTCCACAGGTGACCCAGTTGCTATAAATGGAAAAAACGGTTTAGTTAAGGCCCTGTGACCTCCATGTCACTACCAAGGGGCATTGGAGTGCCTCGAAATTTTTGGTAGGCATTGCACTCACTGTATGCCCTGTAACTGTGTAGCCGAACCGCTCCTTTTGGTACAGAAACATATCCTACAAGACATGTGTGGTTGACTGGCCTGATATTGATGTGAATGGTCCCTGTTCCTCCTGCTCTTTCTCCTTTGCCACCACCTCATCCATCATTCATCACCTGAAGCTTTGTTTTAACGGGAGTCATAGAACAGGGATAGTAGCAGGAAAACATCCAGCAATCCTGGGAGGAGGTAGGATATGCGCCAAAACGCTGACCACCTCAGGCCTAGACCCTACTACATACATGCGCTTGCATTCCAAGAAAACAAAGCAGATGCCAACTTCTATCATCATCATCATGCTCCTCACCTGATGGAGAAGCCAGGGCCCACCGGAGGAGTCTGGTTCTCTGGTGGGCTCGTCCAATGCTGCCCTAAAGCAGGCCAGGCTAAGAAAAGTGTGGGGGAAGTTGACAGGAGAAATAGGGGCGGCTGGGGACCGTTTATGGACACCCGGCCGCCCCCGGGCGGCTGGGGACCGAGTGTGGACACCTGGCCGCCCCCTGGTGTCTGGGGACCGAGCGCGGACACCTGGCCGCCGGGTGGCTGGGGACTGAGTATGGATTCCTCGCTGCCATGAGGTAATGGTCAGCTTCGGCCTCGTCCAAACTAAAAGGCCCCATTTCAAGTGAAAGCTAGCAGTATGGTATTGCAGCCTGAGGGTGGATGGGTGGCAGGCTGCATACTTGCGCTTGCATTGCAAGGAATGGGGGAGGTACAATTGAACACTACCCTGGGACAAGGACTTGCACGGGGATAGTTGCAAGTCTGCATCTTCTGATGCGGCAAGGATCACTTCTTATGGGCACACTTTTAGGCAGTGACCTGGGTGTCAGAGATGCTTCCAGGGGTCTTCCCCATGCTGTTCCCATGTCTTTTCAGTACTGTATGTATGTGTCACACAGCACATGGCCAGATAAGATTGTAAAATGTCAAAATGACATTTCCCGGTGAATGCATTTGTCACGGTTGAAAGCAATACAAAAGTGCAAAAACGCATAACAAATGCTACTTGTGAACATAGCCCAAGGTGTGGAGGAGTATTTTTGTTTTTGGTTATTTATTTTACCTTATACAGAAGTCTTTACCCTGGAAAGGAAGTTCCTTAACATATTTCACAGGAAAACCGTTTCAGTTTCGTTTTTTAACGTTTTATTGTGAGCCCGTAAAAATGGTTTAATACCTCTGACCACGCTGTTGACAGCAGTGACCTGGGGGTCAGAAATGCTTCCTGGGGCGATCCCCATGCTATCCCCATGTCTTTTGAACACTGTCACTATCGTTTTGGGCACTTTTTAGGCTTTCTACAGACTGCCGGAGGTGCCGCCGCAAAAATGCTCGGGTCTCCCATAGACTAACATTGGGCTCGTTGCTCGGGTCGAGCACCCGAGTATCACGGTGAGCTCGGCCCGAGCTTCCAGCACCCGAGCATTTTAGTGCTCGCTCAACACCACTTAAGAGCTGTTTCAGCTTTCTGATTTTTTCGGAATGTGCTTAAGTTGGAAGTGCAGCAATATAGGCCGTATTTTTATTGGATTTTTTCTGTATGTGTCTTTTTTATATGTCTGTATATGTTTGTGTGTGCACATTTCTGCGACCCATATATGTGCAAGTCTGCATGTGTATACATGACTGTGTGTGCGACTGCATGTGCATGACTGTGTGTGCGCATGACTACGTGTGTGACTGCATGTGTGAGTGTGTGACTGCATTTGTTTGTGTTTGACTACATGTGTGAATGCCTGCTGGTGTCTGACTGCATGTATGTGACGCGCCCCCTGGGCCTCTGTTGTGTAGCGTTGCGCACGCGGGGACTACCCGGAGCCGGATCTGATAGGGGTAGTAGTCCTCGTGGCGACGATCCGGTCCGTGCCCAGGGTGTCAAACCAAGTGGCAGAATTTAGTAGAAGATGTTATAGTGTTCGACTACGCCACCCGTTGAATGCGGTTATGAAGCCGCCGCTGCAGGGCAGACCGCTGAGGCCGGTGGTACAGTTGTGCAGCGTGGATAGTATAACCCCCAACGGGAGGGGTATGGCCTCAGGGCAGCGGACGTGGATGATGGGGATAGCAGAATTGCACGCAGGCACCAGGAACCACTCAGAGACGGTGCGGTGTAGTTCAGGGTCTTTACTGGTGGCAAAGGTAGACCCTCCCGGGAGTACTGGCTAGCGATCGGGGCCTGGTCAGTCCGTGAGCAGATAGGATCTCCCCCGGCCAGGCGGAGTTGTAGGCCTCCCCAACTTATTGTACTCTCCCTGGCTACCTTGCTAGAAGCGGGTAAAAGTAGCCCACGTCCCTGAGTGTACCGTGTGGTGCTCACCCGTATGGCCGGTGACTCGGGGCCTTCTGGTAGCCTCCGCTCCACAACGGCGGTGCTGGTCCCTTGCGTGTGACCGTGCCTTCGGGTTTCTTGGCCAGAGGACCTGAAATCCCCTGCCGGTCGGTTTCTGCTGCTGGGTATGGATCAGTCCCCACTGCCTCGGACTCCGTGTCCGGTGAGATCTCTTCAGTCAGGACGAGCTCTATAGCTTCCAGTCTCTGACCCCTTTTATCACTGCTCCCACATAGCTCCTGATCTTGCTCTCCCTGTATCTGCTCCACTCCAGACCAGACTGTGTCTCTGTCTGGGACTCCTCTTCTTCTCCTCTAACCCCGCCTCAGCCCCAGTTTATATAGGGGAAGTTCTTCCCCTCCCAGGACTGGGCAGGAAGTGTTGCATGCTTAGGGTTCCTGACCAGGAGACCTCCCACCTGCTCTCAGACGTAATATTGCTATTACTGTGGTAACCAGACCCCTGGGGTGCCACATATGTGTGACTGCATGTGTGTGTGTATGTATGTGTGTGACTGCATGTGCGTGCCTGCTGGTGTCTGATTGCATGTGTGTGTATAAGACTGCGTGTGTGTACTGTATCTAGGGAACTATGTGGGGGCTCATACTGAATCTAGGAGGCTATTTGGGGGCTCATACTGTATCTAGGAGGCCTTGCGGGGGCTCATACTGTATCTAGGAGGCTATGGGAGCTCATACTGTATCTAGAAGGCTATGCGCGGTCTCATACTGTATCTAGGAGACTATGCGAGTGCTCATACTGTATCTAGGAGGCTATGTGGGGGCTCATACTGTATCTTGGAGGCTATGCGGGGGCTCATACTGTATCTAGGAGGCTATGCGGTGGTTCATACTGTATCTAGGAGGCTATCCGGGGTCTCATGCTGTATATAGGAGACTATGCGAAGGCTCATATTGTATTTAGGAGGCTATATGGGGGCTCATACTGTATATAGGGAGCTATATGAGGGCTCATACTGTATGTAGGAGGCTATATGGGGGTTCATATTGTATATAAGGGATGTCAGCATACTTAATTGCACTCAATATTAAGTCATACAATTAATGTAAAAACATAATTATAATTAATATGTTAATATTAATATTGAGTAGAATTAATTTCAACCTATTGGTTCGGCTTCCACAACAGTCACGGTCTCTCATGTGACCCCTTGGGAAAATGAATCCCCCACCCCTGCTCTAATTTGTATAGCGCTATGTTTTGCATAGTGCTGTACACAAAGGAAGAATCTGCACGGTGTGGTACGCGCTCCACTATCTCTATCTTTTTCCATCTACAAATGTGCACCAGAGCACCTGTATGTTACTCACATGATCTATCACATGATCACTCAAAAAGGGATCAAGTGACATGTCACATGTTATATTGAGTACATGGGGGGGCCCACGCCTTCTAAACTGCCCGGGGCCCTGGCTACTCTTAATCCACCCCTGAGTGTAGTGTGTGTAATAATATACTCACATACTGCCGCTTTCTCTGGGATACAGCACCATTCTGCTCCTCTTCTCTTGTATTAAGTGAAGCCACGCAGGTCAAGTCAGAATGTGACTGGAAATATATAAATTGAATACTAGCAGTCACATGATGGCCCACACTTGCCATCGGCACTGGAGAATCCTGACAACGTGCAATGTGCACACTGAGGATTAAGAAGCCTGCAATCACATAAAGTGACCAGCAGAAACACTCACTCCTGTGTTAGCTAAAATGATGCGAAGTGGTAAAAAAAGAGGAGCCTGCAATTTCAGCTATTAAGCAGAACAAATAACAGAAAAGTCTAACACAAAATACAATTTAAATGGCTGCCAAATATAATGTTGCAGCCAAACCTTACGTACAATCTTCGGTGGCCGCTGAACTTGTATGTCATTTATTTTATTTATGATGACCTCACAGGACTGGTGATCTGCAGAACAGTCACTCCTGTGATAAAACAGACAGGGAATTGTGTTACCTCACAGAAAGAAGTAACTGTGAGCATCTGCAGGGTGGTCAGTATATTCACTGATGTTTCCTCCCCTAGCCAGGAGATGTAGTATCTGCTGACCATGTTCCTGCATAGTTGGACATGGCCATTACACAGTATATAGGAGGAATACATTTATAAGATTATCTCAGCACAGGAACATTTTTTTAAACTCTAATTGTGTAATTTATTATTATTCCAAAATCTATTGATTAATATGTACTTTGTTCATGGGAAAACCCCTTTAACTACCAAGTGCTGATCTGATCTTCTGTATCCTTAAGTTCTGTGGTGGTGATCTCCTGCACTGTCTCCGACTCTTGCAAGTCTCAAGCCCTTGTTATAGCTCTGGATTCTGTATAGTACAGGTAAACTGTTTCCATCAGTGACAAGGTGTCTAAAATATTTCTGCCAACCATTTGTTTTATTGCATGACCTTTTCTGCAGGGTGTGTCCCTGAAGTTCTCTGCGTCATTAATATTCCGCCTTCCATGTCCTGTTATCTGTGCTCAGACTCAAATACAAGCAAGTACTGAATATTGTGACAGAGAAACGTATCCAGCTTGGAAAAACAAGTCCCATCAACTCTTATTCAAGATAAGAACAACTGAGGTTCTATTGCATAAAGGTATATTAATTTGGTCTATATCTGAGGACTGTGTGCTTAAGGCAAAATAATTAATATATATCCATTAGAACAGGGGTGGGCAATTAATGTTCCCAAAGGGCTACATGAGATACTGGCACTGCTGTGAAGGGCTTCACTTAACCCCCTCATTCCTGGGCGATTTTCCATATTTCGTTTTTTCCTCCCCTTCTTCCAAGAGCCATATCTTTTTTTACTTTTCCAGCCATATAGCTATATAAGGGCTTGTTTTTTGTAGAACAAATTGTACTTTTGAATTACATTATTTATTCTCCCACATAGTGTACTGGAAAACTGTAAAAAAATTACATGTGCTGTGAAATTGCAAAAAAAGTGCAATTCCACAATGGTTTTTGGGTTTTGTATATGCCATGTTCAATATATTGTAAAACTGACCTGGCAATATGATTCCCCAGGTCAGTACAATTACGCAGATACTAAACATGTATAGTTTTTTTTTATATTTAAGTGATGAAAAAAAATTCAGAAATATGTAAAAAAATAAAAATTTTTGTTTTTTATCTCCATTTTCCGAGAGCCATAACGTTTTCATTTTTCAGGATCTGGGCCTATGTGAAGGCTTATTTATTGCGCCCTGCGCTGACATATTTATTGATACCATTTTGGGGTAGATACGATATTTCGATCGCCTTTTATTTTATTGCAATGTTGCGGTGACCAAAAAAACATAATTCTGGCATTTTGAGTTTTTTTCTCATAAAGATTTACGATTCAATATTTTGATAGATTGAATATTTCTGATAGCGGTGATACCACATGTGTGTAGTTTTCATTTTTTTATTTGTTTTATTTTTAAGGGGTCAAAATGGGGGAGATTTGAATTTTTGTGTAATTAATAGTCCCCTTAGGAGACTTGAACCTGCGATCGTTCGATCGTCTGTGATATGTATAGCAAAAATCACTATCTCCTATGAACGCTGCCCATGAGCCGCCAAGATAAGCGCTATGTCTGGTGCCAAACCAACACAGCTCATCACCCCAAAAACACCATCCCTACAGTGAAACATAATGTTGGCTTGAAGGAGCTGGTGCAGTTTTGCCTTGAGGAATTGGCAAAAATCCCAATGGCTAGATGTGGAAAGTTCATACAAACTTATCCAAAGTGACTTGCAGCTGTATTTGCTGCAAAAGGAGGCTCTACAATGTACTGACATAAAGGGGGTGAACAGTTATGCACACTGAATTTTTCAGTTATTTTGTCCTATTTGTTAATTTAATATATACAGTACAGACCAAAAGTTTGGACACACCTTCTCATTTAAAGATTTTTCTGTATTTTCATGACTTTGAAAATTGTACATTCACACTGAAGGTATCAAAACTATGAATTAACACAGGTGGAATTATATACTTAACAGAAAAGTGTGAAACAACTGAAAATATGTCTTATATTCTAGGTTCTTCAAAGTAGCCACCTTTTGCTTTGATGACTGCTTTGCACACTCTTGGCATTCTCTTGATGAGCTTCAAGAGGTAGTCACCGGAAATGGTCTTCCAACAATCTTGAAGGAGTTCCCAGAGATGCTTAGCATTTGTTGGCCCTTTTGCCTTCACTCTGCGGTCCAGCATACCCCAAACCATCTCGATTGGGTTCAGGTCTGGTGACTGTGGAGGCCAGGTCATCTGGCGTAGCACCCCATCACTCTCCTTTTTGGTCAAATAGCCCTTACACAGCCTGGAGGTGTGTTTGGGGTCATTGTCCTGTTGAAAAATAAATGATGGTCCAACTAAACGCAAACCGGATGGAATAGCATGCCGCTGCAAGATGCTGTGGTAGCCATGCTGGTCCAGTATGCCTTCAATTTTGAATAAATCTCCAACAGTGTCACCAGCAAAGCACCCCCACACAATCACACCTCCTCCTCCATGCTTCACGGTGGGAACCAGGCATGTAGAGTCCATCTGTTCACCTTTTCTGCGTCGCACAAAGACACGGTGGTTGGAATAAAAGATATCAAATTTGGACTCATCAGACCAAAGCACAGATTTCCACTGGTCTAATGTCCATTCCTTGTGTTCTTTAGCCCAAACAAGTCTCTTCTGCTTGTTGCCTGTCCTTAGCAGTGGTTTCCTAGCAGCTATTTTACCATGAAGACCTGCCGCACAAAGTCTCCTCTTAACAGTTGTTGTAGATATATGTCTGCTTATAGAACTCTGTGTGGCATTGACCTGGTCTCTAATCTGAGCTGCTGTTAACCTGCAATTTCTGAGGCTGGTGACTCGGATAAACTTATCCTCAGAAGCAGAGGTGACTCTTGGTCTTTCTTTCCTGGGGCGGTCCTCTTGTGAGACACTTTCTTTGTAGCGCTTGATGGTTTTTGCAACTGCACATGGGGACACATTCAAAGTTTGCCCAATTTTTCGGACTGACTGACCTTCATTTCTTAAAGTAATGATGGCCACTCGTTTTTCTTTACTTAGCTGCTTTTTTATTGCCATAATACAAATTCTAACAGTGTATTCAGTAGGACTATCAGCTGTGTATCCACCAGACTTCTGCACAACACAACTGATGGTCCTAACCCCATTTATAAGGCAAGAAATCCCACTTATTAAACCTGACAGGGCACACCTGTGAAGTGAAAACCATTTCCGGTTTCTACCTCTTGAAGCTCATCAAGAGAATGCCAAGAGTGTGCAAAGCAGTCATCAAAGCAAAAGGTGGCTACTTTGAAGAACCTAGAATGTCATAGTTTTGATGCCTTGAATGTGAATGTACAATTTTTATAGTCATGAAAAAAAAGAAAAATCTTTAATCACATGCAAGAACAGAAGGAAAGGCAGCACTCACCCAGTCTTCTTTAAAACGTTCCTGTAATTTAGTGTGCAAAGCATTTCAGCGTGCAGCATTGGACTGAGACCCCGAAGGATATGCGGGGGGAGAGGAAAAAAGGGACAACGGCCGTTTTGCTGCCTTCCGGCGCTTCAACGGGTCCAAAGTAAGTGACACACCTGTTCACTTCCTTTTAAACCAATACAAACACATGTGTGAATAAATTAAAACATAATGATATACATAAAAACATTTTCCATCATTAAGCTGAAAAAACATTATAACATGAAGCAAACGAGTAAATAGCGGTATCATAAGAAAACTGACAGATCTACCTTCTCATTCAACCCTAATGGGCCCTGGGCTTCAGAATTTAATATCCATCTAGCCTCATGTTGCAATAGTATTTTTTTGCGGTCTCCTCTTTCCCTTGGCAGTCTAACATGTTCTAACCCTGCAAAACGTAACACAGTCGGGTCGGCATTATGGCATTCAGAGATATGTTGAATTAATCTAGGGGAACCTTTCTTTGATACTATAGAATTATAGTGTTCCCTGAACCAAATAAATAAAGGTCTGATAGTTTTGCCAATATAATAAAACTGGCAGGGACATGTAATTATGTAAACTACATAATTCGTTCTACAAGAAATAAAATCCTTGACTGTGTGTGTTAAAGGTCCTATTCTAAAAGATTTATCGATTCTATGTAATTTACAAAAGGAGCAATGCCCACACTTAAAGTTCCCCTTTGGAGTACCACTTTCTAACCAGTTAACAGAATCCTCTTGGAATCTGTTGTGCACCAGGATGTCTCCCTGATTGCAGCTCCGTCTATAGGAAACAATTGTTTTTTTGCTGGCTCTTTCAGTCAGATCTTTGTCACTCTCCAGAAGGTGCCAATTATTGTTAATAGCTTTTTTAATTATATCTGACATCGGACTAAATTTGAAAGTTAGAATGAATTTTTGATCTTCTTTTTTGGACACTCTTTTTTGTCCTTTTAATAATTCTTTTTGAGTTTTTTTATCGGCTTTAGCGCAAGCTGAATTTACTTCTTGAATGGGATAACCTCTATCAAGAAATGTTTTTGACAGGTCATCTGATTGTTCTTCAAATTTTTTATTAGAGTTATTAATTTTTCGAAGTCTTAAAAATTGACTGTAAGGCAGTCCACGTTTTGCATGATACGGATGATAACTATTAAAATGTAATAACATATTAGTGGCAGTGTCTTTCCGAAACGATTCTGTCACAATAGTACCTTCCTGAATGGATACATGCACGTCTAAAATATTTAACACATGACCTCCGAAAGTAGAGGTGAACCTCATATTTTCTAAATTCTCTGAATTAAGAAGAGTCACAAATTCTTCAAATTGCACTCTTGTCCAAGCCCATACCAAGAAAATGTCATCCACATATCTGTGGTATGCCTTAATATATCTCAGGTAAGGATTAACACCACTCAGAATAAATGTTTCTTCCAAGACAGCTAAAAATAAGTTACCGAAGGTACAAGCGACGGGCGTACCCATTGCAGTGCCTGTTGTTTGTGTATACCATTCATTCCCAAATTTGAAAGCATTATGGATGAGTATAAATGAGAGGCTGTTTTTTACAAAATCTATATAACTCGTTTCATTGCCAGCTTTTTCCAGGATTATACCAATCGCCTGTACACCCGCATGCTGAGGGATGCGCGTGTACTGGCTTTCAACGTCAAGGGATGCTAACGACCAATCGTCTTGCCATTCAATCTCCTGCAAGATGTTTAAAAAATCTCCTGTATCTTTTACATATGAAGGTATCTCTTTTAATAATGGTTTCAATAACCAATCTATATATTTTAATAGAGGTTCTGTGAGGGAGCCTATCCCCGAGATTATCGGGCGTCCCGGGGGCTTATGTGAATTTTTATGGACTTTAGGCAAATAGTACCAATGCGGTTTGCATGGAAAGTCTGGTAATAGTTTATCAGCTTTTTTTGATAAAGTACCATTATCAATAGCCCTCCTCAATAATGAACGTAACTGCTCTTTATATTTGTGCGGTGGGTCCCCTGACAATTTTTTATAAGTATTTTCATCTGATAACTGTCTCAGAGCCTCCCTTAAATAATCTGATTTTTTTAGTAGAACTATATTTCCCCCTTTATCTGCTTTACGGAATATCACATCATTCCAGTTTCTTAATTCTTTTATAGCCTCTTTCTCTCTTATGGTTAAATTGTCTACCGGTTTTTTTATAGATCAATGCTTGTACATCTGTAATAACTTTCTCTTGGAACAGATCAATCACGTTGCCTGGATTCACTGGTGGGACAAAGGTGGATTTGATACCACCTGTGAATGGTGTGTATTGTGCAGATGCAGGGCTTTTATTATTTGTGGAAGCGGGATCGTTCAGACTAAGTAGCAACTCTACTTCCTCTCGTGGTATGTGATCTTGAGCTAACGTACTAAATCCAAATTTATCAATAGTGGTGGGAATTTCACCTATAGCGGGGATTATTGTGCTGTGATCTTTATTTATAAACAATTTGTGCAAATGCATTTTTCGCGTGGATTTATAAAGATCTATTTTAAAGTCTGTTAAATCGAACTGTTCAGGGATTCAAAAATTAAAACCCTTTTTTAGTATGTTCAGATGATCAGAAGATAGTGTCCGGTCTCTTAAATTAATGATTTCATTATTCACAATATTTGTGTCTGTTATTTCCTCCAGGAAACTTGCTTGCGTTCCGTGCCACCTACTGACATGTTTCTTCCTCCTTTTCCAATGTTTCCCTCCTCTCCGGATCCGCTTGGAGGGGGATTGAAGCTTTTTGAACCAGATTCTAATTGTGCTATATCCATACATTCCATCCGATGATTTTCCTCAATCCCACTTGAATCTGAGTCAGTGGTCCAACCATCATAATACATTCTTCTCTTCTTCCTGAAATTGATATTAAAAAATCTGCGTGTTCTGAACGTCTTCTTATTTGTGTTTTGCAAATTTTTATTCCATTTAAATACCATATTCGCTTCATAGTCCTTTTTATCTCTGAGGAATTTTTGTTTTTTCCTCTGTTTTATGTCTGCTTGCAGGGGAACTAATTTCTTATCAAGTTTGGTCAGAAAGGTTTTCATTTGGTTTTCCATAAATCTAGAAGCAAGTTCTGATTTAGCTTTATCTAAAAGTGTGGTGATATTAATTAGTTCTTGCTCATTTCTGGCCAAAATTAGTTTTAGCAATTCTAGGGAACAGTTCAGATGTGCCTTTTCCCATTCTCTCTGGAAGGTTTCATCTTCTTTAAACTGGGAAATCTCCTTATAGACTCGGAGTCCTCGTGGAACTCTGTCTGAGTCAATATAAGATTTTAGGGATTTAACTGTCCAAAACAGTCTTATTTCCTTTTCCGCTAGAGAAGTCATCTTTGATTCTAGAGATTTACTGCCAATAATCTCTAATTCATCTTTATTATTGCATTCAGCAAAAAAACTCCCCCGCATTCTCACGTCCAGCTGACAAACCACTAGAAACGAAAGAAGTTTCTGAGTCCATGGTGAAAAAAAAGCATTAAGGATTTTACCTTTAGAATATGCTCTTTAACAATACAGGGTGTGCCTGTTTCAAAGTCCAAGGTCAGTCAGTTCAAATGCAAAAGAAACATTCTGGCACCACGCTGTTTTTTCAAAGGATCAATCACCAGGGCATAATTCAGACTGTGCTTCAAGACTTAAACGGTGGTGCACATCCAAGAAATATTTCAATCACAAGCAAGAATAGAAGGAAAGGCAGCACTCACCCAGTCTTCTTTAAAACGTTCCTTTATTTTTGTGTGCGAAGCATTTCAGCGTGCAGCATTGGACTGAGACCCCGAAGGGTATGCGGGAGAGAGGAAAAAAGGGACAACGGCCGTTTCGCTGCCTTCCGGCGCTTCAATGGGTCCAAAGTAAGTGACACACCTGTTCACTTCCTTTTAAACCAATACAAACATGACTCGCCCCCTGGGCCGTGGGGCACCCGGAACCGGGCTTCTATGCAATGATGGGGGTAGTAGTGGCAACCCGATCCCATGGCTCAGGGTGGTCAGACCAAATTGTGGCAGTCTATTTGTCAGTGTTTTGAATGTCCGACTACGCCACCCGTGGATTGCGGTCAGGGATGACTGCCGCTGCAAGGCAGACCGCTGAGGCTGATGTTGGTGTGCAGCACAGGGGTCGGATAACTCCCCACGGGTAGAGTGTAGCCTCAGGGTAGCGTATGTGAATGCTGGGGGTGATACTGCGGCCTGCACTAATAAGAGTTCAGAGTCCGCTTCAAACAGTCCAGGGTCTTTATTGTAGGTATTACTACTGACCCAACAGGAGTACCGGGTAGGAATGGGCCTGGGTGTCTGAGAGCATTCGGGCGAGCCCCACTGGTCAGGGTGAGTGTGAAGGCCTACAGTTCTCTCTCTGCCCTTGCTGACTATCCCCCTTTTCATGGTGTAATAGCCCACGTCCCTGAGCCGGCTGTGTACTTTGCCTGTATGGCTTGCGACTCGGGCCTTAGGTACCTTTTGCTTCTCCGTGCTGTACTGGTCCCTCTGTGTGGCGGAGCCTCCAGGCTTCTTAGGCCAAGGGACCTGAAATCCCTCGCGGGTTGGTTCTCTGCTGCTGGGCTTGCAACCCTGACAGCCTCGGACCCCAATGTCCGGTAGTGTAGTTCTCTCAGCCAGGACCGGCTCTCGTCGCCTCTGTCCCTGGCTCGCGGCTTCTCCACTGCCTCACGGACTCCTTGGCTACAGCTGAACTGTCCCTCCTTCTCTGGGACTAGTCTCAGTCCTGAGCTAGGTCGTCCAGTTCTCTCTAACCCTGCCCCCAGTACCAGCTTTTATAGGGGCAGCCAGCTCCCCCTACTGGCCTGGGACAGGAGGTGCTGTATGCTAATTGTCCCTGACCAAGGAACCTCCCTCCTGCTCTCAGACACAGCCTTTAATATTTGTGGCATCCAGGCCTGGGGTGACACATTCCCCCCTAGTAAAATTTAGTACTCCGGGACTAAACAGGAAACACAAATATAGGGTATAAATAACAACATAACATATATACAAGTACATTTTGTCCTTAAGGTCACGGCTCTTCCGTGACCGGGTGTCCATATCACCCAACAAGGTGAAGTTTTCCACAGTGTGGGGACCTGTCCATATAAACCCCAAGTTCCTGGCCTTGGGCGTGGCGGCAAGGCTGAGCTACCTACTTTGGACCACAAGAGGGCCAGGCCGGACAGGTTTTTCTTCCGTGGTCATCTTCGAAAGAGGGCACCAGGTGCAACTATCTACATGGTAGTTCCGGTTATTCACAGTCCATTGTATCTAGGGAAACTGGAAAAACATTATTAATAACCAGGGTACAAACATAAAACATTAAATATATACACTGTGCATTTAGATCTTCCAGCGAGCTGGTATTTGACCCTAGTGCTCCGGGTTGACCTGCGTAACCCACTGTCTGGTGGTGGTCTAACCTGGCTTTCCCCACTAGCAATTAGGGTACAGCTACTAGCTGGGTTTACAGGCAGGGCAGGCAGCTGTCTACGGGTCATTTGGTTTACCGCAGTCATGGCAGGCTCACTGTCAGCAGAGGGTTGACTCTCCTGGGCTGCTGGCATGGGTTCTTCTGCCTCCGGGGCTGCTTGTTCTTCTTGTTCTTCCTGCTCTCCTGTAGGCTCCTGCTGGGTAGGTTGAAGGAAGTGTAGGACGGGTACCACTATGGCATCGTTTATCCGAGTCCAGGGTTCAAGGTCATCTTGATCTTCACTTGGACTCTGTAGTTGCTCGGGGCACCGTTTTAGGTGGCCTCTGGAGACAGTGCTAGTAGTTTCTCCTCCATCCTTGGTAATTACACATACCTTCGGGTTGTTGTGGTTGGACGGCAGTATTGTGTACGGATCGCTCTCCCACTGGTCATCTTGCTTGTGAAGCCTTCTCTTCCGCTTCAGGACCTGCTCTCCAGGTTCCAGGGGACCAGCAGGGGCGTGTTGGTTGAAGAGCCTCTCTTGCTTTTCTCTCGCTTGAGCCAGACTCCTCTCTACACTCTCCTGTACCTTCTTGTACTGTAGCCGCCGTTCCGTATCCCAGTCCGCATCTGGGGAGGTGTCCTCGGGTGTCAGGACTCCCATCTCCAGGTCCATAGGCAGCTTACCTGGTCTTTCTCGCATCAGGTAAGCCGGGGTGCAGTTTGTAGCATTCACCGGGATATGGTTGTACAAGTCTATCAGGTTTGGCAGCTTCTTCGGCCATAGGCTGCGTTCTTCCAGGGGCAACGTCTTGAGGAGATCAATGACGATATTGTTCATTTTCTCACACAGCCCGTTGGTTTGCGGGTGGTAAGGCGTTGTCCGAATCTTCCTACAGCCGTAGAGGTTGCAGAACTCCTGGAAGACTTCCGCCTCAAACGCTGGACCTTGATCTGTCAAGACCTGTTCCGGATACCCGTGTGGACTGCAGAAGTGTTGTTGGAAGGCTCTGGCCGCCGTTTGGGCCGTCAAGTCTTTAACCGGGACCACCACCAAGAACCGGGAGTAATGGTCCACAATCGTGAGGGCATAGATGTAGCTGGACCGGCTTGGAGCCAACTTCACATGGTCCAGAGCTACCAGCTCAAGAGGCTGCCTGGTGACGATGGGCCTCAAGGGTGTCTTCTGGCTGGTACGGTCGTTCCTTCTGAGGTGACATGGGCCGCAGTCCCTGCACCACTTCTCGATGACCCCTCTCATACCGATCCAGGAGAACCGCTCTCTCAGTAGGAACTCCAGTTTCTTCCACCCGAAGTGTCCCGCTCTGTCATGGTAGGCCTCCAGGACCATTGCTGCATCCCGTCTCGGGACCACTACCTGCCAGGTCAGCTCGTGCGTCCGGTGGTTGACAAGCCTTCTGCACAGCTTACCTTCGTAGAGGAATAGCCTGCTTTTCTCCTTCCATAACTGCTTGGCTTACTCTGGAGCGTCCGGGCCAGGGCTAGCGTCTGCCTGGGTTAACATGTCTTTCACCAGGTGAGTTGTAGGGTCACTATCTTGCATTTCAGCCCAGCTGTGGTGGGGTAAGGGGTTGAACATGACGGTAGTTAGGTCTTTGTCTCTTACCTGGTGAGAATACTGAGTGGCCCCATACCGGTGCAACGCAGGGAGCTCTACTTCCTCCAGCTCTTCCGAGCCTTCTTCTCCTTCAGGTAGGTGGGGCATTCTTGATAGGGTGTCTGCGTTGGCTCTGCCTGCCCGGTATTTGATTGTGAAGTCATAATTTGATAGCCGGTCCATCCACCGCTGTTCTAGGGCACCAAGTCTTGCATTGTCCAGGTGTGTCAATGGGTTGTTGTCCGTGTACACAATGAACTTTGCGGAGGCCAGGTAATGTTTAAACCGTTCTGTGACGGCCCACACCACTGCCAAGAATTCTAGCTTCAAGGAGCTGTAATTCTCCGGGTTCCTTTCAGTGGGCCTCAGCTTCCGGCTGGCGTACACGATCACCCTTTCTCTGCCCTGTTGGTTTTGGGACAGTACGGCTCCTAGCCCCACATTACTGGCGTCTGTGTGGAGGATAAAAGGCTGGCCATAATCGGGGTAGGCCAGGATCTCATACCCCGTGAGGGCCACCTTCAACTGGCGGAAGGACTACTCTTCCGGCTTGTCCCACTTGAAGGGTGGCTTTTGGCTTCTGGTCTTGGATTGCCCTATCAGGAGTAGAGATGAGCGGTGTTCGACTAGAACTGTTCGCCAATCTCAAATTCGAGCTGTTTTGGGCGGTGTTCGAGTTGTTCGACGAACCCGAACGATTTGCAAAAAATTTGGCTGTTCGAGGTTGTGATCGATAACTGTTCGTGCACCAAAAGCGTGTCCTGCATGTCTGGCGCTATTTAGAGCACCAATCATGCAGGGATTGTCTGCCACTCACTGTAATGCCACAGCCATGGTGGTTGTGGCATTACAGTGATTGCCCAAATCGATGGGAACAGTGCTCACAGTGAAACATGAAAAGCCGGCAATTCAGCAGCGGCATACACCGGTACCCGACAATATAGAACAGAAAGAATAGAGCATCACACATAGATTAGATAGATATAAACATGTCAGCCACATATATACGAAGTACAGTGACAGTGTTGCTTACTGTACTTGTCATTTAGCGTAAAGGATTTATCAAAAAAAATAATAGTGTTTTCATGCACTGTCTCTTTAAAAAAGTCGGCCGGCAATTCAGCAGCGGTACCCGACAATTTATAACAGACAGAATAGAGCTTCACACATAGATTAGATAGATAGAAACATGTCAGTCACATATATATGAAGTACAGTGATAGTGTTGGTTACTGTACTTGTCATTTAGTATTAAAATAAAGGATTTATTATTAAAAAAATTGGCGTGGGGTTCCCCTTAATTTTAGGCTCTAGCGGAGGTTAAGCAGACGGCTGGGGCAGATGTTTGAAGCCTGGGAAGGGGGTAATACCCACGGAGCTTCCCAGGCTACTAATATCAGCCCCCAGCTGAATACATA
Source organism: Phyllobates terribilis (assembly GCF_046119375.1). Lineage (NCBI taxonomy): Eukaryota > Metazoa > Chordata > Amphibia > Anura > Dendrobatidae > Phyllobates > Phyllobates terribilis. The sequence goes on from NW_027362769.1 coordinate 82,567,564, forward strand.
GCCTTTACTAGCTATTAAAATGGGGGACCCTCCACAAAAAATGACGTGGGGTCCCCCCTAATTTAATAGCTAGCAAAGGCTAGGCAGACAGCTGGGGGCTGATATTAATAGCCCAGGAAGGGAGCCATGAATATTGGCCCCCTCCCAGGCTAGAAACACCAGCCGTCAGCCGCCCCAGAAATGGCGCATCCATAGGATGCGCCAATTCTGGCACTTAGCCTCGCTCTTCCACGCTGCCCTGGTGCGGTGGCAGGGGGTAATAGGGTTGGGGTTGATGTCAGCTTATAATGCCAGCTGACATCAAGCCCAGGTTAGTAATGGAGAGGCGTCTATAAGACACCCCCATTACTAACCCCATAGTCAAAGTTAAAAAAAACACAAACACCCAGAATAAAGTCCTTTAATTGAAATAAAGACACAGTCCTTTATTGTTCTAAATTAAACCATACTTACCATCACGCCCATTCCAGCTGAAGCCAACGATCTCCTGCAATAAAAGAAAAATAATAAACCAACCTCATCCTTACCTTTCCATGGTTCCCACGACAGCTTCAGCTCTGCTACATCGAGATGACAGGCTGGACCGCAGCAGAACGCTGCCATCCAGCCTCTCATCCCGCAGACACTGAGAAGCGCAGGCTTGCTTGCGCTGCTCAGCGTCTCTCTGTGACGACATCCAGATGAGCCGAGTTCATGTCCAATGAACTCAGCTCACCTCCTGCACGTCACTGACAGCGTGGGAGAATTCTCCTGCACTCAGCGCTTCAGCGGGAGAATTCTCCCGCTGAAGCGCTGAGTGCAGGAGAATTTTCCCACGCTGTCAGTGACGTGCATAAGGTGAGCTCATGTCCAATGAACTCAGCTCACCTCCTGCACGTCACTGACAGCGTGGGAGAATTCTCCTGCACTCAGCGCTTCAGTGTGAGAATTCTCCCACGCTGAAGCGCTGAGTGCAGGAGAATTTTCCCACGCTGTCAGTGACGTGCATGAGGTGAGCCGAGTTCATTGGACAATAACTCGGCTTATCTGGATGCCCTCACAGAGAGACACTGTGGAGCGCAAGCAAGCCTGCGCTTCTCAGTGTCTGCGGGATGACAGGCTGGATGGCAGCGTTCTGCTGCGGTCCAGCCTGTCATCTCGATGAAGCAGAGCTGAAGCTGTCATGGGAACCATGGAAAGGTAAGGATGATGTTGCTTTATTATTTTTCTTTTATTTCAGGAGATCGTTGGCTTCAGCTGGAATGGGCGTGATGGTAAGTATGGTTTAATTTAGAACAATAAAGAATTGTGTGTTTATTTCAATTAAAGGACTTTTTTCTGGGTGTTGTGTTTTTTTTAAATACTTTACTAGAAATTCATGGTGGTCATGTCTAATACTGGCGTGACCCCATGAATTTCGGGCTTAGGGCCAGCTGATAATGCCAAGCTGGCCCTAACCCCTTTATTACCCAGTGAGCCACCGCATCAGGGCCCTGGATGAGTTGGGTACAGCGCCAGAAGATGGCGCTTCTATGAACGCGCCATTTTCCGGGGTGGCTGCGGACTGCAATTTGCAGCGGGGGTGGCCCAGAAAGCTTGGGCCTCCCTGCGCTGCGGATTCCAGCCCCCAGCTGCCTAGTTGTACCTGGCTGGACACAAAAACAGGGCGAAGCCCCACGTCAATTTTCTTTAAATTATTTCATGAAATAATTAAGAAAAAAAGGGCTTCCCTATATTGTTGTGTCCGGCCAGGTACAAATAGGCAGCTGGTGGTTGGGGGCAGCCCGTTCCTGCCTGCTGTACCTGGCTGGACACAAATATAGTGCGAAGCCCCACGTCAATTTTTTTTAAATTATTTCATGAATTTCCTGAAATAATTTAAAAAAATTGAAGTGGGGCTTCGCACTATATTAGTGTCCAGCCAGGTACAGCAGGCAGGAACGGGCTGCCCCCATCCACCAGCTGCCTATTTGTACCTGGCCGGACACAACAATATAGGGAAGCCCTTTTTTTCTTAATTATTTTATGAATTTCATGAAATAATTAAAAAAAATTGAAGTGGGGCTTCGCACTATATTTGTGTCCAGCCAGGTACAGCAGGCAGGAACGGGCTGCCCCCAACCACCAGCTGCCTATTTGTACCTGGCCGGACACAACAATATAGGGAAGGCCTTTTTTTCTTAATTATTTCATGAATTTCATGAAATAATTAAAAAAAAAGTACGTGGGGCTTCGCCCTATTTTTGTGTCCAGCCAGGTACAACTAGGCAGCTGGGGGCTGGAATCTGCAGCGCAGGGAGGCCCAAGCTTTCTGGGCCCCCCCCGCTACAAATTGCAGTCCGCAGCCACCCCGGAAAATGGCGCGTTCATAGAAGCGCCATCTTCTGGCGCTGTACCCAACTCATCCAGGGCCCTGGTGCGGTGGCTCACTGGGTAATAAAGGGGTTAGGGCCAGCTTGGTATTATCAGCTGGCCCCAAGCCCAAAATTCATGGGGTCACGCCAGTATTAGACATGACCGCCATGAATTTCTAGTAAAGTATTTAAAAAAAACACAACACCCAGAATAAAGTCCTTTAATTGAAATAAAGACACAATTCTTTATTGTTCTAAATTAAACCATACTTATCATCACACCCATTCCAGCTGAAGCCAACGATCTCCTGCAATAAAAGAAAAATAATAAACCAACCTCATCCTTACCTTTCCATGGTTCCCACGACAGCTTCAGCTCTGCTACATCGAGATGACTGGCTGGACCGCAGCAGAACGCTGCCATCCAGTCTGTCATCCCGCAGACACTGAGAAGCGCAGGCTTGCTTGCGCTCCTCACTGTCTCGCTGTGACGGCATCCAGATGAGCCGAGGTCATGTCCAATGAACTCGGCTCACCTCATGCACGTCACTGACAGCGTGGGAAAATTCTCACGCTGAAGTGCTGAGTGCAGGAGAATTCTCCCACGCTGTCAGTGATGTGCATGAGGTGAGCTCATGTCCAATGAACTCAGCTCACCTCCTGCATGTCACTGACAGCGTGGGAAAATTCTCCTGCACTCAGCGCTTCAGCGTGGGAGAATTCTCACGCTGAAGCGCTGAGTGCAGGAGAATTCTCCCACGCTGTCAGTGACGTGCAGGAGGTGAGCTGAGTTCATTGGACATGAGCTCACCTTATGCACGTCACTGACAGCGTGGGAGAATTCTCCTGCACTCACCGCTTCAGCGTGAGAATTTTCCCACGCTGTCAGTGACGTGCATGAGGTGAGCCGAGTACATTGGACATGAACTCGGCTCATCTGGATGTCGTCACAGAGAGACGCTGAGCAGCGCAAGCAAGCCTGCGCTTCTCAGTGTCTGCGGGATGAGAGGCTGGATGGCAGCGTTCTGCTGCGGTCCAGCCAGTCATCTCGATGTAGCAGAGCTGAAGCTGTCGTGGGAACCATGGAAAGGTAAGGATGAGGTTGCTTTATTATTTTTCTTTTATTGCAGGAGATCGTTGGCTTCAGCTGGAATGGGCGTGACGGTAAGTATGGTTTAATTTAGAACAATAAAGGATTGTGTCTTTATTTCAATTAAAGGACTTTATTCTGGGTGTTTGTGTTTTTTTTAACTTTGACTATGGGGTTAGTAATGGGGGTGTCTTATAGACGCCTCTCCATTACTAACCTGGGCTTGATGTCAGCTGGCATTATAAGCTGACATCAACCCCAACCCTATTACCCCCTGCCACCGCACCAGGGCAGCGTGGAAGAGCGAGGCTAAGTGCCAGAATTGGCGCATCCTATGAATGCGCCATTTCTGGGGCGGCTGACGGCTGGTGTTTCTAGCCTGGGAGGGGGCCAATATTCATGGTTCCCTTCCTGGGCTATTAATATCAGCCCCCAGCTGTCTGCCTAGCCTTTGCTAGCTATTAAATTAGGGGGGACCCCACGTCATTTTTTTGGGGGGGTCCCCCATTTTAATAGCTAGTAAAGGCTATGTATTCAGCTGAGGGCTGATATTAGTAGCCTGGGAAGCTCCGTGGGTATTACCCCCTTCCCAGGCTTCAAACATCTGCCCCAGCCGTCTGCTTAACCTCCGCTAGAGCCTAAAATTAAGGGGAACCCCACGCCAATTTTTTTAATAATAAATCCTTTATTTTAATACTAAATGACAAGTACAGTAACCAACACTATCACTGTACTTCATATATATGTGACTGACATGTTTCTATCTATCTAATCTATGTGTGAAGCTCTATTCTGTCTGTTATAAATTGTCGGGTACCGCTGCTGAATTGCCGGCCGGCTTTTTTAAAGAGACAGTGCATGAAAACACTATTATTTTTTTAAATAAATCCTTTACACTAAATGACAAGTACAGTAAGCAACACTATCACTGTACTTATTATATATGTGACTGACATGTTTCTATCTATCTAATCTATGTGTGAAGCTCTATTCTTTCTGTTCTAAATTGTCGGGTACAGATGCTGAATTGCCGGCCGGCTTTTTTAAAGAGACGGTGCATGAAAACACTAATATTTTTTTTAATAAATCCTTTACACTAAATGACAAGTGCAGTAACCAACACTGTCACTGTGCTTCTTATATGTGTGACTGACATGTTTCTATCTATCTAATCTATGTGTGATGCTCTATTCCTTCTTGTCTAAATTGTCGGGTACCGGTGTATGCCGCTGCTGAATTTGCCGGCCGGCTTTTTTAAAGAGAGTGTCTTCTGAGCAGTTTGTCAGCTTTTGGACACCTTTGCAGGTGTTTTCTATGTGTTTCTATGTGTTTTTGTTTGCCTGCCATTGGTTTTAACGGTGTTCGACGGTGTTCTAAGGTGTTCGACGAACAGTTCGACGAACAGTTCCTCGAACATCCCGGTGTTCGACGAACCGAACCGAACCCGAACACTACGGGGGTGGCTCAACACTAATCAGGAGGTCCTGCATAGGGGCTGCCATCTTAGTGAACCCGGGGATGAACCTTCAGTAGTAGCCGACCAACCCGAGGAACTGCCTCACTTCTTTGATGTTTGAGGGGCTTGGCCAGTTCTTGATTGCTGTAACCTTGTCGGGGTTGGGGGCTACTCCCTCAGCACTCACCACGTGCCCTAGGTACTGTACCTTCAGTTTTAACAGGTGACACTTTGAGGGCTTCACTTTCAGGTCATAGCCTTCCAGGGCTTCGAACACCTCGGCCAGGTGCTTTAGATGGTCCTCGTAAGTCTTCGAATAGACAATCACGTCGTCCAGGTAAAGTAGGACCGTCTCGAAGTTTCGGTGCCCTAGACAGCATTCCATCAGCCTCTGGAAGGTCCCGGGTGCATTGCAGAGCCCGAATGGCATACAGTTGAATTCACTCAATCCCATTGGGGTGGTGAAGGCGGTCTTCTCCTTGTCAGCCTCTGCCACAGGAACCTGCCAGTACCCGCTAGTAAGGTCCAAAGTAGAAAAGAAGTTAGCTGATTTTAGTGCGGCCAAAGACTCCTCTATCCTAGGTAATGGGTACGCGTCTTTATGGGTGATACGATTGATTTGTCTATGGTTCACGCACATTCTCATGGTACCGTCTTTCTTTTTTACCAGAACCAAGGGGGCTGCCCAGGGGCTACAGCTGTCTCTAATGACCCCGGCTTCTTTCATTTCTCTCAGCATGCCCTTTGCGTTCTGATAATTTGCAGGGGGTACAGGTCTGTATCTCTCTTTTATTGGTGGGTGGCTCCCCGTGGGGATGTGGTGTTCTACCCCTTTCACCCTGCCGAAGTCTAGCGAGTGCTTACTAAAGATTCTCTCGTACTTCTGAACCACCCGGTAGACTCCTTGTTTTTGGTGCAAGGGAGTGGAGTCAGCACCCACGTGGAGTTTCTGGCACCAGTCCTCCTTAGGTTTCTGGGAGCCATTACCCTCTGCCTGGGGAGATGGAGGCAAGGGTTCCACGGCCCTGACAGCATTGTGCTCAACAGTATACAATTTGGCTAGTGTAGCGTACTGGGGCAAGTGTCCTTCCCTTTCCCCGATGTTTAAGATCCGGACAGGCACCCTTCCATGGTGGACATCAACCACCCCCCGGGCTGTCAAAATGGTGGGCCTGCTGTCTGAGTACACGGGTTCTACCATGGCTTGGTAGTCTCTCCCTCTTAACCCGATTTCAGTACGACACCAGATCATCATTTCACTTTTGGGAGGCATGGCAATGGGGAACGGGTCGCTCATCCTCACGCTACCGATCTCACCACCAGACAGTTCTACCTGTTGCCGTCTCATCAGGGCTCTTATCTCTTTCTGGAGGACCCTCTGTTGGCTGGAGCTCGCATTCATCGCCACCTGCTGCAAAATTACAATCACTTCTGAAAGACAATTTTCAATCACGTTAGTACCCAAGATTATTTTAGGGTGACTTTCTCGACGGTCAATGTCCACAATGATCACTCCCTGTGCCCGCAGTTCAACTTTACCAATCTTAATGGTCATCTCTCTGAACCCCACCTGCGGCACGGGCTGGCCATTGTTGGCGATGATGCTTAAGTCATCGTCTGGATAACGGGTTATATCCGCGTCACTCCAGTACCGCTTGAAAAGTACGTAGGGGATGGTAGTCACTTGAGACCCGGTGTCCAGCAGTGCACTCATGGGGATACCGTCCAGCACTACGGGTAAGACCGGGCGTCCCCCCACGTACTTATCGCGCGAATTAGATGGGCCTGATGACCTTATGCCTGGGGGTTGGCCCTCTGCCCCAGGTCGGACCCATTTAAAGTACAGTACCTGGCTATGTGTCCTGGCTGGCTACAACGGCGGCAAATCGGCTGTCCATCCTCGGTGTAACGGTCGGCGGGCCTCCCTTTGAATGACGGGATCCTCCTCTGTCGACGCCACGGGACATCCTCTGGACTGGAAGCCAGCTTGATTGGTCTTGACGGTTCCATCTGCAACGACTGTACGGTCCTGGTCAGTGCCGCCACACTCTTTATTTCTTGGACCTGATGGTGCAGGTTTGCAGGCTGGGATGGATTTAGGGCATGTGCATCAGCCCCCACAAGGTCTGCGGGGTAGGGCGCCGCCCCCTGGTGGTAAGTGATGGCAGGGCGCCGGGAAGCTACAGCGCCACCAGGTGCGGGTTCTCGGAGCACCCGGATGGCCCTATCCTTGAACTGCGTGAAAGTCAAATCGGGGTTCTGTAGGGCCATGAGGCGCAGCTGGGTTCTGTGGGCGCTGGACAGCAGACCTTCTATGAACTGGTCAGTCAACAGTTTATCGGTGTCCTGCACGCTGCCAGGGTCAGCTTGCTTGATTGCTCCCAGAGCTTCTTGCAGGTTCAAGGCATAGTCTCTGTACTATCTTGGGCTCGCTGCTTACAGCCATAGAACCACATTTTGATTTCTTCTCAGGTACGGGCGTCAAAGGTACCCCGCAGTCGGGTCAGAATGTCCTTTACAGTCCTTTTCTCCTCATCTGACCATGATTTCACTTCCCGCTGGGCTGCACAGGTTAGCTGCCCCGTCAGAATGCTCACTTTCTGTTCTTCTGTCAGGGGATAAACTTTAAATAAACTGTGCAGTCTTTCCTTAAAGTCAGTTAATGTATGGGATTCCCCTGAGTATTGGGGCAGCCAGGCCGCTCCGGGGATGTAGGGCATGGAGAACGGCATCACCGCAGCTGCAGCCACGCTGGTGGTAGAGGGGGCCTCCGCTTCCGACATCTTCCTCCCCCCTAGTTAACCGTGGCCTACCTTCCGTTGATCCTCTTCCGTAGGCCGCGGCTCCGCTGGTGCTGCTCCGGGCGAGAACCTTGCGTCGCTCGGCGATGACGTCGGCGTCCGCTGGATTTCCTTCCAGGATCTTGCGCAGCGTCTCAGCGTAGGGCGGGGCTTCTGGTCTCGTGCGGTTTTGATGTCCACGCCCCTCTTCTTCCCGCGCAGCATCCCAAAGATTGCGCCCGATGGTGGGAAACGGCTCCGAATGGCGGGAAACGGCCCCGAATGGCGGGAAACTTCACTCAGGTAAGTATAAAGTCTTTTTCAGGCACGCAATACCCGTTTGTGGTGGGTTGGTCACAATCCTGCTGACTACGCCAAAGCTGACTCGCCCCCTGGGCCGTGGGGCACCCGGAACCGGGCTTCTATGTGATGATGGGGGTAGTAGTGGCAAACCGATCCCGTGGCTCAGGGTGGTCAGACCAAATTGTGGCAGTCTATTTGTCAGTGTTTTGAATGTCCGACTACGCCACCCGTGGATTGCGGTCAGGGATGACCGCGGCTGTAAGGCAGACCGGGGAGGCTGGTGTTGGTGTGCAGCACAGGGGTCGGATAACTTCCCACGGGAAGAGTGTAGCCTCAGGGCAGCATATGTGAATGCTGGGGGTGATACTGCGGCCTGCACTAATAAGAGTTCAGAGTCCGCTTCAAACAGTCCAGGGTCTTTATTGTAGGTATTACTACTGACCCAACAGGAGTACCGAGTAGGAATGGGCCTGGGTGTCTGAGAGCATTCGGCCGAGCCCCACTGGTCAGAGTGAGTGTGAATGCCTACAGTTCTCTCTCTATGCTCTTGCTGACTATCCCCCTTTTTGTGGTGTAATAGCCCACATCCCTGAGCTGGCCGTGTACTTTGCCTGTATGGCTTGCGACTCGGGCCTTAGGTACATTTTGCTTCTCCGTGCTGTACTGGTCCCCCTGTGTGGCGGAGCCTCCAGGCTTCTTAGGCCAAGGGACCTGAAATCCCTCGCGGGTTGGTTCTCTGCTGCTGGGCTTGCAACCCTGACAGCCTTGGACCCCAATGTCCAGTAATGTAGTTCTCTCAGCCAGGACCAGCTCTCGTCGCCTCTGTCCCTGGCTCGCCGCTTCTCCTCTGCCTCACGGACTCCTTGGCTACAGCTGAACTGTCCCTCCTTCTCTGGGACTAGTCTCAATCCTGAGCTAGGTCATCCAATTCTCTCTAACCCTGCCCCCAGTACCAGCTTTTATAGGGGCAGCCAGCTCCCCCTACTGGCCTGGGACAGGAGGTGCTGTATGCTAATTGTCCCTGACCAGTGAACCTCCCTCCTGCTCTCAGACACAGCCTTTAATATTTGTGGCATCCAGGCCTGGGGTGACACAAACACATGTGTGAATAAATTAAAACATAATGATATACATAAAAACATTTTCCATCATTAAGCTGAAAAAACATTATAAGATGAAGCAAACAAGTAAATAGTGGTATCATAAGAAAACTGACAGATCTACCTTCTCATTCAACCCTAATGGGCCCTGGGCTTCAGAATTTAATATCCATCTAGCCTCATGTTGCAATAGTATTTTTTGTGGTCTCCTCTTTCCCTTGGCAGTCTAACATGTTCTAACCCTGCAAAACGTAACACAGTCGGGTCAGCATTATGACATTCAGAGATATGTTGAATTAATCTAGGGGAACCTTTCATTGATACTATAGAATTATAGTGTTCCCTGAACCGAATAAATAAAGGTCTGATAGTTTTGCCAATATAATAAAACTGGCAGGGACATGTAATTATGTAAACTACATAATTCGTTCTACAAGAAATAAAATCCTTGACTGTGTGTGTTAAAGGTCCTATTCTAAAAGATTTATCGATTCTATGTAATTTACAAAAGGAGCAATGCCCACACTTAAAGTTCCCCTTTGGAGTACCACTTTCTAACCAGTTAACAGAATCCTCTTGGAATCTGTTGTGCACCAGGATGTCTCCCTGATTGCAGCTCCATCTATAGGAAACAATTGTTTTTTTGCTGGCTCTTTCAGTCAGATCTTTGTCACTCTCCAGAAGGTGCCAATTATTGTTAATAGCTTTTTTAATTATATCTGACATCGGACTAAATTTGAAAGTTAGAATGAATTTTTGATCTTTTTTGGACACTCTTTTTTGTCCTTTTAATAATTCTTTTTGAGTTTTTTTATCGGCTTTAGCGCAAGCTGAATTTACTTCTTGAATGGGATAACCTCTATCAAGAAATCTTTTTGACAGGTCATCTGATGTTTCTTCAAATTTTTTATTAGAGTTATTAATTTTTCGAAGTCTTAAAAATTGACTGTAAGGCAGTCCACGTTTTGCATGATACGGATGATAACTATTAAAATGTAATAACATATTAGTGGCAGTGTCTTTCCGAAACGATTCTGTCACAATATTACCTTCCTGAATGGATACATGCACGTCTAAAAAATTTAACACATGACCTCCAAAAGTAGAGGTGAACCTCATATTCTCTAAATTCTCTGAATTAAGAAGAGTCACAAATTCTTCAAATTGCACTCTTGTCCAGCCCATACCAAGAAAATGTCATCCACATATCTGTGGTATGCCTTAATATATCTCAGGTAAGGATTAACACCACTCAGAATAAATGTTTCTTCCAAGACAGCTAAAAATAAGTTAGCGAAGGTACAAGCGTACCCATTGCAGTGCCTGTTGTTTGTGTATACCATTCATTCCCAAATTTGAAAGCATTATGGGTGAGTATAAATGAGAGGCTGTTTTTTTACAAAATCTATATAACTCTGAACCAAGAAAAAAAGGAAATATGTGGGAAAAATATCAATAAAGTTAATAATAGCCAATAAATTCAAAAAAAGATAGCCAGAGAAAAAAGCTATTAAACAATTTATCCGTTTATTGAACCTTAAATAGAGGACATATCAAAAGACAGTATAAAATTACCATGGGTATAAAGTGGCTAAGGTGAGAAGCACGACTAGATGAGGCAGATGAAAGGGAGCAAAAGGAAGGAGACCAATCCCCTGTAGGCAGACCCTAACAGCAACCGCAAAAGTATGTAACAAACGTATACAGGAAAGGAGATTGCACTAAGACCAGGTTTGATCAAATAGTACGATGTCATTTAATTAAAATCAATTTAATAATCAGTGCTGCAGTGATTAGATCAGATTGTATCCTAGCAGGGCTGAGGTTGGGCTATACTACAATCAATAATACCATCAGTAAGTCACCAGGGATATATGCCCAGCTAATCAGTGATGTATGACAAAAGCCCTAAGTGTAGCTCAGCAGCCAGAAATGATCACACATAATGCAGCACAGTATGCGTTTGTAAGTGTCAAACAAGGCTATAAGCGATTAGTAATACCGACAGTGACAATATTACCTTGAGACATATTGGATATGCGGTGTGTAGGTACAGCCAACGGGGAACTGATGGCGCGCCTCAACGCGCGTTTCACCTGCGTGGCTTTGTCAGGAGGCGTGGCTTAGTGGTGTGCAGGTGGATGTATATATACGAATCAGCGTGAGGACCGACCAATGGATGCGGAGTAAATCTCGATGCCGCGCCCCCTCCGGCAGCCGGGCGGGTCCCGAGCACTCCGTGCAGAGCACGGCGGAAGTAACAACAATCAGCCTGCTGTCACGGCAACCCAGGCCCGCCTCCGACGCCAGAGACACGGGGAGTCAGATGCATCCAAAAAGAAGATTAATGCCGACCACAGTGGCGGCCAGGGGCATACAACCAGGCGACAGGTGGGTGGCCAGTCCAAGAGAGCCTGGGATGCCCCTGAGTCACCCGTGGTCAGCGTCAAAGGGAAAATAGTGATATATAATAGAGCCTGCAGTCGAAGGCTGGCTTACCCATATGATAATATAGGACATACCTCATACAAAATGGCTGGTCACTGACACTGCTTACAAGTAGTGTTGAGCCACCCCCGTAGTGTTCGGGTTCGGTTCGGTTCGTCGAACACCGGGATGTTCGAGGAACTGTTCGTCGAACTGTTCGTCGAACACCTTAGAACACCGTCGAACACCGTTAAAACCAATGGCAGGCAAACAAAAACACATAGAAACACATAGAAAACACCTGCAAAGGTGTCCAAAAGCTGACAAACTGCTCAGAAGACACTCTCTTTAAAAAAGCCGGCCGGCAAATTCAGCAGCGGCATACACCGGTACCCGACAATTTAGACAAGAAGGAATAGAGCATCACACATAGATTAGATAGATAGAAACATGTCAGTCACACATATAAGAAGCACAGTGACAGTGTTGGTTACTGCACTTGTCATTTAGTGTAAAGGATTTATTAAAAAAAATATTAGTGTTTTCATGCACCGTCTCTTTAAAAAAGCCGGCCGGCAATTCAGCATCTGTACCCGACAATTTATAACAGACAGAATAGAGCTTCACACATAGATTAGATAGATAGAAACATGTCAGTCACATATATATGAAGTACAGTGATAGTGTTGCTTACTGTACTTGTCATTTAGTGTAAAGGATTTATTTAAAAAAATAATAGTGTTTTCATGCACTGTCTCTTTAAAAAAGCCGGCCGGCAATTCAGCAGCGGTACCCGACAATTTAGAACAGAAAGATAGAGCATCACACATAGATTAGATAGATAGAAACATGTCAGTCACATATATATGAAGTACAGTGATAGTGTTGGTTACTGTACTTGTCATTTAGTATTAAAATAAAGGATTTATTATTAAAAAAATTGGCGTGGGGTTCCCCTTAATTTTAGGCTCTAGCGGAGGTTAAGCAGACGGCTGGGGCAGATGTTTGAAGCCTGGGAAGGGGGTAATACCCACGGAGCTTCCCAGGCTACTAATATCAGCCCCCAGCTGAATACATAGCCTTTACTAGCTATTAAAATGGGGGACCCCCCCAAAAAAATGACGTGGGGTCCCCCCTAATTTAATAGCTAGCAAAGGCTAGGCAGACAGCTGGGGGCTGATATTAATAGCCCAGGAAGGGAGCCATGAATATTGGCCCCCTCCCAGGCTAGAAACACCAGCCGTCAGCCGCCCCAGAAATGGCGCATTCATAGGATGCGCCAATTCTGGCACTTAGCCTCGCTCTTCCACGCTGCCCTGGTGCGGTGGCAGGGGGTAATAGGGTTGGGGTTGATGTCAGCTTATAATGCCAGCTGACATCAAGCCCAGGTTAGTAATGGAGAGGCGTCTATAAGACACCCCCATTACTAACCCCATAGTCAAAGTTAAAAAAAACACAAACACCCAGAATAAAGTCCTTTAATTGAAATAAAGACACAATCCTTTATTGTTCTAAATTAAACCATACTTACCATCACGCCCATTCCAGCTGAAGCCAACGATCTCCTGCAATAAAAGAAAAATAATAAAGCAACCTCATCCTTACCTTTCCATGGTTCCCACGACAGCTTCAGCTCTGCTACATCGAGATGACAGGCTGGACCGCAGCAGAACGCTGCCATCCAGCCTGTCATCCCGCAGACACTGAGAAGCGCAGGCTTGCTTGCGCTGCTCAGCGTCTCTCTGTGACGACATCCAGATGAGCCGAGTTCATGTCCAATGAACTCGGCTCACCTCATGCACGTCACTGACAGCGTGGGAAAATTCTCACGCTGAAGCGCTGATTGCAGGAGAATTTTCCCACGCTGTCAGTGAGGTGCAGGAGGTGAGCTGAGTTCATTGGACATGAGCTCACCTCATGCACATCACTGACAGCGTGGGAGAATTCTCCTGCACTCAGCACTTCAGCGTGAGAATTTTCCCACGCTGTCAGTGACGTGCATGAGGTGAGCCGAGTTCATTGGACATGACCTCGGCTCATCTGGATGCCGTCACAGCGAGACAGTGAGGAGCGCAAGCATGCCTGCGCTTCTCAGTGTCTGCGGGATGACAGACTGGATGGCAGCGTTCTGCTGCGGTCCAGCCAGTCATCTCGATGTAGCAGAGCTGAAGCTGTCGTGGGAACCATGGAAAGGTAAGGATGAGGTTGGTTTATTATTTTTCTTTTATTGCAGGAGATCGTTGGCTTCAGCTGGAATGGGTGTGATGGTAAGTATGGTTTAATTTAGAACAATAAAGAATTGTGTCTTTATTTCAATTAAAGGACTTTATTCTGGGTGTTGTGTTTTTTTTAAATACTTTACTAGAAATTCATGGCGGTCATGTCTAATACTGGCGTGACCCCATGAATTTTGGGCTTGGGGCCAGCTGATAATACCAAGCTGGCCCTAACCCCTTTATTACCCAGTGAGCCACCGCACCAGGGCCCTGGATGAGTTGGGTACAGCGCCAGAAGATGGCGCTTCTATGAACGCGCCATTTTCCGGGGTGGCTGCGGACTGCAATTTGTAGCGGGGGGGGGCCCAGAAAGCTTGGGCCTCCCTGCGCTGCAGATTCCAGCCCCCAGCTGCCTAGTTGTACCTGGCTGGACACAAAAATAGGGCGAAGCCCCACGTACTTTTTTTTTAATTATTTCATGAAATTCATGAAATAATTAAGAAAAAAAGGGCTTCCCTATATTGTTGTGTCCGGCCAGGTACAAATAGGCAGCTGGTGGTTGGGGGCAGCCCGTTCCTGCCTGCTGTACCTGGCTGGACACAAATATAGTGCGAAGCCCCACTTCAATTTTTTTTTAATTATTTCAGGAAATTCATGAAATAATTTAAAAAAAATTGACGTGGGGCTTCGCACTATATTTGTGTCCAGCCAGGTACAGCAGGCAGGAACGGACTGCCCCCAACCACCAGCTGCCTATTTGTACCTGGCCGGACACAACAATATAGGGAAGCCCTTTTTTTCTTAATTATTTCATGAAATAATTTAAAGAAAATTGACGTGGGGCTTCGCCCTGTTTTTGTGTCCAGCCAGGTACAACTAGGCAGCTGGGGGCTGGAATCCGCAGCGCAGGGAGGCCCAAGCTTTCTGGGCCACCCCCGCTGCAAATTGCAGTCCGCAGCCACCCCGGAAAATGGCGCGTTCATAGAAGCGCCATCTTCTGGCGCTGTACCCAACTCATCCAGGGCCCTGATGCGGTGGCTCACTGGGTAATAAAGGGGTTAGGGCCAGCTTGGCATTATCAGCTGGCCCTAAGCCCGAAATTCATGGGGTCACGCCAATATTAGACATGACCACCATGAATTTCTAGTAAAGTATTTAAAAAAAACACAACACCCAGAAAAAAGTCCTTTAATTGAAATAAACACACAATTCTTTATTGTTCTAAATTAAACCATACTTACCATCACGCCCATTCCAGCTGAAGCCAACGATCTCCTGAAATAAAAGAAAAATAATAAAGCAACATCATCCTTACCTTTCCATGGTTCCCATGACAGCTTCAGCTCTGCTACATCGAGATGACAGGCTGGACCGCAGCAGAACGCTGCCATCCAGTCTGTCATCCCGCAGACACTGAGAAGCGCAGGCTTGCTTGCGCTCCACAGTGTCTCTCTGTGAGGGCATCCAGATGAGCCGAGTTAATGTCCAATGAACTCGGCTCACCTCATGCACGTCACTGACAGCGTGGGAAAATTCTCCTGCACTCAGCGCTTCAGCGTGGGAGAATTCTCACACTGAAGCGCTGAGTGCAGGAGAATTCTCCCACGCTGTCAGTGACGTGCAGGAGGTGAGCTGAGTTCATTGGACATGAGCTCACCTTATGCACGTCACTGACAGCGTGGGAAAATTCTCCTGCACTCAGCGCTTCAGCGGGAGAATTCTCACGCTGAAGCGCTGAGTGCAGGAGAATTCTCCCACGCTGTCAGTGACGTGCAGGAGGTGAGCTGAGTTCATTGGACATGAGCTCACCTTATGCACGTCACTGACAGCGTGGGAGAATTCTCCTGCACTCACCGCTTCAGCTTGAGAATTTTCCCACGCTGTCAGTGACGTGCATGAGGTGAGCCGAGTTCATTGGACATGAACTTGGCTCATCTGGATGTCGTCACAGAGAGACGCTGAGCAGCGCAAGCAAGCCTGCGCTTCTCAGTGTCTGCGGGATGAGAGGCTGGATGGCAGCGTTCTGCTGCGGTCCAGCCTGTCATCTCGATGTAGCAGAGCTGAAGCTGTCGTGGGAACTATGGAAAGGTAAGGATGAGGTTGCTTTATTATTTTTCTTTTATTGCAGGAGATCGTTGGCTTCAGCTGGAATGGGCGTGACGGTAAGTATGGTTTAATTTAGAACAATAAAGGATTGTGTCTTTATTTCAATTAAAGGACTTTATTCTGGGTGTTTGTGCTTTTTTTAACTTTGACTATGGGGTTAGTAATGGGGGTGTCTTATAGACGCCTCTCCATTACTAACCTGGGCTTGATGTCAGCTGGCATTATAAGCTGACATCAACCCCAACCCTATTACCCCCTGCCACCGCACCAGGGCAGCGTGGAAGAGCGAGGCTAAGTGCCAGAATTGGCGCATCCTATGAATGCGCCATTTCTGGGGCGGCTGACGGCTGGTGTTTCTAGCCTGGGAGGGGGCCAATATTCATGGCTCCCTTCCTGGGCTATTAATATCAGCCCCCAGCTGTCTGCCTAGCCTTTGCTAGCTATTAAATTAGGGGGGACCCCACGTCATTTTTTTGGGGGGGTCCCCCATTTTAATAGCTAGTAAAGGCTATGTATTCAGCTGGGGGCTGATATTAGTAGCCTGGGAAGCTCCGTGGGTATTACCCCCTTCCCAGGCTTCAAACATCTGCCCCAGCCGTCTGCTTAACCTCCGCTAGAGCCTAAAATTAAGGGGAACCCCACGCCAATTTTTTTAATAATAAATCCTTTATTTTAATACTAAATGACAAGTACAGTAACCAACACTATCACTGTACTTCATATATATATGACTGACATGTTTCTATCTATCTAATCTATGTGTGAAGCTCTATTCTGTCTGTTATAAATTGTCGGGTACCGCTGCTGAATTGCCGGCCGGCTTTTTTAAAGAGACGGTGCATGAAAACACTATTATTTTTTTTGATAAATCCTTTACGCTAAATGACAAGTACAGTAAGCAACACTGTCACTGTACTTCGTATATATGTGGCTGACATGTTTATATCTATCTAATCTATGTGTGAAGCTCTATTCTTTCGGTTCTAAATTGTCGGGTACAGGTGTATGCCGCTGCTGAATTGCCGGCTTTTCATGTTTCACTGTTGGCACTGTTCCCATCGATTTGGGCAATCACTGTAATGCCACAACCACCATTGCTGTGGCATTACAGCGAGTGGCAGACAATCCCTGCATGATTGGTGCTCTAAATAGCGCCAGACATGCAGGACACGCTTTTGGTGCACGAACAGTTATCGAACATAACCTCGAACAGCCGAATTTTTTGCAAATCGTTCGGGTTCGTCGAACAACTCGAACACCGCCCAAAACAGCTCGAATTTGAGATTGGCGAACAGTTCTAGTCGAACACCGCTCATCTCTACTTACAAGTATACGACATCCAGAAAATGTCAAGGGATGCTAACGACCAATCATCTTGCCATTCAATCTCCTGCAAGATGTTTAAAAAATCTCCTGTATCTTTTACATATGAAGGTATCTCTTTTAATAATGGTTTCAATAACCAATCTATATATTTTGATAGAGGTTCTGTGAGGGAGCCTATCCCCGAGATTATCGGGCGTCCCGGGGCTTATGTGGATTTTTATGCACTTTAGGCAAATAGTACCAATGCGGTTTGCGTGGAAAGTCTGGTAATAATTTATCAGCCGCTTTTTTTGATAAAGTACCATTATCAATAGCCCTCCTCAATAATGAACCTAACTGCTCTTTATATTTGTGCGTAGGGTCCCCTGACAATTTTTTATAAGTATGTTCATCTGATAGCTGTCTCAGAGCCTCCCTTAAATAATCTGATTTTTTTAGTAGAACTATATTTCCCCCTTTATCTGCTTTACGGAATATCACATCATTCCAGTTTCTTAATTCTTTTATAGCCCCTTTCTCTCTTATGGTTAAATTATCTACCGTTTTTTTTATAGATCAATGCTTGTACATCTGTAATAACTTTCATAGAATCATAGAATCATAGAATCATAGAATGGTAGAGTTGGAAGGGACCTCCTGGGTCATCTGGTCCAACCCCCTGCTCAAAGCAGGATTCACTAGATCATCTCAGACAGATGTCTGTCCAGCCTCTGTTTGAAGACGTCCATTGAAGTGGAACTCACCACCTCTCGTGGCAGCCTGTTCCACTCATTAATCACCCTAACTGTCAAAAAGTTTTTTCTAATATCTAATCTGTGTCTCCTCCCATTTAGTTTCATCCCATTGCTTCTAGTCTTTCCTTGTGCAAATGAGAATAAAGATGATCCTTCTACAATGTGACAGCCCTTGACATATTTGTAGACAGCTATTAAGTCTCCTCTCAGTCTTCTTTTTTGCAAGCTAAACATTCCCAAATCCTGCAACCGTTCCTCATAGGACATGGTTTGCAGACCAGTCACCATTCTGGTCGCTCTTCTCTGAACTTGCTCCAGTTTGTCTATGTCTTTTTTAAAATGTGGTGCCCAAAACTGTACACAGTATTCCAGATGAGGTCTGACCAAAGAGGAGTAAAGACCGATAATGACTTCACGTGATCTAGACTGTATGCTTCTGTTAATACATCCCAGAATTGTATTTGCCTTTTTTGCTGCTGCATCACACTGTTGACTCATGTTCAGTCTATGATCTATTAGTATACCTAAGTCTTTTTCACATGTACTGTTGCTTAGCTCTATTCCTCCCATTCTGTATATGCTTTTTTCATTTTTATTGCCCAGATGTAGTACTTTGCATTTTTCCCTGTTAAAAACCATTCTGTTGGTTGCTGCCCACTGCTCCAGTTTATTTAGGTCTTTTTGAATCCTCTCTCTCTCTTCTCTAGTATTAGCTATTCCTCCTAGCTTTGTGTCATCAGCAAATTTAATCAGTTTACCCTCAATTCCTTCATCTAAATCATTGATAAAGATGTTGAACAATACAGGTCCCAGGACGGAGCCCTGTGGTACCCCACTTGAGACATTCATCCAGCTGGATGTGAAGCCATTTACAACCACCCTTTGAGTCCGATCACTAAGCCAGTTATGAATCCACCTAACAGTTGCCTGGTCCATTGCATACTTGGTCATTTTTTCAATAAGGATGATGTGAGATACTTTGTCAAATGCTTTGCTGAAGTCAAGATATACTATATCTACAGCATTTCCCTGATCCACCCAGTCAGTGATTCTGTCATAGAAGGAAATTAAGTTAGTCTGACATGACTTGTTAGTTACAAACCCATGCTGACTCTGGTTAATCACTTCATTCTTATCCATGTACTTACATACATGTTGTTTAATAATTTGTTCAAAGATCTTTCCTGGTATAGAAGTCAGACTCACCGGCCTATAGTTCCCTGGGTCCACCTTCTTCCCCTTTTTGAAGATAGGAACAACATTTGCTCTTCTCCAGTCTTCTGGGACTTCTCCTGTTCTCCAAGAATTTTCAAAGATTATGGAGAGTGGTTCTAAAATTTCTTCTACAATCTCCTTCAGTACTCTGGGGTGTAATTCATCTGGACCTGGAGACTTGAACTCATTTATGTTAGCTAAATATTCCCTCACAATCTTTCTGTTTACTGATAACTTGGATTCCTCTATTCCTTTAAAAGGACAGTGAAGATCAGTTGATGTTACATTTTCTTTCTGAGAGAAAACAGATGCAAAATAGGAATTAAAAAGTTCGGCCTTCTCAACATCCTCTCTTACCATTTCTCCATTTTCATCCTGTAAAAATCCTATAGCATCTTTGACTTTTCTTTTACTTTTGACATACCCCCAAAATCCTTTTTTATTGCTTTTGACATCTCTTGCAAGCGTTAATTCATTGTCAGCTTTAGCTAACCTGATACGTGCCCTACAGGATCTGCAGACTGCATTATAATCTTCTTTAGATATGCCTCCCTCTTTCCATTTAATAAACATTTCTTTCTTTCTTTTTAGCATGTGTTTAAGTTCTGTGTTCATCCATCCTGGTTTCCTTAAATGCTTCCCATTCTTCCTACTTTTCGGGATTGTTAACGATTGTGCTTTGAGAATCTCATTTTTAAAAATTTCCCATCCTTCCTGGACATTTTTGTCCTTAAGGACATCCAGCCATTGGATCCCTCCTATTCTCTTTCTGAGTCTCTTAAAATCTGCCTTTCTAAAATCTAACCTTGAAGTTTGAGTCTTCACATGTCTTCCTCCTCTAGTTATCCAAAATTCTATAATAGCATGATCGCTGCCTCCTAGGGTCCCAGCCACCTTTACCTCCTCAACCATTTCCTCCCTGTTTATAAGAATTAGATCCAAAGTAGCAGATCCCCTTGTTTTCTCCCCTACCTTTTGGAAGATAAAGTTGTCAGCAAGAGAGGATAAGAATTTGCTTGACCTGTTAGTTTTACTTAAGAGAGATTCCCAACAAATGTCTGGATAGTTGAAATCTCCCATGACCACTACGTCATATTTTTTGGAGAACTTGGTCATTTGATACATAAAGAGTTCATCCATATCTTCAGCTTGCCCAACTTTCCCTTGGAACAGATCAATCACGTTGCCTGGATTCACTGGTGGAACAAAGGTGGATTTGAACAGCATGGATTTATATAGTGTGACCCGAGAGAGTGGTAAAAATAAAAAAATAAATATATACTTACCCTCTAATGGCCCCCGGTGTCCTGCTTTACACTCCGTTCTCCCTTGCCGGCAACAGTGAATTGAAAAGACCTGCCGACGTCAGCGTCACGTGACCCGTCACATGACTCTGACGTCAGCGCAGGTCCTTCAACCCACTGCAAAGTGCCGGGAACCAAGCAGGAGCTGTGCGCGGGCCGACAGAAGGTAAGTATACATTTATTTTTTATTTTATTCTTGTTTTCCAGCTTTTTTATGGTACCTGGGTGTGGAGGAGAGTCTCATCTTCTCCACACTCGGGTACCATCCGCACATTAGAACGCGCCAATAAAGCAAGTACAAATGCAGTCTTGCGGTATTGGCGCGTTCTAATGCAAGTCAATGGCGGCGAAAACGCCGCGTTTCCGCAAAATTAATGGACATGCTGCAGAGCGCAGCATAAACGCTGCAGAAAAATCCACAGCATGGGCACAGCACATGCGGATTATCATTGTGGAACATTGCTGCCCTTCTACCATGCGTTTTTAATGCGTTTCCGCAACGTTTCCGCAGCTGCAAAAACGCTGCGGAAACGCATTAAAAACGCGTCGTGTGCACACAGCCTTAAACTGGGAAATCTCCTGATAGACTCGGAGTCCTCGTGGAACTCTGTCTGAGTCAATATAAGATTTTAGGGATTTAACTGTCCAAAACAGTCTTATTTCTTTTTCCGCTAGAGAAGTCATCTTTGATTCTAGAGATTTACTGCCAATAATCTCTAATTCATCTTTATTATTGCACCTTCTGGAGAGTGACAAAGATCTGACTGAAAGAGCCAGCAAAAAAACAATTGTTTCCTATAGACGGAGCTGCAGTCTGGGAGACATCCTGATGCACAACAGATTCCAAGAGGATTCTGTTAACTGGTTAGAAAGTGGTACTCCAAAGGGGAACTTTAAGTGTGGGCATTGCTCCTTTTGTAAATTTCATAGAATCGATAAATCTTTTAGAATAGGACCTTTAACACACACAGTCAAGGATTTCTTTTCTTGTAGAGCGAATTATGTAGTTTACATAATTACATGTCCCTGCCAGTTTTATTATATTGGCAAAACTATCAGACCTTTATTTATTCGGTTCAGGGAACACTATAATTCTATAGTATCAAAGAAAGGTCTGAATGCCATAATGCCGACCCGACTGTGTTACGTTTTGCAGGGTTAGAACATGTTAGACTGCCAAGGGAAAGAGGAGACCGCAAAAAAATACTATTGCAACATGAGGCTAGATGGATATTAAATTCTGTAGCCCAGGGCCCATTAGGGTTGAATGAGAAGGTAGATCTGTCAGTTTTCTTATGATACCACTATTTACTTGTTTGCTTCATCTTATAATGTTTTTTCAGCTTAATGATGGAAAATGTTTTTATGTATATCATTATGTTTTAATTTATTCACACATGTGTTTGTATTGGTTTAAAAGGAAGTGAACAGGTGTGTCACTTACTTTGGACCCGTTGAAGCGCCGAAAGGCAGCGAAACGGCCGTTGTCCCTTTTTTCCTCTCCCCCGCATACCCTTCGGGGTCTCAGTCAAATGCTGCATGCTGAAATGCTTCGCACACAAAAATAAAGGAACGTTTTAAAGAAGACTGGGTGAGTGCTGCCTTTCCTTCTATTCTTGCTTGTGATTGAAATATTTCTTGGATGTGCACCACCGTTTAAGTCTTGAAGCACACAGTCTGAATTATGCCCTGGTGATTGATCCTTTGAAAAAACAGCGTGGTGCCAGAATGTTTCTCTTGCATTTGAACAGAAA
Organism: Phyllobates terribilis; assembly: GCF_046119375.1. NCBI lineage: Eukaryota > Metazoa > Chordata > Amphibia > Anura > Dendrobatidae > Phyllobates > Phyllobates terribilis. The sequence continues at coordinate 82,589,708 of NW_027362769.1, forward strand.
AATCTTTATATGAGAAGGTGTGTCCAAACTTTTGGTCTGTACAATATATATATATATATATATATATATATATATATATATATATATATATATATATATATGTGTGTGGTCTGTGGTCCCCACCTGCAGAACCACTCCTTTATTGAGTGGGTCTTGATAATTGCCAATAATTTCCATCTATTGTCTATTCCATTTGCACAACAGCATGTGAAGTTGATTTTCAATCAGTGTTGCTTCCTAAGTGGACAGTTTGATTTCACAGAAGTTTGATTCACCTGGAGTTATATTCTGTTGTTTAAGTGTTCCCTTTATTTTTTTGAGCAGTGTATATATATAAATTTGCGCTGGTAGCATAGGGTAGAATCGGAAAACTTAGAACACAAGGGGATGACAATAACCAAGTGGTAAAATACTAATTTATTAATATACGATTAAAAGACTTAAGAAAACTTAAAAAAGGAGAGGTTTTTTTGAGGATTACTTAAAAGAGGATATAAATACTAAGGACTTTTGGGGTAGGTCCTGTTGGTCCTGGATAAGGTGCGCTGGGCTTCTTTTTTGTGTGTAGAGATCCCCTAGGAAATATGTTATTTATTTTAGAAACAAGTTCAGGTTAATTAGCCTATGAGGGGGTAATTGGAGACAAATAATTACCTGAGTTCTTTAGATGGAAGACGGGTGATTTTTATTTTCAATGTAGCAGAGGGTTCTGCGTGGAAGAGATCCCTTTGGAATAAGAGAGAGGCTTCTTTGTTTAGAAGGAGGTTGAGGTAGGATAACCTGTGGAAAAATATTGCGAGCAGATATTTACCTGAATTTTGAATAGATGACGGGTGGTTTAGGTCCAGCCTAATGCGAGGTTCCCAGATTGGGGAAAGGCTGCAAATATTTAGTACATAGGTTTGTGACCTACGGCTGTGCAGTTAATGAATTATTCTTTGGGATCAGTAATATACCTGTGGAGCAGGAATCCTGGTTGAGGGAGAGTTTATAGGAGAAGGAAGGACATGCCAAAAGAATCTTTCTGAAGAAGGCGTAATCCTGTAAATAGAACGTGTAGATTCTGATGGAGGGGGATGGGGTAGAAAGGCGGGTCGACAGGTAGGCCTGTCCCAGGTGGCAAAAGTGAGTAGTTCCTCGGTCAATCACTGGAGTTGAGTAGTTCCTAGAAATACCCTGGGAGCCGTCCCTTGAAAAGAAGAGGGGGGGGGGGGTTGCTCAGTCACGAAACGGGTGTGGGTGACACCCGAGACTGACTCTTTGGCTGGATAGGCTCCCTGTGTGGTTAATTAAAATGAAGGTTAATTAAAATGAAGATTCTGCAGCGCAATTCATGCGCTGGTCCGTGCCTATCTTGGCACCAGGTGATGGTCCCAAGGCTTGGATGGGGATTGTCCCCTAGGTAGAGTAGCTTATCCCTTGGTATGGGAAGAAAACTTGGTGTTAAGGCACTAAGATAAATAGATAAGGTGCCACGTGCTAGTCCAAAGTCTGCACGTGGAGAGAGTAAAAACAGTTGATAACTCACAGTTGTGCTGCAGTCGTCCCATCGGTGGTTGACTCTCTGAGTATGAGAGTCTGCGTGGGTTGTGGGCCGGATGGGTATTCTTTCCCTTGCGGCATCAGATGTGGCGTGGGTGGTGAGGAGAGGGGAGGGGCAGAGTCCCAGCCGGAAACCTGCTGCCTATTTGTTGTTTGCTTCATAATAAAAAGAAAACCAAATGTTCACAGTTGTAGGTATATTTTTTACATGAACTGATGCAAATTCTCAAAAAAAAAACTGTGAAAATTCAGGTTGTGAGGTAGCAAAACATGAAAAATGCCAAGGGGGTGAATACTTTCACAAGCCACTGTACTACTGACTACTTGCCCAATACATGCAGCAGATGGGTGTGGCAGTCCCAGCTTTCCCCCTCAGCGCTCCTGCAGAAGATTTAGCAGCTCTGCAAACAAGTAGCTCAGCATCCTGCATCCACCAATGAGAGGACAGAGGCTGGGGCTACAATCGGAATGACAATTCTGACTAAAATCAAAATCATGAATCAGTCCCTTTGCGGACCCTTCGCTGTGCCTGTCAGCAGGCTGCAGTTTGCCCAGGCCTGCATTAGTAAGCTCATTTACATTTCTCTGTTCTCTGTGCTAGTTAAAATGTTGCTAAGTAGTAAAAAAGATGAGGCTATAAAAGATCAAGAGGGTATATTAGTAAATAGTCACAAAAATGTAATAGAAGTATTCAAGGATTACTTTGAAAAGAGGGATTTTTGGTACTCACCGTAAAATCTCTTTCTTGGAGCCTTCATTGGGGGACACAGGTATTCATGGGTGTACGCTGCTGTCTCTAGGAGGCTGACACTAGGCAAAAAAAGAATTCGCTCCTCCTCAGCAGTATACACCCACTGACAAGCACAAAGCTCATCAGTTAGTGATAAAAGCAGTAGGAGGAACTACAACAAGATGTAACTATGAACAGGCCCATAGGCCTAACATAGGCACAACAAGGCCAACATAGGCACAAACCAGGGAGGGTGCTGTGTACCCCAATGAAGGCTCCAAGAAAGAGATTTTACGGTGAGTACCAAAAATCCCTCTTTCTTTATCGCTTCATTGGGGGACACAGGTAACCATGGGACGTCCTAAATCAGTCGATAGGGAGGAAGCAGAGTAGTAAGATACAGACTAGGTCAGACGGCGGGCGATCGTTGCTTGCAGAACCTTCCGTCCTAGACTGGCATCAGCGGAGGCATAAGTATAAACTCTTTAAAACCTCGTGAAAGTATGAAGCTAGTCACAGAACTGCAACTTTGAGAAGCAGAGGATAGGTGGCGAGCGGCCCAGGAAGCCCCCATCACTTGGGTAGAGTGAGCCCTTACTCCTGGAGGAGGAGGCCTATCTCTAACACAATATGCCTCCAGTATGGCCGAACGGATCCTCAGGAATGACAAATAAGGTGTCCGAACGCCAAAAGAAGCGGTCCTTTCAAGATAGACGCGTAAAGCTCTGACAGGGTCCAGCTTGTGAAGCGACTTTTCAAGGGGATGAACTGGAGCCGGGTAGAACGAAGGTAAAACAATGTCCTCATTGATAAGGAAAGAGAAAACCACCTTAGGTAAGAAGAAAGGAACGGGTCTGAGGACCACCTTGTTCTGATGGAGAATGAGAAAAGGAGAACAACATGAGAGTGCAGCCAGCTCACAAACTCTTCTGATAGAAGTAACTGCCACCAGGAAGGCAACCTTCCAGGAAATGAGCGATAGCATGATATACTGGATGTGTTTGAACAGAGATTGTTGAAGAATGCTTGGGACCAAATTAAGATCCAACAGTTCCACAGGAGGGCGATAAGGCGGTGCGAGATGAGCGACTCCCTAAAAGAATATCTTGACCTGTGGTCGGGAAGCCAAGTTTCACTGAAAGAGAACTGAAAGAGCAGAGATCTGGCTCTTAAGTGTACTAAGAGACAGGCCGGCATCAAGGCCTGACTGTAAAAAGGCTAAGATGGTAGCAAGAGAAAAGAACAAGGGAGACCGCTGTTTTTCTTCACATCAGCGAAACAAGGTTCAGGTTCTATGATAAATGCGAGAAGTGGCAGGCTTTCTAGCACTAATCATGGCTTTCTTCAAAACTGCGGCTTCAATGGCCTTGCCATTAAATTCAGAGTCCGAGAATTCTGATGGAAGAGAGGGCCCTGCGAGAGTAGATCTGGACAGTCTGGGAGCTTCCAGGGAGAGTCAGCAAGCAGGTTGACTAACTCTGCGTACCATGCCCGTCTGGGCCAGTCTGGGACTACCAGCATTACGGGTACCCCTCCTGCCTTGATCTTTTTGACAACTTGTGGGATCAATGGAAGAAGGGGAAAGAGGTAAGGTAGTTGAAACCGAGACCATGACATGACCAGAGTGTCCTGACCAATCGCTAGAGGATCGTGGGACATGACCTGATTACAAAGTTGGGAACTTTGTGATTTACTCGAAATGGCATCAGATAGACGTCAGGAGTGCCCCATCGCTGACAGTTCTGACGGAACACGTCGGGGTTGAGTGACCACTCTCCTGAGGCGAGAGCCTGGTGACTGAGAAAGTCGGCGGCTCAGTTGTCCACCCCGGGGATGTATACCGCTGAGATAGCCGGGACGCTCCTCTCGGCCCACCTTAGGATTCTTGAGACTTCCTTCATGACGGACTTGCTGTGTGTCTCATCCTGGTAGTTTATGTATGCCACGGCTGTGGCATTGTCCGATTAAATGCGAACCGGAGATCCTAAGAGGAGATCCTGCCAGTGAGTCATGGAGAGGTAGATCGCCCTGATTTCCAGGAGATTGATCGGTAGAGAGGCTTCCTGAGAGTTCCAGTGATCCTGTACCGTGTGGTGAAGGAAGACCACCCCCCAGCTGAGAAGGCTGGTGTCGGTCGTGACTACCTGCCACTGAAGAGGAAGAAAAGATCTCCCGTTGCAAATGCAGGATGACAGAATCCACCATGCCAGAGACTGCCTCACGCGAGGGGGCAGAGTGATGGGTCAATCCAGAGACAAGATCCTCTTGTCCCAAGCAGACAGGAGGATCTACTGGAGGGGGCGGGTATGGAACTGGGAAAACGGCACTGCTTCCATGGCGGCAATCATCTTCCCCAAAACGCTCATTAAGAGGCAAAAGGAGTGAGGAGATGGATTCCTTAGAATGCGAATCCCCCAACCGAGAGAGGAAATGTTTTCGCCTGGGAGAAAAACTTTGGCGCGGGCTGTTTCGAACAACATGCCCAGGAAGGTCAGACGTTAAGATGGAATTAGTGACGATTTGTCTATATTGACACTCCAGCCCAGCCGGACGAGAGTGTCCAGAGTGATCTGAAGGCTTTGGTGACAGTCCCTGAGAGAGGGGCCCTTGATCACCAGATCATCAAGATAGGGGATAACCACAATCCCCTGGAGAGCAGGATGGCCATTACTGTCGCCATTACTTTTGTGGAGACCCTTGGCGCGGAGGCAAGGCCGAAGGGGAATGCTGTGAATTGGTAATGGTTCCCCTGAACTGCAAAACGAAGGAACTAGTGATGAGCGAACACTAAAATGCTCGGGTACTCATTGCTCGGGTCGAGCAAATTGGAATACTCGGGTGCTCGACCAGAGCAACGAACCCAATGTAAGTCTATGGGAAACTCGAGCATTTTTCAGGCGGCTCCCCCGGTGGTCTGCAGAGGGCCTAAAAATTGCCCAAATCGATGGGAACAGTGCTCAAATGACATGGGAACAGCATGGGGAAGACCCCTGGAAGCATTTCTGACTCCCAGGTCACTGCTGTCAACAACGTTGTCAGATTATTATGCCACTTTTACGGACTCACAATAAAACATACAAAAACAAAAACAAAATGGATTTTCCTGGCAAATATATTAAGGAACATCCTTTCCAGGGTAATGACTTGTGTATATAAGGCAAAATAAATAACCAAAACCAAAAATACTCCTCCACATGTTGGGCTATGTTCACACATAGCGTTTTTGATGCGTTTTTTTCACTTTTGCATTGCTTTCAACAAAGACAAATGCATTCACTGGGAAATGTCATTTTAACATTTTACAACCTTATCTGGCCATGTGGTGTGTGACACATCATCAGACACATGTATACTGTGCTGAAAATACATGGGAACACCATGGGGAAGACCTCTGGAAGCATTTCTGACTCCCAGGTCACTGCCTAAAAGTGTGCCCATCATAAGTGATACTTGGCGCATGCGAAGATGCCTCCCGCCATGCACCTGTCGTTGCAGACTTGCAACAATCACCGTCCACGTCCTTGTCCCAGTGCAGCATTCAGTTGTCCCTACCTCATTCCTTGGAATGCAAGCGCAAGTATGCTGCCAGCCACCCACTCACCCACAGGCTGCAATACTATACTGCCAAATTTTTGACAGCTGCTTGCACTTGAAATGTGACCTTTTAGGCTCGTGGAGGGGGAAGCTTTTCACAACCTCATGGCGGCGGAGGCCGGGTGTCCATACTTGGTCCCCAGCCGCCACTATTTCTCCCGGTATCGTATCCGCCTTCCACAAGCACGGGTCCCACAACATTACCCGTGCCCTCCCCAGTGCACTTACTGGGAAGGACCGTCTAACCACAAACACGAGGACAGGTGAATGTGGCCAGGGACGGTACAGAGCCAGTCCACAGCTTTTTTTGATGAGAGTTGTATTTAGCTCGGTGAAAGGACTGGCATAGAGGGAAACCATATCTACCCTGGGTGTCATTTCTCCCAGGAAGTCCTCTAATGCAGCTTGTTGCAGAAGCAATGGCAGCCCATCCAACATCATTGTCGGTGAAGCTTTGACACACAAACATCTTTCTTTGCGCATTTAATTTCATGAATACAGAGTTGGACAATGGCCTGATCTGCAATGCACTTTAAGAAATAACATGCATAAGCATGTCCGATCCACATTAAAAAAAAGAAGCCATAGAGTGTCCGGGAACCTTCCCCCACACTTTTCTTAGCCAGGGCTGCTTCTCATCAGGGTTGGACAGGCCCACCAGAGAACCAGAGACTCCTCCGGTGGGCCCTGGCTTCTCCTTCAGAAGAGCTCATAGTGCCGAGGTGAGGCCATGATGATGATAGAGGCCACCATCTGCTTAGTTTTCTGTTACTTGGAATGCAAGCGCAAGTATGCAGCCAGCCATCCACCCACCCACAGGCCGCAATACTAAACTGCCAGATTTCTGGGCAGCTGCTTGCACTTGAAATATGGCCTTTTAGGCTCGTGGAGGTGGAAGCTTTTCACAACCTCATGCCGGCGGCAGGCGGGGAATCCATACTCGGTCCCCAGCCACCATTATTTTTCCCGGTATCGTCTCCGCCTTCCACAACCACGGGTCCCACAACATTACCCGTGCCCTCCCCAGTGCACATACTGGGAAGGACCGCCTACCCACAAACACGTGGACAGGTGAATGTGGCCAGGGACGGTACGGAGCCAGTCCACAGCTTTTTTTGATGAGAGTTGTATTTAGCTCGGTGAAAGGACTGGCATAGAGGGAAACCATATCTACTCTGGGTGTCATTTCTCCGTCACCAGGTTCCGCCCATTGTCACACACGACCATGCCTGGCTTTGTGTTCAGCAGTGAGAGTCACAGATCAGGCTGCTGTGTTTCAGCTTTCAACAACTCTGCAGCACTGGGCGGTTTGTCAATTAAGCATTAAGCATGTTATCTTCAGCACAGCCTGTTGCCGCTTGGCCAAGGCTGTGCTGTAGTGCTGTCAGCTTGTGACTGATGTGGAGGAGGAGGTGCAGGAGCTGAACAATGTGATTACATTGAGGTTAAATTGGTGGGGCTGTTTTTTATACTAAAGAAAGATCCTATTTTTTTACGTTATTTTTTAAGACAAATGCATTCACCTGGAAATGTCACTTTAACATTTTACAACCTTATCTGGCAATGTGGTGTGTGACACATCATCAGACACGTCCTGTTTTATTTATGATGGAGGGACTCTGAAAGTCATAAAGCCTATTTTTTAGGGCCATCAGACGGCCCTTACTATTCTTAAAAGGCCAGCAGTCGGCCCTTGCTATTGTTAGAGAGCCATCAACCAGCTATGCTTTGTTGTTCCCATTATTAACAAGGGGGTCTCCTATACTGTTATTGCATAACCAGTGACTGCAAGGGCTGCCAAAAATTTGGACGCAGCCCAATACCCCTTTGAAGAGACATAGAGGAGGGTCTCAGTAAAAAAAATGTTCCCATTATAAAGGAGCGGGTCTCCTATAGTGGTAATGTCCATGCTGTGACTGCAAGGGCTGCCAAAATTTGGGAAAAACCCCACTAAGAATTTAAAGACACATAGAGCAGGGCCGCAGTAATATACTAGCAATATAATAGTATGATATAGACCTGATGACGCTGAGCGGCCAGCCAATCACTGTAATGCCACAACCAACATGGCTACGACATTACAGTGAGTGGCAGGCAATCCCTGCATGTTGATTGGCGCTCTAAAGAGCGCCAAACATGCAGGGAGGGGACCCGAGCTCCCGCCGAGCAACCCCGGAAATACTCGGCGAGCACCGAGCATCTCGAGTAGTGAGATGCTCGGGCAAGCACCGAGCAGTAGCGAGCATGCTCGCTCATCACTAGAAGGAACCTCTGATGTGATGCCCAAATCGGGATGTGTAGGTATTGTATACCGCTGAGGAGGAACTAATTCTTTTTTTACCCAGTGTCAGCCTCCTAGCGACAGCAGCATACACCCATGGTTACCTGTGTCCTCCAATGAAGCAATAAAGACATTTATATATGTTGACAGTGCAATATTCCTTCAGCAGACGTGGGAACACTGTGGCCTGCAGGCCACATGTGGCCTTTTGGCTGATCTGGTTCGGCCCACAGACTGGGACAGCCAAAGGGCTTTATTCAGTGGCATCCCGCATCACGCGGCTGCCCTCCGCCTAACTTTCATTGCTATCTGTATCCTCAGGATACGGATACTGGTGAAATCAATGAAGGAACAGGGAGCAGATGACTCCCTCTTCCATCACTGAACCTGTGCATCTGATAGCGCAGCAGGAGCAATGACGTCACTACATCACTCCAGCTGAGCCTCAGAACACAGCGCAGACTGTAGCTTTGGGGGAACGGGATGAGGGGACTAGTTTTTTTTTTTACATCTTACTGCAAATGGGGGCTTGTGTGGGGGACATCATACTGCACATAGGGCTGTATGGGCAACTTTATACTGTATATGGGGGTAGTGTGGGGACAGTATTCTGCAAGGGGGCTGTGTTAGGACATAATACTGTGTGAGGGGGCTGTGTGGGGACACAATACTTTGTAAGGGGACTGTTTCAGGGGACATCTTACTTTTTTAGGGGCTGTATGATAACCTAATACTATGTGAGAACATTTTACTGTGCGTGAGGACTGTTGGGGCATCATAATGTGTTGGAAGTTGTTGATCAAGGTACAAGGACTGCATAACAGGAGCATATGATTTACGGATTTCTATAAACTTTATAAAAAGCAGTGAATTACATGGTTTTGATTCGCTGCTACAGGTAAGCTCTATCGTAACATGTTTTAACAGTAGCAGTGAGTCACTCAATATTAACTGATAAAAATGAATATAAAACCATAATAAGCAAAATTAAGTTTAGCCAGTAGGTGCAGTCCTCCACAACAGTCACAGTGGTCCCTAGGAAAAATGAATCCCACAACCCTGCCTTAGAGGATTTGTATACTTTGTTATATAGTACTAGATGGTGGCCCGATTCTAACGCATCGGGTATTCTAGAATATGTATGCGGCCGACTGGTCGCAATCAGCAAAGCGGTGTTTAAATTTGGCGCCAATATCGCTGATTGGTCGCGGCTGGCGGCCGCGACCAATCAGCGAACCGTATTGGTGAGGACTGGAGAGCATGTTTAAATTTGGTGCCAAAATCGCTGATTGGTCGCGGCCGGCGGTCGCGACCAATCAGCAGAGCGGTGTTTAAATTTGGCGCCAATATCGCTGATTGGTCGCGGCTGGCGGCCGCGACCAATCAGCAAACCGTATTGGTGAGGACCGGAGAGCGTGTTTAAATTTGGCGCCAAAATCACGCACAGCAGAGCGGTGTTTAAATTTGGCTCCGCGACCAATCAGCGAATCGTATTAGTGAAGACCGGGGAGCGGCGCTGCCTGTGCGGGTACTTCCACTGCGAGCAGCCGGGAGATGACCGGCTGCTCGCAGCAGAAGTATCCCGACCGGTGGCGCCGCTCCCTGGTCCTCCCTTCATACTTGCCATCGGGAGATCAGCGGCCGTAGCCGCTGATCTCCCGACGGTAGCTGCATGGAGGTCATCGGCGCCGCCGGTCGGGGTACTTCTGCTGCGAGTGGCCGGGAGATGACCAGTCATCTCCCGGCTGCATCGCCACTGACCTCCGTGCGGCAGATGAGCCGCTAACCGCCGCCATCTTTTTCTGAAATCCCGCGTCGCTGATTGGCCGCGGCCAGACCAATCAGCGACGCGGGATTTCCTGGACAGAAGGACAGACAGACGGGATAAGACGATTATATATATTAGATTAATTAACCAAATTATTTCCCACAAGAACTTTCAAATCCTAGCGGCCTCTATTATAAAGTCAGAAGATGAGGCTGTACTTAAATTGGTAAAACAGGATAAAACACCTAGAAGTGATGGCCTTCTATTCAAAATATATACTAAATATTGTAAAGTATTGGTTAAGCAGTAGTGTTGAGTGAACGTGCTCGGATAACGTGTTATCTGAGCATGCTCGGTCTTATCCGAGTATTCTCGGCGTGCTCGGCTAATATGTTTGCCTCCCCACGGCTGCATGTTTTTCGGCAGTAGGCAGACACAACACATGCGGGGATTGCCCGTTTGTTAGGCAATCCTCGCATGTGTTGCGCCTGTCTACCACAGGGAAACATGCAGACAGGAGCAGGCAGCCGAGTATGCCGAGAATGCTCTCATAACACGTTATCCGAACATGTTCGCTCAACACTATTAAGGAGCTTTTTCACTGGCTTTTTCACTGTGTCTTTGAAATCGGTTCCTTCTATTTTTCCTCTTCTTCAATGTATGAAGCCTCGAATGTTTTGTTCTGCAAGCCTTAGAAGGATGTTCAATCTTGGGATTCTTGTACAGTCATGGCCAAAAGTTTTGAGAATGACACCAAAATTATATTTTCACATGATCTGCTGGCCTCTGGTTTTTATTAGTGATTGATGTTTATATCGCATACAGAAATATAATTGCAATCATATTATGAGTACCAATAGGTTATATTGACAGTTAGAATGAGATAATGCAGCAAGTCAATATTTGCAGTGTTGCCCCTTCTTCTTCAAGACCTCTGTAATTCTCCCTGGCATGTTCTCAATCAACTTTTGGACCAAATCCTGACTGATAGCAGTCCATTCTTGCATAATCAATGCTTGCATTTTGCCAGAATTTGTTGGTTTTTGTTTGTCCACCCGTCTCTTGATGATTGACCACAAGTTCTCAATGGGATTAAGATCTGGGGAGTTTCCAGGCCATGGACCCAAAATCTCTATGTTTTGTTCCATGAGCCATTTAGTTATCACCTTTGCTTTATGGCAAGGTGCCTCCATCATGCTGGAAAAGGCATTGTTGGGCGCCAAACTGCTCTTGGACGGTTGGGAGAAGTTGCTCTTGGAGGACATTCTGGTACCATTCTTTATTCATGGCTGTGTTTTTAGGCAAGACTGTGAGTGAGCCGATTCCCTTGGCTGAGAAGCAACCCCACACATGAATGGTTTCAGGATGCTTTACAGTTGGCATGAGACAAGACTGGTGGTAGCGCTCACCTCTTCTTCTCCGAATAAGCTGTTTTCCAGATGTCCCAAACAATCGAAAAGGGGATTCATCAGAGAAAATGACTTTGCCCCAGTCCTCAGCAGTCCACTCCCTGTACCTTTTGCAGAATATCAGTCAGTCCCTGATGTTTTTTCTGGAGAGAAGTGGCTTCTTTGCTGCCCTCCTTGAAACCAGCCCTTGCTCAAAGAGTCTCCGCCTCACAGTGCGTGCAGAAGCACTCACACCAGCCTGCTGCCATTCCTGAGCAAGCTCGGCACTGCTGGTAGTCCGATCCCGCAGCTGAAACAGTTTTAAGATATGGTCCTGGCGCTTGCTGGTCTTTCTTGGGCGCCCTGGAGCCTTTTTGACAACAATGGAAGCTCTCTCCTTGAAGTTCTTGATGATGCGATAGATTGTTGACTGAGGTGCAATCTTTGTAGCTGCGATACTCTTCCCTGTTAGGCCATTTTTGTGCAGTGCAATGATGGCTGCACATGTTTCTTTAGAGATAACCATGGTTAACTGAAGAGAAACAATGATACCAAGAACCAGCCTCCTTTTAAAGTGTCCAGTGATGTCATTCTTACTTAATCATGACTGATTGATCGCCAGCCCTGTCCTCATCAACACCCACACCTGTGTTAATGGATCAATCACTAAAACGATGTTAGCTGCTCCTTTTAAGGCAGGACTGCAATGATGTTGAAATGTGTTTTGGGGGTTAAAGTTCATTTTCTGGGCAAATATTGACTTTGAAAGTACAGTAATTGCTGTTAAGCTGATCACTCTGACATTCAGGAGTATATGTGTAACATACCTGGCGGCGTCCTTGCATAGTGGTCCATCTCCCACTGTGCAAGAGAGCGCACTTGATCTCCAATTCAGAATGTCTCTCTGGCTTCCCTCCATGCTGTTTGTTTTTCTCTGTTTCGGCTGCTTAAGGGCAGCGCCCGATCACTTTCCTGTCTGTCACCTGGTATTTAAACCAGCTGCTCCAATTAACCCATGCCTGAGCATCTTGCCCTGTCAGTTGGCTTTTTGTCTCTGACATGTCAGGTCCTGTGTATGTTACCTGTCTTGCAGTATTTGTTCCCGTGTCTGTACTGTGTCCTACCTGTGTACTCTAACCTGCAGTCTGTACACGCTCTCTAACCTGTTGTCTTCTGCCTATCCTGGAGGCTGTATTTCCAGGCCAGTGTGAACACGCTCCTAGCCTGTTCTTTCCGCCTTCTAGGGGCCGCATACCTAGACCCGTTCCTGTATCTTGCCTGCTCTTGTTTGTATACTCTTCTAGCCTATTATATGTTTTTCTCTATGTCCGTACCTTCCCTTTTCTTGCAGAATCTGATCCCGTACCTATCTCCTACTCATTGTCTTTGTACGCCCGTTTGTGAGTTTGGAGTCCACTCTCTACTTCATTGCAAGTATCCTGTGTGTATCTGGTTCTGCCTTTCCCTTCCAGTCTGTTCCGTGTGAACAGAGCCCTGTCCCCTCTGCGTCTGCGGTTTCGCTTTGCTCAGCCCTGTCCTCCGCGTCTGCGGTTTCGCTTTGCTCAGCACTGTCCACCGCGTCTGCGGTTTCGCTTTGCTCAGCCCTGTCCACCGCATCTGCGGTTTCGCTTTGCTCAGCCCTGTCCACTGCATCTGCGGTTTCGCTTTGCTTAGCCCTGTCCACCGCGTCTGCGGTTTCGCTTTGCTCAGCCCTGTCCACCGCGTCTGCGGTTTCGCTTTGCTCAGGCCTGTCCACCGTGTCTGCGGTTTCGCTTTGCTCAGCCCTGTCTACCGCGTCTGCGGTTTTGCTTTGCTCAGCCCTGTCCACCGCGTCTGCGGTTTCGCTTTGCTCAGCCCTGTCCACCGCGTCTGCGGTTTCGCTTTGCTCAGCCCTGTCCACCGCGTCTGCGGTTTCGCTTTGCTCAGCCCTGTCCACCGCATCTGCGGTTTCGCTTTGCTCAGCCCTGTCCACCGCGTCTGCGGTTTCGCTTTGCTCAGCCCTGTCCACCGCGTCTGCGGTTTCGCTTTGCTCAGCCCTGTCCACCGCGTCTGCGGTTTCGCTTTGCTCAGCCCTGTCCACCGCATCTGCGGTTTCGCTTTGCTCAGCCCTGTCCACCGCGTCTGCGGTTTCGCTTTGCTCAGCCCTGTCCACCGCGTCTGCGGTTTCGCTTTGCTTAGCCCTGTCCACCGCGTCTGCGGTTTCGCTTTGCTCAGCCCTGTCCACCGCGTCTGCGGTTTCGCTTTGCTCAGCCCTGTCCACCGCGTCTGTGGTTTCACTTTGCTCTGCCCTGTCCACCGCGTCTGCGGTTTCGCTTTGCTCTGCCCTGTCCACCGCATCTGCGGTTTCGCTTTGCTCCGCCCTGTCCACCGCGTCTGCGGTTTCGCTTTGCTCAGCCCTGTCCAACGCGTCTGCGGTTTCGCTTTGCTCAGCCCTGTCCACCGCGTCTGCGGTTTCGCTTTGCTCAGCCCTGTCCACCGCGTCTGCGGTTTCGCTTTGCTCAGCCCTGTCCACCGCGTCTGCGGTTTCGCTTTGCTTTGCCCTGTCCACCGCGTCTGTGGTTTCGCTTTGCTTTGCCTTGTCCACCGCGTCTGCGGTTTCGCTTTGCTCAGCCTTGTCCACCGCGTCTGCGGTTTCGCTTTGCTCTGCCCTGTCCACCGCGTCTGCGGTTTTGAATTTGTCTCCCAGTCTGTACTGGACCCTACCCAGCCTGCGCTCTAGTCTGCCTGTTCCTGTATTCCCCGGTGTGGGTCAACAGCCGTGTCCGGAGTCTGACCTGGAGTAGACCCTGGTCCCTCTGCTCGGTTCCTCCCTGGTGCACTGGCGTCGTATGCCGTCGTGCGACCTTGGTCGGATCGGGCAGATACTTAGTTACGCCCCTCCAGGCACTCTCCGGTTCATGGCACAGTGGAATCACTACATACACACGCACACGCCACTCAGCCCGGGCGTGTGCATTACAATATGCAAATTGCCATTACAATAAATGAAGCAGTAAACTTTGGAAAAATTACTATTTGTCTCATTCTCAATACTTTTGGCCATGACTGTAGACCAATCTCCTTCTTGAATGCCAATATTAAAATTCTTGCAAAGATGTTGGTGGGTAGATGGAGCCAAGTGATGATTGACATTGTTCATGAGGATCAGAGGGGATTTATGGAGGGAATTTAAATGGTGGACAATGTCAGGTGACTTCAGATGAACTTGACAGACAAGGCAGTCAATATTGGTGACACAGTTGTGCTATCCCTGTGTCATAGAAAATATTAATGATTTCTCTCTCCCCCTGAAACCACTCTTTCCCCTTCCCCCATAGTATTTGTCAAAGGAGAAGAGCTGACACTTGGCCAGTGACTCCATGCAAATTAGCCCACACAGCAGAAGTAGCTTGTAAGCAAATGCTAGCACAAAAGGTGCTACTGACCCAGTTTCCAGTGACACAGACCTGTAACAATTTACATCTAGCTGAGGAAGATTAATCCTGGGCTTCAAAAGAATTCAACAGAAATCTGCAGCCGGGCCGGCCTCCGACACGAAATATGGAATATCTGGAGTTCTATACTTCTGATAATAATGGGACCCATAATTTTAGTGCCAGGGTCAGCTAAGGAACGATATGCTTATTTTCCCGTAACAGTAAGCCACTTCAGTGAGCTGTGGTGCAAAAGTACCAGAATAACGGATCGCAGCCAGGTCATGTGTGGTCTCTAAAGAAAGGTAAATTCATCACGGAAAATATGGTGTCGCTTGCAAGCTTCTGCGATCAACCAGTGATAAGCTATCTCAGAAGTTAGAGATTCTAATAAAAATATGAAGACTGGAGGCCATCCCACATGAGGTCATTACAGGGGGTGTGTGGGCAGGTCTCCCCATTCAGCATAAAAGATCCCACTGAGGATGGGGGAAGTATTCATTGCTGGTGGTATAGAGACTATAAGCAAAGGATCACTTTCGATAACGGTCAAAATAGGGCGTTCCTCCCTTCAGCTATACTGAGTCGTCTCTGCGAACTTTACAGTAAGTTTCTTCTTTAATCCTGTTTTATTTGTGTAACTGTATATTCTGTAGTGAATGTCTCCTTTTGTAAATAGTCCTGTTTCTTTTGTTCTGTAATCGTTCCCTTCCCAAAGCCATATATGCTACCAGAAAGCAGGCATCCGACCCAGCCTGTATTATATTTCAAATTGGGTCGGTGGTGGCAGCGAATAATAATTGGGCTATCGTGAAGCTGGCAGTAACCGTACGGGGGCGAATACACATATTCCATGCTTTGGAATCCGGAAGTGTATATGCCATACTCTTTCTGCTGGCTTGCCGATAGCTACGTAGTGAATAATCGGGATTGTGTGTGCGCGAATCCCTGCTCAATCCTGACAGAGTAACAGCAGCGGTGGGATATTGTGTGATCTCCCCGGTGTTATCCCTGTGAATCCCTGATAAATTGGTGACAAGCAGTGGGATATTACAGAACATCAGTGGCTGGATTGAGCAATCGTTCCTGTAACTGAAATCTTGCACGGTTCTTGCAAGAATTCTGTGCAAAGTTTTAAGAAATCAGACTATGTTGTTAATATTTTTTATCTGAGACATTACTGTACATGTATCACCAGAAGGCGAATGTGACATGGAGAAGTAGTGCTGTTGCTTTAAAAGCATTCAGCAACTATTAGAAGTAACACAAGCACAGCAGAGCCCCAGGGGGATTGTGGGGAAGTTGTTTACTGTCTGGCTGGAGCCGAAGAGAAAGGTGGTGTGTGTGATCTGTATCTCACAGAAGGGCCCCTGCAAGTGAAAATGATTCAAGTCAGGAGTGAAGCTAAGCACAGGTCAGGTAGAGTTCCTGAACTAACAGTGCAGAGTATTGTCAGGCAGAAAGATAAGGACTGGAAGAAATTGTGTCACAGGGATCATCTCCCTCGGCAAACCCTTCCCCCTCCTCCATCTCACTGTGCTGTAAAAAATGCTGTGTTTATTAATGTGTCTTTGCATTAGAACTGTGCTGTCCTGTGCTACTGGGAAGACTGTGAACTGCTGTGCTGCTAAGGAAACTGTACTGTTTGTCACTGGAGCCTGTTGCTTATAAGACTTAACTTGCACTATTAAATGCTACTGTTCTTCCGTTTATGAGGACTCTTGTCCAGTGTGTCTGGTCAGCAAGTGAAACAACCTACGTGTCTGTGCCTGAGGGTCAATACCCCTGTGTGCCTGAGAGAAGCTGCAGCACATGGTCTATGGTTGCCCTGAGTAACAGTTCCCCCAGGATTCCAAAGAATTCATGTAACCTGTCTCGCCCCTATCTGAACATAGCGGCGTGCGTGTAGCACAAAGGCCACAATCACTGCCCTCTGTGAGCGGAGACAGGTTGACCCCATGGGCAAAACCAAGGCCCAAATGATTGCTCTACTATTGCAAGGTGCTGCAGAGCCCATCCGACAGCAGAGCCCTGATGATGGGGCAGCCAGCAAAGGCCCAGATGCTGCTGCTGCAGGGGTCCCATCTGTGATTGCCAGCCATACCCGCAGCCAGGGTAGTGTGGACCCCCACCTGCAGATGGCCTTGGAGCAGCTCGCCGCATATGACCGTGACAAACAACTGCAGATGATCCTGAAATTCCAGGAGCAAGCAGAGCAACGGGCCCAAGCTGACCGAGAGGCTGCTGAGCGACAGGCCCAGGCTGAGAAAGCCGAACTACAGGTCCAAGCTGACTGAGAGGCTGCTGAGGGACAGGCCCAAGCTGACTGAGAGGCTGCTGAGCAACAGTCCCAAGCAGACTGAGAGGCTGCTGAGCGACAGGCCCAAGTTGACTGAGAGGCTGCTGAGCGACAGGCCCAAGCTGACTGAGAGGCTGCTGAGCGACAGTCCCAAGCTGACTGAGAGGCTGCTGAGCAACAGTCCCAAGCTGACTGAGAGGCTGCTGAGCGAAAGGCCCAAGTTGACTGAGAGGATGCTGAGCGACAGGCCCAAGTTGACTGCGAGGCTGCTGAGCGACAGGCCCAAGCTGACCGAGAGGCTTCTGAGCAACAGGCCCAAGCTGACCGAGAGGCTGCTGAGCGACAGGCCCAAGCTGACCGAGAGGCTGCTGAGTGACAGGTCCAAGCTGACCGAGAGGCTGCTGAGCGACAGGCGCAAGCTGACCGAGAGGCTGCTGAGCAACAGGCCCAAGCTGACCGAGAGGCTGCTGAGCGACAGGCCCAAGCTGACCGAGAGGCTGCTGAGCGACAGGCCCAAGCTGACCGAGAGGCTGCTGAGCGACAGGCACAAGGTGACCGAGAGGCTGCTGAGCGACAGGCGCAAGCTGACCGAGAGGCTGCTGAGCGACAGGCGCAAGCTGACTGAGAGTCTGCTGAGCGACAGGCCCAAGCTGACCGAGAGTCTGCTGAGCGACAGGCCCAAGCTGACTGAGAGGCTGCTGAGCGACAGGCCCAAGCTGACTGAGAGGCTGCTGAGCGACAGGCCCAAGCTGACCGAGAGGCTGCTGAGTGACAGGCCCAAGCTGACTGAGAGGCTGCTGAGCGACAGGCCCAAGCTGACTGAGAGGCTGCTGAGCGACAGGCCCAAGCTGACTGAGAGGCTGCTGAGCGACAGGCCCAAGCTGACCAAGAGGCTGCTGAGTCACAGGCCCAGGCTAAGAGAGTTGAGCTACAGGCCCAGGCTGAGAGAGCCGAGCTACAGGCCAAAGCTGACCGAGAGGCTGCTGAGCGAAAGTGGCAAGATGAGCAGCAGTACCAGCTGGAGTTTGCCCAAATCCAGCTGTCGAGATCCACCCCATCAGGCAGTGAAACCCGGAAACACCAAAAGCTTTAAACCCCGTCCTGAGCATTTTCCTGTGATGGAAAAGGATAGAGACGTGGACACATTTCTGCAAGGATTTGAAAAGGCCTGCAGACAGTACCAGCTTCCCGCGGCCAGTGGGCCAGGTACTTAATTCCAGGGCTCAGAGGAAAAGCCCTGGAGGTGTTTGCTTCTCTCCCTCAAGAACAAGATGGAGACTATGAGGCCGTCAAACAGGCCCTGATAAAAAAAAAAGTACCAGCTGACTCCGGAGGTTTACCGGAGAAAGTTCAGAGCCCTCCAACGTGGACCACATGATAGCTACAGTGATGTGGTGGATGAGCTCAGGACCAACTTTGAGCAGTGGGTCCAGGGACTGTCAGACACCACCTTCGAGGTCCTGAAGGATGTAATGGTGAAGGACCAGTTTCTTTGTCTTTGCCCAGTGGAAGTGCGACAGTTTGTGCTGGACCGGGAGCCAAAGGAGGCCGCCAAAGCAGCCCAGATAGCAGATGCCTATGAGGCCAACCACACACCAGAGGTGCAGAAGTCGGCCGCCGCCAGCTGGAAAGGGTAAGCCTACAGCGACCCCAAGTGTTCCAGCTAGCCGGCCCTCAGCGGGTTCTGACTCATCTCCCAGCACCCGGACTGCATTTGACTCCCGTAAGTGTTATACTTGTGACCAAACTGGTCACATCAGCCTTGTCTGCCCGGAGAGGCAGAAGATGAACACCACACCTGAGGCCCCAGGGCCTACTACAGCCATTCATTTTGTGGGTGGGGAGGTTGGCCGGGCCGTGACAACTTACAACCGGTTACTGTGGGCAACACTGTTACTGTTAGCCTCAAGGACACTGGCGCAGAACGCATCCTCATCTGCCCTGAGTTTGTGTTACCAGAAGAACTTATTCTTGGGAAGACCCTGACTGTCACCGGGTTTGGGGGTGTTCGCAGTCCCATACCGATGGCCCAAGTTTTCCCAGACTGGGGTGTGGGGAGGGGCTTAAGGGAAGTAGGGGTGTTGGAGATTCTCCTCACTAATGTGCTATTGGGAACTGAACTGGGACGGTTGGTTGCCCGATACATTCCTGACAACCCTCCCAGATCTGAAAGGTCATGTAATGCCACTGTCAATATTGTCAATGTCATGCATAATAAAAATGTGTGTTGTGGAAAGGGGGAACTCAGCCACCTCACACCGTGGGGTGATGCTGCTGAGGATGCCCTAAAGCAAGCCAGCATAAGCGCTATGGGCAATGGGAGTGACTCGCCCCCTGGGTCGTAGGGTACTCGGTGCCGGGCCGGTTATTGCTGGGGGAGATGTCACAGTGGCGGTGACCCGGTCCGTGACCCAGGGCGGTCAATAAAAAGGTGATTATTAAACTTCTTATATACAGTTCGAGACGCCACCTGTGGTATGCAGCTATATGGAGCAGGTCCTCTGGAGCTGGTGTGAATGCAGCAGAGTTGGTTCAGCTCTCCACAGGCAGAGCTTAGCTCCAGGGCAGTGTAGATGTTGCTGTTATGGAAGTAGCACTCGTGGTGCAGTGTAGTGTAGGGGGTGATGGCGCAGTTAATAATCAGTCCACACTAATGGCGGTTTCCTCTTATCTTTACTTGCGGTGGTTAGGCTGACCGGGGCACGGGTACTAGCTGGTAGTAGAGGTCCGGGCGGCCTGGAAGCAAGTTGGGGGATCCACCTAGCCAGGTGGAGTTGTAGGCCTTCCCTTTGCGCTACCTCTGTGGCCCTGCTGTGTATAGCTATGCTGCGGCCCTCATCCCTGAGTAAAATGTCTTTGTGCTCACCCATATGGCAGGCAGCTTGGGCCTTCCTGGAGTGTCGCTCCCACATGGCGGTGCTGGGCCCTATGATGCTGCTGAGCCTCCGGGCGTCTGATGGGGCCAGGAGACCTGCAGTCTCCTGCCCTCTGGTTTCTGCTGCTGTGCTTTCGGTGCCCCACAACCTCGGACTCCGGTGTCCGGTTCTTCTGCGCGTCCCTCAGGGGTGAACTGCTGTGCAGCTCCACTCCCTAGGTCTTTCCTTGTTGACGTCCTGACTTCAACTCCTCTCTGCTCTCCTCATACTAACTAACCCCGCCTCCAGATCCCAGTTGCTAAGGGGAGGAGCTCCCCTTGCTGGTCTGGAGCCAGGAAAGTGATGCATGCTAGCAAAACCTGATTAGGGGACCCCTCCTTGCTTCCAGGCATGGCATCACCCCTTGTGAGGGAGGCAATGCCACTATGGTAAATGGACTCCTGGGGTGCCACAGGAGCAGGCATGGAGATCAGGAAGCAGGTCATCCCGTGCTGGTGACCGGGTCACGTCAGATGGTGAAGTGGTAGCAGCCCCATGACTAGCACAGTTCCAGAGGTAATGGGAAAGGTTCGGGAGAAGCACAGGGATCATAGGGAAAGTGGTCCCGTGCCGCCGACCAGTGCAACGATGGACTGTGACATGGCCGGTCGTGGCTGCCCCATAGTGAGCGCAACTCCCAATGTAAACATGATGGCAGGAAGGGTAAGCCCCACAACTGGTGAAGGTTAAAGAAATGAGTGCCCACTGTCTGTCAGGGGCATGGGAAGAAGGTACCCATAGCCCGTAAGGGGTGTGGGAAAAATGTATCCCTAACCGGTCAGGGTGATCGGAAAGCTGGATCCCCAGTCGGTCAGGGTGGTGTACGAGTTCGGTCCACAGCTTGTTGGATTAACAAGAAGGGTGGGCCATGAGGTAGGCTAAGGGGGCGATCTGTGAATCAGCCCCTACGCTATCTCAAAGAGGGGGAGATGTCATAGAAAATATGAAGAAATATTAATGATTTCTCTCTCCTCCTGAAATCCCCCCCCCCCCCCTATAGTATTTGTCAAAGGAGAAGAGCTGACACTTGGCCAGTGACTCCATGCAAATTAGCCCACACAGCAGAAATAGCTTGTAAGCAAATGCTAGCACAAAAGGTGCTATTGACCCAAAAAACATGCGAGTGTAGTTTCCAGTGACACAGACCTGTGACAATTAATATCTAGCTGAGGAAGATTAATCCCGGGCTTCAAAAGAATTCAGCAGAAATCTGCAGCCGGGCAAAATATGTAATATCTGGAGTTCTATACTTCCGATAATAATGGGGCCCATATTTTTAGTGCCAGGGTCAGCTAAATTCATAACGGAAAATATGGTGTCGCAAGCTTCTGCGATCAACCAGTGATAAGTAGTGATGAGCAAGCATGCTCGCTACTGCTCGGTGCTCACCTGAGCATCTCACTGCTCAAGATGCTCGTCGCTCGCCGAGTATTTCCGGGGTTGCTCGGCGGGAGCTCGGGTCTCCTCCCTGCATGTTTGGCACTCTTTACAGAGCCAATGAACATGCAGGGATTGCCTGCCAGTCACTGTAATGCCGCAGCCATGTTGGTTGTGGCATTACAGTGATTGGCTGGCCGTAGAGCGTCATCAGGTCTGCATCAGACCTGGCGCCACCATGCTCGTCACAGTCACTTCGGAATCAGACAGTGTAGGGAGAGGTGCTGCTGAGCTAGGGAGAGATTTGCTTGTTTCTAGTTAGTGTAGGTGTACCAAACTATATTAGAGACACATATCCATCTCAACAAACAGTCCTTCTGAGGACTAATCCATCTGCAGAGATATCAGGCAGGCAGTGTACATAGCACAAGAGGCTCCATTCCAGTTTTGTCTGCTGCTGCTGTTAGATATTTCTAAAAGTAGGCCCAGGTCTCAGGGGCCAGGAATAATTTTTTTGGGGATCTTAATCCTCATTATTTGCTTAAAAAGCAATCCAGAGAACAACGTTGTTCTGCGCCATTTGCTTGTTGGCACTGCAGAATACAGCCAGGTCCTTTCCATATTACTGTGCTAAAATTCCAGCTGTTTAAAACTGTGGTTTGTCCGTCACATATAATTGCACTGAAAATACTGCTATTTCTGGCATCCATTAAAAATTTGTTTCAGTGTGTCAGTGAAGCAATTGACACCAGTTTGCTGTTCAAAATAGTTACCTACAGGTCAGGTATTTAAAACTGTGGTTTCTCCGTCCGTCACACGGATCACATATATGTTTTCAGAAAATACTGCCATTTCTGGCCTCCATTAAATTTTTCTTTCAGTGTGTCAGCAAAGTTTTTGACACCAGTTTGCTGTTCAAAATAGTTACCTACATGCCAGGTATTTAAAGCAGTGGTTACTCCATCACACGGATTACATATAACTTCGCTCCAAATTCAGCCATTTGTAGTGAGCGTGGAAGATATTGTCCTCCATTAAAAAAAAATGGGCAAGTCGCGTGGCAAGGGACGGGAACTGGACGTGATGGTGCATGCAGAGGCTGAGGCCACGGGCAAGCTGAAATTGTGCCACAACAAACACCCACATCTTCTCGCTCGACCTTCCTGTCCCAATTCCTAGGGGACCACAGCACACCACTATTGAACCCAGAGCAGTGTCAAAAGGTTGTTGGTTGGATAGCGGATAATGCTTCCAGTTACTTAGCCACCACCACCACCACCCTGTCTTCCACACAGTCAAGTCTCAGTAGCCATGAGTCTGGACTGCATATTCCTCACCCTGATCCTCCTTCCTCCCACCATGCTGAGTTTCCGGAAACAACTGATCCAACACTTGGACACTCTTAAGAGCTGTTCACTTTTCCATTTATAGATTAGGGCCTCTCGCCTGGTCCACTTGAAGCAGGGCAAGAGAAGATCGCATGTAGCGATGCCCAAATATTTGAGCAGCCACGGTCACACGAAGGCGACGGTGAGAAAGTGTCACAAGAGGTTGACGATGATGAGACACAATTGCCAGAAAGTCAGGAGGAGGACAAGGGTGCAGAAGTGGAAGACGAGGTGGTGGATGATATAGTAACTGACCCAACCTGGCAGGAGGACATGCAGAGTGAGGACAGCAGCACACAGGGGGAGGGAAGCAGAGCACCCCAACAGGCAGGAAGAAGCAGTGTGGTGGCCGCAGACAAAAGGTAGGCAACCATTCACCGTAACACCAACACGAAGGAAGTTGCCCGTACAACTATTAGGTCTTCTCGAGTCTGGTTGTTTTTTAAAGACTCTGCCGATAACCCCAAAAAGGCCATTTGCACCACCTGCCAGGCCAGAATCAGCAGGGGTGGCAAAACTAGCAGCCTGACCACTACCAGCATGATCAGGCACATGGCAGCAAAGCACCCGACTTTGTGGGCCAAACCCCAGGGTCCAGGAACAGTGTCTGCGGGTGGCACCATTGCTTCTTCCGCTGTTGTTCATGCAAGCCAATCCCCTTTCCATGGTGCATGCGAAGATGCCTCCTGTCCTGCACCTGTCGTTGCACACTCTCAAGTAGCAGCATCAGGAAGCACGTCCACGTCCTTGTCCCAGCGCAGCATTCAGTTGTCCATACCCCAGTCCTTGGAACACAAGCGCAAATATGCAGCCAACACCCCACAGGCCACACTACTAAATTCCCACATTTCACGACTGCTTGCGCTCAAAATGTTGCCTTTTAGGCTCGTGGAGATGGAAGCATTCCGCAACCTGATGGCGGCGGCCATCCCTTGGTACTCGGTCCCTAGCCGCCACTATTTCTCCCGGTGTGCCGTCCACGCATTACACAAGCACGTGTCCCAAAACATTAGCCGTGCCCTCAACAACACAGTTACCGGGAAAGTCCACCTAACGACAGACACGTGGACAAGTGCTTGTGGGCAGGGACGGTACATCTCGCTGACGGCGCACTGGGTTAACAAAGTGAAAGCCGGGACCTAGTCGGAACCTTGGGACGGAACACGTCCTCCCGACGCCAAGGATTGCCCCCACAGTCTACAGCTTCTGCACCTCATTCTCCTCAGCCTCCTCCTGTCTTCAGCCTCCATCTCCGAAATTACCACATCAGTCACAAGCTGGAAGTACTGCAGCACGGCCTCGGCAACAGGCTGTGCTGAAGCTAATATGCTTAGGTGACAAACCGCACAATGCTGAAGAGTTGTTGACAGCTCTGAAAGAGCAGGCGGATCTGTGGCTCACACCGCTGAACCTACAGCCAGGCATGGTCGTGTGTGACAATGGCCGGAACCTGGTGGCGGCTCTGAGTCAAGGCGAGCTCACGCACGTACCATGCCTGGCCCATGTACTTAACCTCGTGGTTCAGCGGTTTCTCAAATCCTACCCGGAGCTGCCGGATCTGCTTGTTAAAGTACGCCGCCTGTGTGACCATTTTAGAAAGTCAGCTACAGCTTCCGCCGCCCTTGCCGTGTTTCAGCAGCGTTTGCCGCTTCCGGCTCACAGACTGGTGTGTGATGCCCCACACGTTGGAACTCTATACTGCAGATGTTGAGAAGGATTTGTGAGCAGAAGATGGCAGTTGTTGAGTACCAGCATCAACTAGGCCGTCGGTATTCAGTTCAGACCCCACACATTAGACCTCAGGAGTGGACATGGATGTCAGACATATGTACCATCCTCCAAAACTTTGAGGACTCCACCAAGATGGTGAGCGACGATGACGCCATAATTAGTGTCACCATCCCGCTTCTCTGTCTTCTGAAATGCTCTCTGCTCACGATCAAAGAGGATGCATTGCAGACGGAGCACGATGATATGGAGCAAGGAACCATACAGGGTGATTACACACAGCCCAGCCTCATCTCATCCCAATGTGAATTGGATGACAATGAGGAAGAGGAGGAGGAGGAATAACAGGAGCTAATTTCATGCGCTATTGACGGTACTACCTGCACAACTGTCATACAGTCTGTTCAGCGTGGATGGCCACAGGACAGAGAGGAGGAGAAGGAGGAGAGCATGGTCAGTCATCCTCTTGGTGAGGACACGTAAGTCTTCCCTGTTAGCAGTCTGGCACGCATGGCTGCGTTTATGTTACGCTGCCTTTCCCATGACCCTCGCATTCTCAAAATTTTGGGTGACGGTCATTACTGGTTGGTGACACTTCTAGACCCACGCTACAAGGAGAACATTATATCTCTTATTCCTGAGGCTTACAGGTCTACAAAAATGGGGCAGTACCAGAAGGCCCTTGTTGCAGAACTATTAAAAAAATTCCCATCTGAAAACGCTGGTGGCAGAGGTCATAGTTCGTTGGACAACCAAGGAGTACAGGCGAGAGAGACACAACTTCAATCCAGCAGAGGCAGGGGAACACTGTCAAAGTTCTGGGAGAATTTTCTCAGCCCCTCCCATCGCACAAGCCCTGAGGCGTGGGGTACTCTCATAAGGAGTGCAAAGTTTGGGAAAATGCTGAGGGAGTACCTTGCCGACCGTACTAACGTCCTCCATGATTCCTCTGTGCCTTATAATTATTGGGTATCCAAGCTGGATACATGGAATGAACTGGCTCTCTACGCCTTGGAGGTCCTGGCCAGGGGCGTACATAGAAATGTTGGGGCCCCATAGCAGAAGCTCTAATTGGGCCCCCCCAAAAATAAATAAATAAATATTTGTCTGTGTCACAGAAGAGCAGATCTCACAACTTTCCAGCCTTTACATAGTAATTTTTCTCCTGCTAAAGTCCTAGATCCCTCTTTCATTTCCCCATAAATTATGATGCCAACAAAAATGCCCCCCAAACACAGTATGATACCCCCATGGTGCATTCCTCCACATTAGCCTCCACATGCTCAGTATAATGACCCTACAGTACCCCACTTCAACTCCCAAGGCAAAGTATGGTGACACCAACACAGTATGATCCCGCAACTGTGACCCCCACAGAGCCCTCCATACACTATAATGGGCTTACATACAGTATAATGGCCTGCACTAGCCCTCCAAACAGTATAATGGCCCCCCACATAGCCCTCAAAATATGATAATGGCCCCACATAGCCTTCCATATAGTATAATACGCCACTGATAATCCTCCATATAGTATAATGCGCCCCCACAATCCTCCATATCGTATAATGCGCCCCCATAATCCTCCATATAGTATAATGAACTTTCCATGGTCCTCCATAGAATATAATTCACTCCCCACAGTCCTCCATACAGTATATTACACACCCCATAGGGTAAAATGCAGCCCCCATCTAGTATAATGCACCCCACAGTTCTGCAGTATTATGGGCACCACGTACTCACTGATTTTTAAAATACCGTATATTTTAAATAAACTCACCCAAGTATAAGCCGAGGCTCCTAATTTTACTACAAAAAAACTGGAAAAACGTATTGACTTGAGTGTAAGCCTAGGGTGGGAAATGCAGCAGCTAATAGTAAATTTCCCAATCCTGGTACGTATGGCACCCCTCATCCCCCAATCCTGGTACGTATGGCACCCCTCATCCCCCAATCCTGGTATGTGTGGCCTCCTGAATCCCCCCAATCCTGGTATGTGTGGCCTCCTCAATCCCCCAATCCTGGTATGTGTGGCCTCCTCAATCCCCCAATCCTGGTATGTGTGGCCTCCTCAATCCCCCAATCCCTGTATGTGTGGCCTCCTCAATCCCCCAATCCTGGTATGTGTGGCCTCCTCAATCCTGGTATGTGTGGCCTCCTCAATCCCCCAATACTGGTATGTGTGGCCTCCTCAATCCCCAAATCCTGGTATGTGTGGCCTCCTCAATCCCCAAATCCTGGTATGTGTGGCCTCTTTAATCCCCCAATACTGGTATGTGTGGCCTCCTGAATCCCCCAATCCTGGTATGCGTGACCTCCCCAATCCCCCAATCCTGGTATGTGTGGCTTCCTCAATCCCCCAATCCTGGTATGCGTGGCTTCCTCAATCCCCCAATCCTGGTATGCGTGGCCTCCTCAATCCCCCAATCCTGATATGCATGGCCTCCTCAATCCCCCAAACCTGGTATGCATGGCCCTCTCAATCCCCCATTCCTGGTATATGTGGTCCCCTCAATCCCCCAATCTTGGTATGTGTGGCCCCCCCAAGCCCCCAATCATGGTATATATGGCCCCCTCATCCCCCAATCACTGCACACACAAAAAAAATAAACACTAATACTCACCTTCCTTCCTCACCTCTCCTCCAGCTCTGCGTCCGGTCTGCTGCAGCTCATGTCGGCATCTGAGCAACGCGCATTCTCAGATCCCAAGGTGAGCTGCTGCTGCCGCCATATTCACTCCTCTCCACGCCAGGACTATGGGCGTGGAGAAGCGTGAATATGCATTCTCTTTAGTAGCAGGCACTGTCAGCAGGAGCTGCGACTCAGCGCTCCTCCATGCCCACTACTAAAGAGAATATTCCCTCTTCTCCACGCCCATGGGAGTGGAGAAGAGGGAATATTCATGTCCCTTTAGCAGTGGGCACACGTGATAGCAGCTTCAGCGGCTACTGTGTGTGCTCCGCTCCGCTGCAACCTCCCTCCCCCCACCACTATCCACCAATACTCACCTATACAACTCGTCCCCACGCTGCTTGGGTCCCCCCGCTGCTTGGTGCCCATCGGCTCACGGGCCCCCTGCGGTCAAGGGCCCCATAGCAGTGGCGTGGTCTGCCGCCATTGGCGGTACGCCACTG
Source organism: Phyllobates terribilis (assembly GCF_046119375.1). NCBI lineage: Eukaryota > Metazoa > Chordata > Amphibia > Anura > Dendrobatidae > Phyllobates > Phyllobates terribilis. The sequence continues at coordinate 82,617,270 of NW_027362769.1, forward strand.
GTCCTGGCCTGCCCTGCCGCTAGCGTTTTATCAGAGCGGGTTTTTAGTGCCGCTGGTGGAATTATAACTGATAAACGCATCCGCCTGTCAACTGAAATTGTTGACAGGCTGACTCTTATAAAAATGAACAAGGGCTGGATTGGGCCAGACTTCTCAACACCACTGAATGATAGCAGCGTAATATAAATTCAAATCCAGTGGGTTTTTTTTGGAGGTGTATTCCCATGCACCTCTTCACACCCATACATGGGTATACGCTTCCTGATTTTGGCTATTTGTTCTTGTTTCCTTTTTCTCCTCATCCTCATCCTCCACCACCTTATCACCAGGGTGACCATGGTCCCTGATGCAACACCCACATAATTTTTTTAAAGGGTGTTTATGATGCCCATAAAAAAACAAATGCCCGTAAAAAATATTTTTTATACAGTATGTTCATGTATTCCCCCCAGGGGTAAATGTTTGTCAGCCCATACACTTAGTGCATGGGCATTACAAGTATAGGAGACCCGCTCCTTTCTAATGGGAACATTTTTTATGAGGCTCTCCTCCACGTCTCTTCCAAGGGGCATTGGAGTGCCTCCCAATTTTTGGCAGCCCTTGCATTCACTGCATAGGCAAACACAATAAGAGACCCACTTCCTAATAATGGGAACATTTTTTTTACGGATGCCCTCCTCTACGTCTCTTCCATGGGGCATTGGAGTGCCTCCAAATTTTTGGCAATCCTTGCATTCACTGCATAGGTAAACATAATGGGAGACCCACTTCCTAATAATGGGAACATTGTTTTCAGGAGGCCCTCTGACCTTCATGTCTCTTCCAAGAGAGTGCCTCCAAATTTTTGGCAACCCTTGCATTCACTTCATAGGCAAACACAATGGGAGAGCCACTTCCTAATAATGGGAACATTGTTTTCAGGAGGTCCTCCTCTAAGTCTCTTTAAAGGGGTATTGGGGTGCGTCCAAATTTTGGGCAGCCCTGCCACTCACTGCATACGCAATAACAGTATAGGAGACCCACCCTTTAGTAATGGGAACAATAAAACATAGCCGGCTGATGGCTCTCTAAGAATAGTGAGGGTCGACTGCTGGCCCTTTAAGAATTGTAAAGTCCACCTGATGGCTCTATAAAAATAGGCTCTGTGACTTTGAGTCCCTCCATCATAAATGAAACAGGATGTGTCTAATAATATCTCACACACCACATGGCCAGATAAGGTTGTAAAATGTTAAAATGACATTTCCTGGTGAATGCATTTGTCACGGTTGAAAGCAATGCAAAAGTGCAAAAATGCATAAAAAAACGCTAAGTGTAAATGTAGCACCCTGAGGACTCGGCTGCTACAGGGGTATTGCACCTCGACCCAGAGGTGTGGTATTCCACTCCCGGGTAAGGATGGAGTGTGGGACTGAGCTCAGTAGGCTGCATGCACTACATACATCCCATTTCCGGGGGACAGAACTACGGTACTCCCACCAAGTATATGTGCAGGTACGACAGCGTCTGTCCCTGGCTGGAGTGGGAGGGGGGTGGAACATCCCAGTAGTGTAGGGGCAGATAGGGGGAGTACTCTGGGTAAAGCTAGGAGCTCATTGGGTGCTAGTCACCTGGGCTCACACATAGAGGGAGTATATAAGGTGGGCACCATCTTAGAAGAGGGTCGAGTTCAGCCTGAGGAGGAGCAGAGCAGAGGAGCTCAGCCAGGAGGGCTGACTGGGAGCTGTGGCTCCAGTTGGGCCCAGCTCCAGAGCCAAGCCTGCAGAGGAGAGAGGAGAAAGAAAGGCCCAGAGTGGAAGACCAGAGGGAACCCTAAGAACCCAGAATCAGACCAAAAAGGGTGAAGGGTTGGCGGACACGGGTACCGGAACCCGAACTGGTGGAGGCCACTTATCCTCAGCCAGGAACCGGAGGTCGTGGTCAAGATTTGCCACGACCCTCACCAAATCCACCAGAAAGGCACACCAAGTATAGGGTCAGGGAACCCAGAGGAGGTTTGACCACCAAGAGACCCGAGGGAGCCGGCCAAAGGTGGATCCCTGGTGGGAACGGCCAGAGACAGAGAGAGAGAAGGGAGCTCAGGACCACGCTCCAGAACTGCCTGGGGGTTAGCCGAGTCCAGGACCTGGTGGACGCAGCACGGCTCGGGTGGTCACTCAAGGCCAGAGTGACTGAGAGAACACCCGTGAGTAAAAAACCCTGAAACTGCATCTCCTGACTCTGACTCTTCTTACTGCACCGTCACAACCCCCATCATCTTTTCCTGCTGCCCTGAGGCCATACCCCTCCCGTTGGGGGTTATAACATCATCGCTGCACCCATACCACCGGCCTCAGCGGACTGTTCTGCAGCGGCGGCTGCAAAGCCACACTCAACGGGTGGCGTAGTCGACATCCAAGTTAACATCTACTGCCATAGACTGCCACTTAGTTTGACACCCTGGGCACGGACCGGGTCACCGCCACAAGGACTACTACCCCTATCCAGATCCGGCTCCGGGTATCCCCTGAATATGGCCCAGGGGGCGCGTCAACTTTTGGCGTAGTCGGCAGGATCACGTGCCCGCAACCACCGGGTACTGCGTGCCTGAAGAAAAGTTCATATTTACCGTAAAAAGAAGTCTCCCGCCAATTCCGGAGGGTCCCCGCCATCGGACGCCATCTCGGATCGTTTCCCGCCGTTTGCCCGCCATCTGCAGTCTTTTCCCGCCATCCACAGAGTTTCCCGCCATTGGGAAGCGGTTCCCGCCATCTGAGAAGATTTCCCGCCCTGGCAGAGCGGACGCCATTATGGGCGTGCCAGAGGGTGGCAAGAGGCCACCTCCCATCGTGGGCCAGGACCAAGAATGGCGCCAAAAACGAAGACCGCCCCCACCCGCAGAGACTGCAATGATTGAGATGTCCATCAGCGTGGGGGGTCTGCCCCTGGAACTGACAATCACCAAGTTGCCCCAGGACCGCCCTCAATGGGGGCGGATACAGAACAAAACAGAGAAGATGGGTGCAGCCTGGAGGAGTCTAGAGAAGCCGTACCCGGAGATGGAGGGAGAGTCAGGCAGCACCGACCCTGTGGTCAGGAGCCTGTTGCAAGCTACCACTCCACAAGACCTGGTGGAGATCCTGGCACAGCTCCCCCGAGACCGGGAGCGTGCACAGACCGCGCTGGAGGGCCTCGCACGGAGGATGGCCCAGGTGCAGCGAGAAACGCTGACGGAGTGGAGCAGGGAGATGGCCCAGCAGGCTGGAACCCGCCAGCGAAGCACACCACCCGCAACGAGGAGCACGCCTGCCCCTGAAGAGGATGCAGAAGGGACGGAGGCCGGAGACGACGCCGCAGAGGGAGCTGAAGAGACGGAGGCAAGTAAAGGGGACGTCACTACCCCAAGCCCAGCCACCGTAAGCCTACCCCCGCTCCCCGTCGCAGAGCCCGAAATCCCACCGATCGTGCCCGTTGCCGCACCGTTACCGCTCCAGACTAGGCCTCAAGCAGGAGCCGCGGCCACGCCTCTTGTGACGTCACGCGCCTCAACCCTGAGCGCGGCCAAGCAGGAGACGCCACCGGCCTGGTCGCAGGGCCGAGTACCCCCGGGCGCCGCAGTACCAACAGCGCCCTCTACCGAGCCACCGGCCTGGTCGCAAAGTCAAGTACACCCGGGCGCCGCCGTCTTCACGGTGCCCTTCACCTTCAGGGTGCCCCAGGCCTGGTCGCAAGGCCTGGTGAACCCGGGCGCCGCTACCACCACCGCGCCCTCAACCTCCACAGTGCCGCACCTGGGTGAAGACTTGTTAACCCAGCATATTTGCCCGGATGGGCAGCCCTTTGAGTGGTCACCGGAGTACTACCATCCCCGACTCCGGAAAGAAAGACCCCTGGATGAGCCCCTGATCCCGGCTCCGGCACCCGCCAAGATCACTCCACTCTTGCTGGAGGAAGCGCAGTTTGCGTGGGACCCCACTGGAGGAGACCTCATCGGGTTCACTCAAGAGACCCGGGCGGCTGCAGCTGAGCGTGCGGAGTGCTGCCGGCAGCAATTAGAGGTTTTCAACCGGGAACGACGAGCGAGGCGGGTCCGCGAGGAGCGGCTGCAAGTGAGGAGTGCAGAACAGAAGAGCCGGACCCGACGGAACCCCCGTGCAGCCCACGGTCCCCGTGCCACCGGAACTGTAATTAAATTCCAACTGCAGCACGGTTGGGGCTTCATCCGGGATCACCGCACCCCTGGCGACGTCTTCGTGACCCGCAGGGATGTCGAGTCCCACCTGCCGGAGGGACACAGAGGTCGTGACCTATACCTGGGTGATGAGGTCACCTTTACCCGGCACCAATGTGCCAAAGGACCCTATGCCCTTCATGTACACCGGTTGACGGAGGAAGAGCTGAGGTGTCAGGAGGAGCAAGAGGACCCGGACGGGTCTGAAGAATACAGGGAGGAAGCATCAGGAGGACGCCGTTATTAGAGTACGGTAAAAAAAGAACTGTACATAGTTATCCGTAAGGGTATAAGAACTGCTGCTAATTTAAATATGTTCCCCGTTGGGACAAGTGTGAACTTAAACCCGTGAGTCCCCTATCCCTTAACAGGCTGAGGACTGTGAACAGCCATTCCTTTTCCCCCACTGGCCGAGGACTGAGAGCGGCCACCTCCCCTTGTATATAGTTGCGCTTTCTAAGGCGCCCCCTACTGGTTTTATAGGAAACTGTTGTTCTTGAACTGACTGTTGCACTTCTACCTGGTCACAAGCGCACAGTGGCCAGTAACTCAAAGAACATTATTATGAAAGAGTTTTATATGAAAGAAAAAGTTTATCTTGTTTAAATCTGATAATGTTTAATGTTTGATATGTTCTTGTATGTTTTGAAAAAAAAATTGTATGTTTTTGGATATTTTATTCTTTTACAGCCCGAGGACGTGCTGTGATTTACCAGGGGGGAATGTAGCACCCTGAGGACTCGGCTGCTACAGGGGTATTGCACCTCGACCCAGAGGTGTGGTATTCCACTCCCGGGTAAGGATGGAGTGTGGGACTGAGCTCAGTAGGCTGCATGCACTACATACATCCCATTTCCGGGGGACAGAACTATGGTACTCCCACCAAGTATATGTGCAGGTACGACAGCGTCTGTCCCTGGCTGGAGTGGGAGGGGGGTGGAACATCCCAGTAGTGTAGGGGCAGATAGGGGGAGTACTCTGGGTAAAGCTAGGAGCTCATTGGGTGCTAGTCACCTGGGCTCACACATAGAGGGAGTATATAAGGTGGGCACCATCTTAGAAGAGGGTCGAGTTCAGCCTGAGGAGGAGCAGAGCAGAGGAGCTCAGCCAGGAGGGCTGACTGGGAGCTGTGGCTCCAGTTGGGCCCAGCTCCAGAGCCAAGCCTGCAGAGGAGAGAGGAGAAAGAAAGGCCCAGAGTGGAAGACCAGAGGGAACCCTAAGAACCCAGAATCAGACCAAAAAGGGTGAAGGGTTGGCGGACACGGGTACCGGAACCCGAACTGGTGGAGGCCACTTATCCTCAGCCAGGAACCGGAGGTCGTGGTCAAGATTTGCCACGACCCTCACCAAATCCACCAGAAAGGCACACCAAGTATAGGGTCAGGGAACCCAGAGGAGGTTTGACCACCAAGAGACCCGAGGGAGCCGGCCAAAGGTGGATCCCTGGTGGGAACGGCCAGAGACAGAGAGAGAGAAGGGAGCTCAGGACCACGCTCCGGAACTGCCTGGGAGTTAGCCGAGTCCAGGACCTGGTGGACGCAGCACGGCTCGGGTGGTCACTCAAGGCCAGAGTGACTGAGAGAACACCCGTGAGTAAAAAACCCTGAAACTGCATCTCCTGACTCTGACTCTTCTTACTGCACCGTCACAACCCCCATCATCTTTTCCTGCTGCCCTGAGGCCATACCCCTCCCGTTGGGGGTTATAACATCATCGCTGCACCCATACCACCGGCCTCAGCGGACTGTTCTGCAGCGGCGGCTGCAAAGCCGCACTCAACGGGTGGCGTAGTCGACATCCAAGTTAACATCTACTGCCATAGACTGCCACTTAGTTTGACACCCTGGGCACGGACCGGGTCACCGCCACAAGGACTACTACCCCTATCCAGATCCGGCTCCGGGTATCCCCTGAATATGGCCCAGGGGGCGCGTCATAAACATAGCCCAAGGTGTGGAGAAGTATTTTTGTTTTTGGTTATTTATTTTGCTTTATATACAAGTCATTACCCTGGAAAGGATGTTCCTTAACATATTTCCCAGGAAAATCCATTTTGGTTTCGTTTTTGTATGTTTTATTGTGAGTCCGTAAAAGTGGCGTAATACCTCTGACAACGTTGTTGACAGAAGTGACATGGGAGTCAGAAATGCTTCCAGGGGTCTTCCCCATGCTGTTCCCATGTCATTTGAGCACTGTTCCCATCGATTTGGGCAATTTTTAGGCCCTCTGCAGACCGCCGGGGGAGCCGCCTGAAAAATGCTTGAGTTTCCCATAGACTTACATTAGGCTTGTTGCTCGGGTCGAGCACCCGAGTATTCCAATTTGCTCGACCCGAGCATCGAGCACCCGAGCATTTTAGTGCTCGCCCATCACTAGTGATAAGTTATCCCAGAAGTTAGAGATTCTAATAAAAATATGAAGGCTGGAGGCCAGCCCACATGAGGTCATTACAGGGGGTGTGTGGGCAGGTCTTCTCATTCGGCATTAAAGATCTCACTGAGGATAGGGGGAGTATTCATTGCCGGAGGTATAGAGACTATAAGCAAAGGATCACGTTCGATAACGGTCAAATTGGGGCGCCCAATCCAGTTATACTGAGTCATCTCTGCAACTTTATAGTAGGTTTCTTCTTTAATCCTGTTTTATTTGTGTAACTGTATATTCTGTAGTGAATGTCTACTTTTGTAAAACCTTTTGTATATTTTTCATAAACACTGCTTCCCTTTTGGATTAAATATAAAATGTAATAGTTTCATTTCTTTTGTTCTGTAATCGTTCCCTCCCCCGCAGCCATATATGCTACCAGAAAGCAGGCGTCCGACCCGGCCTGTATTATATTTCAAATTGGGTCAGTGGTGGCAGCAAATAATAATAATTGGACTATTGTGAAGCTGGTAGTAACCATACGGGGGCGTATACACATATTCCATGCATTGGAATCCGGAGTTGTATGTGCCATACTCTTTCTGCTCGCTTGCCGATAGATACGTAGTGAGTAACCAGAATCGTGTGTGCGCGAATCCCTGCTCAATTCTGACAGAGTGACGGCAGCAGTCTGATATTGTGTGATCTCCCTGGTGTCGTCCCTGTGAATCTCGGACACCCTGGATGCTGTCTTGAATGGTTTTATTTAAGGCTAGTATTGGAAAGATTTTGCTTTTGTCCCAATTTCCTCAAATGGCTTAAGTGAATTTATAGAGACCTAAGGCCGCTATCTATGTGAATGGGGGAAATATCCTCAATGTTCAAATTAACAAGGTTCTCACCAGGGAAGAGCTGTCTAGCCACTACTGTTTGCTATTGCAGTTGAACTGCTGGCAAAATATATCCAAGAAAATGAAAATATTGAAGATTCCAAATATGTTTCTCATTATGAGAAAGTGTCAATGTTTGTGGATGATATCACGTAGTGATAGAGAAGATATCAGGCACCACCTCTGCTTTAAATACACCTTTCCTTCAATGTAATGAAACTCCTGGATATATGGTGGTGCATGTCCAAGTAAGCAATCTAAATAATGCAGAAATAAAGGTAGCACTCACCAACATCGTCCTCTCTCTCACTCCCCCGCACACCCTTAGGGGTCTCCGTCCTATGCCGCTAGTGAACATGTACTGTGAGTACAAATAAAGGACATCTTCGGAACTGGTGGTGAGTGCTACCTTTATTTCTGCTTCTGCATTATTTCGTTTGTGGATGATATATTAATTTACTTTGGGATTGGTTAGGAAGCTTTGTTTCAAACAATACATGTAATAGAGATTTGGGAGGTTCTTCTGGTTGCAGTTTAATTGGACATGTAGTTCCACTAGCAGCAGATGGTAATGTCACAATAGCTGATATGGGCAGCTGGACCCCTAAACACTTCCCTAGTGTTAACAACAATTGTCAATAGCGGGATATGGCACTTACGGAGACAGTATAGGACACCCCCGGGAACGCTCCTATAGATGTGATGTTTGGGTGCAAGTGTTGGGAGGGCTGATGAGGTTAGTTCAATTGGAAACTACCAGACACACGTGTGAACGTAACACAAAACCAAAAATATTGAGCCAGACTATATGTTGTGTGGGGGTTCATTCTCCTGGGTAGCTGCTTGGAACACAAAGTCATTGGGTTTTGTAATACACACGGAATAGTGTTAACTTCCTCTGGTTGTACAGTACCAAAAGCAAAACTATAAACCTAAAATCCCTAATCTTGTCCAGAAACTAACTAAACAATATAGACCCTGGCTATTTAGACACGGCCGAGCTAGCCACAGCTTGGCCACAGACAAAACAGCTATCGTCCATAGCAACCAGTGATACCTGCTGTTTGGTGCACACAGTTTGTGGAGTCTCTTCTCATAGAGATTCTGGCTTATCTGTCTCCAGCTCCAACATAACCCACTCTGCTCAGCTTCCCCCAGCTGACTGCCAACAGTGAACACATGGCCTGGTTTTAGTCATAGCTATCCAAGTAAACCTAATCAGGACCTGTAGTGCTAGGAATTAACCCCTAGCCAACCTGGCTTTCCTACAGTTGGTATAAGTGGAATGTATAGGTGTGCATTCACACTGTGGCCATTTAACAGACATAACCTAAGATAAAAACAAAATGAGCAAATACCCTGTCCTGACTGTTCAGGCACTTGCCCGTGGAAAGCTATAAAAACAAAATTAACTGCCAAAAAAGGGGAGCCATGACCCTGTTTGTACAAATTACAAAAAACTAAGACAAAGCCCCCAAAAAATTGATCCAGGGCATGTGTTGGTATAAGTGCAATGCGTAGGTGTGCATTCACCCAGGGCCGGCATCACCACGCAGCGCACCCGGGCAAGTGCCGGGGCCGTGGACAGAAAGGGGGGCCCACTCATCTGGGTTGCTGGCTAATCTATCGCTATGTGTCATGTGTGTGAGCGGCTCTGCGGTACTGCCCGCAGCGTCCTTGGTTACTGCCGGCCGGCAGATCCTCTTCTGGAGAGCGGGGGGCCCACACTCACCTCGGTTGCTATGTGAGCGCTGCCCGCCGCGTCCTGGGTTACCGCCGGCAGGCACATGCATCCTTAGCTTCCTCTCTCCTCCGGCTATTGAATGCTCAGCGCTGCAGACTTCCAGCCAGATGGTGGCAGTGCTGTGCACCATCTATTCTTACCGCAACTGCATTGCCTTCTGACTGGGTCCCTCCTCCGAGCTCGTGCTCCTCGGAAACCAAGAGCCAGCCACAGCCAGCACACACTGCGACCGACCGCCGGTAACTTTTTCTGTGCACATCTTACTCTTATCAATGTCTTTCTATCTATAGATACATGATGTCACAGTGATAGTCACACGCATCATCATGTATCTATAATCTATAAATAGAAAGACATAACTTGACTATACTATATATTTATCTAAGTCAACTCAGCACAGCAGCACACACACTACTGCTAAGCACAGCACTGTCTGCAGTATCTTAGGAAATCCTGTCTGACTGTGTGGAATAGCAGAGAAGGAAGGGGCAGCAGTTTGGGCTGAGGTAGGCATGCCGCATGATGGTGCCTGGCTGCTCTGCAGCTGCTATAGGGGGGGACTGGAGGGCTATACGTAATGGTCAGACCCTGACCCACCATCACGAACATCCCTACCCGTTCCATTCCTTCTCTGCCATTTCTCACAGACAGGGCTTCCTGTTTATACTGCAGTGTGCTGACAGGAGGAGCAATGGCAGTAATTCACCCAGTGACAGTCTCCACATAGTGGAAATGGAATGGCACCAGTGGGTCATGGTCAGACCGTGCCAGAAGAAGGGACCGGTCAGTGCAGCCACACATAGATACGCACACGGCACACCATTAAATATAGCCCTCCAGTCCCCTCCTAGGCATGCCTAGTCTGTCTGCTCTGCAGCTGCTATAGGAGGGGACTGGAGGGCTATACTTAATGGTGTGCCGTGTGCGTATCTGTGTGGCTGCTGCATGGGGCATTATGTGGGGGAAAACAGCCTTCATGGGGCATTATGTGTGTGTGTGGGGGGGGGACAGCCTGCATGGGGCATTATATGGGGGGGAAGTGACATCCTGCATGGGGCATTGTGTGTGTCGGGGGGACAGCCTGCATGGGGAATTAGGTGAAGGGGGGCACAGCCTGCATGGAGCTCTATATGGGGGCCAGTATCCTGTATGGAGCGTTATATGAGGGCCAGTATTCTGTATGGAGCATTATATGGGGGCCAGTATTCTGCATGGAGCGTTATATGGGGCCCATAATACTGTATGGAGGACTATACTGTCCGGTCTGCACTGTGCGCTGCAAGGATTAACTGGTTTCTGAGCTTTTGTAGAATTTACTATAAATATCGCTCATGTAATGTAAGAAGCACTATATATATACAGTACAGACCTAAAGTTTGGACACACCTTCTCATTTAAAGATTTTTCTGTATTTTCATGACTATGAAAATTGTACATTCACACTGAAGGCATCAAAACTATGAATTAACACTAGAGATGAGCGGTGTTCGACTAGAACTGTTCGCCAATCTCAAATTCGAGCTGCCATCCAGCTTGCCATGCAGCGGACACTGAGAAGCGCAGGCATGCTTGCGTTCTGCAGAGGCTGTCAGTGACGTGCATGAGGTGAGCTGAGTTCATTGGACATGAACTCGGCTCATCTTTATGCCGTCACAGCCAGACTCTGCAGAGCGCAAGCATGCCTGCGCTTCTCAGTGTCTGCTGCATGGCAAGCTGGATGGCAGCGTTCTGCTGCGGTCCAGCCAGTCATGTGAATGTAGCAGAGCTGAAGCTGTCGTGGGAACCATGGAAAGGTAAGGATGATGTTGCTTTATTATTTTACTTTTATTGCAGGAGATCGTTGGCTTCAGCTGGAATGGGCGTGACGGTAAGTATGGTTTAATTTAGAACAATAAAGAATTGTGTGTTTATTTCAATTAAAGGACTTTATTCTGGGTGTTTGTGTTTTTTTGTAACTTTGACTATGGGGTTAGTAATGGGGGTGTCTTATAGACGCCTCTCCATTACTAACCTGGGCTTGATGTCAGCTGGCATTATAAGCTGACATCAACCCCAACCCTATTACCCCACTGCCACCGCTACAGGGCAGTGGGAAGAGCGAGGCCAAGTGCCAGAATTGGCGCATCCTATGGATGCTCCATTTCTGGGGCGGCTGACGGCTGGTGTTTCTAGCCTGGGAGGGGGCCAATATTCATGGCACCCTTCCTGGGCTATTAATATCAGCCCCCAGCTGTCTGCCTAGCCTTTGCTAGCTATTAAAATAGGGGGGACCCCACATCATTTTTTTGGGGGTCCCCCATTTTAATAGCTAGTAAAGGCTAGGTGTTCAGCTGGGGGCTGATATTAGTAGCCTGGGAAGCTCCGTGGGTATTACCCCCTTCCCAAGCTTCAAACATCTGCCCCAGCCATCTGCTTAACCTCCGCTAGAGACTAAAATTACGGGGAACCCCACGCCAATTTTTTTTTTTAATAAATCCTTTATTTTAACACTAAATGACAAGTACAGTAACCAACACTGTCACTGTACTTCTTATATATGTGACTGACATGTTTCTATGTATCTAATCTAGGTGTGATGCTCTATTCCTTCTTGTCTAAATTGTCGGGTACCGGTGTATGCCGCTGCTGAATTGCCGGCCGGCTTTTTTAAAGAGAGTGTCTTCTGAGCAGTTTGTCAGCTTTTGGACACCTTTGAAGGTGTTTTCTATGTGTTTTTGTTTGCCTGCCATTGGTTTTAACGGTGTTCGACGGCGTTCTAAGGTGTTCGATGAACAGTTCCATGAACATCCCGGTGTTCGACGAACCGAACCGAACCCGAACACTATGGGAGTGGCTCAACACTAATTAACACATGTGGAATTATATACTTAACAAAAAAGTGTGAAACAACTGAAAATATGTCCTATATTCTAGGTTCTTCAAAGTAACCACCTTTTGCTTTGATGACTGCTTTGCACACTCTTGGCATTCTCTTGATGAGCTTCAAGAGGTAGTCAACGGAAATGGTCTTCCAACAATCTTGAAGGAGTTCCCAGAGATGCTTATCACTTGTTGGCCCTTTTGCCTTCACTCTGCGGTCCAGCTCACCCCAAACCATCTCGATTGGGTTCAGGTCTGGTGACTGTGGAGGCCAGGTCATCTGGCGTAACACCCCATCACTCTCCTCCTTGGTCAAATAGCCCTTACACAGTCTGGAGGTGTGTTTGGGGTCATTGTCCTGTTGAAAAATAAATGATGGTCCAACTAAATGCAAACCGGATGGAATAGCATGCCACTGCAAGATGCTGTGGTAGCCATGCTGGTTCAGTATGCCTTCGATTTTGAATAAATCCCCAACAGTGTCACCAGCAAAGCACCCCCACACCATCACACCTCCTCCTCCTCCATGCTCCACGGTGGGAACCAGGCATGTGGAGTCCATCCGTTCACCTTTTCTGCGTCTCACAAAGACACGGTGGTTGGAACCAAAGATCTCAAATTTGGGCTCATCAGACCAAAGCACAGATTTCCACATTCCTTGTGTTCTTTAGCCCAAACACGTCTCTTCTGCTTGTTGCCTGTCCTTAGCAGTGGTTTCCTAGCAGCTATTTTACCATGAAGGCCTGCTGCACAAAGTCTCCTCTTAACAGTTGTTGCAGAGATGTGCCTGCTGCTAGAACTCTGTGTAGCATTGACCTGGTCTCTAATCTGAGCTGCTGTTAACCTGCGATTTCTGAGGCTGGTGACTCGGATAAACTTATCCTCAGAAGCAGAGGTGACTCTTGGTCTTCCTTTCCTGGGGCGGTCCTCATGTGAGCCAGTTTCTTTGTAGCGCTTGATGGTTTTTGCAACTGCACTTGGGGACACTTTCAAAGTTTTCCCAATTTTTCGGACTGACTGACCTTCATCTCTTAAAGTAATGATGGCCACTTGATTTTCTTTACTTAGCTGCTTTTTTCTTGCCATAATACAAATTCTAACAGTCTATTCAGTGGGACTATCAGGTGTGTATCCACCAGACTTCTGCACAACACAACTGATGGTCCCAATCCCATTTATAAGGCAAGAAATCCCACTTATTAAACCTGACAGGGCACACCTGTGAAGTGAAAACCATTTCCGGTGACTACCTCTTGAAGCTCATCAAGAGAATGCCAAGAGTGTGCAAAGCAGTCATCAAAGCAAAAGGTGGCTACTTTGAAGAACCTAGAATATAAGACATATTTTCAGTTGTTTCACACTTTTTTGTTAAGTATATAATTCCACATGTGTTAATTCATAGTTTTGATGCCTTCAGTGTGAATGTACAATTTTCATAGTCATGAAAATACAGAAAAATCTTTAAAATGAGAAAGTGTGTCCAAACTTTTGGTCTGTACTGTATATGTATGTATATATATATAACCTTTCTCTGCGGTATCTGTGCATCATGAATCATGGTATGTGTTAAAGGGGCCCACTGAGACTCTTTCTCAGGGCCCATAAAAACCTGGAGCCGGCCCTGCCCTTTGGCCATTTAACAGACAGAACCTAAAAAAAAAAAAAAACTGAGCAACTACCCTGTAGTAAGAAAATGAATAAATAGTAATAGTACATGTAAATAACATAGGGTACTTAACACTGTTTTGATGAAAAAAGTGTAAAAGCCATTCCACTGTGAAAAGGTGTACCCAGTTGGGAAATTACTTAACTCTTGAAGTTGACCTCACAATGTGTCAGCAGACATCATTGCATTGCTCTTATACCAACATATGCTCTGGCTCAATTATTTTGGTTTTGTTCTAGTTTTACCTACTTTGTACAAATGGACTTGGCTCCCCCTTTTTGGGCTGTTCATTTTGTTTATATAGCTTTCCACAGGCAGGTGTCTTCACAGTCGGGACCCAAGTCCTGCTCAGCCCATATCTATTTTGACGTCTACTGATACATAGCGAGGTGAACTACAAGAGTTAGGTATCATACCAACTGGGTACACCTTGTTGCAGTGGTTGGTTTTACTCTTTTTTTATCTAAAACAGTGTTAACTAAGTACCATGTACTATTACTATTTGTTCATGTTCTTACTACAGCGTATTTGCTCACTTTTCTTCTTAGTTTCTACACTTGGGAACTGGCAAACATAATACTTCTTTACTTAAGAAAATAACAGGTTACAGTTTGTCTTAAAGGCACAGTGGATGTAGTTCACAGAATAGGATACACTCAGTATTTTGCACATGAATGGAGGTTTCATCTCATTGTGAAGCAGCAGGATTAGGGCCCCTCAGAGCAGCTGAGTACAATTCACTTCATTTGCTATTGGAGGAATTGTTATAAGAAAACACAGTCCATGTAACACTTAGCTTATGGAGGGACCTTCATGGGTAGGATCCCCATGGCGACACACTAGTAGTTTGGAGTTAAGGTTTGGGGACTACTTTTCCCTATGTCAGGGGGTCGGGTGGACAAAGCTTGTGTTTCAAAATATTTTTGTTGAAAAAGTTTTTAAAGTTTCCAGGGGATGGGAAGGAAAAGGGTACATAAATAAAAAAGGAGGGAAGGGGAGGGAGAGAGGGGGGGGAACAAACAATCTACATATTGTAGACAAAAAGGTTTGGAAATCACTGTATTGTACAATATAGTATAATTTCAAATACAACCAGAAAATAGATAAGTACTCTATTAATGAGTCTAGACATAAAACCTATGAAGTCATAAACTTTAGGTTTGTCAAAGAAATATACATTAAATGTGTCAAAAAAAAAAAAGTAGAAGATTCGTAAAGAATTTAGATTTTATTTGAGCTAAAGGAAGTTCTGTATTACCATTTAAAAGAACAAAGGAAAGAGTCAAACAATTGCTTCACTTGATAATATATGGGATGTCAATTGGCCTTATGTAAGAGTAGCGGTAAGTATTTAGAGATCCAGAGGGTCCAACGATCTAGGTATTTTGAGAAAGAGTTGCTTCTAATTGCTATATTGTGTTCATACACGCTATGTTGGGTAATTCGGTCTATAAGTACATCTATATCGGGTGGATCAGGTTTGGGCCATCTCGTAGCAATGATGAGTCTAGTAGTCACTATAATATGCGAAATTATAAATCGTAACTGCTTTGGCAAGTCTTCTATTCCAATTGACAAGAGGGCTAATTGTGGAGTAATGAATATGGTCATTCCTGTGACATCTGATATTAAGAGTTTAGTATCCATCCAAAATTTAAGCAGTCTAGGACATCCCCAGAGCATGTGCTTTAATGTGCCTTGATTATTGCATTTCCTCCAGCAAGAAGGCGAATTGGTGGGGTTAATGCGATGAAGTTTTATTGGAGTCCAGTACCACCGTGAAAGAACCTTGAAGTAAGACTCATGCATTGTCGCTGAAACTGTGTGAGAGTATGTTATGTTTAAGGTCTTACTCATTTTATCCAGATCTATTTTAATATTAAGTTCTTTCTCCCAAGTTTTAAAAAAGGGGTAGTAAGGCAAATTCACTTCCTCATTGAAAATTTTATACAATGCATTTGTCTTCCAAATGGATGTTTTCTCTGGATTATTTATTAATTGTACTACTATTTGTGGTATGGCGAACGTGAGGGAAGGTTTCGTAAGCAAATTAGAGATAAGCTTCCAATTCGTCCTCTCATCTCTTGAGAGAGAGTATCTAGTTTGTAATGTGTAAAAGGGTAACAGGGTATCATCAGAAATGAGGTCATTAACAGTATTTATGCCTTTATCTAGCCAGGTCGACAGGTCGAGGTTTGTAATTAAGATTTCTAGTACAACCAAAGGGATATTTTTAACTTTAATTAAAGGGAAATGTGTAGAGGATTTGTTTACCAAGTCTCTCCAGGCCAGAATAACGGCTTTTAAGGTGGGGTAGTTTGGCGGGGGCCTAAAAGGCTCAATAAGGTGGGAGAGAATTAGGGACCTTAATTGTTCAGTTTTAGCAGCTGACGTCTCTATGTTGATCCAGGATGTGTTATTAGATTCAATTAACCATCCCTGAGAAAGCTTTAATGTGGTGGCCAGGTAATAATTATATAAATTGGGAACACCCAGTCCTCCCATCTTTTTATGTTTTAATAATGAGAGGGTAGGGATTCTTGCCTTTTTATGGTTCCAAATATATTTTCTAAGTTGAGATTGTAGTTTCTTGAACCATTGTTTTGGTTTAAAAATGGGAATAGATCTTATGACATAGATAAATTTGGGGAGTAAGAGTATCTTGAACGCTTCAATTCTACCTAGCCATGAGATTTCTAACTTAGCCAGGTGAATGTAATCTAAATGAAAAGTGTTGAATAGTGTGGTCAAATTTTCTGAGACTAGATCTGAAGAAGGTTTAGTCAACTTAATTCCCAGATATATAATTTTATTCTCCTCTCATATGTACTCAAATTCTTTTTTTAGGTAGTGTAGAAATGTGTTTTCTATGTTAAAGTCAATTATTTGAGATTTAGACTTATTAACTTTGTATAGTGATAGGTGTGAGAATTTGTCAATTGTGGTGGTAATATGCCTCAGGGACTTAAGGGGATTTGAGATGGTGAGTAAAATATCATCCGCGAATAGGGCTATTTTGCTTTGCTTAGTATTGGCAGGGATGCCAGTAATGTTAATGTTTCCTCTAATAGAAGAAGCAAATGGCTTTATAAACAGGGCAAAAAGAATGGAGGAAAGAGGGCATCCCTGTCTAGTGCCATTAGACAGGGAAAATCTTTGTGACAAAGAACTATTGGAATAGACACGAGCTGATTGAGCAGAATACATTGACTTAATTATGTTGAGAATATTACCCTTGAGACCAAATTTTTGTAGTGTGTTAAATAGGAATGGCCAGTAGACCCTGTCGAAAGCCTTCTCTGCATCCAGTGTATGGAAGGCCGAAGGAAGGTTGGTACGCTCAACTAGGGTAAAGAGATTGACTGCTCTTCTGGTGGCATCGGCAGTAGTTCTGCCAGGAATAAAACCCGCCTGATCCTCATGCACCAGTTTACCGATATGAATTTTTAATCTTTCCGCAGCCAACTTCGCTAAAATTTTTGTATCCGAATGTAGGAGGGATATGGGCCTAAAGTTCTTTGTGTCGAGTGGGTCACCTTTTTCTTTTGGGATTATGGTTATTATCGCTTCAAGCATATCCTGAGGAAGATAGGCCTGTTGTGTTGTATGGTTGGCTAATTTGGTGAGGTAGGGAACTAAACGAGTTTCAAAAGTTTTATACAGCTCATTCTGTAGTCCATCGGGGCCTGGAGATTTGCCCAGTTTAAGTCCTTTGATTACTCCCGAAATCTCTTTCGGTGAATATGGGAGGTTCAAATCTTGTAGGTCTTGGTCGGTTAGTGTGGGTAAATGTAATTTGTGTAAATAATTATTAATGTCTGAGTCATCTTTCAGGTTATATAGGGAATTATAAAAATTTGCAAAAACTGACTATATCTTTAGGATGGTTATAGGAATGGCCTAGGGGGTCTCTAATCTCACTAATACGTGACTTAGTTTTGTAATGTCTAATCTTAGCTGCAAGCAGTTTCGATGGTTTGTCAGCAGAGAAATAGTACCTAGATTTAGTAGTCTGTATAAATTTGTCATACTCGGTGGTCAGGAGAGGTTTAAGGTTTGTTCTCAATTTAAGGATATCTTTTGAATAGTCAAATGAAGGATTGGAGACTTGTTTTTGCTCTAAAGCATGAATTTCATGAACTAATTTTTGAGCTTTTTCTCTATTAGATTTGTTTAGTTGTGAGTTTAATTGTATAAGCTTGCCTCTAAGTACTGCCTTGAAGGCCGACCAAAGTGTGAATATAGAGATATCATCTTTGTCATTCTCATTGAAGTAGTTCTGGATGACTTTGTCGATTTCTTTTTTGTAGACAGGGTGGTTATAGAGGAAACTATTATTACGCCAGAGTTTTTCTACCGAGGTATTTTGGGGGTTTGTTACTTCGAATATTACAGGGGAGTGATCTGACCATACTCTGGGTGCTATTAGCATATTTTTGAATTTGGGAAGTGAGAATTAGATCTATCCTAGAGTGGGAGTTGTGAGTACCAGAGTAATGAGTGAATTCCAGGGAAGACGAATGAAGGCATCTAAAAACGTCGTATAGATCCATTCTGAGCAACCATGGGCCTAGTGAGGAAGATTGGCACCTTGACTTATTAGAAGAGTCCAGGAGAGAGAATTTGGGACAATGTTAAAGTCTCCAGAGAGAATTAAATCACCTTGTTTATTTTGGGTAATAGTACGCATTATTTTATTCAGTAAGTGTTAGGCGTCGGGCGTTTGCTGGATTCGAAATGGGTTCAGAACCATCAGTGGACTCTGTGGTCTCTCATTCCGATTCAGCTGGGGCAGATGCTGCTCAGCATCATCATCAGTCCCAACGCCTAGCTGGTGCACGAGATGTACAGGTTGACTCTCGGGTCTTCGTTCCTAGCAACATGAAGAATAGGTTGCGGAGGGAGACAGGGCTGTTAAAGCCTAAGTCCAGGATTCTCTGTACTGAGCATGCCCGTGACATGGCGGACCGTGATTGGTGGTTTGGGAGTCAGCTGATCCGGTGACCTGGCACCGCCTGATTGGTCGCGGGTGACGTCACCAATGGTGCGATGGTGGGCAGGGCTTAATCTTTAAAAAGCCCGCCCACAAACATGGCAGTGCGCTCTGATCATTGAGCAGTGATGCTGTTGTGTGGACGCTTGGGCTCCACGTGTGCTTTAGTTTCTGTCAGGCAGGTTTAGTGGAAATAGGCAGGCTTAGATGAAATAGGAAGGTAGCTTCATCTGACAGCCTGGCTCTGACAAAGGGGTTGCCTTACACCCCGAGCAGTCTGCAAACACCCTATTCCCAGTACCACCTGTAAGCCACGTGGAGGGATCCTCCTCAGTCCGGTAGCACGCCGGCTGGGAGTACGTATTCGCCGGCGTGCGTCACACACGCATCCTAGCGCCAACTGTGTAGTCCCTGTGCTGCAACAGGACTACAGATATATTATTTATCGCACATCTCTCGTGCTGTTAACGGAGATAGTGCGAATCCCTATTCCCATTCCGGTGTGCTGTAACATTGAAGGGATTGTCATTTAAGTTGGTTGTCTTACCTTCTCACCCGGAAGGTGTTCTGCCGCAGTCCACCAGGCTGCATCGCGGACCCCGGGGTCGGTTGCTTTCCATTATAAATAAAGTTGTTTGCAATTGTCCCCTTAACAGGAAGGATATTTGGCCTTGGTTGGGTACATATACATTAGCGAGGGTGAAAATTTGGTGGATCAGTTTGCAGATTAATATAATATACCTCCCATTTGGATCTTTAAGGCTTGAGATTAATTCAAACGAGACAGAATTTTTGATTAACAGGGCTACTCCCCACTTTTTCTTGATATTATTAGCGTAAAATATATTTTGGAATTCTTCATGAGCGAAACGGGGTGGCTTGACAGAGGAGAATTTAGTCTCCTGGAGAGCTACTATATCAGCATTATAGTCCTTAATTGTCTTCCAGGCAAAGAAACGGCGCTGTGGAGTGTTGAGGCCATTGACATTATGTGTTAGAAATCTAAGTGACATGATTTATACTGTACAGGAAATGGTAAAAACTCAATATTTGGTGAAATAAATCGTCCATTGTTTTTTCCAAAGCATGTTTTCAAAAATTAACTATAAAATATCCAGAAAGAATATAAATCAGATCAAGTCTACAACCTTAGACAAAGATAGAAGTTAAAATAAAAAAAATTAAAAAAAACTTAACTTGAGAGATAAAATACCTTAATACAGGTCTAAATCCAATAACTAAATACCGAGTTTCAAACAAGGAGGGACTAACGTTTCGATGACGACCTCCTAGGCGGGACTAAAGTTATGGCCTAATGCCTCAGCCCATTAATTAGCTTGGAACGTCAGGTGATGTTAATTTCTAAGCCCCTGAAGAGTTTCCCCCCATCCACAATGTCAGAAATACTGTAATTTTTCCCCTGGTGGTAAAACAGGACCTTTGTGGGGTTGAATCCCCATTTATAAGGGATCTGATTATTTCGTAGTACGTCAGTGACCTTAGTTAGGTTTTTACGTTGGGTCATTGTCTCTCTCGACAAGTCAGCAAAGACCTTGATGGAGTCGTATGGTTTAGGGAAGGATTTTTTGTGCCTAAGAAACTCCATGAGCTGCTCTTTGGTCTGGTAAAAATGGAACTTAGTGATAACGTCCCTTGGGACATCAGGTTTCAAGTGTTTGGGCTTGGGAAGCCGATGTGTCCTGTCCAGTGTTACTTTTAGGTCAGATAAAGATGAAATTGCCGTTTTAATCAAATTTTCGATGTAGGGGGCAAGTTGGTCAGATTTGACAGACTCTGGTATAGCTCTGAATTTTAAGTTCTGTCGTCTACCTCTGTCCTCCAGGTCAGTGAGCTTATTTTTAACTGTTCTAAATTCCTCCCTGAGGAGGTGGCACT
Source organism: Phyllobates terribilis (assembly GCF_046119375.1). Lineage (NCBI taxonomy): Eukaryota > Metazoa > Chordata > Amphibia > Anura > Dendrobatidae > Phyllobates > Phyllobates terribilis. The sequence continues at coordinate 82,637,892 of NW_027362769.1, forward strand.
CTTTTTCTAGTCTGTTATTTTTTTGCTCCAATTCAAAAATCTCAGACTCAGTCTTATCTATTCTGTTGGTAACTGAGTCAATTTGTTTCTGGAGTTTATCGTACCTAGTGTCGAAGTCCATGCGAAGGGACTCCTTGAAAGCAGCGAATATACCTTTAAAAAATTATTGGTCAATTGGACATGAACTCGGCTCATCTGGATGCCGTCACAGCCAGACACTGAGGAGCACAAGCATGCCTGCGCTTCTCAGTGTCTGCCACATGGCAAGCTGGATGGCAGCGTTCTGCTGCGGTCCAGCCTGTCATGTGAATGTAGCAGAGCTGAAGCTGTCGTGGGAACCATGGAAAGGTAAGGATGATGTTGCTTTATTATTTTACTTTTATTGCAGGAGATCGTTGGCTTCAGCTGGAATGGGCGTGACGGTAAGTATGGTTTAATTTAGAACAATAAAGAATTGTGTGTTTATTTCAATTAAAGGACTTTATTCTGGGTGTTTGTGTTTTTTTGTAACTTTGACTATGGGGTTAGTAATGGGGGTGTCTTATAGACGCCTGTCCATTACTAACCTGGGCTTGATGTCAGCTGGCATTATAAGCTGACATCAACCCCAACCCTATTACCCCACTGCCACCGCTACAGGGCAGTGGGAAGAGCGAGGCCAAGTGCCAGAATTGGCGCATCCTATGGATGCTCCATTTCTGGGGCGGCTGACGGCTGGTGTTTCTAGCCTGGGAGGGGGCCAATATTCATGGCACCCTTCCTGGGCTATTAATATCAGCCCCCAGCTGTCTGCCTAGCCTTTGCTAGCTATTAAAATAGGGGGGACCCCACATCATTTTTTTTGGGGTCCCCCATTTTAATAGCTAGTAAAGGCTAGGTGTTCAGCTGGGGGCTGATATTAGTAGCCTGGGAAGCTCCGTGGGTATTACCCCCTTCCCAAGCTTCAAACATCTGCCTCAGCCATCTGCTTAACCTCCGCTAGAGACTAAAATTACGGGGAACCCCACGCCAATTTTTTTTTTTAATAAATCCTTTATTTTAACACTAAATGACAAGTACAGTAACCAACACTGTCACTGTACTTCTTATATATGTGACTGACATGTTTCTATGTATCTAATCTAGGTGTGATGCTCTATTCCTTCTTGTCTAAATTGTCGGGTACCGGTGTATGCCGCTGCTGAATTGCCGGCCGGCTTTTTTAAAGAGAGTGTCTTCTGAGCAGTTTGTCAGCTTTTGGACACCTTTGAAGGTGTTTTCTATGTGTTTTTGTTTGCCTGCCATTGGTTTTAACGGTGTTCGACGGTGTTCTAAGGTGTTCGACGAACAGTTCCATGAACATCCCGGTGTTCGACGAACCGAACCGAACCTGAACACTATGGGAGTGGCTCAACACTAATTAACACATGTGGAATTATATACTTAACAAAAAAGTGTGAAACAACTGAAAATATGTCCTATATTCTAGGTTCTTCAAAGTAACCACCTTTTGCTTTGATGACTGCTTTGCACACTCTTGGCATTCTCTTGATGAGCTTCAAGAGGTAGTCAACGGAAATGGTCTTCCAACAATCTTGAAGGAGTTCCCAGAGATGCTTATCACTTGCTGGCCCTTTTGCCTTCACTCTGCGGTCCAGCTCACCCCAAACCATCTCGATTAGGTTCAGGTCTGGTGACTGTGGAGGCCAGGTCATCTGGCGTAACACCCCATCACTCTCCTCCTTGGTCAAATAGCCCTTACACAGTCTGGAGGTGTGTTTGGGGTCATTGTCCTGTTGAAAAATAAATGATGGTCCAACTAAACGCAAACCGGATGGAATAGCATGCCACTGCAAGATGCTGTGGTAGCCATGCTGGTTCAGTATGCCTTCGATTTTGAATAAATCTCCAACAGTGTCACCAGCAAAGCACCCCCACACCATCACACCTCCTCCTCCTCCATGCTCCACGGTGGGAACCAGGCATGTGGAGTCCATCCGTTCACCTTTTCTGCGTCTCACAAAGACACGGTGGTTGGAACCAAAGATCTCAAATTTGGGCTCATCAGACCAAAGCACAGATTTCCACATTCCTTGTGTTCTTTAGCCCAAACACGTCTCTTCTGCTTGTTGCCTGTCCTTAGCAGTGGTTTCCTAGCAGCTATTTTACCATGAAGGCCTGCTGCACAAAGTCTCCTCTTAACAGTTGTTGCAGAGATGTGTCTGCTGCTAGAACTCTGTGTGGCATTGACCTGGTCTCTAATCTGAGCTGCTGTTAACCTGCGATTTCTGAGGCTGGTGACTCGGATAAACTTATCCTCAGAAGCAGAGGTGACTCTTGGTCTTCCTTTCCTGGGGCGGTCCTCATGTGAGCCAGTTTCTTTGTAGCGCTTGATGGTTTTTGCAACTGCACTTGGGGACACTTTCAAAGTTTTCCCAATTTTTCGGACTGACTGACCTTCATCTCTTAAAGTAATGATGGCCACTCGTTTTTCTTTACTTAGCTGCTTTTTTCTTGCCATAATACAAATTCTAACAGTCTATTCAGTGGGACTATCAGGTGTGTATCCACCAGACTCCTGCACAACACAACTGATGGTCCCAATCCCATTTATAAGGCAAGAAATCCCACTTATTAAACCTGACAGGGCACACCTGTGAAGTGAAAACCATTTCCGGTGACTACCTCTTGAAGCTCATCAAGAGAATGCCAAGAGTGTGCAAAGCAGTCATCAAAGCAAAAGGTGGCTACTTTGAAGAACCTAGAATATAAGACATATTTTCAGTTGTTTCACACTTTTTTGTTAAGTATATAATTCCACATGTGTTAATTCATAGTTTTGATGCCTTCAGTGTGAATGTACAATTTTCATAGTCATGAAAATACAGAAAAATTTTTAAAATGAGAAAGTGTGTCCAAACTTTTGGTCTGTACTGTATATGTATGTATATATATATAACCTTTCTCTGCGGTATCTGTGCATCATGAATCATGGTATGTGTTAAAGGGGCCCACTGAGACTCTTTCTCAGGGCCCATAAAAACCTGGAGCCGGCCCTGCCGTTTGGCCATTTAACAGACAGAACCTAAAAAAAAAAAAACTGAGCAACTACCCTGTAGTAAGAAAATGAATAAATAGTAATAGTACATGTAAATAACATAGGGTACTTAACACTGTTTTGATGAAAAAAGTGTAAAAGCCATTCCACTGTGAAAAGGTGTACCATGTACTATTACTATTTGTTCATGTTCTTACTACAGCGTATTTGCTCACTTTTCTTCTTAGTTTCTACACTTGGGAACTGGCAAACATAATACTTCTTTACTTAAGAAAATAACAGGTTACAGTTTGTCTTAAAGGCACAGTGGATGTAGTTCACAGAATAGGATACACTCAGTATTTTGCACATGAATGGAGGTTTCATCTCATTGTGAAGCAGCAGGATTAGGGCCCCTCAGAGCAGCTGAGTACAATTCACTTCATTTGCTATTGGAGGAATTGTTATAAGAAAACACAGTCCATGTAACACTTAGCTTATGGAGGGACCTTCATGGGTAGGATCCCCATGGCGACACACTAGTAGTTTGGAGTTAAGGTTTGGGGACTACTTTTCCCTATGTCAGGGGGTCGGGTGGACAAAGCTTGTGTTTCAAAATATTTTTGTTGAAAAAGTTTTTAAAGTTTCCAGGGGATGGGAAGGAAAAGGGTACATAAATAAAAAAGGAGGGAAGGGGAGGGAGAGAGGGGGGGGAACAAACAATCTACATATTGTAGACAAAAAGGTTTGGAAATCACTGTATTGTACAATATAGTATAATTTCAAATACAACCAGAAAATAGATAAGTACTCTATTAATGAGTCTAGACATAAAACCTATGAAGTCATAAACTTTAGGTTTGTCAAAGAAATATACATTAAATGTGTCAAAAAAAAAAAAAGTAGAAGATTCGTAAAGAATTTAGATTTTATTTGAGCTAAAGGAAGTTCTGTATTACCATTTAAAAGAACAAAGGAAAGAGTCAAACAATTGCTTCACTTGATAATATATGGGATGTCAATTGGCCTTATGTAAGAGTAGCGGTAAGTATTTAGAGATCCAGAGGGTCCAACGATCTAGGTATTTTGAGAAAGAGTTGCTTCTAATTGCTATATTGTGTTCATACACGCTATGTTGGGTAATTCGGTCTATAAGTACATCTATATCGGGTGGATCAGGTTTGGGCCATCTCGTAGCAATGATGAGTCTAGTAGTCACTATAATATGCGAAATTATAAATCGTAACTGCTTTGGCAAGTCTTCTATTCCAATTGACAAGAGGGCTAATTGTGGAGTAATGAATATGGTCATTCCTGTGACATCTGATATTAAGAGTTTAGTATCCATCCAAAATTTAAGCAGTCTAGGACATCCCCAGAGCATGTGCTTTAATGTGCCTTGATTATTGCATTTCCTCCAGCAAGAAGGCGAATTGGTGGGGTTAATGCGATGAAGTTTTATTGGAGTCCAGTACCACCGTGAAAGAACCTTGAAGTAAGACTCATGCATTGTCGCTGAAACTGTGTGAGAGTATGTTATGTTTAAGGTCTTACTCATTTTATCCAGATCTATTTTAATATTAAGTTCTTTCTCCCAAGTTTTAAAAAAGGGGTGGTAAGGCAAATTCACTTCCTCATTGAAAATTTTATACAATGCATTTGTCTTCCAAATGGATGTTTTCTCTGGATTATTTATTAATTGTACTACTATTTGTGGTATGGCGAACGTGAGGGAAGGTTTCGTAAGCAAATTAGAGATAAGCTTCCAATTCGTCCTCTCATCTCTTGAGAGAGAGTATCTAGTTTGTAATGTGTAAAAGGGTAACAGGGTATCATCAGAAATGAGGTCATTAACAGTATTTATGCCTTTATCTAGCCAGGTCGACAGGTCGAGGTTTGTAATTAAGATTTCTAGTACAACCAAAGGGATATTTTTAACTTTAATTAAAGGGAAATGTGTAGAGGATTTGTTTACCAAGTCTCTCCAGGCCAGAATAACGGCTTTTAAGGTGGGGTAGTTTGGCGGGGGCCTAGAAGGCTCAATAAGGTGGGAGAGAATTAGGGACCTTAATTGTTCAGTTTTAGCAGCTGACGTCTCTATGTTGATCCAGGATGTGTTATTAGATTCAATTAACCATCCCTGAGAAAGCTTTAATGTGGTGGCCAGGTAATAATTATATAAATTGGGAACACCCAGTCCTCCCATCTTTTTATGTTTTAATAATGAGAGGGTAGGGATTCTTGCCTTTTTATGGTTCCAAATATATTTTCTAAGTTGAGATTGTAGTTTCTTGAACCATTGTTTTGGTTTAAAAATGGGAATAGATCTTATGACATAGATAAATTTGGGGAGTAAGAGTATCTTGAACGCTTCAATTCTACCTAGCCATGAGATTTCTAACTTAGCCAGGTGAATGTAATCTAAATGAAAAGTGTTGAATAGTGTGGTCAAATTTTCTGAGACTAGATCTGAAGAAGGTTTAGTCAACTTAATTCCCAGATATATAATTTTATTCTCCTCCCATATGTACTCAAATTCTTTTTTTAGGTAGTGTAGAAATGTGTTTTCTATGTTAAAGTCAATTATTTGAGATTTAGACTTATTAACTTTGTATAGTGATAGGTGTGAGAATTTGTCAATTGTGGTGGTAATATGCCTCAGGGACTTAAGGGGATTTGAGATGGTGAGTAAAATATCATCCGCGAATAGGGCTATTTTGCTTTGCTTAGTATTGGCAGGGATGCCAGTAATGTTAATGTTTCCTCTAATAGAAGAAGCAAATGGCTTTATAAACAGGGCAAAAAGAATGGAGGAAAGAGGGCATCCCTGTCTAGTGCCATTAGACAGGGAAAATCTTTGTGACAAAGAACTATTGGAATAGACACGAGCTGATTGAGCAGAATACATTGACTTAATTATGTTGAGAATATTACCCTTGAGACCAAATTTTTGTAGTGTGTTAAATAGGAATGGCCAGTAGACCCTGTCGAAAGCCTTCTCTGCATCCAGTGCATGGAAGGCCGAAGGAAGGTTGGTACGCTCAACTAGGGTAAAGAGATTGACTGCTCTTCTGGTGGCATCGGCAGTAGTTCTGCCAGGAATAAAACCCGCCTGATCCTCATGCACCAGTTTACCGATATGAATTTTTAATCTTTCCGCAGCCAACTTCGCTAAAATTTTTGTATCCGAATTTAGGAGGGATATGGGCCTAAAGTTCTTTGTGTCGAGTGGGTCACCTTTTTCTTTTGGGATTATGGTTATTATCGCTTCAAGCATATCCTGAGGAAGATAGGCCTGTTGTGTTGTATGGTTGGCTAATTTGGTGAGGTAGGGAACTAAACGAGTTTCAAAAGTTTTATACAGCTCATTCTGTAGTCCATCGGGGCCTGGAGATTTGCCCAGTTTAAGTCCTTTGATTACTCCCGAAATCTCTTTCGGTGAATATGGGAGGTTCAAATCTTGTAGGTCTTGGTCGGTTAGTGTGGGTAAATGTAATTTGTGTAAATAATTATTAATGTCTGAGTCATCTTTCAGGTTATATAGGGAATTATAAAAATTTGCAAAAACTGACTATATCTTTAGGATGGTTATAGGAATGGCCTAGGGGGTCTCTAATCTCACTAATACGTGACTTAGTTTTGTAATGTCTAATCTTAGCTGCAAGCAGTTTCGATGGTTTGTCAGCAGAGAAATAGTACCTAGATTTAGTAGTCTGTATAAATTTGTCATACTCGGTGGTCAGGAGAGGTTTAAGGTTTGTTCTCAATTTAAGGATATCTTTTGAATAGTCAAATGAAGGATTGGAGACTTGTTTTTGCTCTAAAGCATGAATTTCATGAACTAATTTTTGAGCTTTTTCTCTATTAGATTTGTTTAGTTGTGAGTTTAATTGTATAAGCTTGCCTCTAAGTACTGCCTTGAAGGCCGACCAAAGTGTGAATATAGAGATATCATCTTTGTCATTCTCATTGAAGTAGTTCTGGATGACTTTGTCGATTTCTTTTTTGTAGACAGGGTGGTTATAGAAGAAACTATTATTACGGCAGAGTTTTTCTACCGAGGTATTTTGGGGGTTTGTTACTTCGAATATTACAGGGGAGTGATCTGACCATACTCTGGGTGCTATTAGCATATTTTTGAATTTGGGAAGTGAGAATTAGATCTATCCTAGAGTGGGAGTTGTGAGTACCAGAGTAATGAGTGAATTCCAGGGAAGACGAATGAAGGCATCTAAAAACGTCGTATAGATCCATTCTGAGCAACCATGGGCCTAGTGAGGAAGATTGGCACCTTGACTTATTAGAAGAGTCCAGGAGAGAGAATTTGGGACAATGTTAAAGTCTCCAGAGAGAATTAAATCACCTTGTTTATTTTGGGTAATAGTACGCATTATTTTATTCAGTAAGTGTTAGGCGTCGGGCGTTTGCTGGATTCGAAATGGGTTCAGAACCATCAGTGGACTCTGTGGTCTCTCATTCCAATCCAGCTGGGGCAGATGCTGCTCAGCATCATCATCAGTCCCAACGCCTAGCTGGTGCACGAGATGTACAGGTTGACTCTCGGGTCTTCGTTCCTAGCAACATGAAGAATAGGTTGCGGAGGGAGACAGGGCTGTTAAAGCCTAAGTCCAGGATTCTCTGTACTGAGCATGCCCGTGACATGGCGGACCGTGATTGGTGGTTTGGGAGTCAGCTGATCCGGTGACCTGGCACCGCCTGATTGGTCGCGGGTGACGTCACCAATGGTGCGATGGTGGGCAGGGCTTAATCTTTAAAAAGCCCGCCCACAAACATGGCGGTGCGCTCTGATCATTGAGCAGTGATGGTGTTGTGTGGACGCTTGGTCTCTTGGGCTCCACGTGTGCTTTAGTTTCTGTCAGGCAGGTTTAGTGGAAATAGGCAGGCTTAGATGAAATAGGAAGGTAGCTTCATCTGACAGCCTGGCTCTGACAAAGGGGTTGCCTTACACCCCGAGCAGTCTGCAAACACCCTATTCCCAGTACCACCTGTAAGCCACGTGGAGGGATCCTCCTCAGTCCGGTAGCATGCCGGCTGGGAGTACGTATTCGCCGGCGTGCGTCACACACGCATCCTAGCGCCATCTGTGTAGTCCCTGTGCTGCAACAGGACTACAGATATATTATTTATCGCACATCTCTCGTGCTGTTAACGGAGATAGTGCGAATCCCTATTCCCATTCCGGTGTGCTGTAACATTGAAGGGATTGTCATTTAAGTTGGTTGTCTTACCTTCTCACCCGGAAGGTGTTCTGCCGCAGTCCACCAGGCTGCATCGCGGACCCCGGGGTCGGTTGCTTTCCATTATAAATAAAGTTGTTTGCAATTGTCCCCTTAACAGGAAGGATATTTGGCCTTGGTTGGGTACATATACATTAGCGAGGGTGAAAATTTGGTGGATCAGTTTGCAGATTAATATAATATACCTCCCATTTGGATCTTTAAGGATTGAGATTAATTCAAACGAGACAGAATTTTTGATTAACAGGGCTACTCCCCACTTTTTCTTGATATTATTAGCGTAAAATATATTTTGGAATTCTTCATGAGCGAAACGGGGTGGCTTGACAGAGGAGAATTTAGTCTCCTGGAGAGCTACTATATCAGCATTATAGTCCTTAATTGTCTTCCAGGCAAAGAAACGGCGCTGTGGAGTGTTGAGGCCATTGACATTATGTGTTAGAAATCTAAGTGACATGATTTATACTGTACAGGAAATGGTAAAAACTCAATATTTGGTGAAATAAATCGTCCATTGTTTTTTCCAAAGCATGTTTTCAAAAATTAACTATAAAATATCCAGAAAGAATATAAATCAGATCAAGTCTACAACCTTAGACAAAGATAGAAGTTAAAATAAAAAAAAATTAAAAAAAACTTAACTTGAGAGATAAAATACCTTAATACAGGTCTAAATCCAATAACTAAATACCGAGTTTCAAACAAGGAGGGACTAACGTTTCGATGACGACCTCCTAGGCGGGACTAAAGTTATGGCCTAATGCCTCAGCCCATTAATTAGCTTGGAACGTCAGGTGATGTTAATTTCTAAGCCCCTGAAGAGTTTCCCCCCATCCACAATGTCAGAAATACTGTAATTTTTCCCCTGGTGGTAAAACAGGACCTTTGTGGGGTTGAATCCCCATTTATAAGGGATCTGATTATTTCATAGTACGTCAGTGACCTTAGTTAGGTTTTTACGTTGGGTCATTGTCTCTCTCGACAAGTCAGCAAAGACCTTGATGGAGTCGTATGGTTTAGGGAAGGATTTTTTGTGCCTAAGAAACTCCATGAGCTGCTCTTTGGTCTGGTAAAAATGGAACTTAGTGATAACGTCCCTTGGGACATCAGGTTTCAAGTGTTTGGGCTTGGGAAGCCGATGTGTCCTGTCCAGTGTTACTTTTAGGTCAGATAAAGATGAAATTGCCGTTTTAATCAAATTTTCGATGTAGGGGGCAAGTTGGTCAGATTTGACAGACTCTGGTATAGCTCTGAATTTTAAGTTCTGTCGTCTACCTCTGTCCTCCAGGTCAGTGAGCTTATTTTTAACTGTTCTAAATTCCTCCCTGAGGAGGTGGCACTCTTTTTCTAGTCTGTTATTTTTTTGCTCCAATTCAAAAATCTCAGACTCAGTCTTATCTATTCTGTTGGTAACTGAGTCAATTTGTTTCTGGAGTTTATCGTACCTAGTGTCGAAGTCCATGCGAAGGGACTCCTTGAAAGCAGAGAATATACCTTTAAAAAATTATTGGTCAATTGGCTGCTTCCAATCAAAGTTCTGCAACGGGTCCGTAATGTCTAAAGAGGGAGGGCTGTCTGTCCTTATCCGTTGCTTAGGAGGACTAGTTATAAGGGACGAGTCTTCATCTGAGTCAGAGTTCTCCTGCACTGTCGGTTTTTGTGCAGATGCTAGTTTAGAGGCCGACTCCTTCCTCTTTTCTCTCCTTTGTTTCTGGGGATCAAATTCTGAATTTGTGGAGTCATCAGATTTCATGCCCCGATCCCTTGACCTTGAGTCATTATCACTCTGTTTATTGGGGATCTAGATCTGTTCCTATGTGGGTTTCCTAGTTGAGCTGAGTCTTTATAAGTGGGTTTGGTTTTATCTAGCTTGGATTTCTGGGACGCCATGGTTTTCAGAGAGCCTTCCCAAATATTAGAGTTTACATTGATATATTGTAGATATATGCAAATATGTCTATACTACTTATCAGTTACACAGTAAGGTAAGGATGATCAAATGAGTAAATAGGAGAGTAAGTCTCAGGTGCTAAATTTAGATAAACAATTACTCAATAACTCAACAGTTCGACACTAGTAACAATACTCCAGATATAGTATATGAAAATCGTTTTATACTAAGCAATGGCAAATTATCAAGCTATACGTGCAACGGGCAGTTAAGGCAAACAGTTGTATTAATTACTTTAAAAAGGAAGAAGAACAGGAAAGGGTTAAGATAGAGAAGAAGTGAGAATAACTATCACAATATAAGACCTAATCCAAGGCTTCAGTGAGAGGTCGGTCCTGATTGCGATCATCTAAGGGTTGAGGAGTCCAAATTCCTTTTTCAGTGGTTTTAGAGTAGAAGGTTCAGTCCAGTTCAGAGATTATTTGACAGTCTCCTGTCAGAATCACAGCAGTGTAGCGCTGAGGTAAATCGCCGCCGCCATTTTGTGATCTTCACTCCAGGCTCTGGATAATCGCGTCAAATGGTGGGCGGACTAATCTGTGTAACTCCGGTATCTTCCAGGTGTTAGGAGGCTTCCAGGATAATGGAGATAGTATAATGGATCACAGTAATCCTCCGGTATATTAAAGGCAATGAGGTAATGGTCCGACAGCAGGGCTACTGTTACAGCTGCGGATGGGATGCGGCGGGTTAAATCAGGATATAAGTGGTATCCAAAGGATCCAAAGGGATCAGGAAGACATCCCAGACGATAATCTGTCGTTGTGGTGGGAACCAAACCCCTATAAGGGGTTAAGTCCCATAGGTTTAAGGCTGGATTGGACGAAGCTTGTGACATGGAAGTCATATTGTAATGGCTCCTACTGGAGATGCATAGAGACACCAGCATTCAAGAGAGCACTTATTCAGCAATATCTCTCCTGACTTTATGAAGCTTCACTTTGAGGAGGAAATTATGTGGAGAATAATGTCCCATCAGCATGGACTGGAATATAAATTTTAGGAGTAGTAGTGCTTCCTTTGTCTCTGGTGGGTGTGGACCCACTGTGCCTCTGGTCGAACTTATCCTGATGGTGAGGAAAGACATGGGCTACAGGATAGCCACCAGGTGGCATTCCAGGGCAGTGTCAGGACCTGGAGCAGCTGACCCACAGATCAGAGCAGGTATGTGGCATACAGAGGGCCGAGACAGAAGCATAGTCAGACGATCCGGGGTCAGGGCAAGCAGCACAGGTTCAGGATACATAGTTGAGGTCAGAAGCAGAGAGAACAGACAGGACGAGAAGACAAGCCGGGTCAGTAACGGGAGGGATAAACAACAAAGCACACTGACAACTAGAGGCTAACAGCAAACTGAAACCTAAGCTTAGGTAAGGTTTGGAGGGCGGAACAGCCTGGAATAGCATCTGCTGGTTGGTGATTGGCTAGGGAATCCAAACCCTGCAGGACACAGCAGGGTTAAATTCCTGCAGAATCTGCCTGCGCCCCCCAATAGCCATGTGGAGACATCAGAGATATGCAGCAGAGTTGAAAGTGCTGCCTGGACTCAGCATGACCAGACATGAGGATAAGCAGAGTGGTGAACGGTGAATGCAGTGAGAAGCATGGCAGTGGGAATGCATACGAGTTACGGCCGTGGCAACAAGACTGATGTGTATCAGTTTACAGGATGTGTATCAGCACTGAACTGGGAGGCTCCTCCCAGCTGTTTCTATAGTTGCTTGCTGTGAGGAGATTGAATACCTAACTATACATACATTGACCAGTAGATGGCAGAAAAGTACAAAGCACAATGCACATTTATCAGTCCTGAATGTATGCACATACAATATATTATACATCTCCTAACTCACTGTGCCCAAAGTAATTCTGACACACTGAAACAGATCTACTGCCACACAACAATCATTTCGCTTAGCGGTAGTAGAATGGGTACAGGGATACCACACTTTAACGTATTTGTTTTGTTTTTTCATACTGAATATTGCAATTGTTGTAGATACAGGTCAGAATTTATGTTAGTCATATTTTATGTTTATATTATATACAGAGAAAAATCTAAATTTATAAAGAAAAATATATATATATAGTGGTATATTGGCTCGCTCTGCTGCACTCGGAGGTAGGCACAGAACACTGTTTCTTTAAATTTATTGGTGGTTTATTTAAAACAGCATAAACCATGATAAAGTTCATAAAATAAACATGGCCTTTCTGGCATAACAGTAAAAAAAAGAAAAAGGTACAGAACAGTCCTTACGTCGGCCGGGGTCTGGCCACTCAGGGTTAACAATAACATATGGTACAGGTTAGCACAAATCACAAGCTCCTCTCTCTCAGAAGTTAGCCTCTCCATACACTGAACAACTTCTGAGTCAAAAAGCTGGTTATTTTTAGCTCAAACCACACCCTGGGATGGAGATATAGTGAATGAACGCCCACCCGCAATATGGTCATTCACAACAACCAATCCCTTTTAAAATGATAGTTTAACCCCCCAACACATAACATGCTGGAGAAAACTTATAGGTTTCAATTCACTGTAGCTAACAGCCACAGTGAAACATATCTCCCAGTACTCTGCCAGTGACTTTGTCACAATATATTAAATTAATTAACCTGATATATAAATACTAGTGTTGAGCGAGCACTAAAATGCTCAGGCCGAGCTCACCGTGATACTCGGGTGCTCAACCCGAGCAATGAGCCCAATGTTAGTCTATGGGAGACCCGAGCATTTTTGCGGCGGCACCCCCGGCAGTCTGTAGAAAGCCTAAAAAGTGCCCAAAACGATAGTGACAGTGCTCAAAAGACATGGGGGCAGCATGGGGATCACCCCTGGAAGCATTTCTGACCCCCAGGTCACTGCTGTCAACAACCTGGTCAGAGGTATTAAGCCACTTTTACGGGCTCACAATAAAACGTTCAAAAACGAAACTGAAACGGTTTTCCTGTGAAATATGTTAAGGAATTTCCTTTCCAGCGTAAAGACTTGTGTATAAGGTAAAATAAATAACCAAAAACAAAAATACTCCTCCACACCTTGGGCTATGTTCACAAGTAGGATTTTTTATGCGTTTTTGCACTTTTGTATTGCTTTCAACCGTGACAAATGCATTCACCGGGAAATGTCATTTTAACATTTTACAACCTTATCTGGCCATGTGCTGTGTGACACATGCATACAGTGCTGAAAAGACATGAAAACAGCAAGGGGAAGACCCCTGGAAGCATCTCTGACTCCCAGGTCACTGCCTAAAAGTGTGCCCATCAGAAGTGATCCTTGCTGCATCAGAAGATGCAGACTTGCAACTATCCATGTGCAAGTCCTTGTCCCAGGGCAGTGTTCAATTGTACCTCCCCCATTTCTTGCAATGCAAGCGCAAATATGCAGCCAACCACCCACCCACCCGCAGGCTGCAATACCATACTGCTAGCTTTCACTTGAAATGGGGCCTTTTAGTTTGGAGGAGGCCGAAGCTGGCCAATACCTCATGGCTGCTTCGGCAGCGAGGTATCCATACTCAGTCCCCAGCCGCCTGGCGGCCCGGTGTCCAATCTCGGTCCCCAGCCGCCAGTGGGCGGCCGGGTGTCCATAAACGGTCCCCAGCCGCCCCTATTTCTCCTGTCACCTTCCCACACACTTTTCTTAGCCTGGCCTGCTTTAGGGCAGCATTGGACGAGCCTACCAGAGAGCCAGACTCCTCCGCTGGGCCCTGGCTTCTCCATCAGGGGAGTTGAGAGTGCCAAGGTGAGGAGCATGATGATGATGATAGAAGTTAGTATCTGCTTTGTTTTCTTTTAATGCAAGCGTAAGTGTGCAGCCTGCCACCCACCCCCAGGCTGCAATGCCATACTGCTAGCTTGCACTTGAAATGGGGCCTTTTAGTTTGGAGGAGGCCGAAGCTGGCCACTACCTCATGGCTGCTTCTGCAGCCTGGTATCCATACTCAGTCCTCAGCCGCCCGGTGGCCGGGTGTCCATAAATGGTCCCCAGCCGCCCCTATTTCTCCTGTCACCTTCCCACACACTTTTCTTAGCCTGGCCTGCTTTAGGGCAGCATTGGACGAGCCCACCAGGGAACCAGACTCCTCCGCTGGGCCCTGGCTTCTCCATCAGGGGAGTTGAGAGTGCCAAGGTGAGGAGCATGATGATGATAGAAGTTAGCATCTGCTTTGTTTTCTTGGAATGCAAGCGCATGTATGTAGTAGCGGCTAGGCCTGAGGTGGTCAGCGTTTTGGCGCATATCATACCTCCTCCGAGGATTGCTGGATGTTTTCCTGCTACTATCCTAGTTCTATGACTCCCGTTAAAACAAAGCTTCAGGTGATAAATGATGGATGAGGTGGTGGCAAAGGAGAAAGAGCAGGAGGAACATGGACCATTCACATCAATATCAGGCCAGTAAACCACACATGTCTTGTAGGATATGTTTCTGTACCAAAAGGAGCGGTTCTGCTACACAGTTATAGGGCATACAGTGAGTGCAATGCCTACCAAAAATTTCGAGGCACTCCAATGCCCCTTGGAAGTGACATGGCGGTCAGAGGGCCTTAACAAAACCATTTTTTCCATTTATAGCAACTGGCTCTCCTGTGCACTGTTGGCCTAAGCAGTGCATGGAAGGCTTTCCAAAAATTATGAGGAACTGCAATGCCCCCTGAAACAGACGTCGATTACAGCTTACTAAAAACCTTATACCCATTATTGGGGAGTGGGTCTCCCTTAGTGTTCACCTATGCATTGAAAAGCAAAAGGTGACTAAAATTAGGAGGAAATGCAATGCCCATTGGAAGAGTCGTGGAGGTCGCATAAGCTTAACAAGACGGTTTGAATGCCCCTTGGAAAAGTGGTGGAGGTCACAGTAGCTTAACAAGACGGTTTTAATGCCCCTCGGAAGAGACGTGGAGGTCGCAGTAGCTTAACAAGACGGTTTTAATGCCCCTTGGAAAAGTGGTGGAGGTCGCAGTAGCTTAACAAGACGTTTTAATGCCCCTTACAAGAGCCATACAGTACAGCATCTTAAAAACATTATTCCCATTATTGGGGAGTGGGTCTCCCATAGTCTTTGCTTATGACTTCCAAGCAAAAGCTGCCAAAAATTAGGAGGAAATGCAATGCCCGTTCGAAGAG
Organism: Phyllobates terribilis; assembly: GCF_046119375.1. Classification (NCBI taxonomy): domain Eukaryota; kingdom Metazoa; phylum Chordata; class Amphibia; order Anura; family Dendrobatidae; genus Phyllobates; species Phyllobates terribilis. The sequence goes on from NW_027362769.1 coordinate 82,653,250, forward strand.
TCGTGGAGGTTAGAGTTAATTAAAAACAACATTTCAATGCCCCTTGGAAGAGCTGTGGAGCTCAGAGTGGTTTAACAAGATGCTTTTAATGCCCCCCGGAAAAGACGTGGAGGTCCCAGTAGCTTAACAAGACGATTTTAATGCCCCTTGAAAAATTGGTGGAGGTCACAGTAGCTTAAAAAGACGGTTTGAATGCCCCTTGGAAAAGTGGTGGAGGTCGCAGTAGCTTAACAAGACGGTTTTAATGCCCCTTACAAGAGCCATACAGTACAGCATCTTAAAAACATTATTCCCATTATTGGGGAGTGGGTCTCCCATAGTCTTTGCTTATGCCTTCCAAGCAAAAGCTGCCAAAAATTAGGATGGAGAAACTTGCAATGCCCCTTACAAGAGCCATGCAGTACAGCATATTACAAACATTATTCCCATTATTGGGGAGTGGGTCTCCCATAGTCTTTGCTTATGCCTTCCAAGCAAAAGCTGCCAAAAATTAGGATGGAGGAACTTGCAATGCCCCTTACAAGAGCCATGCAGTACAGCATATTACAAACATTATTCCCATTATTGGGGAGTGGGTCTCCCATAGTCTTTGCTTATGCCTTCCAAGCAAAAGCTGCCAAAAATTAGGAGGAAATGCAATGCCCGTTCGAAGAGTCGTGGAAGTTAGAGTTAATTAAAAACAACATTTCAATGCCCCTTGGAAGAGCTGTGGAGCTCAGCGTGGTTTAACAAAACGCTTTTAATGCCCCTCGGAAGAGACGTGGAGGTCCCAGTAGCTTAACAAGATGGTTTTAATGTCCCTCGGAAGAGACGTGGAGGTTTCAGTAGCTTAACAAGATGGTTTTAATGCCCCTTGGAAAAGTGGTGGAGGTCACAGTAGCTTAAAAAGACGGTTTGAATGCCACTTGGAAAAGTGGTGGAGGTCGCAGTAGCTTAACAAGACGGTTTTAATGCCCCTTACAAGAGCCATACAGTGCAGCATCTTAAAAATATCACTCCCATTATTGGGGAGTGGGTCTCCCACAGTCTTTGCTTATGCCTTCCAAACAAAAGCTGACAAAAATAAGGACGGAGGAACTTTCAATAATGGCAACATGGACCACGGTCACCCTAGTGGTATAGTGGTGGTGGAGGCTGAGGATAAGGAGAAGAACATAAAACAGCCGAAATGAGGAACCGTATACCCATGTGTGGGTGTGATGCGGTGCATGTGAATACACGTCCCGAAATAACACAGTGGATTTGACTTTATGTTACTCTTCTGTCATTTGGTGGTGATGAGAAGTCTGGCCCAATCCAGCCCTTGTTCATTTTGATAAGGGTCAGCTTGTCAGCATTGTCAGTTGACAGGCGAGTGCGCTTATCTGTTATAATTCCTCCAGTGGCACTAAAAACACGCTCCGATAAAACGCTAGCGGCAGGGCAGGCCAGGACCTCCAAGGCTTACAGAGCGAGTTCAACCTAAGTGTCCAGCTTGGATACCCAATAATTAAAAGGCACAGAGGAATCACGGAGGACGCTGGTACAGTCGGCAAGGTACTCCCTCATCATCTTTTGAAACTTTGCACTCCTTGTGAGAGTACCCCGCGCCTCAGGGTCTGTCCGAAGGGAGGGTCTGAGAAAACTGTCCCAGAATGTTGACAGTGTTCCCCTGCCTCTGCTGGATTGGAGTTGCATCTCTCTCGCATGTACTCCTTGGTTGGGCAACGAACTGTGACCTCTGCCGCTAGCGTGTTCAGATGGGAATTTTTTTAACAGTTCTGCAGCAAGGGCCTTCTGGTACTGACCCATTTTTGTAGACCTCTCCAACTCAGGAATAAGAGAGTGAAAGTTCTCCTTGTAGCGGGGATCTAAAAGTGTCATCAACCAGTAATGACTGTCACCCAACATTTTGACAACGCAAGGGTCACGGTTAAGGCAGCGTAACATAAAGTCAGCCATGCGTGCCAGACTGGTAACGGGCAAGACTTCCGTGTCCTCACCAAGATGACGACTGATCATGCTCTCCTCTTCCTCCTCCTCCCCCCTGTCCTCAGGCCACCCACGCTGAACCGACGGTATGACAGTTGTACAGGTACTACCGTCTACAGCGCCTGATACAAGCTCCTGTTCTTCCTCCTCCCCCTCCTCCTCCTCCTCTCCCTCATTGTCCCCCAATGCACGTTGGGATGAGATTAGGCTGGGCTGTGTGTAATCGACCACTATGGCTTCTTGATCCATCTCATCATACTCTGGCTGCAATGCCTCCTCTTTAATTCTCTGCAGAGAGCGTTGCATAAGACAGACAAGTGGAATGCTGACGCTAATGATGGCTTCATCGCCACTCACCATCTTGGTGGACTCCTCAAAGTTTGTCAAGATGGTACATATGTCAGACATCCAGGTCCACTCCTGAGGTCTTATGTGTGGAGTCTGACCTGAATATCGACGGACTTGTTGCAGCTGGTACTCCACAACTGCTCTCTTCTGTTCACAAATCCTTTGCAACATGTGGAGGGTAGAGTTCCAACGTGTGGGGACATCACACACCAGTCGGTGTGCCGGAAGCTGCAAACGCTGCTGCAACACAGCAATGGCGGGGGAAGCTGAAGCCGACTTGCGAAAATGAGCGGACAGGCGGCGTACTTTGACGAGCAGATCTGGCAACTCGGGGTACGATTTAAGAAACTGCTGAACCACGAGGTTAAGCACATGAGCCAGGCATGGTACGTGTTTGATCTCGCCTCGCCTCAGAGCCGACACCAGGTTACGGCCATTGTTACACACGACCATGCCTGGATGTAGGTTCAGCGGTCTCAGCCACAGATCTGCCTGCTCTTTCACAGCTGTCCACAACTCACAAGCAGTGTGAGGTTTCTCACCTAAGCTTATGAGTTTCAGCACAGCCTGTTGCCGCTTGGCGGAGGCAGTACTGCAGTGCTTCCAGCTTGTAACTGATGTGGTGATATCTGAGATGGAGGCTGAACATGAGGAGGAGGAGGAAGATGCGCAGGAACTGTACACTGTGGGGGCAACTCTGACTGACATAGGGCCCACAATCCTCGGTGTGGGGAGGATGTGTTCCTTCCCAAGGTCCGACTGGGTCCCGGCTTCCACTATGTTTACCCAGTGTGCCGTCAGGGAGATGTACCGTCCCTGGCCACAAGCACTTGTCCACGCGCCTTGCCCATTGTAAAGGAATTAAAATAGCTTACACTCGCACTATCAATGGAAAAAGGGTAATAAAAAGTAGATTAGAACCGTGGAAGAGGAAAACCACAGTTCTATTTCTCTGGCCTACACCCGACTCTTAAACAATCGGAACAATCAGGGAGAAACTATTACTGATTTTCTTTACGGAAAAAATACCAAAAGCTGAATAATAGAGATTTTTTACCGTGGAATGGCAAAACCACAGTTATTGTTTACTGGGGTATACCAGACAATTTTAAATAGATATATTTGCGGCTGAACAGTGAGCAACACACTCAAACAGTTTTTTTTAGGTAAAAATGGCCCAAAAGTGGATAATACAGAGGTTTGAACCGTGGAACTGCAAAACCACACTTCTTTTTCTCTGGCCTTCACCAGACTATTTTCAACAAATATATTTGTGTCTGAACAATCAGGGAGACACTATAAAATTTTTTTTTTTTTATGGCAAAAAATGCCAAAAGCAGGACAATACAGAGATTTGACCCGTGGAACTGCAAAACCACAGTTCTATTTCTGGGGCCTACACCAGACTATTTTCAACAGATATATTGGTGTCTGAACAATCAGGAGACACTATTATTGTTTTTCTTTACGCCAAAAAATGCCAAACGCAGGATAATACAGAGATTTGACCCGTGGAACTGCAAAACCACAGTTCTATTTCCGGGGCCTACACCAGACTATTTTAAACAGATATATTGGTGTCTGAACAATCAGGAGACACTATTACTGTTTTTCTTTAAGGCAAAAAATGCCAAAAGCAGGATAATACAGAGATTTGACCCGTGGAACTGCAAAACCACAGTTCTATTTCTGGGGCCTACACCAGACTATTTTCAACAGATATATTTGTGTCTGAACAATCAGGAGACACTTTTATTGTTTTTCTTTATGGCAAAAAATGCCAAAAGCAGGATAATACAGAGATTTGACCCGTGGAACTGCAAAACCACAGTTCTATTTCTGGGGCCTACACCAGACTATTTTAAACAGATATATTGGTGTCTGAACAATCAGGAGACACTATTACTGTTTTTCTTTATGGCAAAAAATGCCTAAAGCAGGATAATACAGAGATTTGACCCGTGGAACTGCAAAACCACAGTTCTATTTCTCGGGGATACACCAGACTATTTTAAACAGATATATTGGTGTCTGAACAATCAGGAGACACTATTATTGTTTTTCTTTACGGCAAAAATTGCCAAAAGCAGGATAATAGAGTTTTTTTACCGTGGAACGGCGAAACCACAGCTAGAAATTACTGGTGTATACCAGACTTTTTTAAATAGATATATTTGCGGCTGATCAGTGAGCAACACACTCAAACTGGTTTTTTTTAGGTACAAATGGCCCAAAAGTGGATAATACCGAGGTTTGAACCGTGGAACTGCAAAGCCACACTTCTATTTCTCTGGCCTACACCAGACTATTTTCAACAAATATATTTGTGTCTGAACAATCAGGGAGACACTATTACAGTTTTTTTTTTACGGCAAAAAATACCAAAAGCAGGATAATAGAGATTTTTTACCGTGGAACGGCAAAACCACAGTTATAATTTACTGGTGTATACCAGAATTTTTTAAATAGATATATTTGCCGCTGAACAGTGAGCGACACACTCAAACTGTTTTTTTTTTTAGGTAAAAATGGCCCAAAAGTGGATAATACAGAGATTTGAACCGTGGAACTAGAAAACCACACTTCTATTTCTCTGGCCTACACCAGACTCTTTTAAAAAAATATATTTGTGTCTGAACTGTCACACGAACTTTTTTTTTTTTTGAGGGGGGGGACGCCAAAAGGTTAATACGATGGGTATTTGTACAGTGTGAAGGAGGAAAAAAAAAAGAGGATTTAGATGAAAAATAAAGGATTTTTCCTGGCCCCCGAGACCTGGAGCCAAGTCCAGCAATTTCAGCAACAGGAGCACACAGGACTGTAATGCAGCGTTTGCTGGTATAATCACTGCGTGCTTGCCTGATATCTGGGATGGATATTAGTCCTGAGAAGGACTGTTTGTTTGATCTGGCAGCCTTTACAGACCCTACACTAACTATTTCGCAGTATATATCTCTCCCTAAATCAGCAGCGCTGTCCCTACACTGTCTGATCCCAGCCGCCTGTGTCCAAGATGGCGGCGCCCGGTTTTAAAATACTCGAGGTGACGCTGTGCAGCCAGTCAATCAATGTAATGCCCACAATCAACATGGCTGCGGCATTACCAGTGACTGGCTGGCAATCCCTGCATGTTCATTGGCTCTGTAAAGAGCGCCAAACATGCAGGGCGGAGACTCGAGCTGCCGCCCGAGTAACCCGGAATTGCTCGGTGCTCGCTGAACATCCCGAGTAGCACGATGCTCGGGCGAGTACCGAGCAGTGTCGAACATGTTCGCTCAACACTAATAAATACTAGAGATGAGCGAGCGTGCTCGCCACTGCTCGGTACTCACCCGAGCATCTCACTTCTCGAGATGCTTGGCGGGAGCTCGGTTCTCCTCCCTGCATGTTTGGCGCTCTTTACAGAGCCAATGAACATGCAGGGATTGCCTGCCACTCACTGTAATGCCGTAGCCATGTTGGTTGTGGCATTACATTGATTGGCTGGCCGCATAGCGTCATCGGGTCTATATCAGACCTGGCTCCGCCATGCTCATCACAGTCACTCCGGAATCAGACAGTGTAAGGAGAGGTGCTGCTGCGTCAGGGACAGATTTGCTTGTGTATTAGGTAGTGTAGGGAGAAAAAAACATACATTACACATATCCATCTTAACAAACAGTCCTTTTGAGGACTAATCCATCTGCAGAGATATCAGGCAGGCAGTGTATATAGGCAGGTGTATATATACGCTTCTTTGAATCTTAATCCTCATTATTTGCTTAAAAAGCAATCCAGAGAACACCGTTTTTCTGCGCCATTTGCTTGTTGGCACTGCGGAATACAGCCAGGTCCTTTCCATATTACAGCGCTAGAAATCCAGTTATTTAAAACTGTGTTTTCTCCGTCAAACGGATCACATATACGTTGTCAGAAAATACTGCCATTTCTGGCCTCCATTAAAAATTTCCTTTAGTGTGTCAGTGAAGCAATTCACACCAGTTTGCTGTTCAAACTACTTACCTACAGGCCAGGTATTTAAAACTCTGTTTTCTCCATCACACGGATCACATATACGTTGTCAGAAAATACTGCCATTTCTGGCCTCCATTAAAAACTTCCTTTAGTGTGTCAGTGAAGCAATTCACACCAGTTTGCTGTTCAAACTACTTACCTACAGGCCAGGTATTTAAAACTTTGTTTTGTCTGTCACACGGATCACATATACGTTGTCAGAAAATACTGCCATTTCTGGCCTCCATTAAAAATTTCCTTTAGTGTGTCAGTGAAGCAATTCACAGCAGTTTGCTGATCAAACTACTTACCTACAGGCCAGGTATTTAAAACTCTGTTTTCTCCATCACACGGATCACATATACGTTGTCAGAAAATACTGCTATTTCTGGCCTCCATTAAAAATTTATTTCAGTGTGTCAGTGAAGCAATTCACAGCAGTTTGCTGTTCAAACTACTTACCTACAGGCCAGCTATTTGAAACTCTGTTTTCTCCGTCACACGGATCACATATAAGTTCGCTCCAAACTCAGTCATTTGTAGTGAGTGTGGAAGATACTGTCCTCCATTTAAAAATGGGCAAGGCACGTGGCAAGGGACGGGGAACTTGACGTGATGGTAATGGTGCATGCAGAGGCCGAGGACAAGGCCGTGGGCAAGCTGAAATTGTGCCACAACAAACACCCACATCTTCTCGCCTGACCTTCCTGTCCCAATTTCTAGGGAACCGCAGCACACCACTATTGAACCCAGAGCAGTGTCAAAAGGTTGTTGGTTGGATAGCGGATAATGCTTCCAGTCACTTAGCCACCACCACCACCACCACCCTGTCTTCCATACGGTCAAGTCTCAGTAGCCGTGAGTCTGGACCGCATATTCCTCACCCTGAACCTCCTTCCTCCCACCATGCCGAGTTCCCAGAGACAACTGATCCCACACTCGGACACTCTGAAGAGCTGTTCACTTTTCCATTTATAGATTCGGGCCTCTCGCCCGGTCCACTTGAAGCGAGGCAAGAGGAGATCGCGTGTAGCGATGCCCAAATATTTGAGCAGCCACGGTCACACGAAGGCGACGGTGGGAAAGTGTCACAGGAGGTGGACGATGATGAGACACAATTGCCAGAAAGTCAGGAGGAGGACCAGGGTGCAGAAGTGGAAGATGAGGTGGTGGATGATATAGTAACTCACCCAACCTGGCAGGAGGACATTCAGAGCGAGAGCAGCAGTACACAGGGGGAGGGAGGCAGAGCACCCCAACAGGCAGGAAGAAGCAGTGTGGTGGCCGCAGACAGAAGGCAGGCAACCGTTCCCTGTAACACCAACACAAAGGAAGTTGCCAGTACAACTGTTAGGTCTTCCCGAGTCTGGTTGTTTTTTAAAGACTCTGCCGATAACCCCAAAAAGGCCATTTTCACCACCTGCCAGGCCAGCATCAGCAGGGGTGGCAAAATGACCAGCCTGACCACCACCAGCATGATCAGGCACATGGCAGCAAAGCACCCGACTTTGTGGGCCGAACCCCAGGGTCCAGGAACAGTGTCTGCAGGTGGCACCATTGCTTCTTCCGCTGTTGTGCATGCAAGCCAATCCCCTGTCCATGGTGCATGAGAAGATGCCTCCTGCCCTGCACCTGTCGTTGCACACTCTCAAGTAGCAGCATCAGGAAGCATGTCCATGTCCTTGTCCCAGCGCAGCATTCAGTTGTCCATACCCCAGTCCTTGGAACACAAGCGCAAATATGCAGCCAACGCCCCATAGGCCACACTACTAAATTCTCACATTTCATGACTGCTTGCGCTCGAAATGTTGCTTTTTAGGCTCGTGGAGATGGAAGCATTCCACAACCTGATGGTGGCGGCCGTTCCTCGGTATTCGGTCCCCAGCCGACACTATTTCTCCCAGTGTGCTGTCCACGCATTACAGAAGCACGTGTCCAAAAACATTAGCCGTGCCCTCAACAACACAGTTACCAGGAAAGTCCACCTAACCACGGACACATGGACAAGTACTTGTGGGCAGGGACGGTACATCTCGCTGACGGCACACTGGGTTAACATAGTGGAAGCCGGGATCCAGTTGCACCTTGGGACGGAACACGTCCTCCCGACACCAAGGATTGCGGGCCCTAGGTCAATCAGGGTTGCCCCCACGGTCTACAGCTCCTGCACCTCATCCTCCTCAGCCTCCATATCCAAAATGACCACATCAGTCACAAGCTGGAAGCACTGCAGCACTGCCTCGGCCAATCGGCAACAGGCTGTGCTGAAGCTAATATGCTTAGGTGACAAACCGCACAATGCTGAAGAGTTGTGGACAGCTCTGAAAGAGCAGGCAGATCTGTGGCTCACACCGCTGAACCTACAGCCAGGCATGGTCATGTGTGACAATGGCCGGAACCTTGTGGCGGCTCTGAGGCGAGCTCACACACGTACCATGCCTGGCCCATGTGCTTAACCTCGTGGTTCAGCGGTTTATCAAATCCTACCCGGAGCTGCCGGATCTGCTTGTTAAAGTACGCCGCCTGTGTGCTCATTTTAGAAAGTCAGCTACAGCTTCCGCCGCCCTTGCCGTGTTTCAGCAGCGTTTGCAGCTTCCGACTCACAGACTGGTGTGTGATGTCCCCACACGTTGGAACGCTACACTGCAGATGTTTGGAAGGATTTGTGAGCAGAAGAGGGCAGTTGTTGAGTACCAGCATCAACAAGGCCGTCGGTATTCAGTTCAGACTCCACACATAAGACCTCAGGAGTGGACACGGATGTCAGACATATGTACCATCCTCCAAAACTTTGAGGACTCCACCAAGATGGTGAGCTTAGATGACGCCATAATTAGCATCACCATCCCGCTTCTCTGTCTTCTGAAACCCTCTCTGCTCACAATCAAAGAGGATGCATTACAAGCAGTGCACGATGAGATGGAACAAGGAACCATACAGGGTGATTACACACAGCCAAGCCTCATCTCATCCCAAAGTGGATTGGGTGACAATGAGAAACAGGGGGAGGAGGAGGAGGAAGGACAGGAGCTAGTTTCAAACTCAAATCCAGTGTCTTTTCTTGGGAGGTATATTCCCATGCACCTTTTCACACCCACACATGGGTATACGCTTCCTGATTTTGGCTATTTGCTCTTGTCCTCCTCCTTCTCCTCATCCTCCACCACCATATCACCAGGGTGACCGTGGTCCGTGATGCAACACCCACATAATTTTTTTAAAGGGTTTTTATGATGCCCATAAAAAAAAAAAATATGCAGTATGTTCATGTATAGCCCCCAGGGGTAAATGTTAGTCAGCCCATACACTTAGTGCATGGGCATTACAAGTATAGGAGGCCCGCTCCTTTCTAATGGGAACATTTTTTTATGAGGCCCTCCTCCACGTCTCTTCCAAGGGGCATTGAAGTGCCTCCAAATTTTTGGCAGCCCTTGCATTCACTGCATAGGCCAACACTATGGCAGACCCTCTCCTTTCTAATGGGAACATGTCGTACTTGTTACTGTGGCCCTGCTCTATGTGTCTTTAAATTCTTAGTGGGGTTTTTCCTAAAATTGGTCAGCCGTTGGACTCACTGCATACCCTATAACTGTATAGCAGACTCTCTCCTTTCTAATGGGAATTTGTCATTACTGTGGCCCTGCTCTATGTGTCTTTAAATTCTTAGTGGGGTTTTTCCCAAATTTTGGCAGCCCTTGCAGTCACAGCATGGGCATTACCACTATAGGATACATGCTCCTTTATAATGGGAACATTTTTTTTACTGAGAACCTCCTCTATGTCTCTTCAAAGCGGTATTGGGTTGCGTCCAAATTGTTGGCAGCCCTTGCAGTCACTGGATACGCAATAACAGTATAGGAAACCCACTTGTTAATAATGGGAACATCAAAGCATAGCTGGCTGATGGCTCTCTAACAATAGGGAGGGCCGACTGCTGGCCTTTTAAGAATAGTAAGGGCTGTCTAATGGCACTATAAAAATAGGCTTTATTACTTTCAGAGTCCCTCCATCATAAATAAAATAAGATGTGTCTGATGATGTTTCACACACCACATTGCCAGATAAGGTTGTAAAATGTTAAAATGACATTTCCCGGTGAATGCATTTGTCTTAAAAAATAACGTAAGCTGACAGCACTGCAGCACTGCCTTGGCCAAGCGGCAACAGGCTGTGCTGAAGATAACATGCTTAATGCTTAATTGACAAACCACCCAGCGCTGCAAAGTTGTTGAAAGCTGTTATACAGCAGCCTGATCTGTGGCTCTCACCGCTGAACATACAGCCAGGCATGGTCATGTGTGACAATGAATGGAACCTGGTGAGGGAGAAATGACACCCAGAGTAGATGCGGTTTCCCTCTATGCCAGTCCTTTCACCGAGCTAAATACAACTCTCATCAAAAAAAGCTGTGGACTGGCTCCGTACCGTCCCTGGCCACATTCACCTGTCCATGTGTTTGTGGCTAGGCGGTCCTTCCCAGTAAGTGCACTGGGGAGGGCATGGGTAATGTTATGGGACCCGTGCTTGTGGAAGGTAGAGACGACACCAGGAGAAACAGTGGCGGCTGGGAACCGAGTATGTACACCCGGCCGCCGCCGGCATGAGGTTGTGAAAAGCTTCCGCCTCCACGAGCCTAAAAGGACATATTTCAAGTGCAATCAGCTGCCCAGAAATCTGGCAGTTTAGTGTTGCGGCCTTTGGGTGGGTGGGTGGGTGGGTGGCTGGCTGCATACTTGCGCTTGCATTCCAAGTAACAGAAAACTAAGCAGATGGTGGCCTCTATCATCATCATGGCATCACCTAGGCACTATGAACTCTCCTGAAGGAGAATCCAGGGCCCACAGGAGGAGTCTCCAGTTCTCTGGTGGGCCCGTCCAACCCTGCCGAGAAGCAGCCCTGGCTAAGAAAAGTGTGGGGGAAGGTTCCCGGACACTCTATGGCTGCTTTTTAATGTGGATCGGACATGCTTATGCATGTTATTTCTTAAACAGCATTGCAGATCAGGACATTGTCCAACTCTATTCATGAAATTAAATGCGCAAAGATAGATGTTTGTGTGTCAAAGCACCACCAACAAGTGCGAGTTGATGTTGGACGGGCTGCCATTGCTTCTGCAACAAGCTGCATTAGAGGTCTTCCTGGGAGAAATGACACGCAGGGTAGATACGGTTTCCCTCCATGCCAGTCCTTTCACTGAGCTAAATACGACTGTCATCAAAAAAAGCTGTGGACTGGCTCTGTACCGTCCCTGGCCACATTCACCTGTCCACGTGTTTGTGGTTAGGCGGTCCTTCCCAGTAAGTGCTCTGGGGAGGGAATGGGTAATGTTGTGGGACCCGTGCTTGTGGAAGGCGGAGAAGATACCGGGAGAAATAGTGGCGGCTGGGGACCAAGTATGGACACCTGGCCGCCGCTGGCATGAGGTTATGGAAAGCTTCCGCCTCCACGAGCCTAAAAGGCCACATTTCAAGTGCAAGCAGCTGTCAAAAAATTGTCAGTATAGTATTGCAGCCTGTGGGTGTGTGGCTGGCTGCATACTTGCGCTTGCATTCCAAGGAATGGGGCAGGGAAAACTGAACGCTGCACTGAGACAAAGACATGGAGGGTAATTGTTGCAAGTCTTCAGTGACAGGTGCATGGCGGGAGGCATCTTCGCATGCGCCAAGGATCACTTATGATGGGCACACTTTTAGGCAGTGACCTGGGAGTCAGAAATGCTTCCAGAGGTCTTCAGCACTGTATGTGTGGCGCCCCTGCAGGTTCAGTCTCCACAGAGGTACAGCATCTCACCCAGAGGTGTGGTATCTCACTCTCAGGTAAGGATAGAGTGCTGCTCGGGACCCTAACACCTGCATCCAACACTACACTACTCCAGACCAGCAGGAGGGGCAAGATGCTTTGCTTCCCTGCTGAGCCCTGTACCTGGCTGGAGTGGGGGGGACCAAAGTGAGGGGGAACCATGTAGTGGGTGTGGGTAGAGGAAGTAGTTCAGGATAGCACTGGTTAGGAATAGTATAAAGAGGGAAGCCATCTTGGGTGTGGGAGTTCAGTTCAGTCAGAGGAGGACAGTGAGAGGAGCAAGAGCTCTATAGGAGCTCTGCTCAGGAGGAGGACCTAGAGAGAGGCCCAGGACAGACTGAGAAGGAGAAGAGGAAGGAAAGGGAGCAGAGAGAAGGCTCCAAGAACGAAGAAGGGATCCCAGGGGTACGGGTAGTGCTGGAGGCCACCCGTACGCCCGAATCTGCCAGGCGGTGGAGGGATCGAGCCGCAGAGGGGACCGGCCCTTAACTAGTGAGAATTGCAATGTTCAGCTAGAAACCAGAGGCTTCTGTACTTTCAGGGTGCAGTTGCCACATCCGCACTCAAGTCGCCAAAAAGGTAACCACATAGGATCCAGGAAACTCCAGATTGCCCAGAAAGATCCGAGGATACCGGCTTGGGACATTGTTTGCCGAGGCGCAGGGCAAGAAGGGTGAGGGCCAGCGCAGAAAGACGGCTGAGAAGGTCATATAGAACAGGGTCCTGTCAGGTACTCTTGAAACACCTGGGAGTTTGCTGAACCCCTGCCTGGTGAACGCAGTGCGGCGTGGGAGGTCGTAGTCCAGAAAGTGTAACCTGAGGAACTTAATTACTGTGAGTAAACCCTGAAGACTGCACCCCACTGTCTCTGTGAATTATTCCTGCCGCGCCATCACCCCCTGCACTACAACTGCTATAGCACCATCCATAACATCTCAGCACAGCCCTGGAGCTAAGCTGTACCTGTGGAGAGCAAAACCAACTCTGCTGCATTAACAAAGCTCCAGAGGACCTGCTCCGCAGTGGCGGCTCCCTTTAGCCGCATACCACAGGCGGCGTCACGAACTGTATATAAAAACTATAAATCCCCTGTAAATAACCCCTTTTGTTGACCGCCCTGGGTCACGGACCGGGTCAGCGCCACTGTGATATCTCCCCTAGCAATGACTGGCCCGGCACCGAGTACCCCACGGCCCAGGGTGCGCATCATATGCATGTGTCTGATGATGTGTCACATGTGACACCCTGCGGCTGCAGGCTGTCACAAAACTCCTGGGTGTTGCACAGATGGGATTCTCCCCTGTGGCCTCAATACATGCAGACATCTCCACCCAAGTCCACTAGATGGAGCCCTGTCAGGTATATATATACTGGGGGGTGGAGTTCAGGAAGTCAGTCAGTGGGAAGCAGTGAGTGTAACACGATGCTGCAGCACCAGACAAGCTGAAGTCTGTGTGGCTGAAAGCCAGACTAGGCTCAAGCTGCGGGCTAGTCTGGCCAGTGAGAGCCTAGAGTGGGCTAGAAGGCAAGAAGAGAAGAGCCATGAGGGACAGAGGAACCACAGAGGGTTCGTCCCCTGATGCAAGCCGGGCACCGGGCCCAAGCCTATTTGGGATCTCTATGCCCAGTAGGGAATCCGGCATACTGAGGAGGATTTCATATCCCTCTGTCCACCCGTGAATAGCGCACACTCAGGGGGCTAGGTACCACGAAGGCCCCAGCATCCAGGGATCGTGGTAACCAGTGGGAAAGCCCTCGCCGCCAAGCATACGGGTGAGAGAAACATCAAGGGAGCTAGAACCTGTTCCAGGCAAGTCAGAAGCTCCAGGGAGAGAGACAGGAAGATACAGAAAGGAGGCCTTACACCCGCTCACTGGGGAGCAAGACCAGAAGTGCACACCACCTACAAGTACCCCGGAGCGTACCTGACTATCATCTGCAGTAAAGGTACTGAAACTAGCCCCGGTGTGTGTGTGTCTGTTCTTCCTCTGACCCGGCTGGGTCCCATCTCCCCTGCACCACCATCCATTACACCCCACGCTGCCATGGAGCTAGCTCTAGCTGTGGAGAGCCACACCATCCCTGCTGCCGTAACACCAGCTCCAGAGGACTGCTCCGCAGTGGCGGCACCCCTTAGCCGCATTCCACAGGTGGCGTCATGAACACTTTAAATCCCTTATAAATAAACCCCCTTTTACTGACCGCCCTGGGTCACGGACCGGGCCAGCTACCGTGATATCCCCCAGCAACCAGAGGCCCGGCTGCCGAGTACCCCACGGCCCCGGGGGCGCATCAGCTCTGGCGTCACGAACAGGATTCCGTACCCTTTGCCACCGGGTACTGTGCGCCTTAACAGACTGCAATACTCACTGTGGTGAAGTTTTCCCGCCATTCCCTAGATTTCCCGCCATTGTCCACCGTCTTGCTGTCACCACGCGGTAAGAAGAGGGGCGTAACCGCGGGAATCGGAAAGGCGTAACCACTGGAAGCGCACGAAGCCCTGGACACGCCCCGCCCCTGACATCAAACCAGGAAGCGTCAGGTCCTGGACGGAGCCCGGAGGACGCTCTGACGTCAGACGCGAGCGACGCAAGGTCCTGGAAGAAGACCGTCACCCGCAGAGCTGCGGCCTACCTGATAAAGAAAGTGAAGAAGGTAGACTCCAGTTCACTAGGGGGGGGCGCAACCATGGCCGACGACCAGCAAGCTGCCGGAGCACCAGTTAACGCTCCAGATGCCCAACCTGCGCCCGGCGCTGCACAGGCCGGAGCGGCCACTCCCCCAGCAGGGGTCGTGACCCCGTTGATACCCATGGCTCTGCCGTATGCCCTAGATGTTCAGAGGGTGACGGAACTTCTGCAGGAGGACACCCTGACTGAAAGGGAGGATGACCAGGACGGTTCACCTACCTCCCATCCCCAGGCGCATCCCAGGAGGGGGCGCCCTTGAGCTACTAGTTCCCCGGTAGCTCTCATGTTATGTATAAGTTAACCTGCACGTGGAGTCCGTGAACTGTGAACGACCTGCATTGTACATAGTCTGCACCTCCTGAGGTGCCCCCTGGTGGTTTTCACAAGACCACCACCACTAAAACCTGCTTGGCGTGGCCGAACCAGTGGTCCTACACCAGTCTTTCAGCCCACCCAGGACCTTCGTTGGAGGTTGGGAGCAGGTCCCCCACAAGCCAGCTTACTCGGATGAGAGGGACACACCCGAGGAGGGATCTCATCAAAACTGGTTGCTACAGTAGAGCATAAATAATGTTTATTAAACCTGTTATTGCAATGTTCAAGCTACGTGCCTCCTATAAAGGGAAGAAAATTGTAATGTTTAAAAATATGTTATCCTTGTGTTACCTGTTATACAAAAATTTGTTTCAGTCCGGGTGTACTGACTTTTACTAGGGGGGAATGCGACGCCCTGCGGCTGCAGGCTGTCACAGAACTCCTGGGTGTTGCACAGATGGGATTCTCCCCAGTGGCCTCAATACATGCAGACACCTCCTCCCAAGTCCACTAGATGGAACCCTGTCAGGTATATATATACTGGGGGATGGAGTTCAGGAAGTCAGTCAGTGGGAAGTAGTGAGTGTAACACGATGCTGCAGCACCAGACAAGCTGAAGTCTGTGTGGCTGAAAGCCAGGCTAGGCCCAAGCTGCGGGCTAGGTCTGGCCAGTGAGAGCCTAGAGTGGGCTAGAAGGCAAGGAGAAGAGAAGAGCCATGAGGGAGAGAGGAACCACAGAGGGTTCGTCCCCTGATGCAAGCCGGGCACAGGGCCCGAGCCTATTGGGATCTCTATGCCCAGTAGGGAATCCGGCATACAGAGGAGGATTTCATATCCCTCAGTCCACTCGTGAATAGCGCACACTCAGAGGGCTAGGTACCACGAAGGCCCCAGCATCCAGGGATCGTGGTAACCAGTGGGAAAGCCCTCGTCGCCAAGCATACGGGTGAGAGAAACATCAAGGGAGCTAGACCCTGTTCCAGGCAGGTCAGAAGCTCCAGGGAGAGAGACAGGAACATACAGAAAGGAGGC
Organism: Phyllobates terribilis; assembly: GCF_046119375.1. Taxonomy (NCBI): domain Eukaryota; kingdom Metazoa; phylum Chordata; class Amphibia; order Anura; family Dendrobatidae; genus Phyllobates; species Phyllobates terribilis. Next base: position 82,669,398 of record NW_027362769.1, read on the forward strand.
CTTACACCCGCTCACTAGGGAGCAAGACCAGAAGTGCACACTACCTACAAGTACCCCGGACTGTACCTGACTATCATCTGCAGTAAAGGTACTGAAACTAGCCCCGGTGTGTGTGTATCTGCTCTTTCTCTGACCCGGCTGGGTCCCATCTCCCCTGCACCACCATCCATTACACCCCACGCTGCCCTGGAGCTAGCTCTACCTGTGGAGAGCCACACCATCCCTGCTGCCATAACACGAGCTCCAGAGGACTGCTCCGCAGCGGCGGCACCCCTTAGCCGCATTCCACAGGTTGCGTCACGAACACTTTAAATCCCTTATAAATAAACCCCCTTTTACTGACCGCCCTGGGTCACGGACCGGGCCAGCTACCGTGATATCCCCCAGCAACCAGAGGCCCGCCCCCGAGTACCCCACGGCCCCGGGGGCGCGTCATCACACACCACATGGCCAGATAAGGTTGTAAAATGTTAAAATGACATTTCCCAGTGAATGCATTTGTCTTTGTTGAAAGCAATGCAAAAGTGCAAAAATGCATCAAAAACGCTACATGTGAACATAGCCCAAGATGTGGAGGAGTATATTTGGTTTTGGTTATTTATTTTGCCTTATATACTAGTCATTACCCTGGAAAGGACGTTCCTTAATATATTTCCCAGGAAAATCCATTTTGGTTTTGTTTTTGTATGTTTTATTGTGAGTCCGTAAAAGTGGCGTAATACTCTGACAACGTTGTTGACAGCAGTGACCTGGGAGTCAGAAATGCTTTCAGGGGTCTTCCCCATGCTGTTCCCATGTCATTTGAGCACTGTTCCCATCGATTTGGGCAATTTTTAGGCCCTCTGCAGACCGCCAGGGGGAGCCACCTGAAAAATGCTTGAGTTTCCCATAGACTTACATTGGGCTCGTTGCTCGGGTCGAGCGCCCGAGTATTCCAATTTGCTTGACCTGAGCAATGAGTACCCGAACAATTTAGTGCTCGCTCATCACTAATAAATACTATACAAAGCGCTAAAAAAGAAAAAAAATCAAACCGCCAGAATCTTAGTTTTTAGGTCACACTTCCCTTCCACATTAAAAAGCGATCAAAATATTATATGTACTCCAGATTGGTATCAATAAAATGATCAGCTCATCATGCAAAAAAAACAAACCTTTTTCCATCATTTTAAATAAAAAAAAATACATGTAAGTATGGTATCTTAATAATCATACTAACCTAGAGATTCATGTTGATATGTCATTTATATATTTTTATTAAAATGGATACCATAAAAATAGCCCCTTCCCCAACAGCAAAAAAAGGTAGAATTGCAGTTTGCGTTTTTTTTCACCATTTCATCCCTCTGGTTATTTTTCTTCTCATTCTCTAGTAAATTGTATGGTAACATGAATGGTCCCAAACTACAACTGGTCCCACAAAAAACACAAGCCCTCATACATCTATTTTGACAGAAAAATAAGAAAGCTATGTCTCTTGGAAGAAGGAGACAAAAAAGCAGAAGTGCAAAAATGGTAAATTGTTCAATAGGGGACAGGATAAATCCGATTTTTGTGTTAGTTACACTTTTTTCATATTTTTTCAGCGATATTTTTTTATATCAAAGTCTGCATAAAAAATACCAATTTTGCACGTTTTGAAGCTGGCCACTGGGACTATTCTTCACTCACAATTCCAGTGCTCTATACAGTGTGATGGCCCGACATAGTGATCTATATATTATAATGGTCCCACATAGTGCTCCATACAGTATGATGGCCACAAAAAGTGCTCCATACAGTATAATGGCGTCGTGGGCCAAATATACCCTACCTGGGGGCCAGTGTTTGAAATATGTGGTTTAGGTAGTGTAAAAAGAAAAAAAATCAGTGAGTATGAAATTTCTCTAAATCCCATTCACTTTGCTACAACTGTAAAATGCTGCTTTTTTTACACAGTGAAAATACGCAGCGGCAAAAACTCACCGTGGGAATGCAACCCTAGTGAATTGCTTACTTTACATTTTAGTAATGTAGTAATTTAATAGTAATTTAGTAATTTAAAGCATGCAATTTTCCTTTTTGATCTTCAGTGTATGTTTTATGTGAGTAGCCCAGGGGATGGGGATGACTCGATACCCTGGCCTTTGCCTGGCCTTGGGGATGTCGCGGTGGTCGGCTCCCGGGCCCGTACCCTGGGGTCACTCTTTGAAAGGGTGGATATGAGTGAATGGTTGTGGGGACCTCTTGCGGAGGAATCCATCAATGCACCCTTCCAGGATCTGTGATACCAAGTGCAGCCGGGAGTCACATTCCCCCCTAGCAAAGCTCCGCACTCCTGGGCTGATGTACATTTTATAAAACAACAATAACAGCATGAACGATCTTCCCTTTATGGGAGGCACATTTCTTAAACGTTGCATAACAATATCAAATACAAAGTGTCCTCAGAATTCAAGTCTCTTGTGGTGAGGTTCCCAAACAGGATGTCCATCTCACAGGGTGGAGTACTTGGTGGTTTTTGAGGGACCTGTCCCAAACCCTCAACGTAGGCCCTGGGGTGGCTGCAGGGCATGAAGATCCAGAGTTGGACCTCCAGTAGAGCCACTCCTGACAGGTTTTCCTTCTGAGGTCACCTAAAAGGGCACTCCAGGGAGTGCAAATATTTACAAGCAGCAGTTTTTGGGCTGCACATAGTCCTCAGCCACGAAGTTCTTGGGTAAACAATAAAGGAATTAATGAGGTAAAGCACAGAGTAACATACATATGCATGAATATACACAATTAATACTGTACATTAATACACAATACCCCAGGGGTAACTATCTACACTTGTCAGAAGTTTAGCTATTTACTCAGTGTATCTGACAGGGGGTTTACCTCTCGTGCTACATGTTGATTTGCGTAATACTGGGATGCTTGAAGTACTAGTAGGTGCACTACCTCCCAATGTGTCAGCACTAGGTGTGGAGGGGCTACATAACTGTATTGACCTCTCTACTGGACTAGCAAGCATACCATTGGCAGGGCCTTCTGGCTCTGTTCCATCGGGGGATCCTTCTTCCGGGGATTCTGCTTGAGCAGGCACTTCTGCAGCACTTATAGGTTCTTCTTGCTGTGGGTAGAAGGTAATTACAGGGATGACTACTGCTCCTCCTATTTGAGGCCAATCTGCCGGGAAATCTTCTAAATCAGTGTGGATCACTTCTTCTTTAGGCTCTTCCGGTTTGGTGAGAGGCACTTCCTCTTGGGATTTCAGTAGGTCTGGACACAACTTTAGGTGGTCCCTGGACACTGTAGCAGACGTTTTTCCTCCATCTCGACTGATTAAGCATGTCTTCTTATTGTCAAATCTTGAATTCAATACAGTATAGGGTTCTTTCTCCCACTGATCGTCAAGTTTATGGTTTCGTCTTTTCCTTTTCAATACTGTTTCACCAGGTGTGAAGGGTTCTGCGGGTGCGTTTTTGTTGTATTGCACTTCCTGCTTTTCTCTCACCCGAGTAAGACTGTCCTCGACACAAGCTTGTACCCTTCTGCACTGCTCTTGACTGGTGGTGTCCCAGTCCTCAGTGGTCATATCCACTTCAGGTTCGACAACACCAAGCTCCAGATCCATGGACAGCTTTCCTGGCCTTGCCCGCATGAGATATGCCGGAGTGCAATTGGTGGAACTTACTGGTATATGATTATACAGATCCACTAGGTCTGGTAGTAGGTCGGGCCACTGATTTCTCTCCTCAAGTGGTATGGTCTTTAGCCGGTCGATGATGATGTTGTTCATCTTTTCGCAGAAACCGTTAGTTTGTGGGTGGTACGGTGTAGTTCTTATCTTTTTACACCCGTAGAGATGGCAGAATTCCTTGAACAACTCAGCCTCAAAGGCCGGGCCCTGGTCCGTCAGCACCTGATCAGGATAACCATGGGGTCTACAGAAGTACGCTTGGAACGTCTTTGCTGCTGTCTCTGCCGTGATCCACCATGGTCAGGGCGTAGGAGTACCCTGACCTGCCGGGTGACAACTTGACATGGTCCAGGGCCACGATCTCCAGGGGTCGAGTCGTCTTGATGGGTTGCAAGGGTGCCTTCTGGCTGCTGAAGTCTTTTCTTCTTAGGCCACAGGGTCCACAGTCCTGCCACCACCTTTCAATGGAGCTGCGCATTCCTACCCAGTAGAATCGACACTTCAGCAGGGTCTCTAGATTTTTCCAGCCAAAGTGCCCCGCTTGATCATGGTAAGCTTCTAATACCATCTGGATGTCTGTCCTCGGGACCACTATCTGCCATACCATCTCATGGGTTTTTGGATTGACGTACCTCCGGCACAGCTTCTCGCGGTAGATAAACAGCCGGCTTCTCTCGTTCCACAGCTGCTTTGCTTGGAGAGACTCTTCCTTTTCCAGGGAGGCACCTTCCTGGGTTATCAGCTCCTTGATGCGGCTGACAACCGGGTCACTGTCCTGGGTCTCTTTCCAGCTGTGGCAAGTCATCCACTTCTTCTTCTGTGTCTGACTGGTGAGGCATCCTGTACAGGGCATCGGCGTTGGCGTTCTTGCAGCCCGCCCGGTATTTAATCGTAAATTGGTAATTCGACAACCGCGACATCCATCGCTGTTCCAGTGCCCCGAGCTTAGCTGTTTCAAGATGGGTCAAGGGGTTGTTATCAGTGAAGGCAGTGAACTTACTGGAGGCTAGATAGTGCTTAAATCTCTCAGTGATGGCCCAGACTAAGGCCAGGAACTCCAACTTAAAGCTGCTATAGTTCTCTGGGTTCCTCTCAGTCGGGCGGAGCTTCCTGCTTGCGTATGCGATCACTTTTTCTTGGCCATTCTGCTTCTGACTTAGGACAGCGCCCAGCCCTTCGTTGTTTGCATCTGTATACAGCAGGAACGGTTGGCTGTAATCAGGGTAGGCTAGGATCTCCTCGCCTGTCAGGATCTCCTTCATCTCCTGAAACGACTCGGCTTGCTCCTTACCCCAGTGGAATGGGGGATTTCTGCCTTTGGGGGACTGCCCTATCAGGAGGTCTTGCAGAGGAGCTGCTTTCTTGGTGTAGTCTTTTACAAACCTCCGGTAGTATTCTACTAGTCCCAAGAACTGACGCACCTCCTTGAGGTTCTTCGGCTCCGGCCACTTCTGGATGGCAGTGACCTTCTCCGGGTCTGGTGCTACCCCTTCCGGACTGACAACGAGACCCAGGTACTGTACCTTTCTCTTGAGCAGGTGGCACTTTGAGGGCTTCAACTTCATACCGTACCGGGACAGTGACTCAAATACCTCAGCCAGGTGTTTCAAGTGGTCCTCGTACGTTCTGGAGTACACTATTACATCGTCCAGGTAACGTAGCACAGTCTCGAAATTGCGGTGTCCCAGGCAGCACTCCATCAATCTCTGGAACGTTCCAGGGGCATTGCAGAGTCGAAACGGCATACTGTTGAACTCGCAGAGTCCCATCGGGGTAGTGAAGGCCGTCTTCTCCCGATCCTCCTCAGCCACAGCTACTTGCCAGTACCCACTAGTGAGATCAAGGGTGGAAAAGTAATTTGCAGACTTTAAGGCAGCTAGGGACTCCTCTATGCATGGCAAAGGGTATGCATCTTTATGTGTAATGCAATTTACTTGTCTGTAATCTACACACATTTTCATGCTCCCGTCCTTTTTCCTAACTAGCACTAGGGGAGCTGCCCAGGGACTACAACTATCCCTTATCACTCCCGCCTTTCTCATGTCATACAACATTTCATTAGCCTTCTGGTAGTGAGCTGGTGGTATAGGCCTGTAACGTTCTTTGATTGGGGAATGGTCACCTGTGGGGATATGATGTTGAACCCCCTTAACCCTCCCGAAGTCAAGTGGATGTTTACTGAACACCTGCGAGTATTCTTGAACCACCCGGTGTACACCCTGTTTTTGATGGGTAGGAGTGGTGTCTGTCCCAACATGGAGCTGTTGACACCAATCCTCCACCTGGGTTGCAGGGTCATTCTCCTCCTCTTCATCTGGTGAGGTTAAGGACTCCGCCTCGTAAATACAGTTGTTATTTACAGCATGTAATTTGCAACAGTGGTATAACGTGGCAATCTGACCTCATCTTCCCCACAGTTGAGAAGACGGATGGGCACCCTCCCATTACGTACATCTACCACTCCCCTGGCGGTTAAGAGCGTGGGTCTATGCTCGGAGCAAAGGGGTTCTACTACCGCCTGATAGCTCTGTCCTCTAAGACCTATAGCAGCTCTACACCAGATGAGCATTTCACTCATTGGGGGGATGACAATGGGTATTGGGTCCATCACCCGCACGTTACCGATTTCACCGTTTGTTAACCTTACTTGCTGTTGATACATCAGGACTCGGATCTCCTTCTGCAGTGCCCTCCTCTGTCTTGGTCTGGCAGTGTCGGCTATCTGTTGGAGCAAGAACACAACTTCTCCCAAACAGTTACCAACAATGTTAGTGCCTAGTACCATATACGGGTTGGTGTCATCAGGATTAGTCTCTATTACAATTAGCCCCTGGTCCTTCAGCTCCACTCTCCCCACCTTTACAGTAACATTCTTAACCCCGAGTAGGTTAAGGGGGAGTCCATTTGAGGCATATACAGAAAGATTTGGAGCCGGCGGACATAGATCGTCCATGGACCAGAACCTCTTGTAGAGGACATCAGGCATGATGGTTATCTGAGATCCTGTGTCCAGCAGAGCATGCGTCGGGATCCCGTCAAGTACAATGGAAAGGTCTTCCTCCGACGAACCTGTTGTACCAGTCTGATGGGCCTGGTGAGTTTACTCCTGGGTGTCGGCCCTCGGACCCAGGCTTTTCTCGTTTAAAGGACAATTCTGGGCGATGTGTCCGGTCTTGCGGCAGCGGTAGCAGGTAGGGTCCTTCTGTGGACGGCGCTGGTCACTGGTCCTTGGTGAGGGTGGTGTTGGCCTCCTCCTCCCTTGCATCCAGGGGACATCCTCAGGGCTATCGGCTAACAGGATTTTCCCTCCTTCCTCGGGCTCCGTCCGCAGCTGCAGGGCACTCAGCACAGTGGTCAGGGTTTTGCTCAACTGGCGCACTTCTCAGCGCAAACTGTCCAGTTCTTTAGGGGACGTTGCTGGAACCTTAGCTTCAGCAGCCACTGGGGAAAAGGTGGGTGTAGCAGGCACTGGTGTAGCCCCACCCTGGTAACATTGGATGGCATTTGTTTCCAGGGGCTGCAGTCCTTTTATAGCCAAGTCCTTAAGATTGTCAAAGGTGGCATCTGGATGATCCAGGGACCACCAACGCACAGTCCTGCTCTCCTCTGGAGACCTCAGTCCCCGGACAAACTGTTCCTTCAGCATTTTGTTCTCATTTTCGATGCTGGTTGGACTAACCTGGTTCAGAGCCCACGGGGCCCCCTGTAGATGCCATGCATAGTCCCGAACATTGTCCTCCGGCTGTTGGGAACAGCTGTAGAACCTCATCCGGAGGTCCGCCTCAGTAAGATCCTCAAAGACAGTCTGTAGCTTTTGAAAGATTGCGGACACTGACTCCTGGTCTGCGGCCGACCATGTTTCCACTTCCCGTTCAGCAGCACCAGTCAGTTGTCCCAATATAACAGCGGCTCTTTGCTTGCCTGTCATGGAATACATGTCCAAGATACCACATATCTTCCGTTTGAATCCAGACAGGGTATCTGGTTTGCCGTTGTACTGGGGAAGCCACTTTGCTCCAGGAATGTACGCTAGAGTTATGGGAATGACAGGGGTTACAGGCGCTGCTGGTGGAGCGGCCGCTTCGGCCTGCTCATCGTCGGGCGCGGGTTGAACCTCAGGGACATTGGCCGGTATTCCGGCGTTGTGCTGTTCGTCGGACATGGCGCCCCCCTAGCTAACCATGGCCTACCTTCTAGTTTTTCTTCCGATAGGCCGCAGCTCCGCAGGTGACGGTCGTCTTCAGGACCTTGCGTCGCTTGCATCCTACGTCAGAGCATTCAGCGACGCTCCTTAAAGGACCTGGTGCTTCCTGGTCTGACGTCGAGGCGTGGGGTGTGTCCGGGGCTTCGCGCTCTTTTGCAGGTACGCCCCTCAGTTTCCCGCGGTTACGCCCTTCTTCTCGCTCGGCAGCCCAACAATGGAGGCAATCTTCACCACAGTCAAATGCACAGTTCACTTTAATAAAGGCGCACAGTACCCGGTGGCAACGGGCATAACACTCCGTCGTTGCAGCGGGCAAGCTATCCTGTTCGTGACGCCAGAAAAGAGATGACCAGCCCAGGGGATGGGCATGACTCGGTACCCGGGCCTTAGCCTGGCCTTGGGGATGTCGCGGTGGTCGGCTCCCGGGCCCATACTCTGGGGTCACTCTTTGAAAGGGTGCATATGTGTGAATGGTTGTGGGGGCCTCTTGTGGAGGAATCCATGAATGCACCCTTCCAGGATCTGTGATACCAAGCGCAGCTGGGCGTCACATATGCACATTCTTTCAAAAGTCCCAACACCTCCTCTCCTTTTTTTTTCTCTTTTACCCCCCATAATTTACTGAAAACTGACAAAAAAAGATTTGTTTTTACCGTTATCTTGAAAAATTGAAACAAAAAAACGCAGCGCAAATGCATCATGTCTGGCCAGTGAGAGCCTAGAGTGGGCTAGAAGGCAAGGAGAAGAGAAGAGCCATGAGGGACAGAGGAACCACAGAGGGTTTGTCCCCTGATGCAAGCCGGGCACCGGGCCCGAGCCTATTGGGATCTCTATGCTCAGTAGGGAATCCGGCATACTGAGGAGGATTTCATATCCCTCAGTCCACCCGTGAAGAGCGCACACTCAGAGGGCTAGGTACCACGGAGGCCCCAGCGTCCAGGGATCGTGGTAACCAGTGGGAAAGCCCTCGCCACCAAGCATACGGGTGAGAGAAACATCAAGGGAGCTAGACCCTGTTCCAGGCAGGTCAGAAGCTCCAGGGAGAGAGACAGGAAGATACAGAAAGGAGGCCTTACACCCGCTCACTGGGGTGCAAGACCAGAAGCGCACACCACCTACAAGTACCCCGGAGCGTACCTGACTATCATCTGCAGTAAAGGTACTGAAACTAGCCCCGGTGTGTGTGTCTGTTCTTCCTCTGACCCGGCTGGGTCCCATCTCCCCTGCACCACCATCCATTACATTCCACGCTGCCCTGGAGCTAGCTCTAGCTGTGGAGAGCCACACCATCCCTGCTGCCGTAACACGAGCTCCAGAGGACTGCTCCGCAGTGGTGGCACACCTTAGCCGCATTCCACAGGTGGCGTCACAAACACTTTAAATCCCTTATAAATAAACCCCCTTTTACTGACCGCCCTGGGTCACGGACCGGGCCAGCTACCGTGATATCCCCCAGCAACCAGAGGCCCGGCTGCGGAGTACCCCACGTCCCCGGGGGCGCGTCATCACACACCACATGGCCAGATAAGGTTGTAAAATGTTAAAATGACATTTGCCAGTGAATGCATTTGTCTTTGTTGAAAGTAATGCAAAAGTGCAAAAATGCATCAAAAACGCTACATGTGAACATAGCCCAAGGTGTGGAGGAGTATATTTGGTTTTGGTTATTTATTTTGCCTTATATACTAGTCATTACCCTGGAAAGGACGTTCCTTAATATATTTCCCAGGAAAATCCATTTTGGTTTTGTTTTTGTATGCTTTATTGTGAGTCCGTAAAAGTGGCGTAATACTCTGACAATGTTGTTGACAGCAGTGACATGGGAGTCAGAAATGCTTTCTGGGGTCTTCCCCATGCTGTTCCCATGTCATTTGAGCACTGTTCCCATTGATTTGGGCAATTTTTAGGCCCTCTGCAGACCGCCAGGGGGAGCCGCCTGAAAAATGCTTGAGTTCCCCATAGACTTACATTGGGCTCGTTGCTCGGGTCGAGCGCCCGAGTATTCCAATTTGCTTGACCTGAGCAACGAGTACCCGAGCAATTTAGTGCTCGCTCATCACTAATAAATACTATACAAAGCGCTAGAAAGAAAAAAAAAATCAAACCGCCAGAATGTTAGTTTTTAGGTCACACTTCCCTTCCACATTAAAAAGCGATCAAAATGTTATATGTACTCCAGATTGGTATCAATAAAATGATCAGCTCATCATGCAAAAAAACAAACCCTTTTCCATCATTTTAAATAAAAAAAAATACATGTAAGTATGGTATCTTAATAATCATACTAACCTAGAGATTCATGTTGATAGGTCATTTATATATTTGTATTTAAATGAATACCATAAAAATAGCCCCTTCCCCAACAACAAAAAAAGGTAGAATTGCAGTTTGCGTTTTTTTTCACCATTTCACCCCTCTGGTTATTTTTCTTCTCATTCTCTAGTAAATTGTATGGTAAAATGAATGGTCCCAAACTACAACTGGTCCCACAAAAAACACAAGCCCTCATACATCTATTTTGACAGAAAAATAAGAAAGCTATGGCTCTTGGAAGAAGGGGACAAAAAAAGCAGAAGTGCAAAAATGGTAAATTGTCCAATAGGGGACAGGATAAATCAGATTTTTGTGTTAGTTACACTTTTTTCATATTTTTTCAGCGATATTTTTTTATATCAAAGTCTGCATAAAAAATACCAATCTTGCACGTTTTGAAGCTGGCCACTGGGACTATTCTTCACTCACAATTCCAGTGCTCTATACAGTGTGATGGCGTGATGGCCCGACATAGTGATCTATATATTATAAAATTGTCCCACATAGTGCTCCATACAGTATGATGGCCACAAAAAGTGCTCCATACAGTATAATGGCGTCGTGGGCCAAATATACCCTACCTGGGGGCCAGTGTTTGATATATGTGGTTTAGGTAGTGTAAAAAGAAAAAAAATGAGTATGAAATTTCTCTAAATCCCATTCACTTTGCTGCAGCTGTAAAATGCTCCTTTTTTTACACAGTGAAAATACGCAGCGGCAAAAACTCACCGTGGGAATGCAACCCTAGTGAATTGCTTACTTTACATTTTAGTAATGTAGTAATTTAGTAATTTAAAGCATGCAATTTTCCTTTTTGATCTTCAGTGTTTTATGCACATTCTTTCAAAAGTCCCAACACCTCCTCTCCTTTTTTTTCTCTTCTACCCCCCATCATTTACTGAAAACTGACAAAAAAAGATTTGTTTTTACAGTTATCTTGAAAAATTGAAGCAAAAAAACGCAGCGCAAATGCATCATGTTGACATGCCCTTAAGTTTTTGTGGCGCCCCTGAGGGTTCGGTCGCCACAGAGGTACTGCACCTCACCCAGAGGTGTGGTGTCTCCCTTCTCTCAGGTAAGGAGGGGTGCTGCACGGAACCCCAACACCTACATCCAACACTACACTGCTCCAGGCCAGCAGGAGGGGCAAGACGCAATGTAGTTTTCTGCTGAGCCCTGTCCCTGGCTGGGGTGGGGGGAACCCAAAGGCAGGGGGAACCAGTAGTGGCTGTGGGTGGAGGAAGTAGTTTATGGGAGCACTCATACAGTAGATATATAAAAGGTAGACATCTTAACGTAGAAAAGGAGAAGAGTAGTGTTGGTTGAGTGGGAACAGTCTGGGAGCAGAGTCTCTGTAGGAGCTCTGCTCCACCTCAAGGGCCTAGGACTGAGGCCCAGGAGGGGAGCAGGGAGTAAGCTCCGTTCTGCAGAGGGGATCCTAGAGGGTACGGCGACTGCAGGCGGCACCCGTACACCCCGAACCTGCCAAGTTTCAGGAGTATCTATGCCGCAAGGAGACCGGCCCCTGGCCCAGTCGTGCAGCTTCAAGCCTCGGCTGGAAAAACCGGAGGCTTCTGGCTTCTAGAGCCACAAGCCAAACCCTCACTTCAATCCAAGTAAGGTCAAGCAGGTCTGTGCAACTCCGACGGACAGGGGGGACCTCGCAGCACCCGAACAGGATTCACAGTGGGAAGCGCAGGGCAGGAGGGAGTAAGACCCAGCGTGAAGTCGATCTAGGGAGGTACATAAGAAAGTTGGGTTCTGCCAGGTACACCCAAGCTGCCTGAGGAAGGACTGAACGCCTCCCGGTGAACGCAGTGTGACGCAGGAGGCTTGCACCAGTACAGTGCACCTGTGGACTGTCTAAGAACTGTGAGTAAATCTTGGATGACTGCACTGAGCTGCCTCCGTCATTTTTTTTTCCCTGCAGTTTGCTGTCATACTGCATTTGTTTTTCAGAAAGATCCTCCGTGCTATCAACACGTTCAGACCCCTGACCTTTTTCCTGACTTTTGGTAAGTTCACAAGAAGCAGTAATTTTGGGTTTGTTTTTTTTGCTGCAATTGAGATCTCAGTAATTATGCATTTTTTTGTATCGGTTTAGAAAACATTTATAAAATCTCAGTAAAGAACATATGTTATTGCATCTATCTGTTGCGCTGCCTGCCACCTGAGCGGGAAGTAGATGAATAGTGGGTGACGCGTGCCATGGAGAGGATCAAGGGATGTACCTCTTTTTGCCAAACCAGGAGTTAGACAGGATCTTGTCTCAGTTTCTGCATTTAGGTAGTAAATAAACTACTCAGCTTTTTTGGATGTAGAGGATGGCCGCACCAGTGAGAGAAGTTTCTACAGGGAGGCACATTAGTTGGCTCAAGGACTAACCGGGGAAATTACTGGCTTTCCGATGGTTCAGTCCAAGCCTTGCCCAATTAATGATTGTAATGGAATATATCTTTAGCATTTGAATAGAGCAGAAACTCATCTCTAAAGCTGCTGACTATACTATTTATATTCTTTGGGCTCTTTTCTACGTTTTTTTAAAAAAAAGTCTTTTGAAAAGGTTAAAAGCTATCCACTCCTTCACTGCAATAATAACATTTTTAATTTTTTTAACAGCTTTTTAGACCCGAACTAGAAACAATTCATCCAAGCACAGATCATCATGTTAGTCAACATGTTCAAGAAGATGACATATTCCTTAAAATATCAAAAGTACATGATTCCAGTCTCTGATGAAATCAACAATATGGTTTTATCCTATGTGAAAAGAAAAGTAAGTATAATAAGAAGGTAATCCATTGAATGAAGTATTCCAATCCTATTTATATGTTATGCAAAAAGTAAAGTATTCTGACTCATTACTAGGCTGCCAGTGTGGAGCTCTTGAGACACCTGTCTTTATGGCTGTCTTTATGTACCAGTACTCACACAAAGTGATTTCATCAGATAGCTTAGCTTAACAGCAGAATGCACGTATGAATATTCCCGAAGGAGGTTTATTTCCAAGCTGAATTATTGTAGTTATATCCAATTACAATATGTTAAAGAGGCAATTGTGAACCAGAGATGCAAAGACATGAGCCTCTTAACATGGCTTGGATACATTGACTTGGGAAGAAGTGAGGAGATACTGACATCAGAGCTTACATCAGAGCTGGGCTACAGGGAGAGAGGAAGGACACATTTCAAAAAAGGGGCAAACCTTATTACATAGCAACGTAACAGCAAAAATGCATTATAATACTGTATGATTCCCAAGTCGTGGGATATGACAAAATCCTTTCAGTTATGTTGCATTTTTTTCTTTACAATACACTTGTATTGCCCACAAAATAATGATTCTGGGGCATCTTTTCTTCAAACTTTGCATGTTAAGTAGGATATGTCTCTAATAAAGGGAGTTTTACAGAAGTAGAAAAAAATTACTTATGTCTTACATAATCTGAAGACCGTTATTTGACAGTTTGCAGACTAAAGCAACCTGTATTCTCATTGTACAAGTTTAATCCAAATTTCATTTTTCTTTTTGCAAGTGTGTCAGTTTCTACCATCAATGTGGAATCCGTTCTTCTCGTATATGTTAAAAAAAAACCTCTAAGCTTCTCCTACCCTTTTGGAATGTTAAAGACTTGTTTTTTTATGCTGTTTGATCCTAAATGGTCTCAAATCAACCTCTGAAGCCTTCACAGAACATCTGTGGTTATACTGAGAATAAATTATACACAGGTGGACTCAATTTACTAATTATGTAACTTCTGGAGGCAATTGGTCACTCAGAATTTTATTTAGGGGTATCAGACTATAGGGGGCTCAATACAAATGCATGTTACAATTTTTTAGATTAATATTTTTAAATAATTAGAAAACTATGTATCATTTACTTTACACTTCACAAATACTTGCTATTTTGTGTTGGTATATCACATAAAATCCCAGTAAAATACATAATGCTTGTAGGTGTAACATGAAAAATTATGGAAAAGTTCACATTGTATGAATACATTTTCAAGACACTGTACACTCAACCTAGCACCTGGTGTGGCATCCTGAGCCTATAGTATGACATTACCATCCACCCATGCTAAATGTACAGAAATATTACATGTATGTCAGCAAATACATATATGTACAATGTACAGGGATTATCATAATTAAAATTTAACACTCAGTGTGCATAGACGGCCATGGGAGAAAATGGAGCCTGTGTGGATAAAATCAAATACACTGCTCAAAAAAATAAAGGGAACATTTAAACAACAGAATATAACTCCAAGTAAATCAAACTTCTGTGAAATCAAACTGTCCACTTAGGAAGCAACACTGATTGACAATCAAATTCACCTGCTGTTGTGCAAATGGAATAGACAATAGATGGAAATTATTGGCAATTATCAAGACACACTCAATAAAGGAGTGGTTCTGCAGGTGGGGACCACAGACCACATCTCAGTACCAATGCTTTCTGGCTGATGTTTTGGTCACTTTTGAATGTTGGTTGTGCTTTCACACTCATGGTAGCATGAGACGGACTCTACAACCCACAGAAGTTGCACAGGTAGTGCAGCTCATCCAGGATGGCACATCAATGCGAGCTGTGGCAATAAGGTTTCCTGTGTCAGTCAGCGTAGTGTCCAGAGGCTGGAGGCGCTACCAGGAGACAGGCCAGTACACCAGGAGACGTGGAGGGGGCCGTAGGAGGACAACAACCCAGCAGCAGGACAGCTACCTCTGCCTTTGTTCAAGGAGGAACAGGAGTAGCACTGCCAGAGCCCTGCAAAATGACCTCCAGCAGGCCACAAATGTGCATGTGTCTGCACAAACGGTTAGAAACCGACTCCATGAGGGTGGTATGAGGGCCCAACGTCCACAGATGGGGGTTGTGCTCACAGCCCAACACCGTGCAGAACACCAGGACTCTGGCGCCCTGTGCTCTTCACAGATGAAAGCAGGTTTACACTGCTCACATGTGACAGACGTGACAGAGTCTGGAGACGCTGTGGAGAGTGATCTGCTGCCTGCAACATCCTTCAGCATGACAGGTTTGGCAGTGGGTCAGTAATGGTGTGGGGTGGCATTTCTTTGGAGGGCTGCACAGCCCTCCATGTGCTCATCAGAGGTAGCCTGACTACCATTAGATACCGAGATGAGATCCTCAGACCCCTTGTGAGACCATATGCTGGTGCAGTTGGCCCTGGGTTCCTCCTAATGCAGGACAATGCCAGACCCCATGTGGCTGGAGTGTGTCAGCATTTCCTGCAAGATGAAGGCATTGAAGCTATGGACTGGCCCGCCCGTTCCCCAGACCTGAATCCGATTGAGCACATCTGGGACATCATGTCTCCCTCCATCCACCAACGTCACGTTGCACTACAGACTGTCCAGGAGTTGGCGGAAGCTTTAGTCCAGGTCTGGGAGGAGATCCCACAAGAGACCATCCGCAACCTCATCAGGAGCATGCCCAGGCATTGTAGGGAGGTCATACAGGCACGTGGAGGCCACACACAATACTGAGCCTCATTTTGACTTGTTTTAAGGACATTACATCAAAGTTGGATGAGCCTGTAGTGTGTTTTTCCACTTTAATTTTGGGGGTGACTCCAAATCCAGGCCTCCATTGGTTAATAAATGTGATTTCTATCGATGATTTTTGTGTGATTTTGTTGTCAGCACATTCAACTTTGTACAGATCAAAGTATTCAAAGAGAATATTTCATTCATTCAGATCTAGGATGTGTTATTTGAGTGTTCCCTTTATTTTTTTGAGCAGTGTATATGTGCAGTACCTGCTGTAGTCTGCCCATGTACATGAGTTTAGACATTTTCTCACCCTTCAGGGCTATTATTTTGCTTAGGGATAAAGAAAAATCCACAGATACCACTTTATACCTGTCACCTATGTATGGGGAGAACCCAGCATTGAACGATGGGAAAAGGGGAGGGAGCCCTACAACTAGGGAAAAAGAGAGTGGAGACCCCTAAACAGATATAACGACCAACCCTGACTCCCATATAGACCCTAAATAGGTTCTGCACCTATCGCTAAGCAGGAAACCTGGCCCTAGCTGACCCTAAGGCTAGGCCCTAGGTAGGGAGCAGGATAAATGAGCACTAAGTCAGCCCCACTACCAACTAAAGTACACACAGGGGAAACAAACACTTAGCTCAAAGATGACACTGGTGAAAGCACAGCAACAATCCACGAAGGAACTACAAGGTATTTCTAGTCGACAATTAGAATCCCAGGCCTGAATAAGTAAAACACGCTATCACCAGCAACTCTCTGAGGATCTGAGTGTATTTAAGGACGCAGCAAGGAAGTGCTGATTAACATCAGAAAGGTGAAGATACCTCAGGGTCCTAAAGGGAAAGGTATAATCCCCAAGCAAGGTGAGGATCACTGCTGGGTCCTAAAGATAGAGGAATCATAAAAGGATCAGGGAGATGTTTGTAAGGCCAAACACAGCAACCTTCTACAGCCGGACACCGTATGACTGTATGTCAACCCAGACACACCTGTGACCCAAAGTCAACTCTCCAGTGTGAAGACCCCTCTAAAAACCTCCTCTGTCTCAGCTTTCTATTTGTCATAACAGTTTACAATATATGTCTTAGATCTATAGATTTTCTGCACTAATACATGGAAGCTGGAGTCCTGTGATAAAGAATACATTTCAGGCCAATATTTTCCTTTGTAGATACCGATGTTATATTATTGATTCTGGTGTAAACAAGCAATTCTGTAGGAATGTGCGCCAATTTATTTAAGTGATTGTATAATGTACCTAAATGGCCAAAAAATACCAAATGATTGTACATAACATTTGCATTTATCAGTATAATAAACATAGTGAATGTAGAAAGAGTTCTAGTTTTACTAAATGTACTCTACTCATTACAAAGACAAATGGGCAACCCCTTGAAATGGCGGTGGATATTGGCTGTGGAACCGGACGTTACACTTTACCTTTAGCTCCTCACTTCAAGAAGGTCCTGGGACTAGATATCAGTGAATCCCAAATACGTGTGGGTGAACAAATGACTTTGGTAGAAAATGTGTCATACATGTGAGTACTAACTGGATTTCCTAATTCTGCTGATATGAGTATTACATGAGTGACACTGGTAGTCGTCTGTCCTCTGTTTGTAGGGTGGCCCCGGCTGAGAAGTTACCTCTGAAGGATGCTTCTGTGGACCTGTTACATGCTGGACTTGCTGCACATTGGTTTATATTAGACAAGTTTCTCGATGAGACAGTTCGAGTCCTGAAGACGAGAGGATGCTTGGCTGCCCATGGTTTTGTACCATCTTCTGAGCTCGAATACAAAAATTTGTCAGAAGACCTGACTGTGGTAATGTCTGAGGTAATTTACTGATTACATACGGCGGGTGAAATAAATATTGAATATGTCACCAATTCTCTATGTAATAATATTTCTAAAGGTGCTATTGACATGAAATTCTCACCAGATGTCAGTAACAATCCATCCAATCAACACAGGCAAAGAAATAAAACCATAGATGTCTATAAATTCAGTTATGCATAATAATGAGAACTGACAGGGAAAAAGTATTGAATACACTTACTGAAATATATTTAATACCTTGCACAAAAGCCTTTGTTGGTGAGGACAGCTTCAAGACCCCTCCTGTAAGGAGAAACTAGTGGCATGCATTGCTCAGGTGTGATTTTGGCTTTAGTTCCTTCCATACATTTTCTATTGGATGCAGGTCAGGTTATTGGCTGGGCCATTCTAGCAGCTTTATTTTCTTTCTCTGAAATTATTTGAGAGTTTCCTTGGCTGTGTGTTTGGGATCATTGTCTTTCTGAAATGTCCACACTCATTTTATCTTCATCATCCTGGTAGATGGCAGCAGATTTTTATCAAGAATATCTTGGTACATTTGTCCATTCATCCTTCCTTCAACAACATGAAGTATGCCAGTGCCAAATGCTGAAAAACAGCCCCACACCATGATGTTCCCACCTCCAAACTTCACTGTTGGTATGGTGTTTTTGGCAGTGTCTTTTGACCTCAAAACATGGTGAGTATTATGGCATCCAAAGAGTTCAATTTGGGTCTCATCTGACTAGACTACATTGTCCCAGTATTTCACAGGCTTGTCTAAATGTTGTTGAACAAACTTTAAACTTGCTTGAACATGCTTTTTGTTCAGCAATGGAGTCTTGCGTGGTGAGCGTGCATACAGGCAGGGCCTGGACAAGGGGTAGGCAGGGTAGGTGGCTGCTTAGCATGCCACCTCAGGTGAAGCAGGAAGGGGCGCAATTTTAAAGGAAAAAAAAATTTGAACGAATCTCCACATGCATGCACTGTCACTGCTGCTGCACTGTGTGCTGGTGTCTTATTAACCTAATGTGCTCATCAGCGCTGTCATTAGCACTGCTGCCTATGTCGCCACAGTAGACTGCCATCGGTCCATGCAACTCTGAGCTCTACTTGATGCTGCTTATGTCCTGAGTGCCGGCACCAGGCACAGATTGACGGCTGAACACTACTTCTCTTCTGAGGCAGTGTTCTGCAGTCCGTCTGCGGTGTGCCCGGTGTGCGCGCTCAGGACGTATGTAAGAAGTGCCAAGCAGAGTTCAGAGTTGCCAGGACTGATGGCACTCTCCTGTAGCAACATAGGCAGCAGTGCTAATGACAGCGCTAATGAGCGCATCAGGTTAACAGGACACTAGCACACAGTGCAGCAGCATTGACAGTGCGTGCTGGTGGAGATTCGTTCAAATTTTTTTTCCTTGGGCAGCATATGAGGGACACAGTGTGAGAAGACAGTGTAAAGGGGGGGGGGGGCAGTATGGAAATGAGAGGGCAGTGTGGAGGGCATGTACCATAAGAGGGACAGTGTGTGGGTCATATTTTGTACAGGGAACACAGTGAGAGGCAACAATTTACTTAGGGGCTTAGCATAGAGCAGATATTTTTATTCAGGAGCATTATAATGACACTGATATTTTAAGGGCACCATGTCGGGATGTGCTGCAGAAGACCAGAGAAGATGAAAGTCTACAGAGAAGAGTTGTGAATGGGAAAAGTTATCATAGCATCTGGACAAGATGGAGAAGAAAATAAAGAGAACAACTCTAATCATAGAAAATGTCACCTGTAAGGTACCTGAATGTAAATGCTGTGATTCTTGTATGGTTCCAAGTCTGATGATGAATGATAACAACTCCTAGTATCTCATTACCATTGTTAAGGACATACTGGGAGTTATAGGTTTATGCGGTACAAATGTATATGGGTCTGACCTGACATTACAATTGATGTACCATGTACTGATGGTGGTTCAGGTCATGTACTCTTATACTGATGTCTGTGTGTGTGTGTGCAAATGTCTGCGTACTGTATGTGTGCATGTCTGTAAATGAAGAGGGAGATAGGGAGGGCATTGCGGAGTGTGTATGTGGTGTGAGGAGGGAGGCACCATGCACGGGGGGCACTGCAATATTCATCTGCCTAGGGCACCAAAGTACATTGTCTCTACTTGCATACAGGCCATGGAGCTTGAGTGCATTACTTATAGTTTTCTTTGAAATATTTGTACCTGCTGATTCCAGGTCTTTCTCTAGCTCTTCACAGGTGGTTCTTGGCTCTTAGACAACTCTTCTGAGAATTCTTTTCATTCTTCTGTCTGAAATCTTGTGGGGAGCATCTGGTCGTGGCCGGTTTATTGGTGAAATGATGTTCTTTCCACTTCCAGATTATGGCCACAATAGTGCTCACTGGAAGCTTCAGTAGTTTAGAAATTTTTATGTAAATGCCATCAGTATGTTTTGCAACAATAAGGTTGTGACGGTCTTTAAACAGCTTAATGGTTTTACCCATCGTTAATTGTTTCTTGTATGGTACCTTGGTAATGAGACTCCTTTTTATAGGCCATCAGTTGAACCAGCTGATATTTTTCACTAAGTGACAGGGTTATTTTCTAATTACTTATAGATTTCAGCTGGTGTCATGACTTTCCATGGCTTTTTGCACCTCTCTTTCTTCATGTGTTCAATACTTTTTGCCTGTGTCATTCCTCATTTTTACACATAATTTATGGACATCTATGGTTTTATGTCTGTTACGGATCCGGGCGGTGGAACCTCTGTGCTACGGTGCAAGGAGGGACCCAGAGGGGCGTAACTAAGTATCAACTCAGACCGACGACTCCATGACCAGGGAGGGACCGAGCAGAGGGACCAGGTGCTACTCTGGGGATGACCTTGTAAGAGAGCAGGTGACTCCCACGGGTCAGATGGCAGGGACTGACCGGTATAGCAGATGGGCACAGCAGGCAGGCTGACGAGTGGTCCTGGTGGATGGACTGGCAGACACGGCAGGCGACAGGCGGAGCCTTTAGGTAGGCTGTCAGGTGGTCACGGCAAGTGACGGGCAGGAGCCTCCAGGTAGGCTGACAGGTGGTCACGGCAAGTGACAGGCAAGAGCCTCTAGGTAGGCTGTCAGGTGGTCACAGCAAGTGACAGCAGGAGCCTTCAGTTAGGCACGGCAGGTAGCAAGCAGGAGCCTCCAGGTAGGCATGGCAGGAAACAAGCAGGAGCCTCCAGGCAGGCACGGTAGATAGCGGGCAGGTGCTTCCAGGTAAGCAGGCGGGCAAAGCCCATAGACGGACTGGCGGACTGAACGGAAGACAGACTGTCGGGCTGGAGAGTAGTCAGGCTGGAGGACTGGACTGGTAGTCAGGCTGGCGGGCAGGACTAGTAGTCAGGATAGCAGCGGGACCTGAGGGCTGAAGCAGAGGTAAGTACACTGTGCATCAACTATTGCTCGGGCACCTTCTTATTGGAGGAGGTGCTTTATATATGGGAGGACCTCCGTCAATTGGCCGGGGACTCCTTAGGGCGACGCGCGTGGCCCCTTTAAGAGGGAGGGAGCGCGCGCGCGCCCTAAGCACAGTGCCCGGGAAGCTGCGCGCGCCAGCAGAACCAGGAAGAGGAGCGCTGGAAGATGCCGGGCGGGGAGCGCAGCGGTGAGAGGGACGGCGTCTCTGCCTGGCAGGGAGCAGAGACGCCGATGCTACAGTGTCTTTGTCTGTGTGGATTGGATTTGTTACCAACATCTGGTGAGCATTTCATGTCAATAGCACCTTTAGAAATATATTTACTTAGAATATTGGTGACGTGTACAATACTTATTTCACTCGCTGTATAACATATAGGTAGCATCTATACTCCTTTCCTACTGTATAATGAGATTTGACTAGTGTCTAGAGATGAGCGAATATATCTAAGTGGAATTAAATTGTACTCGAATATTGCTTGTGGTGCCGCTTGTAACTGCACATCTGCCCCCTATTCAGTTGAATGGGAGACAGATGTGCAGTTACAAGCGGCTGCCACTAGAGATGGATGGCCAAACACCGCAGGTAAGAACTTCCGGCCGGCGGCCGTGACCAGCCAAAGGGGATGGGGACGACTCGGTACCCGCGCCTTTGCCTGGCCTTGGGGATGTCGCGGTGGTCGGCTCCCGGGCCCGTACCCTGGGGTCAGCTTTTAAAAGGGGATTATTGGTTAACTCTATGAAAGTTTGTGACACCACCTGTGGTTTCTGGTGAGAATCACCAGTGCTGCGGCAGTCCACTGAGGCCGGTGGTAAGGCAGCTAGATGGTATAGCTCCCCACAGGTGGAGCTAGGCCTCAGGGCAGCTTACCGAGAGGGGGGATGCAGGACAGGTGAGACCCAGCCGGGTCAGAGCAAGAACGGGGATGGACATGGTAGTCACTTCAGTACCTTTTACTGATGGTAGTTCAAGCACATCCCGGAGCACTGTAGGGTGAAGGGTGCATATCAGAATCCTCCCATATCAGAATCCTCCCCAATGAGCGGGTGTAGGGCCTCCTGTTTCTTGCCTCTGCGTAGTAAGTTTCTGACCTGCCTAAAGCTAGGCCTAACTTTATCTCTGTCCTGCACCGGCTGATGTTGTGGTAGGGCCTTCTCTTGGAGTCCACGCTCCCAGCTTACGGGGCCTATGTGTCTCCTGGCTCTGTTACGTATCAGCTCTCTGGTGAACCTGGGACCTGTAGTTCTCCAGGGATTCCGGTTATGCCTTACTTGGTCGTAGAGATCCCAGTAAGCTCGGACCCGGTGTCCTGTATATGTTTCGGGGTGAGCTGGGTAAGCTCCTCTGCCCCCACTGCTACTAACTTTCCACTCTCCTTCGGCCACGCTCGGGCCCTCACTAGACTACTCACACTAACAGCAGCTTGCCGCTCTTCACCGCTCTTACAGGCGTCGGCACACCTTGGGCTCACTTACTTGAGCTCCTGAGTCTAGACTGGGCTTCAGGACCGCTGGAGGCCTAGCTTGCCTACACAGCAACCCACGTGCTTCTCTGCATACACAGCGTTTTACTCTCTGTGCACTCCAGACTAACTAACTGCCTAGCTCCACCTTCCCTATTTATATCCCTAACGGGCTCCCTCTGCTGGTCTGAGGTGGAAGGTGGAGATGTGTGAATGTTTATGGGGGCCTCTTGTGGAGGATTCCATTAATACACCCTTCTAGGATCTGTGGTACCAAGCGCAGCTGGGCTCCACAGCCGCCGGCACCCATAACAACTAATTGACGGGGGTGCCGTGTGCGGGACCCCGGCCGATCATACATTGGTGCCCTATCCTATAGATAGGGCATCAATGTCAAAGTAGTGGACAACCCCTTTAAAGACTGTTATATTGTGTGCTAAAGTTTTGATACAATGTTGAGCCCCCTAAAAGATTGTTAAAAACATTGGTATTTTTTATTTTTTTTATTTTGCAGGTGTGGAATACATTGATGCAGCACATTGATAAATCTGGAGATGAAATGCTTTCTCAGTATCAAAATATATTTGAGACAATTCCATTAAAAGACAAGGAACGGTACGTTTTTATTTAATGTCCAGTCCTCCATTCTTGCACACAGGTTTTATAAGACTGCTTTTTTACAGATACAGGTAAATGCGTTGTCCAGTCTAAATTGATAAGTCTGCAATCACTCTGTGTGACTGCAGACTTGTGAATCTGTGAATCCCCCGAGTGCAGGCACTGAGCGCTGTGAGGATTTGCCTGTTTCTGAGCTTGGAACAGCGGTTATGTATGCGCTATACATGCTTCGGGGCAGAGCCTGTCTAGTTGGCATGGCCTCTCTCCATACAGTTGTATGGAGCGAGGCTGCGTCCCATCTAGTGACGCGGCCGTCCAGTGGGCGCGGCCTCTCTCAGGCCACGCAAATTATGTGCTTCAAATGGATTTTTTTTCAGATTTTTTATATATCTCACCCTTTGCATTGCAAAAGTTCAGTCCACGAAACTTTCAAAATATATAAGTATTTTTTTGCTATTTATGGATGTTGTTTTGAAAGGGTTTACTTTAAATAGTAGAAGATTTTAGTGCAGAATTCACAACTAAAATTTGAAATAAAATATTAGTTTTCCGATAATTCACTGATTGATTCCATTTAAACCCTTTGATCAGAAGTGGTGGGTTTTTTTGTGACACAACCAGCAGCCTCTGTTGGGTAAGGTTCAGACTCTGCTCCTGAAATCCGCATCATACAAGATGACCCAATATTGGACATACAAGTACGTCCAATGTCAGGAAGGAGTTAATGTCAATCGGAGGAATTTAGGTATATGCACACAATGAGTATTTGCAGCAGAAATTTCTGCACCAAAAAATTGCAGAGTACAGTACCAACAAAATTAATGAGCATCCTGCAACATCATGCACACGCTGCCTATTTTTTTGTTGCAGAGTTGAAGCAGTTTCAAGTCTACAGCATGGAAATGAATAGAGGAAATAACATAAAAAAACGCATATTTTACGTAGCATTTTTTTGTGCATCGAGACGTGTTTTTGGTGTAAAACTTTCTGCTGCAAATAGTGTCATAGATGAGCCAAAAATCAAAATTTGAAACACCTCATCCAGAGCCCTGGTGGAGTAATCAAAAGCATGACCACTTCAATCATTATTAACAGTATAAATTTTATTTAAATATTTTAAAACAACAATATTAAAAATACAGTAGCTGAAATGTGAGGGACGAATAATGGCAATACCCTATGTCTGTGCACAAAGACAATAACCATATATAGCTCAAATTAGTAAACATACATAAAATAAATATGCACATGCATAGCAAATAAATTTCATTTTAAGTAACAGTTCATGTGGCAGAATTTTGCATATGCTAAAAATAATCGTAAACTACAGTGCAGACCAAAAGTTTGGACACACCTTCTCATTTAAAGATTTTTCTGTATTTTCATGACTATGAAAATTGTACATTCACACTGAAGGCATCAAAACTATGAATTAACACATGTGGAATTATATACTTAACAAAAAAGTGTGAAACAACTGAAAATATGTCTTATATTCTAGGTTCTTCAAAGTAGCCACCTTTTGCTTTGATAACTGCTTTGCACACTCTTGGCATTCTCTTGATGAGCTTCAAGAGGTAGTCACCGGAAATGGTTTTCGCTTCACAGGTGTGCCCTGTCAGGTTTAATATGTGGGATTTCTTGCCTACTGAATAGTCTGTTAGAATTTGTGTTATGGCAAGAAAAAAGCAACTAAGTAAAGAAAAACGAGTGGCCATCATTACTTTAAGAAATGAAGGTCAGTCAGTGCGAAAAATTGGGAAAACTTGGAAAGTGTCCCCAAGTGCAGTTGCAAAAACCATCAAGCGCTACCAAGAAATGACGCGCCCCCTGGGCCGTGGCGTACTAGTTTAGGGACCGGTCCCTTCTGCGGCTCGATCCCTCCACCGCCTGGCATATTCGGGCGTACGGGTGGCCTCCAGCACTTCCCGTACCCCTAGGATCCCTTCTGTTCCTGGAGCCTTTCTCCTGCTCCCTCTCCTCTCTTCTCTCCTTCTCCTGGGCCTCTCACTAGGCCTGCCTCCGGAGCAGAGCTCCTGCAGAGCCTCTGCTCCTTTCACTTCTCCTCCTCTGACTGGCTTGTCTGTCTAAGATGGCTCCCCTTTTTAGACAACTTCCTTTCATGCTCACCTAACCTGCTTCCTCCACCCACACCCACTACATGGTTCCCCCTCACTAGGTTCCCCTCCACTCCAGCCAGGGACGAGGGATTGTGCTCTCCCTTAGGAGCAATCTCGCCCTGCCCTACTGAAGTGGACGTGTTGGATGCAGGTGTTAGGGTCCCGGGCAGCACTCTATCCTTACCTGAGAGTTGGATACCACACCTCTGGGTGAGATGCAGTACCTCTGTGGCGACTGAACCCTCAGGGGTGCCACAGAAACTGGCTCACATGAGGACCGCCCCAGGAAAGGAAGACCAAGAGTCACCTCTGCTTCTGAGGATAAGTTTATCCAAGTCACCAGCCTCAGAAATCACAGGTTAACAGCAGCTCAGATTAGAGACCAGGTCAATACCACAATCTCTTCAACAACTGTTAAGAGGAGACTTTGTACAGCAGGCCTTCATGGTAAAATAGCTGCTAGGAAACCACTGCTAAGGACAGGCAACAAGCAGAAGAGACTTGTTTGGGCTAAAGAACACAAGGAATGGACATTAGACCAGTGGAAATTTGTGCTTTGGTCTGATGAGTCCAAATTTGAGATCTTTGGTTCCAACCACCGTGTCTTTGTGCGACACAGAAAAGGTGAACGGATGGACTCTACATGCCTGGTTTCCACCGTGAAGCATGGAGGAGAAGGTGTGATGGTGTGGGGGTGCTTTGCTGGTGCCACTGTTGGGAATTTATTCAAAATTGAAGGCATACTGAACCAGCATGGCTACCAGAGCATCTTGCAGCGGCATGCTATTCTATCCGGTTTGCGTTTAGTTGGACCATCATTTATTTTTCAACCTCCAGGCTGTGTAAGGGCTATTTGACCAAGAAGGAGAGTGATGGGGTGCTATGCCCGATGACCTGGCCTCCACAGTCACCAGACCTGAACCCAATCGAGATGGTTTGGGGTGAGCTGGACCGCAGAGTGAAGGCAAAAGGGCCAACAAGTGCTAAGCATCTCTGGGAACTCCTTCAAGATTGTTGGAAGACCATTTCCGGTGACTACCTCTTGCAGCTCATCAAGACAATGCCAAGAGTGTGCAAAGCAGTCATCAAAGCAAAAGGTGGCTACTTTGAAGAACCTAGAATATAAGACATATTTTCAGTTGTTTCACACTTCTTTGTTAAGTATATAATTCCACATGTGTTAATTCATGAAAATACTGAAAAATCTTTAAATGAGAAGGTGTGTCCAAACTTTTGGTCTGTACTGTATCTCATAAGCCTATATTAGGTAAAGTGACAGTGCATCCAATCGTTTAAGAAATAATACTCAAAATGAAAGTGCAAAGTGCTTAAATGTATATCTCCAATAGTCAAGTAGCTATCAAATTGAAGATGTGACATATATTGATAAGCTAGTATTCCTAAAGTAACAAGGAGATTATGTGCACAAAGGCAATAGAATATAATCAAACCGGTAACCTGTAGGGATCTATTGGCACTGTCAGAATCACTTTGGTGGTTCATAGTAGCACGAGATAGAATTACCTAAGAGCGATGGTTAGTCACTGGGCAGGTATGCACGTGTTCCTCAACCCCAAAGTGCACACTCTGAGCATCGACTGAATGAAGCAAGAAGCTGAGAACAAAGTGTTCTCGCCCAAAGCCAAAACACACTCAGTTCTTACTACTGTTGTTTTACTATGCTGATTAAAATATTCAACTTTGTGTCTTTTGAAAGATAAAAATGTATCACAAGCACCTATTCTTCTCTTCCAGTATCACAGATATACCGGTCAAGATTCAGCTGTCAATTCCAGAAATCATTGGGTTCATTCAGTCAATTGTTATGTTTCAGAAAATCAAAGAAAAAGACGAGAAAAGAGCAGAGCAATTTCTAACAGATACTGAAAAAAGGTCCAGTATAATTAGATTACCTGTACTAAAGAAGAGACACACGAGGAATCACACTAATGTTCCTTATAAGGCCACAGCCCCACTATCAGTATTCAGTCAGTATTTTTTCTCAGGAGTGGGAGCCAAAACCAGGTGAGAAACAATCAGAGAAAAGGTAAAATAGAAACAAGTCACCAATTCTGCATTTATCACCCACTCCTGGTTTTGGCTCCCACTCCTGAGAAAAAATACTGACAGAATACTGACCAAATACTGATAGTGGGGCTGTGGTCTAACACAGTTTTCAGGGACTAGAAATTTTAAATGTATAATGTGAACCCTAAAGATACAGAAGTTAAAAAAAAAAAAAGTTATCCTGAGTTTAGGCACTGACTATATTTTAGACCTGTAGTGATAACAGAAAATTATATTAAAGGGGTCGTTTGGGTCTGACATAGGATCAGGCATCAATATGAGATCACTGGGGGCGCTGACAGACGTCACCTCACTAACCAGCTGATATCTGCTCTGGAAGTGATCTAAAGGGGCATTTACACTGCAAGATAATCGTAAAGGAGTATTGTTAAAAACGCTCAATTCACAATTATCCTGCCAAACAAACAGGCTGCCGATCACCCAATTAACACACAAACCACTCGTTCACGGGGTGAAAAGCTCATCTCCTTGGCGGTGCATCGCCCTGTGTAAACAGAAGTCGCGCTGCCAAGAGCCATAGTAGACTAAGCGCAATGAGCGATCTAATAGATCGCTAATATAGATTGCTCAGTGCTCGTGCCTTTCTTTGGTCTGCTTATGCAAACAGGCTTTAAAAAAAAACGTTGATTGTTAACAGTTTACCGATCCCGAACTGTCGTCATATTGTACCACCAGCTGGTCTTTTGTAAAAGGATATTTAAAGATGTATCGAGTGGGACTCTACAGCTCTGTAAACTGTTTAATAGCCGCTGTCAAGAACTGCCATTTTATCTGCCATTCATCATTATATCCGTGTTCGATTCGACAACCCTTTCATCGCAGTAGTTACTTTGCTGTGGTAGATTCTCGTAGATTCATGTATTTTCTATCAAGGAATACAATGGGGTGTCAGGGTGTACTTCTGGGATTATAATCAGGTATTACAGAGCCAGGCTCTTAATGCCAGTAACAAGTCTATTTATTTATTTTACTCACTTGCATAGTACCATTAATTCTATAGCAATTTACTGATTTCATCACTGTCCCCATTGGGTATCACAATCCAACCTAAATTCCCTATGAGTATGTCTTTTGAATGTGGGAGGAAACCCCCTTAATTACAGGGAGACTATACAGACTCCTTGCAGACGTTATCCTTGGTGGGATTTGATCCCAGGACCCCAGCGCTGCAAGTCTAACCACTGTGCCATGTTGTTGCCTGGTACCTTGTATTATCAAAATAAAATGAATATTTACTTGTTTAATACAAAGCCTCTACCCTAAAAAAGGTAACATTTGGAATGTCCTGAGAAGGAGGGGAACTTTGCCATTCATGGTGGATACCAACACACTTGGGAACCAACATCCCCTTAAAAACCCATCATCTGTCCATGTACATATGCGGAATCATCCAACTCTACAATATTAGGTGCAAAATAACTAATAAAGATGCGTTCTGTAGCATCATATCACAGTATGAAGTTTACTAAGCACACATAATTCTTATAAAGCAATTACTACATTTCTATGATGTTGCTGAATTTACCTTCTTGTTACAGATTTCGAGAGGTACTTGGAGAAGAGGCTGATTCTGCCCAAATGAACATGACCATGAAACATTACTGTGTCCTTGCTTGCAAGCAATAACATGGAGACCTGTTAGATGCAAATATTCAGAGTAGAGCGTTGTGTTGTTTTTTCTTATAATTTCTGCAAAAAGTGTCTTTGCAACTCCTGGACACTAACATTTACATGCTATAGGTAGACTTTTAACACAATCCTGCCACATCTACTATTAGCATTCCTTTCATGGCACTTTTTTTTTGTAGATTGGATTTGGGGTAAATTTTACTCTGATATGTTTAGAATTTATTTAGAGAGAAAAAATACACATTCTGTAAATTTGAAACTTATTGTAATTTCCCTGCCCTCGCAATAGTGATATCAAGTGAAAAATTAATGCTGGCATAATTAGTTTTTTAACCCCTTTCTGACGCAGGGCGTAATAATATGTACCTGTGGACTGAGCCTTAATGACCAGGTACAGAGGCTGTGCGGACTTGATTGCTGCCGGGTGTCAGCTGATTCTTACAGCTGACACCCGGTACTATGTGCCAGGAGCAGTCCCGCCCCGCCATCATATTAACCCCGCCGGAAATGCTGCGATCGAAGTCGATTGCCGCATTTCCGGGGCAAGCAGAGGTAAGAGCGCCCCTCTTACCTTGGATAGGCGATCCCGTGTTGTGAGCACGGGGTCCCAATCGTTGCCATGGTGACATCCGGGTCACCAGGCATCAGGAAGTTAGGTAGATCGTGCTCAGTGCACGATCTATCTTACTTGTGTCTGCAGGGCTGACAGCCTGCATAGCATAGGGGATGCTGCTGCATCCCCATGCTATGCAAGCGATCAGCCTGCAAAAAATGAACATCCCATAGTTGGAACAAAGTGTAAATGTTAAAAAAAAGTGTTAAAGTGAAAAAAAAATTAAAAATTGTAAAAATATTTAAAAAAAATGACAAAATAATCCAAAATAATAAAAATATACTGTACCCATGAATAAATAAATAATAAGAAAAATAAACGAAGCAAAAAACGATTCTTTATCATCATACTGCCAAACAAAAAATGGAACAAAACGCAATAAAAAAGACGAATGTAAATAAAAATGGTACTGCTGAAAAAGTCATCTTGTCCTGCAAAAAACAAGCTGCCATACAGATACATCAGTCAAAAAGTAAAAAAAGTTATAGCTCTCAGCATAAAGCCATGCAAAAAAAATATTTTTTCTATAAAATAGTTTTTATTGTGTAAAAGCGCCAAAAAATTAAAAAACAATATAAATGTAGTAATAGTAAATGTACTGACCCAAAGAATAATGCTGCCTTATAAAT
Organism: Phyllobates terribilis; assembly: GCF_046119375.1. Lineage (NCBI taxonomy): Eukaryota > Metazoa > Chordata > Amphibia > Anura > Dendrobatidae > Phyllobates > Phyllobates terribilis. The sequence goes on from NW_027362769.1 coordinate 82,699,547, forward strand.
TTTACCACACTGGAAATGGCATTAGAAAAAAAACAAAAAAAAACAATTCCTGAATTGTTGGTTTCTGTTTATTCCGCCTCCCAAAAATCTGAATAGAAAGCAATCAAAAACTGTAATTTGCCCTGAAAATGGTACCAATAAAAACGTCAACTTGTCCCGCAATAAACAAGCCCTTACATGACGTTTTATAGTGTGTGACAGCTGCCAAACATAAAAATCCACCGATATGAATCTGGTATTGCTGTAATCACACCGACCCGAAGAATAAAGTTGTATAATCACTTATACGGCACGAGGAACGTTGTAAAAAATAAACTCTAGGGTTAGGGTTGTGCTAGGGTTAGGGTTGTGCTAGGGTTGGGGTTGTATTAGGGTTTGGGTTAGAGTTATGTTGGGGTTGGGATATTTTCAAAAGTTAAAGAATTAAAAATGATGACAATATGGCGACTAGTGTTGAGCGCAAGTGCTCACTACTTGAGTTTGCATCGGGTGCTTGAGTGTGCACAGAGTATCACGGGTGCTCGAGTGACATGCTCGAGTCTCCGCCCCATATGTTTCGCGACTGTTATACAGCCAAAAAAACCTTACGGGGATTGCATGCCATGCACGAGTAATCCACGCATGTTTTTTTTTGGGTATCTAACAACCGTGAAACATGCAGGGCAGGGACTCGAGCATGTCACTTGAGCACCCACGATACATGGTGCATACCCGAGTACCCGATGAAAAGTCAAGTAGCGAGCACTTTCGCTCAAGACTAATGACAACTTATTCAATATGATGACCTAATATTATCAAATTCTGTGTCGTACCTCTGGGTTCAAAATGTACAATATACCCCTTGATAAAATCTTTGAGGGGTCTAGTTTCCAAAATGGGGTCATTTGTGGGGGATTCCACTGTTTAGGCGCATCAGGAACTCTCCAAACGCGACATGGCGTCCGCTCTCGATTGCAGCCAATTTTTCGTTCAAAAAGTCACACAGTGCTCCTTCCCTTCTGAACCCTGCCGTGCACCCAAACAGTGTATTTTCCCCACATATGTGGTATTGGCGTACTCAGGAGAAATTTCACAACAGTTTTCTCCTCTTACACTTGTGAAAATAAAAAATTTGGAGCGAAAAGATCATTTTTGTGGAAAAAGTTTGATTTTTTTATTTTCACGGCTCTAAGTTATAAACGTCAGTGAAGTACATGGGGGCACAGGGTGCTCACCACACATCTAGAGAAGTTCCTTGAGGGGTCTAGTCACTTGTGGGGGGGTTTCCACTGTTTAGACGCATCAGGGGCTCCCCAAATGAGATATGGCATCCGCTAATTATTCAAGCAAATTTTACATTCAAAAAGTCAAATGGCACTCCTTCCCATTTGAACCCTGCAGTGCGCCCAAACAGTGTTTTTCCCACACATATGGGGTATTGGCTTACTCAGAAGAAATTGCACAACAATAGTATGGTGCAATTTCTCCTGTTACCCTTATAAAAATGCAAAACTGGGGGCAGAAAAATTTTTTTGTGGGAAAAATGTGAAAATTTTATTTTTACGGCACAATGTTATAAACTTCTGTCAAGCACCTAGGGGTTCAAGGTGCTCACCACACATCTAGATAAGTTCCTTGAGGGATCTAGTTTCCAAAATGGTGTCAATTGTGGGGGGCTTCCACTGTTTAGGCACATCAGGGGCTCTCCAAACACGTCCGCTAATTATTTAAGCAAATTTTACATTCAAAAAAACAAATGGCACACCTTCCCTTCTGAGCCCTTCCATGTGCCCAAACAGTGGTTTTCCACCACATATGGGGTATCAGCATGCTCAGGAGAAATTGCAAAACAAATTTTGTGGCCCTTTTTTTCCTGTTACCCCTACAAAAATAAAAAAATTTGGGTCCAAAGTAACATTTTTGTGAGAAAATGTTAAATGTTCATTGTTTTCTTCCACATTCCAAAAATTCCTGCGAAGCACCTGAAGGGTTAATAAACTTCTTGAATGTGGTTTTGAGCACCTTGATGGGTGCAATTTTTAGAATGGTGTCACTTTTGGGTATTTTCTGTCATAAAGGCCCCTCAAAGTCACTTCAAATGTGATGTGGTCCCTAAAAAAATGGTTTTGTAAATTTTTTGCGTTTCCTAACACAAAATTTTGGTTCCATAATTGTGCTGATGTAAAGTAGACATATGGGAAATGTTATTTATCAACTATTTTGTGTGAAATACAGTACAGACCAAAAGTTTGTACACACCTTCTCATTTAAAGATTTTTCTGTATTTTCATGACTTTAAAAATTGTACATTCACACTGAAGGCATCAAAACTATGAATTAACACATGTGGAATTGTATACAGTACAGACCAAAAGTTTGGACACACCTTCTCATTTAAAGAAATTTCTGTATTTTCATGACTTTGAAAATTGTACATTCACACTGAAGGCATCAAAACTATGAATTAACACATGTGGAATTATATACTTAACAAAAAAGTGTGAAACAACTGAAAATATGTCTTATATTCTAGGTTCTTCAAAGTAGCCACCTTTTGCTTTGATGACTGCTTTGCAAACTCTTGGCATTCTCTTGATGAGCTTCAAGGGGTAGTCAACGGAAATGGTTTTCACTCCACAGGTGTGCCCTGTCAAGTTTAATAAGTGGGATTTCTTGCCTTATAAATGGGGTTGGGACCATCAGTTGTGTTGTGCAGAAGTCAGGTGGATGCACAGCTGATAGTCCTACTGAATAGACTGTTAGCTGCTTTTTTCTTGCCATAATACAAATTCTAAGCAAAGAAAAACGAGTGGCCATCATTGCTTTAAGAAATGAAGGTCAGTCAGTCCGAAAAATTTGAAAAACTTTGAAAGTGTCCCCAAGTGCAGTTGCAAAAACCAGCAAGCGCTACAAAGAAACTGGCTCACATGAGGACCGCCCCAGGAAAGGAAGACCAAGAGTCACCTCTGCTTCTGAGGATAAGTTTATCCGAGTCACCAGCCTCAGAAATCGCAGGTTAACAGCAGCTCAGATTAGAGACCAGGTCAATGCTACACAGAGTTCTAGCAGCAGACACATCTCTTCAACAACTGTTAAGAGGAGACTTTGTACAGCAGGCCTTCATGGTAAAATAGCTGCTAGGAAACCACTGCTAAGGGCAGGCAACAAGCAGAACAGACTTGTTTGGGCTAAAGAACACAAGGAATGGACATTAGACCAGTGGAAATCGGTGCTTTAGTCTGATGAGTCCAAATTTGAGATCTTTGGTTCCAACTACCGTGTCTTTGTACGACGCAGAAAAGGTGAACAGATGAACTCTACATGCCTGGTTCCCACCATGAAGCATGAAGGAGGAGGTGTGATGGTGTGGGGGTGCTTTGCTGGTGACACTGTTGGGGATTTATTCAAAATTGAAGGCATACTGAACCAGCATGGCTACCACAGCATCTTGCAGCGGCATGCTATTCCATCCGGTTGCGTTTAGTTGGGCCATCATTTATTTTTCAACAAGACAATGACCCCAAACACACGTCCAGGCTGTGTAAGGGCTATTTGACCAAGAAGGAGAGTGATGGGGTGCTACGCCAGATGACCTGGCCTCCACAGTCACCAGACCTGAACCCAATCGAGATGGTTTAGGGTGAGATGGACCGCAGAGTGAAGGCAAAAGGGCCAACAAGTGCTAAGCATCTCTGGGAACTTCTTCAAGATTGTTGGAAGACCATTTCCGGTGACTACCTCTTGAAGCTCATCAAGATAATGCCAAGAGTATGTAAAGCAGTCATCAAAGCAAAAGGTGGCTACTTTGAAGAACCTAGAATATAAGACATATTTTCAGTTGTTTCACACTTTTTTGTTAAGTATTAGTGTTGAGCGAGTACTAAAATGCTCGGGTGCTCGAAGCTCAGGCCGAGCTCGCCGTGATACTCGGGTGCTCGACCCAAGCAACGAGCCCAATGTTAGTCTATGGGAGACCCGAGCATTTTTGCGGCAGCACCCCCGGCAGTCTGTAGAAAGCCTAAAAAGTGCGCAAAACGATAGTGACAGTGCTCAAAAGACATGGGGACAGCATGGGCATCGCCCCAGGAAGCATTTCTGACCCCCAGGTCACTGCTGTCAACAACGTGGTCAGAGGTATTTAGCCACTTTTACGGGCTCAAAATAAAACATTCAAAAACTAAACTGAAACGGTTTTCCTGTAAAATATGTTAAGGAACTTCCTTTCCAGGGTAAAGACTTGTGTACAGGGTAAAATAAATAACCAAAAACCAAAATACTCCTCCACACCTTGCGCTATGTTCTCAAGTAGCAGTTTTCATGCGTTTTTGCACTTTTGTATTGCTTTCAACCGTGACAAATGCATTCACCGGGAAATGTCATTTTAACATTTTACAACCTTATCTGGCCATGTGCTGTGTGACACAAGCATACAGTGCTGAAAAGACATGGGAACAGCATGGGGAAGACCCCTGGAAGCATCTCTGACACCCAGGTCACTGCCTAAAAGTGTGCCCATCAGAAGTGATCCTTGCCGCATCAGAAGATGCAGACTTGCAACTATCCCCGTGCAAGTCCTTGTCCCAGGGCAGTGTTCAATTGTAACTCCCCCATTCCTTGCAATGCAAGTGCAAGTATGAAGCCTGCCACCCACCCACCCCCAGGCTGTAATACCGTACTGCTAGCTTGCACTTGAAATGGGGCCTTTTAGTTTGGACGAGGCCTAAGCTGGCCACTACCTCATGGCTGCTTTGGCAGCGAGGTATCCATACTCAGTCCCCAGCCGCCCTGCGGCCGGGTGTCCACTCTCGGTCCCCAGCCGCCAGGGGGCAGCCGGGAGTCCATACTCGGTCCCCAGCCGCCCCGTGGCCGGGTGTCCACACACTGTCCCCAGCCGCCTGGGGGCGGCCAGGTGTCCATAAACGGTCCCCAGCCACCCTTATTTCTCCTTGGAACATCCCCCCACCCACTTTTCTTAGCCCGGCCTTCTTTAGGGCAGCATTGGACGAGCCCACCAGAGAACCAGACTCCTCTGGTGGCCCTGGCTTCTCCATCAGGGGAGTTGAGAGTGGCAAGGTGAGGAGCATGATGATGATGATAGAAGTTAGCATCTGCTTTGTTTTCTTGGAATGCAAGTGTAAGTGTGCAACCTGCCACCCACCCACCCCCAGGCTCCAATACCATACTGCTAGCTTGCTTGCACTTGAAATTGGGCCTTTTAAGCATGTGGAGGCGGAATCTGGCCACCACGTCATGGCTGCGTCGATGGCCTGGTATCCATATTCAGTCCCCAGCCGCTCGGCGGCCGGGTGTCCACGCTCGGTCCCCAGCCGCCTGGGATCGGCCGGGTGTCCATAAACAGTCCCCAGCTGCCCTTATTTCTCCTGTCAACTTCCCCCCACACTTTTCTTAGCCCGGCCTGCTTTAGGGTAGCATTGGACGAGCCCACCAGAGAACCAGACTCCTCCCGTGGGCCCTGGCTTCTCCATCAGGGGAGTTGAGAGTGCCAAGGTGAGGAGCATGATTTTGATAGAAGTTAGCATCTGCTTTGTTTTCTTGGAATGCAAGCGTAAGTGTGCAACCTGAATGTGGCCAGGGATGGTCCATCTTACGCCTTCACACTGGGTTAATATTGTGGAAGACAGGACACAGTTGGACACTGGGATGCAACACGTCCTCCAGACATAGAGGATTGCGGGTCCTGGGTCAATCAGGCTTCAACACAAAGTTCAAAAGGTAGACCGCAGCAGTGGTCGGCATCCTACACAACGAGTAAATTATTCATGATCATGAGGCCATCCATCTCCTTAGCTTTCTGTTCCTTGGAATGCAAGCGCATGTATGTAGTAGCGGCTAGGCCTGAGGTGGTCAGCGTTTTGGCGCATATCCTACCTCCTCCGAGGATTGCTGGATGTTTTCCTGCTACTATCGCAGTTCTATGACTCCCATTAAAACAAAGCTTCAGGTGATGAATGATGGATGAGGTGGTGGCAAAGGAGAAAGAGCAGGAGGAACAGGGACCATTCACATCAATATCAGGCCAGTCAACCACACATGTCTTGTAGGATATGTTTCTGTACCGAAAGGAGTGGTTCAGCTACACTGTTATAGGGCATACAGTGAGTGCAATGCCTACCAAAAATTTCGAGGCACTCCAATGCCCCTTGGAAGTGACATGGAGGTCAGAGGGCCTTAACTAAACCATTTTTTCCATTTATAGCAACTGGGTTTCCTGTGCACTGTTGGCCTAAGCAGTGAATGGAAGGCTTCCCAAAAATTATGAGTGACTGCAATGGCCCTTGAAACAGACGTAGATTGCAGCATACTAATAAACCTTCTACCCATTATTGGGGAGTGGGTCTCCCTTAGTGTTCGCCTATGCATTGAAAAGCAAAAGCTGACTAAAATTAGGAGGAAATGCAATGCCCGTTGGAAGAGTCAAGGAGGTTAGAGTTAATTAAAAACAACATTTCAGTGGCCCTTGGAAGAGCTGTGGAGTTCAGAATGGTTTAACAAGACGGTTTTAATGCCCCTTGGAAGAGACATGGAGGTCGCAGTAACTTAACAAGACGGTTTTAATGCCACTTGGAAAAGACGTGGAGGTCGCAGTATCTTAACAAGACGGTTTTAATGCCCCCTGGAAAAGTGGTGGAGGTCGCAGTAGCTTAACAAGACGGTTTTTTGCCCCATGGAAGAGACGTGGAGGTTGCAGTAGCTTAACAAGATGGTTTTAATGCCCCTTGGAAGAGACGTGGAGGTCGCAGTAACTTAACAAGACTGTTTTAATGCCCCTTGGAAGAGACGTGGAGGTCACAGTGGAATAAAAAGACAATATCAATGCCCCTGGGAAAAGTGGTGGAGGTCGCAGTACCTTAACAAGACGGTTTTAATGCCCCTTGGTAGAGACGTGGAGGTCGCAGTGGAATAAAAAGACAATATCAATGCCCCTTGAAAATGTTGTAGAGGTGACAGTGGCTTAAAAAGATGGTAATGACCCTTGGAGAAGTGGTGGAGGTTGCAGTAGCTTAACAAGACGGTTTTAATGCCCCTTGGAGAAGTGGTGGAGTTCGCAGTAGATTAGCTAGACGGTTTTAATGCCCTTTGGAAGAGACGTGGAGGTTGCAGTAGCTTAACAAGACGGTTTTAATGCCCCTTGGAAGATACATGGAGGTTGCAGTAGCTTAACAAGATGGTTTAAATGCCCCTGGGAAGAGGCATGCAGTACAGTATCTTAAAAACATTGTTCCCATTATTGGGGAGTGGGTCTCCCAAAGTCTTTGCCTATGCCTTCCAAGCAAAAGCTGCCAAAAATTAGGACGGAGAAACTTGCAATGCTGGCAACACGGACCAAGGTCACCCTGGTGGTATAGTGGTGGTGGAGGCTGAGGATAAGGAGAAGATCTAAATACAGCCGAAATGAGGAAGCATATATGACGCGCCCCCTGGGCCTAGTGTGGACGTGTGTGGGTTACCCAGAGCCGGGTCTCTGGGGGTTGTAGTCTCCGTGGCGGCGACCAGGTCCCATGGCTCAGGGTGGTCAGGCCGATGGCAGTCTTTTAGGGGTTTTAGGTTAATTGTCCGAGTACGCCACCCGTGGATTGCGGTCAGGGTGTACCGCCGCTGCGAGGCAGTCCGCTGAGGCTGGTGTGGTGTGCGCAGCAAAAGATGGGATAACTCCCCACGGGAGGAGTATGGCCTCAGGGCAGGGAATGTGGATGATGGGAGTGATGGTGCGCGGGCGTCCCAGCACTAGTAGTGCTGGTGCGGCGATGAGCAGGAACGACTCAGAGTCTTTGCAGTGCAGTTCAGGGTCTTTACTGGTGATATTAAGGCAGACCCTCCCGAGAGTACTGGCTAGTATAAGGGGCCTGGTCAGTCTGCGAGCAAACAGGAGTTCCCCTGGCCAGGTGGAGTTGTAGGCCTCCCCGTCTATCTGCACTCTTTCTGGCTACCTTGCTGTAAGCGGGTAGAAGTAGCCCACGTCCCTCAGTATACCGTGTGGTGCTCACCCGTATGGCTGGTGACTTGGGGCCTTCTGTTAGCCTCCGCTCCTGGATGGCGGTGCTGGTCCCTTCCTTGTGACTGAGCCTCCGGGCTTCTATGGCCAGAGGACCTGGAATCCCCTGCCGGCTGGTTTCTGCTGCTGGGTGGATATCAGTCCCCACAGCCTCGGACTCCGGTGTCCGGTTATCAGATTCTTCTGCCAGGGTGAGCTCTGCTCAGCTCCAGCAACTGGTCTTCAGCTACTGCTCCTACAGAGCTCCTGCTGTAACTCTCCCTGTGTCTGGAACTGTCTCCAGGCTCTGACTCAACTCACTAATCCCGCCCCAGACCCAGTTTATAAGGGCAGATTCCTCCCCTCCCAGGTCTGGGCAGGAAGTGTTGGATGATTAAGGGCTCCTGACCAGAGAAACCTCCCACCTGCTCTCAGACGTAATATTTCTATTACTGTGGCAACCAGACCCCTGGGGTGCCACATATACCCATGTGTGGGTGTGAAGCGGTGCATGGGAATACACCTCCCAAAATAACACAGTGGATTTGACTTTATGTTACTCTGCTGTCATTTGGTGGTGATGAGAAGTCTGGCCCAATCCAGCCCTTGTTGATTTTGATAAGGGTCAGCTTGTCAGCATTGTCAGTTGACAGGCGAGTGCGCTTATCAGTTATAATTCCCCCAGCGGCACTAAAAACACGCTCCGATAACACACTAGCGGCAGGGCAGGACAGGACCTCCAAGGCGTACAGAGCGAGTTCATTCCAAGTGTCCAGCTTGGATACCCAATAATTAAAAGGCACAGAGGAATCACGGAGGACGCTGGTACGGTCGGCAAGGTACTCCCTCACCATCTTTTGAAACTTTCCACTCCTTGTGAGAGTACCCCGCGTCTGTAAGCTGGGCGGGTCTCAGAAAACTGTCCCAGAATGTTGACAGTGTTCCCTTGCCTCTGCTGGATTGGAGTTGCGTCTGTCTCGCCTGTACGCCTTGGTTGGTCAACGAACTGTGACCTCTGCCGCTAGCGTGTTCAGATGGAAATTTTTTTTACAGTTCTGCAGCAAGGGCCTTCTGGTACTGCCCCATTTTTGTAGACCTCTCCACCTCAGGAATAAGAGAGTGAAAGTTCTCCTTGTAACGGGGGTCTAAAAGTGTCACCAACCAGTAATGACTGTCACCCAACATTTTTGCAACGCGAGGGTCATGGTTAAGGCAGCGTAACATAAAGTCAGCCATGCGTGCCAGACTGGTAACGGGCAAGACTTCCGTGTCCTCACCAAGATGACGACTGATCATGCTCTCCTCCTCCTCCTCCTCCCCCCTGTCCTCAGGCCACCCACGCTGAACCGACGGTATGACAGTTGTACAGGTACTACCGTCTACAGCGCATGATACCAGCTCCTGTTCTTCCTCCTCCTCCTCCTCCTCCTCTGCCTCATTGTCCCCCAGTGCACATTGGGATGAGATGAGGCTGGGCTGTGTGTAATCGCCCGCTACGGCTTCTTGATCCATCTCATCATACTCTGGCTGCAATGCCTCCTCTTTAATTCTCTACAGAGATCGTTGCAAAAGACAGACAAGTGGGATGCTGATGCTAATGATGGCATCATCGCCACTCACCATCTTGGTGGACTCCTCAAAGTTTGTTTGGATGGTACATATGTCAGACATCCAGGTCCACTCCTGAGGTCTTCTGTGTGGAGTCTGACCTGAATATCGACGGCATTGTTGCAGCTGGTACTCCACAACTGCTCTCTTCTGCTCACAAATCCTTTGCAACATGTGGAGGGTAGAGTTCCAACGTGTGGGGACATCACACACCAGTCGGTGTGCCAGAAGCTGCAAACGCTGCTGCAACACAGCAAGGGCGGCGGAAGCTGGCAACTCGGGGTACGATTTAAGAAACCGCTGAACCACGAGGTTAAGCACATGAGCCAGGCATGGTACGTGTCTGATCTCGCTTCGCCTCAGAGCCGCCACCAGGTTACGGCCATTGTCACATACGACCATGCCTGGATGTACGTTCAGCGGTCTCAGCCACAGATCTGCCTACTCTTTCACAGCTGTCCACAACTCACAAGCATTGTGAGGTTTATCACCTAAGCTTATGAGATTCAGCACAGCCTGTTGCCGCTTGGCTGAGGCAGTACTGCAGTGCTTCCAGCTTTTAACTGATGTGGTGATATCTGAGATGGAGGCTGAACATGAGGAGGAGGAGGAGGTGCAGGTGCTGTACACTGTGGGGGCAACTCTGACTGACATAGGGCCCGCAATCCTCGGTGTGAGGAGGATGTGTTCCGTCCCAAGGTCCGACTGGGTCCCGACTTCCACTATGTTTACCCAGTGTGCCGTCAGCGAGATGTACCGTCCCTGGCCACAAGCACTTGTCCACGTGTCCGTTGTCAGGTGGACTCTCCAAGTAACTGCTTTGTTGAGGGCACGGCAGATGTTTTGGGACACGTGCTTGTGTAGTGCGGGGATGGCACACCGGGCAAAATAGTGTCGGCTGGGGACAGAGTACCGAGGGACGGCCACCATCATAAGGTTGCGTAAGGATTCCATCTCCACCAGCCTAAAAGGCAGCATTTCCAACGCAAGCAGTCGTGAAATGTGCGAATTTAGGACTGTGGCCTGTGGGGCGTTGTCTGCGAATTTGCGCTTTCGTTCAAAGGTCTGGGATATGGACAATTGAACCCTGCGGTGGGACGTGGACGTGGACGTTGATGCTGTTTCTTGAGAAACTCCCATAACAAGTGAAGACTGAGAGGAGGGGGCATCTTTGCATGCAGTATGGACACGGGATCGCCTTGGACGTACAACAGGGGGTTCTATTACACGCACAACAGCGGAAGAAGCAGTGGTGACACCCGCTGACACTGGTTGTGGACCCTGGGGTTCGTTCCACAAAGTTGGGTGCTTTGCTGCCATGTGCCTGATCATGCTGGTGGTGGTCAGGCTGGTAGTTTTGTCACCCCTGCTGATGCTGGCATGGCAGGTGGTACAAATGGCCTATTTGGGGTTATCAGCAGAGTCTTTAAAAAAATTCCAGACTCTGGAAGACCTACCGGTTGCACTGGCAATGTCCCTCGTGTTGGTGTTACGGGGAACTGTTGCCTGCCTTCTGTGAGCGGCCACCACACTGTTTCTTCCTGCCTGTTGGGGTACTCTGCCTCCCTCCCCCTGTGTGCTGCTGGCCTTGCTCTATGTGTCCTCCTGCCACGTTGGGTCAGTTACTAGATCATCCACCACCTCCTCCTCTTCCACTTGCGCACCACGATCCTCCTCCTCACTTCGCTGGCAATTGGGTCTCATCATCGTCCACCTCCTGTGACAAATTGCCAGTGTCGACTTCCTCTGGCCGTGGCTGTTCAAATATTTGGGCATCGCTACATGGGATCTCCTCTTCTACCACTTCAAGCAGAGCAGGCGAGGGGCACAAATATGGAAATGGACCAGTGAACAGCTCTTCAGAGTGTCCAAGTGTGGGATCAGTTGCTGTCTGACGACACTCGGCATGGTGGGAGGAAGGAGCATCAGGGTGAGGAGGAGTATGTGGTTGAGACTCACGGCTACTAAAACTTGACCGTGTGGAAGACAGACCGGAGGTGGTGGTGCCCAGGTAACTGGAAGTTTTATCTGCTATCCAATTAATAAACTGTTCACACTGATCAGTTCGCAATACTGGTGTTGTAGTGTGCTTCCCTAGTAATTAGGTCAAGAAGTGGGAGCGAGAAGATGTGGCTGTTGGTTGTGGCACATTTTCACCTTGGCCACGGCCCCATCCTCTACACGCACCATCACCAGAACGTCCAGTTCCACGTCCCTTGCCACTCGCCTTGCCCATTGTAAATTAAGTAAAATAGCTTACACTCGCACTATCAATGAAAAAAGGGTAATAAAAAGGAGATTAGAACCGTGGAAGAGGAAAACCACAGTTCTATTTCTCTGGCTTACACCAGAATCTTTCAAACAGATATATTTGTATCTGAACAATCAGGGAGACACTAATACTGTTTTTCTTTACTGAAAAAATACCAAAAGCTGGATAATACAGAGATTTGAACTGTGGAACTGCAAAACCACAGTTATATTTTTCTGGCCTACACCAGAATCTTTCAAACAGATATATTTGTGTCTGAACAATCAGGGAGACACTATTACTGTTTTTCTTTACGGAAAAAATACCAAAAGCTGGATAATACAAAGATTTGAAACGTGGAGCTGCAAAACCACAGTTATATTTTTCTGGCCTACACCAGAATCTTTCAAACAGATATATTTGTGTCTGAACAATCAGGGAGACACTATTACTGTTTTTCTTTACGGAAAAAATACCAAACGCTGGATAATACAGAGATTTGAACCGTGGAACTGCAAAACCACAGTTATATTTTTTTGGCCTACACCAAAATCTTTCAAACAGATATATTTGTGTCTGAACAATCAGGGAGACACTATTACTGTTTTTCGTTACGGAAAAAATACAAAATGCTGGATAATACAGAGATTTGAACCGTGGAACTGAAAAACCACAGTTATATTTTTCTGGCCTACACCAGAATCTTTCAAACAGATATATTTGTGTCTGAACAATCTGGGAGACACTATTACTTTTTTTCTTTACGGAAAAAATACCAAAAGCTGGATAATACAGAGATTTGAACCGTGGAACTGCAAAACCACAGTTATATTTTTCTGACCTACACCAGAATCTTTCAAACAGATATATTTGTGTCTGAACAATAAGGGAGACACTATTACTGTTTTTCTTTACGGAAAAAATACCAAAAGCTGGATAATACAGAGATTTGAACCGTGGAACAGCAAAACCACAGTTATATTTTTCTGGCCTACACCAGAATCTTTCAAACAGATATATTTGTGTCTGAACAATCAGGGAGACACTATTATTGTTTTTCTTTACGGAAAAAATACCAAAAGCTGGATAATACAGAGATTTGAACCGTGGAACTGCAAAACCACAGTTATATTTTTCTGGCCTACACCAGAATCTTTCAAACAGATATATTTGTGTCTGAACAATCAGGGAGACACTATTACGTTTTTTTTTTACGACAAAAAATGCCAAAAATAGGATAATACAGAGATTTGACCCGTGGAACTGCAAAACCACAGTTATAGTTATGTGGCGTACACCAGACTCTTTTAAACGGATTTATTGGTGTCTGACCAGTCAGGGAGACACTATTACAGTTTTTTGTTACAGCAAAAAATGCCAAAAACAGAATAATACAGAGATTTGAACCGTGGAACTGCAAAACCACAGTTATATTTTTCTGGCCTACACCAGACTCTTTTAAACAGATATATTGGTGTCTGAACAGTCACAGACACACTCAATTTTTTTTTTTGGGGGGGGGGGGGATACCAAAAAGTTAATAAGACGCGTATTTGGACAGTCTGACTGAGGAAAAAAAAATACAGGATATAGATCAAAAAAAATTTTTTTCCTGGCCCCTGAGACCGGGGTGATAAGTCTAGCAATTTGACCAACAGGAGCACACAGGACTGTAATGCAGCATTTGCTTGTATAACCACTGCATCTCCTATACAGCCTGCCTCCCTGATATCTGGGATGGATATTAGTCCTGAGAAGGACTGTTTGTTTGATTTGGCAGGCTTTAGAGACCCTACACTAACTATTTCGGAGTATAAATCTCTCCCTAGCTCAGCAGCACTGACCCTACACTGGCTGATCCGGAGCGACTGTGTCCAAGATGGCGGCGCCCGGTTTTAAATACTCGAGGTGATGCTGTGCGGCCAGCCAATCATTGTAATGCCCACAAACAACATTGCTGCGGCATTACAGTGACTGGCTGGCAATCCCTGCGTGACGCTCTAGCCCTCCCTGGGAAATGGGTTACTCAGAGCCGGGTCGGTGTAGGGGGAGGCAGTCGTGGCCTGGACCCGTTATATACCCAGGGCCGTCACATAAAAATATTGGACTTACAAGTAAGAGTGGTATTTCGACGACGCCACCTGCGGTTTCCGGTGATGGACACCAGCGCTGCTTCAGTCCACTGAGGCCGGTGTTACGGGCAGCTAAGATGGGACAACTCCCCGCAGGCGGAGCCGGCCTCAGGGCAGTGTGAGAAGGAATGGCGGGTGCAGTGCCGCACAGGAAATAACAGGCTGAGGCGATGTGTGAAGTCATCTAGGGTTTTTACTCACTTTCTGATGAACTTTAGCCGCAAAGCTTCCCTCTGCTACACACGGCGTACTGCGGCCACCGGGAAGGGGGTTCAGCACTTTCCAGGTAGATCAGGAGCACCTGTCGAGTAGTGTTGAGCCACCCCCGTAGTGTTCGAGTTCGGTTCGGTTCGTCGAACACCCGTGTGTTCGCCGAACTGTTCGTCGAACTGTTCGTCGAACACCTTCGAACACCGTTAAAACCAATGGCAGGCAAACAAAAACACATAGAAACACATAGAAAACACCTTCAAAGGTGTCCAAAAGCTGACAAACTGCTCAGAAGACATAACTAACACATGGAAAAGTGACAAGTACATATAGTCATGCGAAAATAAAAGAGGTGGAGGAGTAAAAGGAGGAGGAGACACAGATATAGGCATGTCATGCCCTTCTAAAATCCAAAAAGTGAGAAGCCGACACGGCCAGTCCGCTCCTGCCCGTGCCACCTCCGTGTCGCCGGGTTTGTGCCAGAGCCGCGGTGAACCCTGATGGCAACCCCCCCTCTCCCAATACTGGTGTCTGTCCGCTGGTGGGTCGAGCGAGCCACCCTGTGGTGGAGGCAGCTCTAAGCTTTTTAATTTAAATTGTCTCTCTAATTTGAATGAATACACTTTAAATCCATTTACAAGGATCTATTGGAGGGCAAGTCTCATGCCAGCAGCCGCGTAATTCCAGCTCCAGTAGCGTCCACTAAAGCTGCTGCAGTTAAAAAGCTTTTATAAGGATCGAGCTCAGCTGTCCACCGCAAGGCATCCTACTGCCAGTCCCAGCCCCTATGCCTTGGGGTGCCTCCTGATGCTCTTCACTAAGTATCCCATGGTCCCGAAGCATTTCCTTTGAAAAAATTAAGTGTCTAAACTACAGGTGGTGTAGCTTGCTTAACAGCCGGGATAATCCGCTGACTAGCAGACACTGCTACTAGGCACAAAGTATTTCCTGGGCTAGATGCAGTTAAAAATTTGTAATTAGATACTCTCGTTGGATGCTGAGAAAGCATTCCATAGAGTCTCCTGGCACGCCATATATGATTCTCTTAAAAAGCTTGGGGTAGGGGTCTAGGGGACCCTTTTATAGCCAAAATCACGGCCCTGTATCGCAATACGTCACCTAGGCTGAAGATAAATGGAACTGTAGCACCCTGAGGGCTCGGTTGCTACAGACGTATTGCACCTCACCTCACCCAGAGGTGTGATATCTCACTCTCAGGTAAGGATGGAGTGTGGATCAGGACCCGACACCTGCATGCATTACACCACATTGCCGTGGGGCAGGGCGACCAATATGCCCCTGAGATGGGCACGACAGTCCCTGTCCCTGGCTGGAGTGGGGGGAGGGAATACTGAGGAAGGGGAACCCGGTAGTGCAGGAGCAGGGAGGAAGCAGTTCCTGGGTGCATTGAGAAGGGAGTATAAAAGGTGGGCACCATCTTAGTTCAGTGCAGAGAAGTCTGAGCAGAAGTGGCAGGGAGCAGGGGCTCTGCATGAGCTCTGCTCCGGAGGCGGGCCTAGTAACAGAGGCCCAGGCCTGGAAGAGGGAGAAGGAAGGAAGAGGAGCGGAGAAGGCTCCAGGAACGAGGAATGAAGGGATCCCAGGGGTGCGGACGGGCGAGTCGCCACCGCACGCCCGAATCCACCTGCGTGGAGGGGTCAGGCCAAAGGGGGAGACCGGTCCCCGAACTAGTGGAGGCAGGAAACGACCCTCAGCTAGAAACCGGAGGCTCTGACATTTTATGTGGCGCAGCCCCGAACTAAACCCGCTAGGAAGGCACCACATAGGGTCAGGGAAACTGGCGCCAAGTTTACCAAGAGGAGGCCCGAGGCAGCCGGACAGAAGTGTTGGTAAGAAAGGCCAGACAAAGGACACACAAAGGGGGTCCTGTGAAGTGCTCCAAAGTTATCTGGGAGTTCTCTGAGCCCCTCACCTGGTGAGCACAGTACGACGTGGGCAGCCGTTACCTGCAGACGTGGTTTGGATAATAAGAACTGTGAGTAAAGGCCCTGAACTGCATCACTGACTCCGTGTCGTTACTGCTGCTGCCCTGCACCATCACCCCCATCCTCCGCATACACTGCCCTGAGGCTATACTCCTCCCGTGGGGAGTTATGCTACGCTCTGCTGCACCCACAACACCAGCCTCAGCGGTCTGCCCTGTAGCTGCGGTTCACTCTGACCGCAATCCACGGGTGGCGTAGTCGTACATTTAAACATCAAAACCACATAAATTGTTCCGCCACTGGTTTGACCGCCCTGAGCCACGGAACCGGGTCACTGCCACGAAGACTACAACCACCAGCATCCACCAAAAAGGGTCCGGCTCCGGGTGTCCCAAGGCCCAGGGGGTGCGTCAGAACATTTTCATCACCTTTCACAATCACCAATGGGACAAGGCAGGGATGTCCTCTGTCCCCTCTCTTATACATCCTAGTGACGGAGCACCTGCTCTCATCAATTCGCCATAACCCCAATATTAGGTGAATTGAGGTGGGAGGCACCGAGTACAAGTGCTCTCTATTTGCTGATGATGTCCTAGTATATATCACTCAATCACATATATCCATCCCTGCTGTTATGGCTGAAATAGATCACTTTGTTACATGGTCAAATTTTAAAATCAATGCAGCGAAGTCTGAGGCCCTCGATGTCTCCCTCCCCAAATCCATATAGGATTCCATCCAGTCCAACTTTCCCTTTGCCTGGCCCTCACAGGGTATCAAATACTTAGGAATTCCTATTCATAGAGACCTCTCCCATCTATGTTATCTTAATTTTGGGCCCTTTATTGAACAACTCCATACAGACCACGGTTGGCAAGTTAGAACTGTAAGATTCACTACGTGAACCGCTGGTGTTTTGTGGAAAAGCACATGTACACTGCGTTCCAAATTATTATGCAAAAAGTGTTTAGGAGTGATAAGGGAAGAATTTGTTTGTTTGTCAGTTAAACTCATTGATGGTGATGTGTGTCAGGGCTCTTTATATCACTGTAAGCAATTGCAGACACCTGTGCTAATTAGTTTGGCAGGTGTGTCCAATGAAAGGCAAGACTACTTAAGAAGGCTCTCTCACATTATTAAGCAGCCTACATTTTCTGCCAAAATGGGAAAGAAAAAGGATGTTTCGGCTGCTGAGAAGCAACAAATTGTGGAGTGTTTAGGTCAAGGCATGACTACAATCAACATTGTGCGATGATCAGGATGAAGTGTCTTGGCAATCAAGAAGTATGTAGCTGATTCACAGTACACACGTGTGCGTGCTGATAAGGGCAAATTGAGGACTCTTTCCTACAGGCAATTACGTCAGGTTGAAAGAGCAGCGGCAAAAAAGCCTTGTCATAGCAGCAGACAAGTTTTTGAAGCTGCTTGTGCCTCCAACGTCCCCCGAACAACAAGATGCAGGGTCCTTCAGAGGTTTGCAGCTGTGCATACGCCATCCTGTCGACCTCCTCTATCCACTTCACACAAGCAGAAACGGCTCCAGTGGGCCAAACATTACATGAAGACTGATTTCAAAACAGTTTTGTTCACGGATGAGTGCCGTGCAGCGCTCGATGGTCCAGATGGATGGAGTGGAGGATGGCTGGTTGATGGACACCCCACGCAAACACGGCTACAGCGCCAACAAGGAGGAGGTGGAGTAATGTTTTGGGCTGGAATCATGGGGAGAGAGATTGTCGGCCCCTTTAGGATCCCTGAAGGCGCTAAAGATGAACTCCATAATGTATGTGGATTTTCTCAAACAGCACTTCCTGCCATGGTTCAAGAAGAAGAACCGTGTATTTCACAGCAAGATCATTTTTCTGCATGATAATGCACCATCTCATGCTGCACATAAAACATCTGCATCTCTGGCTGATATGGGCATAAAAGGGGACAAACTTATGGTGTGACCCCCATGCTCCCCTGACCTCTACCCCATTCAGAACCTTTGGAGCATCATTAAAAGGAGTGTCTATGATGGCGGGAGGCAGTTCACATCTAAGCAACAGCTCTGGGAGGGTATTCTGTCCTCATGCAAAACAATTGAAGCAGAAACCATCCAAAACCTGACAAATTCAATGGACGAGAGAGTTCAGAAGCTCCTTTCGAACAAGGGGTCCTATGTGAAAATGTAACATCACCTAGAATAAAGTTTTGAGTTGAAAACTGTTTGATTTCAGTTTCTAACAACCTGCTAATGCTTATAATTTCAAAAATGACCATTTTTTTGGTCTTTATTAAAATGAAAAGGTTGATCGAAAAGTTTGGGGGATCTAAGAGTGTGGCAACCCAGTAGTCATGATTACTTCGAATTCTGACAATATGAGGGTCATGCTGCAGGTAGTGCAGCAAGAAGGCACTTATGTGTCTTGCGCATCTCGGAGCCCCAAAATTATTTTCCGGGCTAGATGCAGCTAAAAATTATTTTTAATTTTAAATCTGGTGAAGCTTTAGTATAGATGGCCTAATAGGATCAGTGCTGCACACTGCTACAAAGCCCAAATTATTTTCCAGTCAAGATACAGATAAACATGATTAGTAATTTGAAAGCTTAAAACGGTTGGTAGGGTGATTTTAACCAATCATCAAGCTTTTACTCTCCCCAGGATGACACAGGGGTAGAAAAGTCGTTTCGGATCCATGATTTGTTCATCTTTATGAACGTGAGTCTGTCTACATTATCAGTGGAGAGCCGCGTGCGCTTATCTGTCAGCACACCACCAGCAGCGCTGAACACACGTTCAGACAGAACGCTGGCTGCGGGGCATGACAAGATCTCCAAGGCGTAAGTGGCTAGCTCCGGCCATTTATCCAGATTGGAAGCCCAAAAAGAGCAAGGGTCCAGTGACACAGTCGTGGCTTCAATGTTTACTTGGAGATACTCCTGTACCATCGTCTCTAGGCGTTGACTATGTGTCAGACTTCTTGTCTCCTGTGGCCTTGCAAAGGATGGGCTAAAAAAGTGGTGAAATGATTCCGCAAAATTGATGTTACCAGCAGATACTGTGGTTCTGTTACGGTTTGAGTGCTGAACACTTGACGGTCCCACGGTTGGCAAGTTGGAACTGTGAGATTCACTACGTGCACCACTGGTATTTTGTGGAAAAGCACATGTAAGATTCTGCAACAGTCTCTGCTGATACTCCTGCATGCGTGCATCCCTTTCTATGGCAGGAATAATTTCTGCAAATTTACTTTTGTACCGGGGATCTAACAGTGTGGCAACCCAGTAGTCAGGATTATTTCTAATTCTCACAAATCGAGGGTCATGTTGCAGGTAGTGCAGCAAGAAGGCACTCATGTGTGTTGCGCATCCAGGAGCACCAAGTCCCTGTTGTGTTGGTGGCGAGGTAACAATCATGCTTCCTTCCTCTGTCCTCTCCCCCCAACCTCGCAAAACAGAAATGTGATCAAGGTCTCCCTCATCTGATGAGTCTTCCATCAGTTCGTCCTCCACTTCTTCCTGGGCTCCTGCACCTTCCTCACTAGTTTGGCTGCTACCATGCGCCCTGGTAAAACCATCTCCCCCACCCTCACATGCCTGCCGCCTTGGTGCTGCCGACCGTCTGGACCTTGCAGATGTTAGCCCTTCCGCATACAACTCCTCCTCCTCTACTTCCTCCACCTCCTCTTGTGCCACCACCTGACTCCGAATTCTGTTTAACATGTGCTCCAGCATGTAAATCACCGGAATAGTCATGCTGATAATGGCATCGTCAGCACTAAACATCTTCGTCGCCATTTCAAAACTGTGCAGAAGGGTGCATAGGTCCCTGATCTGAGACCACTCCTCCAGCGTGATTTGCCCCACCTCTGAATCTCGTTGGCCCAGGCTATACGTCAGAACGTATTGCACCAGGGCTTGTCGGTGCTGCCACAGTCGCTGCAACATGTGCAGAGTTGAATTCCACCGGGTAGGCACATCGCATTTTAGCCGGTGAAGTGGCAGGCCCAACGACTTCTGTAGAGATGTAAGTCGCTGAGCTGCGGGATGCGAACGGCGGAAGTGAGCACACAGCGACCGTGCCCTCTGCAGAAGGCCATCTAGTCTGGGATAGTGGGCTAAAAATTGCTGGACAACCAGGTTCAACACGTGAGCCATACAAGGCACGTGTGTGACATTGCCCCGGCGAAGGGCCGCACCCAGGTTTGCAGCATTGTCGCACACGGCCTTCCCTGGTTTCAGGTCCAGTGGAGACAACCATTCATGAAATTGGTTCTCCAGAGCTGACCACAACTCCTCAGCTGTGTGACTCACATTTCCCAGACATTTCAATGTAAAAACCGCCTGATGACGTTGAGCCCTACTGCCAGCATAGTAAGGAGGTGTGCAGGATCCCTTCTGCGCAGTTAGAAAGCTTGTGGCATGACCAGACAGGCTTTGGGTGCAGGTGGAAGACCGAGAGGAGGTTGAGGAGGCAGAAGCAGTGGAGGAACTTTGACATAAAGAGGATTGACTCACAACTCGTGGGGACGGCAAGACTTGGACAGCAGCCCCTTGTCCTGCTGTCACCATAGTTACCCAGTGCCCAGTCAGCGACATGTAACGCCCCTGTCCATGCCTACTCGTCCAAGTGTCTGTGGTGAAATGCACCCTGTCACACACAGAGTTTCTCAAAGAAGCGGTGATGTTGTGTGCGACATGCTGGTGGAGCGCAGGCACACCTTTCTTTGAGAAGTAGTGCCGACTGGGCATCTGGTACTGGGGCACTGCGACGGACATAAGGTCTCGAAAATCCTCTGTGTCCACCAGGCGGAAAGGCAGCATTTCTGTAGCCAAGAGCTTGCAGATGGTGAAATTCAACCTCTTAGCTTTCTCATGGCTAGGAGGAAATGGTCTTTTACTTGTCCACATCTGAGGGACCGAGGGCTGGCTATTGTGCTTAGACGGGGTTGATAAGGGTGTCCCCGGCAAACTGCCGGTCTGTGAGGAAGATGCAGGCGGACATGTTAGGTTGCCTTGATCCAAAGGTGGTGCTATCGATGTCGGACAGCGCTCAACACCAGCTGGTGTTCCCACCTCCAAAGAAAATGATGACCTGCCAATCACGCTGGCTGTTGCGGGTAAAGAGGTGGCAGGTCTGCGCCCCAAAACAGGTGTGACTGCTGTCCCCCCAGTCACAGAGGATGAAGAGGCCGCGGATGCACAAGATATGGCAGACGGTGGTTGGCCCGGCCGGCTAGGCCGCATTGTAGCACACTGAGCTTCCCACTGCAACTTATGCTTCATGTCCATGTGCCGGTTCATGCATGAAGTACTCAAACTATGTATTTTTTGGCCTCTACTTAGTTTTTGCTGACAAATGTTACAGATAACACGAGTTGGGTCATCTTTATCGATCTGAAAAAATGCCCAGGCTATGCAAGGCTTAGCACCCATGCGACCTGAAGAGCCACCACGACTTGTGGTGAGAGGCAGAGTTGTGTTTGAGGATGCAGTTGTTGACGTGCTTCCAGTACTACGTCTCTGTCCAGGAAGGTGCAACCTGACCTCGTCGTCACTAGCATCTTCCTCCACCTCCTCTGCTGACCTCATCTCTTGGCTGACTGTGGGTTGACAGTAAGTGGGATCTCCAACCTCATCATCATCACCCTGTGTGTTATCACACCCGTCGTCCTCAGAGCCAACCTGTTCCTGCCCTGACAAAAAACTAAAGTTGTCGCTCCAATCAGGTATTTGAGTCTTATCATCGTCTTCCTCATTGTCTCCACCAACAGGAGTTACAGTTTGGGAATGAGGGTCTACATTATGGTCAGAACCTTCTGCGTCTGGTCCTGGATCCGACTCATAAAGATTCTGGGCATCAGTGCAGATCATTTCCTCGTCTGGATTCACAGAAGCGCTGGAGTCGACCTCTGATTCCCAGGCTATAGTATGAGTAAACAGCTCTGCAGACTCAACCATCTGTTCTACCTCATACTCAGACGGGCAGCTGGAGATTTGGGAGCTGTGAGGAAGCAAGTGCGATTTGGGTGACACCTTTGAGGACTGGAGTATTTGTGATGTTGAAGTTGATGTGGAGGAGAGCCCACTTAAAGGAGCACTTGATATCCGTTGAAGCACCTGCTGTTTTTGTGCCTCATCTGGAATTTGTAGCGATTGGCGTGGCCGTAAGAAAGGGATCTTATCACATTGTCCGCTAAAAGAAGTAGACATTTTAGTTTGGCTGGAAGATGGTCTTTCTTCTGCAGATGTTACTGTTGCTTTAACACCTACCCCACGGACACAACCTTTTTTCCCCTTCCCAATACGCCTATTCCCCTTTCCACCAGCAGCAGGCCTTTTTCCACTCATTTTGGTGGTTAACTAATTCACAACTCTGGAGTTGTTTGCACAAAAAAACAATGGATGGTAACCGAGCAGAGCTGAGTGGCCAAACTGTGGTATTAGGCCAAAACTATTGGCTGGGTTAGATGCAGAAAAAAATTATATTCAATTTGCAACCTGATGGAGGTCAGTATAGATGGACTAATACAACAAGTCCCACACACAGCTAGAAGCCCAATATTTTTTCAGAGGTAGATGCAGAAAAAAATATATTCAGTTTGCAACCTGATGGAGGTCAGTATAGATGGACTAACAGAGAAAGTCCCACACACTACTAGAAGGCCAAACATTTTTTCAGAGCTAGATGCAGAAAAAAATTATATTCAGTTTGCAACCTGATGGAGGTCTGTATAGATGGATTAATAGAACAAGACCCACACACAGCTAGAAGCCCAATATTTTTTCAGAGGTAGATGCAGAAAAAAATATATTCAGTTTGCAACCTGATGGAGGTCAGTATAGATGGACTAATACAACAAGTCCCACACACAGCTAGAAGCCCAATATTTTTTCAGAGGTAGATGCAGAAAAAAATATATTCAGTTTGCAACCTGATGGAGGTCAGTATAGATGGACTAATACAACAAGTCCCACACACAGCTAGAAGCCCAAATATTTTTTCAGAGGTACTGTAGATGCAGATAAAAATTATTTTTAATTTGCAACCTGATGGAGGTCAGTATAGATGGACTAATAGAGAAAGTCCGACACACTACTAGAAGGCCAAATATTTTTTCAGAGGTAGATGCAGAAAAAAATATATTCAGTTTGCAACCTGATGGAGGTCAGTATAGATGGACTAATACAACAAGTCCCACACACAGCTAGAAGCCCAAATATTTTTTCAGAGGTACTGTAGATGCAGATAAAAATTATTTTTAATTTGCAACCTGATGGAGGTCAGTATAGATGGACTAATAGAGAAAGTCCGACACACTACTAGAAGGCCAAATATTTTTTCAGAGCTAGATGCAGAAAAAAATTATATTCAGTTTGCAACCTGATGGAGGTCAGTATAGATGGATTAATAGAACAAGACCCACACACAGCTAGAAGCCCAATATTTTTTCAGAGGTAGATGCAGAAAAAAATATATTCAGTTTGCAACCTGATGGAGGTCAGT
Source organism: Phyllobates terribilis (assembly GCF_046119375.1). Classification (NCBI taxonomy): domain Eukaryota; kingdom Metazoa; phylum Chordata; class Amphibia; order Anura; family Dendrobatidae; genus Phyllobates; species Phyllobates terribilis. Next base: position 82,723,159 of record NW_027362769.1, read on the forward strand.
ATAGATGGACTAACAGAGAAAGTCCCACACACTACTAGAAGGCCAAATATTTTTTCAGAGCTAGATGCAGAAAAAAATTATATTCAGTTTGCAACCTGATGGAGGTCAGTATAGATGGATTAATAGAACAAGACCCACACACAGCTAGAAGCCCAATATTTTTTCAGAGGTAGATGCAGAAAAAAATATATTCAGTTTGCAACCTGATGGAGGTCAGTATAGATGGACTAACAGAGAAAGTCCCACACACTACTAGAAGGCCAAATATTTTTTCAGAGCTAGATGCAGAAAAAAATTATATTCAGTTTGCAACCTGATGGAGGTCTGTATAGATGGATTAATAGAACAAGACCCACACACAGCTAGAAGCCCAATATTTTTTCAGAGGTAGATGCAGAAAAAAATATATTCAGTTTGCAACCTGATGGAGGTCAGTATAGATGGACTAATACAACAAGTCCCACACACAGCTAGAAGCCCAATATTTTTTCAGAGGTAGATGCAGAAAAAAATATATTCAGTTTGCAACCTGATGGAGGTCAGTATAGGTGGACTAATAGAACAAGTCCCACACACTGCTAGAAGGCCAAATATTTTTTCAGAGCTAGATGCAGAAAAAAATTATATTCAGTTTGCAACCTGATGGAGGTCAGTATAGATGGATTAATAGAACAAGACCCACACACAGCTAGAAGCCCAATATTTTTTCAGAGGTAGATGCAGAAAAAAATTATATTCAGTTTGCAACCTGATGGAGGTCAGTATAGATGGATTAATAGAACAAGACCCACACACAGCTAGAAGCCCAATATTTTTTCAGAGCTAGATGCAGAAAAAAATTATATTCAGTTTGCAACCTGATGGAGGTCAGTATAGATGGATTAATAGAACAAGACCCACACACAGCTAGAAGCCAAATATTTTTTCAGAGCTAGATGCAGAAAAAAATTAGATTCAGTTTGCAACCTGATGGAGGTCAGTATAGATGGACTAATAGAATGATGCTATGCCCAAAAGATTTTACTTCACTAGGTGCAGTAAAAAAATTGGTATTCTATACACAGGTGGTATATCTTGCAACACAGATAGGCTACTCCACTGACTAACACACTCTGCAATAGGCCAAAAAGGATTAGCTTTGCTAGATTCAGCCAAATGCTGTGAAAAAAACTTGCACAGCACTGGCACAGACCTGCCTGGCAAAAACTGATAGGAACTGATGTAACCTAGTCCTGAAAAGGACTCCAATTACAATTAGTCTTTACTCCCACAACCTATCTATTTAAGAGCACAGACCTGCCTGATAAAAGTCGTAGGAAATGCTGTAACCTAGTCCTTAAAAGGACTGCAATCACAACTATTCCCTACTCCCAAGCTATCTGTATATTTGTGCGAAAATTGGCTTGAAATTAACAAGGTATAGCGCACACAGCAACAGCGGTGCCGTCTAACACGCAGCTGCAGCAGTGAGAAAATGGTGGCGACGGGGAAAATGGCTTGGTCTTATAGGGCAAGGACATGTGACATACACTGCCAATGACACATGCCCTTGCTTGTGTGAAAAAAAGCACTTCGCTCCGTGTGTGCGCTGCTGATAGGCTGACAGATTGCACCTCCCCACTGTAAATGCGGGAAATAGAAAAAAAAATGGAGATCTTCATTGTTCCTGCAGAGATCCATCCCCTGCCCCTCCCCCCACCCCGCTGTACACTCAAACTGCGTATTAACATTAATTTTCATCATTACTGAGAAAAAATCCAGATATGATTTTGGTGCACGAACAGTTATCGAACATAACCTCGAACAGCCGAATTTTTCTCAAATTGTTCGTGTTCGCCGAACTGCTCGAACACCGCCCAAAACAGCTCGAATTTGAGATTGGCGAACAGTTCGAGTAGAACAATGCTCATCTCTACTGTCGAGACCCTTCTGGTGTGTGTGTTCCTCTCCTTGGTAAGTTTTCCCACTAAGTCTTCTCCTGACTGTGTGTGGTTAGAACGTGGTGTAAGTCTGGGTCCCACTGGATAAACGCAGTGTAAGAGATACAGGTGGCGTAGGCCGCTCCGTCCGTATCCCCCTGGGATCCACTAAGCCTCTGGGCTTTTCTGACTTAGACGTGAAGTGACAAAGTCAGATATCGGGGGCCGGTCACCCCTCTTGCAGCAGGAATCCCTCTGACCAGGCCAGAATAAAGAATACAGGTGGCGACTCCGCTCCGTCCGTATCCCCTGGGATCCTTTTGCCTGTGGAGCTTATCTCTTCTGCTCCCCTCCAGGCCTTCTTAAGTCAGGACCTTGACCGGGTAGAGACAGTGGTTAACTCTGACCCGCTCCTCGTCTCAAGGCCGGAGTACGAGGACCGTGTATCTTCAGTCAGCTGCAGACTTTTGCTGGACTCTGGCAGAAAACCACAATTACAGACGACGACCACAATCGAAGACGAAGATCACAATCAAAGACCTTGAACTTAAGATGGCCGTAGATTAAATATGAATCAATAAGAGTTTCCTAAAAGTGTGTCCTCCACCCTCACCCACTACATGGTTCCCCCTATCTTTGGTTCCCTCCGTCTCCTCTATCCCGGGCCCGGGCAGCACCCTGGTGCACCCAGGCCCCCTACAGGACAGGAGGGGTAGAGGGGGAGGAGCCTAGGCTCTGAATAGAAGATCCATCACAAATATGAGGGCAAATAGTATAAATTTTATAAATACAATTAGGGGTGAAAAAACATACTTGAAAGACACACAGCGTCTTAAAATGGCGCGCACATTGGAATAAAACACTCCATAAGGACCATAATTAACATAGTATATATAGTCACCTATTATAACATTAGCATGCAGGTGCATTAATTAAATATGTCGCTTATAGGAGCTTAATTCAATAGATCGACCATGAAAAACATGTCTAAAAGAGGCATGTTGCCTCTAAATGGAGATTACCTTAAATGTCTGTCCACGTGCGCGCCAACCCCGACTCGCGTTTCGGTGGTCAGCCTTTGTCAAGGGGTATAAGGAGAAGTGGAAGGAAGTGATATAAAAAGGATACGTCAACCAATAAGAAAATTAGCAGCTGTGCGGCACCTCCCCGCTCATCAAATGAATGTATAGGGCTCATTGGATATATGGTAGCGCTGTGAAATACCCAGAGATGCAAAGCGCCAACAGGAAGTGATGAAACATATCACCATAGAAGCAGGACATAAACCATAGTGTAAACCCAGAGATGCAAAGCGCGAACCGGAAGTGACGCACCCGTACCCACGGTAACCAGGACGCACACCAGCAGCGGCATCAGGGAAGATGCCACAAGCTGGGGGGCGCACAGGGACCATGGGTCACGCGCGTGCAGGTAAGCGATGCATCCAGGAGGGGTGGGAGGGAGGGAAATCGACCTTACTATGCATAACAAGGAACACTTTAGAGACATGGAGAATGTATGGGGATAGACAATGTACTTGGGTGTGAACAGGGACCATAATATCTATGTGACTGATAGGGGGTAACAATAACCAGCATTATAAATAGTTATAAAAGATGGTAGTATATTATAATATTAATCGGATAATAAGTATCTGTTATATATTTGCCCCCTTATAGACACAAAATATACAGGCTCCCCAAGAAAAAACAATAGTGCACATAAGATTGTCACAACATACATATATACCATGTCAATAGTTAATTGTAGACAATAATTGGAGAATATAGCTGATTGAAGATGTAGACGTATTGCTTGTATGTATAGATAAATTAATTCTTGAGGATAAAGGCGTCATAAAGGCACAAGGATGAAAGAGACCAAGAAAAATAATGGGAGACGTACCTAATAAAAAATATATAATTAAAATTGAGTGAGTCAACAGTATGCATGAGGAAGGAAGGGGATAAGATGGAAGGGGGAGAGGGGGAGGGAAGGAGGGGGAAGGGGGGGGGGGAATGGTACGAAACTTAAATTTTCGTTGAGTCCATTTGGGTGGATGTTGTTTAGAGTCCAAATCCACCTGGCCTCCAGCTGGGCCAGGCGTCTAGAGTATTGACCTCCGCATATCCCTATGTCAATGCAATCAATCCCTTTAACTCTTAGTAAGTTGCCATTGCACTGGTGATGTTGTTTAAAATGGCGAGGGATAGTTTTTAGACTGGACAAGTCTGTCTGCTCCAATGCTGAGAAAATACCAAGTACATGTTCCCTGATTCTTATTTTAAATTGGCGTGTGGTCAAACCAACATATACAAGGCCACAGGGACATGTAGCGTGATATATTACATTCTTGGTAAGACAGTTAATGCGCTTCTTAATTTTATATATTTTCTGACCACTAGCGTCGGAGAAATCGTCAGCTTTCTCAACATTGGTGCAGGAGGGGTGTGGTGATGAGTGGTAAAGTGGGGTCCTGTGAGATGCTCCATCCTTACCTGGAAGAGGAGATACCACACCTCGAGCTGAGGTGCAGTACCACTGTGGCGACTGAACCCTCAGGGGCACCACATCTGCATGTTCATTGGCTCTGTAAAGAGCGCCAAACGTGCAGGGCGGAGACCCGAGCTCCCGCCCGAGAAACCCGGAAATGCTCGGTGCTCGCCGAACATCCCAAGTAGTGAGATGCTCGGGCGAGTACCGAGCAGTGTCGAGAATGCTCGCTCAACACTATTAAGTATATAATTTCACATGTGTTAATTCATAGTTTTGATGCCTTCAGTGTGAATGTACAATTTTCATACTCATGAAAATACATAAGAACTTTAAATAAGAAGGTGTGTCCAAACTTTTGGTCTGTACTGTATGTCTCTGAATTAAGGGCATGAAAATTCAAGGTTTGAAAATTGCTAAATTTTCCAAATTTTTGCCAAAGTACAGATTTTTTCATAAAGTATTGCAAGTGATATCGAAGAAATTTTATCACTATCATGAAGTACAATATGTCACGAAAAACAATCTCAGAATCAATGGGATCCATTTAAGCGTTCCAGAGTAATTACCTCATAAAGTGACAGTGGTCAGAATTGTAAAAATTGGCCTGGTCATTAACGTGCAAACCACCTTCGGTGGTAAAGGGGTTAAATATCCTGAAGAAATTTTTAAAAACTTGTTTTAGGGATGGGTACATTGCTTTGAGGGCCTATGTTTTATAAATACTCCATCAAAAGACAAGGAAAAAAGGCACAATTCTAAACTCACAATAATTGACAAATTTTGGTTAAAAAAAATATCATTATTTAATTTCATTAACCCCTTCACCCCAAGCCTGTTTTCACTTTCCTGACCAAGCCAAATTGCACAATTCTGAGTGTCACTTTATGTGGTAATAAATCTGGAACGTTTCAACTTATCCCAGTGATTCCGAGATTGTTTTTTCATGACACATTGTGCTTTATTGTAGTGGTAAATTTAGGTCAATATTTTTAGCGTTTATATGTGAAATTATCATTGGTGAAAATTTTGAAAATTTCCCAATTTCCTAATTTTTATGCCCTTAAACCAGATAGTTATATCACGCAAATGCTCGGGTGCTCGAAGCTCAGGCCGAGCTCGCTGTGATACTCAGGTGCTCGACCCGAGCAACGAGCCCAATGTTAGTCTATGGGAGACCCGAGCATTTTTGCGGCAGCACCCCCGGCAGTCTGTAGAAAGCCTAAAAAGTGCCCAAAACGATAGTGACAGTGCTCAAAAGACATGGGGACAGCATGGGCATCGCCCCAGGAAGCATTTCTGACCCCCAGGTCACTGCTGTCAACAACGTGGTCAGAGGTATTTAGCCACTTTTACGGGCTGAAAATAAAACATTCAAAAACTAAACAGAAACTGTTTTCCTGTGAAATATGTTAAGGAACTTCCTTTCCAGGGTAAAGACTTGTGTATAGGGTAAAATAAATAACCAAAACCAAAAATACTCCTCCACACCTTGCGCTATGTTCACAAGCAGCAGTTTTCATGCGTTTTTGCACTTTTGTATTGCTTTCAACCGTGGCAAATGCATTCACTGGGAAATGTCATTTTAACATTTTACAACCTTATCTGGCCATGTGCTGTGTGACACATGCATGTGTAGCACCCTGAGGATTCGGCTGCTACAGGGGTATTACACCTCAAGCCAGAGGTGTGGCATTCCACTCCCGGGTAAGGATGGAGTGTGGAACTGAGCTTAGTAGGCTGCATGCACTACATACATCCCATTTCCGGGGGACAGAACAACGGTACTCCCACCAGTAAATGTGCAGGTACGACAGCGTCTGTCCCTGGCTGGAGTGGGAGGGGGGTGGAACATCCCAGTAGTGTAGGGGCAGATAGGGGGAGTAGTCTGGGTAAAGCTAGGAGCCCATTGGGTGCTGGTCACCTGGGCTCACACATAGAGGGAGTATATAAGGTGGGCACCATCTTAGATCAGGGTTCAGTTCAGGCAGGAGGAGAAGAGCAGAGGAGCTCAGCCAGGAGGGCTGACAGGGAGCTGTGGCTCCGGCTGGGCCCAGCTCCAGAGCAAGGCCTGCAGAGAGAGAGAGAGAGGAGTCAGAAGGACCCAGAGAGAAAGACAGAAGGAACCCCAAGAACCCAGAAACAGACCAGAAAGGGTGAGGGGTTGGCGGACACGGGTACCGGAACCCAAGCTGGCAGAGGCAGAAGTAACCCTTAGCCAGGAACCGGAGGTCGTGGTCAAGATTTGCCACGACCCTCACCAAATCCACCAGAAAGGCACACCAAGCATAGGGTCAGGGAACCCAGAGGAGGTTTGACCACCAAGAGACCCGAGGGAGCCGGCCAAAGGTGGATCCCTGGTGGGAACGGCCAGGAGGAAGAGAGAGACAGGGAAGCTCAGGACCACGCTCCGGACTGCCTGGAGGTTGGCCGAGTCCAGGACCTGGTGGACGCAGCACGGCTCGGGTGGTCACTCAAGGCCAGAGTGACTAAAGCAACATCAGTGAGTAAAAAAACCCTGAAACTGCATCTCCTGACTCTGCCTCTCCTTCCTGCATCATCACAACCCCCATCATCCACACCTGCTGCCCTGAGGCCATACCCCTCCCGTTGGGGGTTATACCATCACTGCTGCACATATACCACCGGCCTCAGCGGACTGCTCTGCAGCGGCGGCTTCAAAGCCGCACTCAACGGGTGGCGTAGTCGACACTTAACAACATCTACAAAGACTGCCACACACTTAGTTTGACACCCTGGGCACGGACCGGGTCACCGCCACAAGGACTACTACCCCCATACAGATCCGGCTCCGGGTATCCCCTGAACATGGCCCAGGGGGCGCGTCAAATGCAGTGCTGAAAAGACATGGGAACAGCATGGGGAAGACCCCTGGAAGCATCTCTGACACCCAGGTCACTGCCTAAAAGTGTGCCCATCAGAAGTGATCCTTGACGCATCAGAAGATGCAGACTTGCAACTATCCCCGTGCAAGTTCTTGTCCCAGGGCAGTGTTCAATTGTACCTCCCCCATTCCTTGCAATGCAAGCGCAAGTATGCAGCCTGCCACCCACCCACCCCCAGGCTGTAATACCGTACTGCTAGCTTGCACTTGAAATGGGGCCTTTTAGTTTGGACGAGGCCTAAGCTGGCCACTACCTCATGGCTGCTTTGGCAGCGAGGTATCCATACTCAGTCCCCAGCCGCCCTGCGGCCGGGTGTCCACTCTCGGTCCCTAGCCGCCAGGGGGCAGCGGGGAGTCCATACTCGGTTCCCAGCCGCCCCATGGCCGGGTGTCCACACACTGTCCCCAGCCGCCTGGGGGCGGCCAGGTGTCCATAAACGGTCCCCAGCCACCCCTATTTCTCCTTGGAACATCCCCCCACCCACTTTTCTTAGCCTGGCCTTCTTTAGGGCAGCATTGGATGAGCCCACCAGAGAACCAGACTCCTCTGGTGGGCCCTGGCTTCTCCATCAGGGGAGTTGAGAGTGCCAAGGTGAGGAGCATGATGATGATGATAGAAGTTAGCATCTGCTTTGTTTTCTTGGAATGCAAGCGTAAGTGTGCAGCTTGCCACCCACCCACCCCCAGGCTCCAATACCATACTGCTAGCTTGCTTGCACTTGAAATTGAGCCTTTTAGGCACGTGGAGGCGGAATCTGGCCACCACGTCATGGCTGCGTCGGTGGCCTGGTATCCATACTCAGTCCCCAGCCGCCCAGCGGCCGGGTGTCCACGCTCGGTCCCCAGCCGCCAGGGGACGGCCGGGTGTCCGTACTCGGTCCCCAGCCGCCCCGCGGCCGGGTGTCCACACACGGTCCCCAGCTGCCTGGGGGCGGCCGGGTGTCCATAAACAGTCCCCAGCCGCCCTATTTCTCCTTGGAACATCCCCCTCCACACTTTTCTTAGCCAGGCCTGCTTTAGGGCAGCATTGGACGAGCCCACCAGAGAACCAGACTCCTCTGGTGGGCCCTGGCTTCTCCATCAGGGGAGTTGAGAGTGCCAAGGTGAGGAGCATGATGATGATGATAGAAGTTAGCATCTGCTTTGTTTTCTTGGAATGCAAGCGTAAGTGTAAAATCTGCCACCCACCCACCCCAGGCTGAAATACCATACTGCTAGCTTGCTTGCACTTGAAATTGTGTCTTTTATGCATGTGGAGGCGGAATCTGGCCACCACGTCATGGCTGCGTAGGCGGCCTGGTATACATACTCAGTCCACAGCTGCCCAGCGGCCGGGTGTCCACGCTCGGTCCCCAGCCACCAGGGGGCGGCCGGGTGTCCATACTCAGTCCCTAGCCGCCCCGCGGCCTGGTGTCCACACACGGTCCCCAGCCGCCTGGGGGCGGCCGGGTGTCCATAAACGGTCCCCAGCCGCCCCTATTTCTCCTGTCAACTTCCCACCACACACTTTTCTTAGCCCGGCCAGCTTTAGGGCAGCATTGGACGAGCCCACCAGAGAACCAGACTCATCCCGTGGGCCCTGGCTTCTCCATCAGGGGAGTTGAGAGTGCCAAAGTGAGGAGCATGATGATGATAGAAGTTAGCATCTGCTTTGTTTTCTTGGAATGCAAGCGTAAGTGTGCAACATGCCAGCCACCCACCCCCAGGCTGCAATACCATACTGCTAGCTTGCTTGCACATGAAATTGGGCCTTTTAGGCATGTGGAGGCGGAATCTGGCCACCACATCATGGCTGCGTCGGTGGCCTGATATCCATATTCAGTCCCCAGCCGCCCGGCGGCCGCGTGTCCACGCTTGGTCCCCAGCCGCCTGGGGGCGGCCGAGTGTCCATAAACGGTCCCCAACCGCCCCTATTTGAAGGACAGCCTAACCACAAACACGTGGACAAGTGAATGTGGCCAGGGATGGTCCATCTTATGCCTTCACACTGGGTTAATATTGTGGAAGACAGGACACAGTTGGACACTGGGATGCAACACGTCCTCCAGACATAGAGGATTGCGGATCCTGGGTCAATCAGGCTTCAACACAAAGTTCAAAAGGTAGACCGCAGCAGTGGTCGGCATCCTACACAACGAGTAAATTATTCATGATCATGAGGCCATCCATCTCCTTAGCTTTCTGTTCCTTGGAATGCAAGCGCATGTATGTAGTAGCGGCTAGGCCTGAGGTGGTCAGCGTTTTGGCGCATATCCTACCTCCTCCGAGGATTGCTGGATGTTTTCCTGCTACTATCGCAGTTCTATGACTCCCGTTAAAACAAAGCTTCAGGTGATGAATGATGGATGAGGTGGTGGCAAAGGAGAAAGAGCAGGAGGAACAGGGACCATTCACATCAATATCAAGACAGTCAACCACACATGTCTTCTAGGATATGTTTCTGTACCAAAAGGAGTGGTTCAGGTACACTGTTATAGGGCATACAGTGAGTGCAATGCCTACCAAAAATCTCGAGGCACTCCAATGCCCCTTGGAAGTGACATGGATGTCAGAGGGCCTTAACTAAACCGTTTTTTCCATTTATAGCAACTGGGTCTCCTGTGCACTGTTGGCCTAAGCAGTGAATGGAAGGCTTTCCAAAAATTATGAGGAACTGCAATGGCCCTTGAAACAGACGTAGATTGCAGCATACTACTAAACCTTCTACCCATTATTGGGGAGTGGGTCTCCCTTAGTGTTCGCCTATGCATTGAAAAGCAAAAGCTGACTAAAATTAGGAGGAAATGCAATGCCTGTTGGAAGAGTCAAGGAGGTTAGAGTTAATTAAAAACAGCATTTCAGTGGCCCTTGGAAGAGCTGTGGAGTTCAGAATGGTTTAACAAGAAGGTTTTAATGCCCCTTGGAAGAGACATGGAGGTCGCAGTAACTTAACAAGACGGTTTTAATGCCCCTTGGAAAAGACATGGAGGTCGCAGTATCTTAAGACATTTTTAATGCCCCTTGGAAAAGTGGTGGAGGTCGCAGTAGCTTAACAAGATGGTTTTTATGCCCCTTGGAAGAGATGTGGAGGTTGCAGTAGCTTAACAAGACGGTTTTAATGCCCCTTGGAAGAGACATGGAGGTCGCAGTAGCTTAACAAGATGGTTTTAATGCCCCTTGGAAGAGACGTGGAGGTCACAATGGAATAAAAAGACAATATCAATGCCCCTGGGAAAAGTGGTGGAGGTCGCAGTAGGTTAACAAGACGGTTTTAATGCCCCTTGGAGAAGTGGTGGAGGTTGCAGTAGCTTAACACGACGGTTTTAATGCCCCTTGGAAGAGTGGTGGAGATCGCAGTAGCTTAACAAGATGGTTTTTATGCCCCTTGGAAGAGACGTGGAGGTTGCAGTAGCTTAACAAGACGGTTTTAATGCCCCTTGGAAGAGACGTGGAGGTCGCAGTAGCTTAACAAGATGGTTTTAATGCCCCTTGGTAGAGACGTGGAGGTCGCAGTGGAATAAAAAGACAATATCAATGCCCCTTGAAAATGTTGTAGAGGTGACAGTGGCTTAAAAAGATGGTAATGCCCCTTGGAGAAGTGGTGGAGGTCGCAGTAGCTTAACAAGACGGTTTTAATGCCCCTTGGAGAAGTGGTGGAGTTCGCAGTAGATTAACAAGACGGTTTTAATGCCCCTTGGAAGAGACGTGGAGTTCGCAGTAGCTTAACAAGACGGTTTTAATCCCCTTTGGAAGAGACGTGGAGGTTGCAGTAGCTTAACAAGACGGTTTTAATGCCCCTTGGAAGATACATGGAGGTTGCAGTAGCTTAACAAGATGGTTTAAATGCCCCTGGGAAGAGCCATGCAGTACAGCATCTTAAAAACATTGTTCCCATTATTGGGGAGTGGGTCTCCCAAAGTCATTGCCTATGCCTTCCAAGCAAAAGCTGCCAAAAATTAGGACGGAGAAACTTGTAATGCTGGCAACACGGACCAAGGTCACCCTGGTGGTATAGTGGTGGTGGAGGCTGAGGATAAGGAGAAGATCTAAATACAGCCAAAATGAGGAAGCGTATATGACGCGCCCCCTGGGCCTAGTGTGGACGTGTGTGGGTTACCCGGAGCCGGGTCTCTGGGGGTTGTAGTCTCCGTGGCGGCGACCAGGTCCCATGGCTCAGGGTGGTCAGGCCGATGGCAGTCTTTTAGGGGTTTTAGGTTAATTGTCCGAGTACGCCACCCGTGGATTGCGGTCAGGGTGTACCGCCGCTGCGAGGCAGTCCGCTGAGGCTGGTGTGGTGTGCGCAGCAAAAGATGGGATAACTCCCCACGGGAGGAGTATGGCCTCAGGGCAGGGAATGTGGATGATGGGAGTGATGGTGCGCGGGCGTCCCAGCACTAGTAGTGCTGGTGCGGCGATGAGCAGGAACGACTCAGAGTCTTTGCAGTGCAGTTCAGGGTCTTTACTGGTGATATTAAGGCAGACCCTCCCGGGTGTACTGGCTAGCATATGGGGCCTGGTCAGTCTGCGAGCAAACAGGAGTTCCCGTGGCCAGGTGGAGTTGTAGGCCTCCCCGTCTATCTGCACTCTTTCTGGCTACCTTGCTGTAAGCGGGTAGAAGTAGCCCACGTCCCTGAGTATACCGTGTGGTGCTCACCCGTATGGCTGGTGACTTGGGGCCTTCTGTTAGCCTCCGCTCCTGGATGGCGGTGCTGGTCCCTTCCTTGTGACTGAGCCTCCGGGCTTCTATGGCCAGAGGACCTGGAATCCCCTGCCGGCTGGTTTCTGCTGCTGGGTGGATATCAGTCCCCACAGCCTCGGACTCCGGTGTCCGGTTATCAGATTCTTCTGCCAGGGCGAGCTCTGCTCAGCTCCAGCAACTGGTCTTCAGCTACTGCTCCTACAGAGCTCCTGCTGTAACTCTCCCTGTGTCTGAAACTGTCTCCAGGCTCTGACTCAACTCACTAATCCCGCCCCAGACCCAGTTTATAAGGGCAGATTCCTCCCCTCCCAGGTCTGGGCAGGAAGTGTTGGATGATTAAGGGCTCCTGACCAGAGAAACCTCCCACCTGCTCTCAGACGTAATATTTCTATTACTGTGGCAACCAGACCCCTGGGGTGCCACATATACCCATGTGTGGGTGTGAAGCGGTGCATGAGAATACACATCCCAAAATAACACAGTGGATTTGACTTTATGTTACTCTGCTGTCATTTGGTGGTGATGAGAAGTCTGGCCCAATCCAGCCCTTGTTGATTTTGATAAGGGTCAGCTTGTCAACATTGTCAGTTGACAGGCGCGTGCGCTTATCAGTTATAATTCCCCCAGCGGCACTAAAAACACGCTCCAATAACACACTAGCGGCAGGGCAGGACAGGACCTCCAAGGCGTACAGAGCGAGTTCATTCCAAGTGTCCAGCTTGGATACCCAATAACTAAAAGGCACAGAGGAATCACGGAGGACGCTGGTACGGTCGGCAAGGTACTCCCTCACCATCTTTTGAAACTTTCCACTCCTTGTGAGAGTACGCCGCGTCTGTAAGCTGGGCGGGTCTCAGAAAACTGTCCCAGAATGTTGACAGTGTTCCCCTGCCTCTGCTGGATTGGAATTGCGTCTGTCTCGCCTGTACGCCTTGGTTGGTCAACGAACTGTGACCTCTGCCGCTAGCGTGTTCAGATGGAAATTTTTTTAACAGTTCTGCAGCAAGGGCCTTCTGGTACTGCCCCATTTTTGTAGACCTCTCCACCTCAGGAATAAGAGAGTGAAAGTTCTCCTTGTAACGGGGGTCTAAAAGTGTCACCAACCAGTAATGACTGTCACCCAACATTTTTGCAACGCGAGGGTCATGGTTAAGGCAGCGTAACATAAAGTCAGCCATGCGTGCCAGACTGGTAACGGGCAAGACTTCCGTGTCCTCACCAAGATGACGACTGATCATGCTCTCCTCCTCCTCCACCCTGTTCTCAGGCCAACCACGCTGAACCGACGGTATGACAGTTGTACAGGTACTACCGTCTACAGTGCATGATACCAGCTCCTGTTCTTCCTCCTCCTCCTCCTCCTCCTCTCCCTCATTGTCCCCCAGTGCACGTTGGGATGAGATGAGGCTGGGCTGTGTGTAATCGCCCGCTACGGCTTCTTGATCCATCTCATCATACTCTGGCTGCAATGCCTCCTCTTTAGTTCTCTACAGAAATCGTTGCAAAAGACAGACAAGTGGGATGCTGATGCTAATGATGGCATCATCGCCACTCACCATCTTGGTGGACTCCTCAAAGTTTGTCTGGATGGTACATATGTCAGACATCCAGGTCCACTCCTGAGGTCTTATGTGTGTAGTCTGACCTGAATATCGACGGCATTGTTGCAGCTGGTACTCCACAACTGCTCTCTTCTGCTCACAAATACTTTGCAACATGTGGAGGGTAGAGTTCCAACGTGTGGGGACATCACACACCAGTCGGTGTGCCAGAAGCTGCAAACGCTGCTGCAACACAGCAAGGGCGGCGGAAGCTGGCAACTCGGGGTACGATTTAAGAAACCGCTGAACCACGAGGTTAAGCACATGAGCCAGGCATGGTACGTGTCTGATCTTGCTTCGCCTCAGAGCCGCCACCAAGTTACGGCCATTGTCACACACGACCATGCCTGGATGTAGGTTCAGCGGTCTCAGCCACAGATCTGCCTGCTCTTTCACAGCTGTCCACAACTCACAAGCATTGTGAGGTTTATCACCTAAGCTTATGAGATTCAGCACAGCCTGTTGCCGCTTGGCTGAGGCAGTACTGCAGTGCTTCCAGCTTGTAACTGATGTGGTGATATCTGAGATGGAGGCTGAACATGAGGAGGAGGAGGAGGTGCAGGAGCTGTACACTGTGGGAGCAACTCTGACTGACATAGGGCCCGCAATCCTCGGTGTGGGGAGGATGTGTTCCATCCCAATGTCCAACTGGGTCCCGGCTTCCACTATGTTTACCCAGTGTGCCGTCAGCGAGATGTACCATCCCTGGCCACAAGCACTTGTCCACGTGTCCGTTGTCAGGTTGACTCTCCAAGTAACTGCTTTGTTGAGGGCACGGCAGATGTTTTGGGACACGTGCTTGTGTAGTGCGGGGATGGCACACCGGGCAAAATAGTGTCGGCTGGGGACAGAGTACCAAGGGACGGCCACCGCCATAAGGTTGCGGAAGGATTCCATCTCCACCAGCCTAAAAGGCAGCATTTCCAACGCAAGCAGTCGTGAAATGTGCGAATTTAGGACTGTGGCCTGTGGGGCGTTGGCTGCGAATTTCCGCTTTCGTTCAAAGTTCTGGGATATGGACAATTGAGCGCTACGGTGGGATGTGGACGTGGACGTTGATGCTGTTTCTTGAGAAACTCCCATAACAAGTGAAGACTGAGAGGAGGGGGCATCTTTGCATGCAGTATGGACACGGGATCGCCTTGCACGTACAACAGGGGTTCTATTACACGCACAACAGCGGAAGAAGCAGTGGTGACACCCGCTGACACTGGTCGTGGACCCTGGGGTTCGTCCCACAAAGTTGGGTGCTTTGCTGCCATGTGCCTGATCATGCTGGTGGTGGCCAGGCTGGTAGTTTTGTCACCCCTGCTGATGCTGGCATGGCAGGTGGTACAAATGGCCTATTTGGGGTTATCAGCTGAGTCTTTAAAAAAATTCCAGACTCTGGAAGACCTACCGGTTGTACTGGCAATGTCCCTCGTGTTGGTGTTACGGGGAACTGTTGCCTGCCTTCTGTGTGCGGCCACCACACTGTTTCTTACTGCCTGTTGGGGTACTCTGCCTCCCTCCCCCTGTGTGCTGCTGGCCTTGCACTATGTGTCCTCCTGCCACGTTGGGTCAGTTACTAGATCATCCACCACCTCCTCCTCTTCCACTTGCGCACCACGATCCTCCTCCTCACTTCGCTGGCAATTGTGTCTCGTCATCGTCCAACTCCTGTGACAAATTGCCAGCGTCGACTTCCTCTGGCCGTGGCTGTTCAAATATTTGGGCATCGCTACATGGGATCTCCTCTTCCACCACTTCAAGCAGAGCAGGCGAGGGGCACAAATATGGAAATGGACCAGTGAACAGCTCTTCAGAGTGTCCAAGTGTGGGATCAGTTGCTGTCTGACGACACTCGGCATGGTGGGAGGAAGGAGCATCAGGGTGAGGAGGAGTATGCGGTTGAGACTCACGGCTACTAAAACTTGACCGTGTGGAAGACAGACCGGAGGTGGTGGTGCCCAGGTAACTGGAAGTTTTATCTGCTATCCAATTAATAACCTGTTCACACTGATCAGTTCGCAATACTGGTGTTGTACTGTGCTTCCCTAGTAATTAGGTCAAGAAGTGGGAGCGAGAAGATGTGGCTGTTGGTTGTGGCACATTTTCACCTTGGCCACGGCCCCATCCTCTACACGCACCATCACCAAAACGTCCAGTTCCACGTTCCTTGCCACTCGCCTTGCCCATTGTAAATTAAGTAAAATAGCTTACACTCGCACTATCAATGGAAAAAGGGAAATAAAAAGGAGATTAGAACCGTGGAAGAGGAAAACCACAGTTCTATTTCTCTGGCCTACACCAGAATCTTTCAAACAGATATATTTGTATCTGAACAATCAGGGAGACACTAATACTGTTTTTCTTTACTGAAAAAATACCAAAAACAGGATAATACAGAGATTTGAACTGTGGAACTACAAAACCACAGTTATATTTTTCTGGCCTACACCCAGGGGCGGAACTACCGCCCGTGCAGCCGGTTCATTGAACGGGGGCCCCGAGGGAGAGGGGGCCCCTCCAGCCTCCAGCAGGGCCGCCATCAGGGCATGACTGCCCTGACTCCAGTATGGGGTCCGGCCGGTAGGGGCCCCCTCGGGGGCCCCCCCTCTTGTGCGTCTCTCTCCTCATGGGGCCCCCGGCCCCATGCTATGCGCCGGGTCCGGGACATTTCAGCGCTGAGCTGCGCTGTTGCAGCAGCGCCTTCATGATTCCCCTGACTTCCGGTCATGTGACGGTGCCGTCACATGGCCGGAAGTCAGGAGAACCTGCTGTCAGCGATTTGGACGAGCGCCAGGATTCTGCAGGGATCACATGGGGGTAAGTATAACAAGTTTTATTTTTTTTAAAATACAATTAACTAGGAGTGGAGAGATGGGAGATGCACGTGTGTGTGTGTGTGGGGGGGAGATGGGAGATGCACATGTGTGTGTGTGGGGGGGGGGAGATGGGAGATGCACATGTGTGTGGGGGGGGAGATGGGAGATGCACATGTGTGTGGGGGGGGATGGGAGATGCACATGTGTATGGGGGGGGGAGATGGGAGATGCACATGTGTGTGGGGGGGAGATGGGAGATGCACATGTGTGTGTGGGGGGAGATGGGAGATGCACATGTGTGGGGGGGGAGATGGGAGATGCACATGTGTGGGGGGGGGAGATGGGAGATGCACATGTGTGGGGGGGGATGGGAGATGCACATGTGGTGGGGGGGATGGGAGATGCACATGTGTGGGGGGGGAGATGGGAGATGCACATGTGGGGGGGTGAGAGAGGTGCACATGTGGTGGAGGGGGATGAGAGAGGGGCACATGTGGGGGAGGGGGATGAGAGAGGGGCACATGTGGGGGAGGGGGACGAGAGGGGCACATGTGGGGGAGGGGGTGAGAGATGTGCACATGGGGGGGGATGAGAGCTGCACATGGGGGGGTTTGAGAGCTGCACATGGGGGAATTGGGAGTAGGGGGATAATGAGCTGCACATAACGAATGTGGGGTGGGGGAGAGTAAATGATAAATGATGATGGGGTGGGGAGAGCACGGACATGATATAATGAATTGGGGCAGGGGGTGCATGTAAATATTGAATGCGGGGAGCAGGAAGTATAGAGTAGGGGGCGTTGCGGATGCAGGAGTGTGACTGGTAACAAATTGGCGGAAAGAGTAGAGGTTCTAATTAAATTATATATTAAGTGCCTATTTACAGTTAATGGGGGCACAGTGGTGGATTACAATTTATATTTGGAATGGTAGGTTGCATAATAACTAACCATATATTGATGGTGGATGCACGTCTGTATTCAGCTGCGTAATGTAGAAGTTGGGGAATGTGCTCTAGATAACTGTGTTATTTTATGCAGAGACGAGTCCTGGCTGGAAGACGTGATGGCGGTCTGTGCTGGATGAAGGAGAAAAGCGAAGATGAAGGACTTCACCTAGAGACGTCACCGGTGAGTCAGTCTATTACATGTACACTGTGTATAATGTCACTGGTGATCACTGTATAACCTGTACACTGACACTATATACAGAGCTCCTGTGTATAATGTCACTGATGATCACTGTATTACCTGTACACTGACACTATATACAGAGCTCCTGTGTATAATGTCACTGGTGATCACTATATTACCTGGACACTTACGTTATACATACCATGTATAGAGCTCCCGTGTATAATGACACTTATGGTAATATTAGTAATGTGGTGGTAATATTAGTAATGTAGTGGTAATATGTGGTCTGGTCATGGTGTGGCAGTTTTTCTCCCTTCTGTGTGGTATTATTCGGTCACTATGTTGTGGTAATATGTGGTCTGGTCATGGTGTGGCGGTATTCCCTGTATGTGGTATTATTGGTCATTTAAAAAAAAATGTATATGACACATTCCCTTAAAGAAAACTAAATAAAAATATATCTAAAAAGAGTATTGGATATTTTAAGAAAATTTTAATAGGTTAGAGTAGGGCCCGCCCAGAAGAGTCTACCTTATCGTGGTGGCGGCTTTAAAAATCTTTTGGCCAAAACAAAAGCTGATGGCTATGTATGTGGCGCCGTCACATGGCAGAACATCAGGAGAACCTGGTGGCAGCGACGTGGACGAGCGCCAGGATTCTGCAGGGATTGCATGGGGGTAAGTATAACAAGTTTTATTTTTTTTAAATACAATTAATTAACTAGGAGTGGGGGGAATCAGAGATGCACAGGGGGATGAGAGATGCACATGGGGGGGGTGAGAGATGCACATGGGGGGGTGAGAGATGCACATGGGGGGGTGAGAGAAGCACATGGGGGGGTGAGAGATGCACATGGGGGGGTGAGAGATGCACATGGGGGGGTGAGAGATGCACATGGGGGGGTGAGAGATGCACATGTCGGGGATGAGAGATGCACATGGGGGAATGAGAGATGCACATGGGGGGGATGAGAGATGCACATGGGGGGGATGAGAGATGCACATGGGGGGGATGAGAGATGCACGGGGGGTGAGAGCTGCACATGGGTGGGATGAGAGCTGCACATGGGGGGGTGAGAGATGCACATGGGGGGTTATGTTTACATAACTTTGTTGCCTTATGAAGGGCAGGGGGGGCCCCCCAAAATTTCTTGCACAGGGGCCCACTACAGTCTGTGTCCGCCCCTGCCTACACCAGAATCTTTCAAACAGATATATTTGTGTTTGAACAATCAGGGAGACACTATTACTGTTTTTCTTTACTGAAAAAATACCAAAAGCTGGATAATACAGAGATTTGAATCGTGGAACTGCAAAACCACAGTTATATTTTTCTGGCCTACACCAGAATCTTTCAAACAGATATATTTGTGTCTGAACAATCAGGGAGACTCTATTACTGTTTTTCTTTACGGAAAAAATAAAAAAAGCTGGATAATACAGAGATTTGAAACGTGGAACTGCAAAACCACAGTTATATTTTTCTGGCCTACACCAGAATCTTTCAAACAGATTAATTTGTGTCTGAACAATCAGGGAGACACTATTACTGTTTTTCTTTACGGAAAAAATACCAAAAGCTGGATAATACAAAGATTTGAAACGTGGAGCTGCAAAACCACAGTTATATTTTTCTGGCCTACACCAGAATCTTTCAAACAGATATATTTGTGTCTGAACAATCAGGGAGACACTATTACTGTTTTTCTTTGCGGAAAAAATACCAAAAGCTGTATAATATAGAGATTTGAACCATGGAACTGCAAAACCACAGTTATATTTTTCTGGCCTACACCAGAATCTTTCAAACAGATATATTTGTGTCTGAACAATCAGGGAGACACTATTACTGTTTTTCTTTATGGAAAAAATACCAAAAGCTGGATAATACAGAGATTTGAACCGTGAATTGCAAAACCACAGTTATATTTTTCTGGCCTACACCAGAATCTTTCAAACAGATATATTTGTGTCTGAACAATCAGGGAGACACTATTACTGTTTTTCTTTACGGAAAAAATACCAAAAGCTGGATAATACAGAGATTTGAACTGTGGAACTGCAAAACCACAGTTATATTTTTTTGGCCTACGCCAAAATCTTTCAAACAGATATATTTGTGTCTGAACAATCAGGGAGACACTATTACTGTTTTTCTTTACGGAAAAAATACAAAATGCTGGATAATACAGAGATTTGAACCGTGGAACTGAAAAACCACAGTTATATTTTTCTGGCCTACACCAGAATCTTTCAAACAGATATATTTGTGTCTGAACAATCAGGTAGACACTATTACTTTTTTTCTTTACGGAAAAATACCAAAAGCTGGATAATACAAAGATTTGAACCATGGAACTGCAAAACCACAGTTATATTTTTCTGGCCTACACCAGAATCTTTCAAACAGATATATTTGTGTCTGAACAATAAGGGAGACACTATTACTGTTTTTCTTTACGGAAAAAATACCAAAAGCTGGATAATACAGAGATTTGAACCGTGGAACGGCAAAACCACAATTATATTTTTCTGGCCTACACCAGAATCTTTTAAACAGATACAGTACAGACCAAAAGTTTGGACACACCTTATCATTTAAAGATTTTTTTGTATTTTCATGAGTATGAAAATTGTACATTCACACTGAAGGCATCAAAACTATGAATTAACACATGGGAATTATATACTTAACAAAAAAGTGTGAAACAACTGAAAATATGTCTTATATTCTAGGTTCTTCAAAGTAGCCACCTTTTGCTTTGATGACTGCTTTGCATTCTCTTGATGAGCTTCAAGAGGTAGTCACCGGAAATGGTCTCCCAACAATCTTGAAGAAGTTCCCAGAGATGCTTAGCACTTGTTGGCCCTTTTGCCTTCGCTCTGCGGTCCAGCTCACCCCAAACCATATCGATTGGGTTCAGGTTTGGTGACTGTGGAGTCCAGGTCATCTGGCGTAGTACCCCATCACTCTCGTTCTTGTTCAAATAGCCCTTACACAGCCTGGAGGTGTGTTTGGGGTCATTGTCCTGTTGAAAAATAAATGATAGTCCAACTAAATGCAAACTGGATGGAATAGCATGCCACTGCAAGATGCTATGGTAGTCATGCTGGTTCAGTATGTCTTCAATTTTGAATAAATCCCCAACAGTGTTACCAGCAAAGCACCCCCACACCATCATACCTCCTCCTCCATGCTTCACGGTGGGAACCAGGCATGTAGAATCCATCCGTTCACCTTTTCTGCGTCGCACAAAGACACGGTGGTTGGAACCAAAGATCTCAAATTTGGACTCATCAGACCAAAGCACAGATTTCCACTGGTCTAATGTCCATTCCTTGTGTTCTTTAGCCCAAACAAGTCTCTTCTGCTTGTTGCCTGTCCTTAGCAGTGGTTTCCTAGCAGCTATTTTACCATGAAGGTCTGCTGCACAAAGTCTCCTCTTAACAGTTGTTGAAGAGATGTGTCTGCTGCTAGAACTCTGTGTGGCATTGACCTGGCCTCTAATCTGAGCTGCTGTTAACCTGCGATTTCTGAGGCTGGTGACTCGGATAAACTTATCCTCAGTAGCAGAGGGGACTCTTGGTCTTCCTTTCCTGGGGCGGTCCTCATGTGAGCCAGTTTCTTTGTAGCGCTTGATGGTTTTTGCAACTGCACTTGGGGACACTTTCAAAGTTTGCCCAATTTTTCGCACTGACTGACCTTCATTTCTTAAAGTTAATCAAAAGAATGGTCTATTCTCATCAGATCTATATCCACAGGTGTGCACCACCAAAATAGTCATGTAAGATAGGGAAAGGGGAAAGTAGGAAAAGTGTGGATATAAAGGAATATAAAATGCATAAACTTTATTGATTAATTAAAATCCTATAGATGTAAAATTGCTCATGCATCTATAGATGCATATAAGGTAACCACCTACTGATAGAAAAAGTGGTACCCACTAATAGATCTGGCTGGATGTAGTGTAGGGCAAATTATGGGACACCTCAGTCAAGTCCCTCTAATGTAGGACCGAGGTTGTATATATATATGTGATATCCCCATATATTGAAATAGCCTAAATATGAATGTCAGGTAGAACAATTAAAGTTGAAAATATATATTGCTATGTAGCAAAATGTACATGTATAAGTCTGCCTTAGGGCATTACTATTCAGCACCTGACGGACATATATATATATATAGGCTTGCAAAAATCCAGTTGTTTTAAGTATTGTAACAGTGGGAGATATCAGACATCAGCACTCACTCTCTGCTCAATCACACAATTGCACAGTATATGTATTTAGACTGCTTATTAATGAGCCGGCACTGTTCAAAATCATTAGCAGGAGGAGATCACACTGTCAAGCGATCGTCTCCTCTGTTACACTGAAGAGCCGTCCGCTGCCCCGAGAGACTCCTCACATGTCAGAGGTTAATGATCACACTGTAATTCAGCCTGTCTAGCTGTACGGTTGATCGCCTGAGTGAGGAATAATCTATTATCCCCTGTCTCATTCCCTGCACACACGTGTCGGCATGCCCAGCACAAACAGCTGATCGCTGCAGTGTGGAGCAGTCCGCTGTCTCGTAGCTGCACACGTGTTTGATGCGTCCGACTCAGACAGCCGAACACTGCGGTTATACTCTTTATAATCCGCTACAGCTAAGAGTGCTGACACAGTTCTCCCTATTATTGAAATGCCTTCCATAATGTGCATATTCCTAGGGTTAATTCTCATTCCCCCCTACACTATCATGCAGCTCAGATAAGTTCCCTGACGCGCGTTTCGCCGGTATACCCTTAGGAAAAAGCTGGTATACCGGCGAAACGCGCGTCAGGGAACTTATCTCAGCTGCATGATAGTGTAGGGGGGAATGAGAATTAACCCTAGGAATACTGTGTCACTGTGTCAGCACTCTTAGCTGTAGCGGATTATAAAGAGTATAACCGCAGTGTTCGGCTGTCTGAGTCGGACGCATCAAACACGTGTGCAGCTACGAGACAGCGGACTGCTCCACACTGACAGTGTGATCTCCTCCTGCTAATGATTTTGAACAGTGCCGGCTCATTAATAAGCAGTCTAAATACATATACTGTGCAATTGTGTGATTGAGCAGAGAGTGAGTGCTGATGTCTGATATCTCCCACTGTTACAATACTTAAAACAACTGGATTTTTGCAAGCCTATATATATATATGTCCGTCAGGTGCTGAATAGTAATGCCCTAAGGCAGACTTATACATGTACATTTTGCTACATAGCAATATATATTTTCAACTTTAATTGTTCCACCTGACATTCATATTTAGGCTATTTCAATATATGGGGATATCACATATATATATACAACCTCGGTCCTACATTAGAGGGACTTGACTGAGGTGTCCCATAATTTGCCCTACACTACATCCAGCCAGATCTATTAGTGGGTACCACTTTTTCTATCAGTAGGTGGTTACCTTATATGCATCTATAGATGCATGAGCAATTTTACATCTATAGGATTTTAATTAATCAATAAAGTTTATGCATTTTATATTTCTTTATATCCACACTTTTCCTACTTTCCCCTTTCCCTATCTTACATTTCTTAAAGTTATGATGGGCACTCATTTTTCTTTACTTAGCTGCTTTTTTCTTGCCATAATACAAATTCTAACAGTCTATTCAGTAGGACTATCAGCTTTGTATCCACCTGACTTCTGCACAACGCAACTGATGGTCCCAACCCCATTTATAAGGCAAGAAATCCCACTTATTAAACCTGACAGGGCACACCAGTGAAGTGAAATCCATTTCCGGTGACTACCTCTTGAAGCTCATCAAGAGAATGCCAAGAGTGTGCAAAGCAGTCATCAAAGCAAAAGGTGGCTACTTTGAAGAACCTAGAATATAAGACATATTTTCAGTTGTTTCACACTTTTTTGTTAAGTATATAATTCCACATGTGTTAATTCATAGTTTTGATGCCTTCAGTGTGAATGTACAATTTTCAAAGTCATGAAAATACAGAAAAATCTTTAAATGAGAAGGTATGTCCAAATTTTTCGTCTGTACTGTATATTTTTGTCTGAACAATCAGGGAGACACTATTATTGTTTTTCTTTACGGAAAAAATACCAAAAGCTGGATAATACAGAGATTTGAACCGTGGAACTGCAAAACCACAGTTATATTTTTCTGGCCTACACCAGAATCTTTCAAACAGCTATATTTGTGTCTGAACAATCAGGGAGACACTATTACGTTTTTTTTTTACGACAAAAAATGCCAAAAATAGGATAATACAGAGATTTGACCCGTGGAACTGCAAAACCACAGTTATAGTTATGTGGCGTACACCAGACTCTTTTAAACAGATTTATTGGTGTCTGACCAGTCAGGGAGACACTATTACAGTTTTTTGTTACGGCAAAAAATGCCAAAAACAGGATAATACAGAGATTTGACCAGTGGAACTGCAAAACCACAGTTATATTTTTCTGGCCTACACCAGACTCTTTTAAACAGATATATTGGTGTCTGAACAGTCACAGACACACTCAATTTTTTTTTTTGGGGGGGGGAATACCAAAAAGTTAATAAGACGAGTATTTGGACAGTCTGACTGAGGAAAAAAAAAATACAGGATTTAGATGAAAAAAAAAAAATTTCCTGGCCCCTGAGACCGGGGTGATAAGTCTAGCAATTTGACCAACAGGAGCACACAGGACTGTAATGCAGCATTTGCTGGTATAACCACTGCGTCTCCTATACAGCTTGTCTCCCTGATATCTGGGATGAATATTAGTCCTGAGAAGGACTGTTTGTTTGATTTGGCAGGCTTTAGAGACCCTACACTAACTATTTCGGAGTATAAATCTCTCCCTAGCTCAGCAGCACTGACCCTACACTGGCTGATCCGGAGCGACTGTGTCCAAGATGGCGGCGCCCGGTTTTAAATACTCGAGGTGATGCTGTGCGGCCAGCCAATCACTGTAATGCCCACAAACAACATGGCTGCGGCATTACAGTGACTGGCTGGCAATCCCTGTGTGACGCTCTAGCCCCCCCTGGGAAATGGGTTACTCAGAGCCGGGTCGGTGTAGGGGGAGGCAGTCGTGGCCTGGACCCGTTCCATGCCCAGGGCCGTCACATAAAAATATTGGACTTACAAGTAAGAGTGGTATTTTGACTACGCCACCTGCGGTTTCCGGTGATGGACACCAGCGCTGCTTCAGTCCACTGAGGCCGGTGTTACGTGCAGCTAAGATGGGATGGCTCCCCGCAGGCGGAGCAGGCCTCAGGGCAGCGTGAGAAGGAATGGTGGGTGCAGTGCTATGCAGGAAATAACAGGCTGAGGCGATGTGTGAAGTCATCCAGGGTTTTTACTCACTTTCTGATGAATTTTAGCCGCAAAGCTTCCCTCTGCTACACACGGCGTACTGCGGCCACCGGGAAGGGGGTTCAGCACTTTCCAGGTAGATCAGGAGCACCTGTCGAGACCCTTCTGGTGTGTGTGTTCCTCTCCTTGGTAAGTTCTCCCACTAAGTCTTTTCCTGACTGTGTGTGGTTAGAACGTGGTGTAAGTCTGGGTCCCACTGGATAAACGCAGTGTAAGAGATACAGGTGGCGTCGGCCGCTCCGTCCATATCCCCCTGGGATCCACTAAGCCTCTGGGCTTTTCTGACTTAGACGTGAAGTGACAAAGTCAGATATCGGGGGCCGGTCACCCCTCTTGCAGCAGGAATCCCTCTGACCAGGCCAGAATAAAGAATACAGGTGGCGACTCCGCTCCGTCCGTATCCCCTGGGATCCTTTTGCCTGTGGAGCCTATCTCTTCTGCTCCCCTCCAGGCTTTCTTAAGTCAGGACCTTGACCGGGTAGAGACAGTGGTTAACTCTGACCCGCTCCTCGTCTCAATGCCGGAGTACGAGGACCGTGTATCTTCAGTCAGCTGCAGACTTTTGCTGGACTCTGGCAGAAAACCACAATCACAGACGAAGACCACAATCGAAGACGAAGATCACAATCAAAGACCTTGAACTTAAGATGGCCGTAGAGTAAATATGAATCAATAAGAGTTTCCTAAAAGTGTGTCCTCCACCCTCACCCACTACATGGTTCACCCTATCTTTGGTTCCCCCCGTCTCCTCTATCCCGGGCCCGGGCAGCACACTGGTGCACCCAGGCCCCCTACAGGACAGGAGGGGTAGAGGGGGAGGAGCCTAGGCTCTGAATAGAAGATCCATCACAAATATGAGGGCAAATAGTATAAATTTTATAAATACAATTAGGGGTGAAAAAACATACATGAAAGACACACAGTGTCTTAAAATGGCGCGCACAGTGAAATAAAACACTCCATAAGTACCATAATTAACATAGTATATATAGTCACCTATTATAACATTAGTATGCAGGTGCATTAATTAAATATGTCGCTTATGGGAGCTTAATTCAATAGATCGACCATGAAAAACATGTCTAAAAGAGGCATGTTGCCTCTAAATGGAGATTACCTTAATTGTCTGTCCACGTGCGCGCCAACCCCGACGCGCGTTTTGGCGGTCAGCCTTTGTCAAGGAGTATAAGGAGAAGTGAAAGGAAGTGATATAAAAAGGATTCGTCAACCAATAAGAAAATTAGCAGCTGTGCGGCACCTCCCCACTCATCAAATGAATGTATAGGGCGCATTGGATATATGGTAGCGCTGTGAAATACCCAGAGATGCAAAGCGCCAACAGGAAGTGATGAAACATATCACCATAGAAGCAGGACGTAAACCATAGTGTAAACCCAGAGATGCAAAGCGCCAACCGGAAGTGATGCACCCGTACCCACGGTAACCAGGACGCACACCAGCAGCGGCATCAGGGAAGATGCCACAAGCTGGGGGGCGCACAGAGACCATGGGTCACGCGCGTGCAGGTAAGCGATGCATCCAGGAGGGGTGGGAGGGAGGGAAATCGACCTTAATATGCATAACAAGGAACCCTTTAGAGACATGGAGAATGTATGGGGATAGACAATGTACTTGGGTGTGAACAGGGACCATAATATCTATGTGACTAATAGGGGTCAACAATAACCAGCATTATAAATAGTTATAAAAGATGGTAGTATATTATAATATTAATCGGATAATAAGTATCTGTTATATATTTGCCCTCTTATAGACACAAAATATACAGGCTCCCCAAGAAAAAACAATAGTGCACATAAGATTGTCACAACATACATATATACCATGTCAATAGTTAATTGTAGACAATAATTAGAGAATATAGCTGATTGAAGATGTAGACGTATTGCTTGTATGTATAGATAAATTCATTCTTGAGGATAAAGGCGTCATAAAGGCACAAGGATGAAAGAGACCAAGAAAAATAATGGAAGACGTACCTAATAAAAAATATATAATTAAAATCAAATAAAAACAGAGTGAGTCAACAGTATGCATGAGGATGGAAGGGGATAAGAGGGAAGTGGGAGGTGGGGGAAGGGGGGGGGGGAAGGAAAGAGGGCGATCACAGAAATGGTACGAAACTTAAATTTTCGTTGAGTCCATTTGGGTGGATGGTGTTAAGAGTCCAAATCCACCTGGCCTCCAGCTGGGCCAGGCGTCTAGAGTATTGACCCCCGCGCAGGGCCGGCCTTAGGGTATATGGCGCCCTGTGCGAAATCCCTCTTGGCGCCCCCCCCCAAAGAAAAAAAATTAAACTCATGTAGGTGAAAACAACAAGTGCATTTTTTATTAATCAAATGATCAAGTAATAACAAGCAACAAAAGTTGAAAAGTTTTAAAGCCGCCACCACGATAAGGTAGACTCTTCTGGCAGGGCCCTACTCTAACCTATTAAAATTTTCTTAAAATATCCAATACTCTTTTTAGATATATTTTTATTTAGTTTTCTTTAAGGGAATGTGTCATATACATTTTTTTTTAAAAATGACCAATAATACCACATACAGGGAATACTGCCACACCATGACCAGACCACATATTACCACAACATAGTGACCGAATAATACCACACAGAAGGGGGAAAAACTGCCACACCATGACCAGACCACATATTACCACCACATTACTAATATTACCACCACATTACTAATATTACCATAAGTGTCATTATGCACGGGAGCTCTATACATGGTATGTATAATGTAAGTGTCCAGGTAATCTAGTGATCACCAGTGACATTATACACAGGAGCTCTGTATATAGTGTCAGTGTACAGGTAATACAGTGATCATCAGTGACATTATACACAGGAGCTCTGTATATAGTGTCAGTGTACAGGTAATACAGTGATCACCAGTGACATTATACACAGGAGCCCGGTACATAGTATATAGTGTAAGTGTACATGTAATACACTGACTCACTGGTGACGTCTCTAGGTGAAGTCCTTCAGCTACGCTTTTCTCCTTCATCCAGCACAGACCGCCATTACGTCTTCCAGCCAGGACTCGTCTCTGCATAAAATAACACAGTTATCTAGAGCACATTCCCCAACTTCTACATTACGCAGCTGAATACAGACGTGTATCCACCATCAATATATGGTTAGTTATTATACAACCTACCATTCCAAATATAAATTGTAATCCACCACGGTGCCCCCATTAACTGTAAATAGGCACTTAATATATAATTTAATTAGAACCTCTACTCTTTCCGCCAATTTGTTACCAGTTACACTCCTGCATCCGCAACGCCCCCTACTCTATACTTCCTGCTCCCCGCATTCATTATTTACATGCACCCCCTGCCCCAATTCATTATATCATGTCCTGCTCTCCCCACCCCATCATCATTTACTGTCCCCCACCCCACATTCATTATGTGCAGCTCATTATCCCCCTACTCCCAATTCCCCCATGTGCAGCTCATTTTCTCCCAATTCCCCCATGTGCAGCTCTCACCCCCCCATGTGCACATCTCTCATCCCCCTCCCCCACATGTGCCCCTCTCTCATCCCCCTCCCCCACATGTGCACCTCTCTCATCCCACTCCCCCACATGTGCACCTCTCTCATCCCCCTCCCCCACATGTGCACCTCTCTCATCCCCCTCCCCCACATGTGCACCTCTCTCATCCCCCCCATGTGCACATCTCTCATCCCCCTCCCCCACATGTGCACCTCTCTCATCCCCCTCCCCCACATGTGCACCTCTCTCATCCCCCTCCCCCACATGTGCACACCTCTCATCCCCCTCCCCCACATGTGCACCTCTCTCATCCCCCTCCCCCACATGTGCACCTCTCTCATTCCCCTCCCCCACATGTGCACCTCCCATTCCCCCCACTCCTAGTAAATTGTATTTAAAAAAAAAAAAAAACTTGTTATACTTACCCCCATGCGATCCCTGCAGAATCCTCGTCCAAATCGATGACACCAGGTTCTCCTGACTTCCGGTCATGTGACGGTGCCGTCACATGACCGGAAGTCAGAGAAATCATGACAGAGATGTTCCGGCCCCGGCGCTTAGCATGGGGCCGGGGGCCCCATGAGGAGAGAGACACACAAGAGGGGGGCCCCCAAGGGGGCCCCTACCGGCCGGGCCCCATACTGGAGTCAGGGCAGTCATGCCCTGATGGCGGCCCTGCTGGAGGCTGAAGGGGCCCCCTCTCCCTCGGGGCCCCCGTTCAATGAACCGGCTGCACGGGCGGTAGTTCCGCCCCTGTGTGTGAGGAGGAGAGAGTGCAGCGCGCCCGGGTCCCGGCCGGACATTTCAGAGCAGAGAGGGGGCGCCGGCGCC
Source organism: Phyllobates terribilis (assembly GCF_046119375.1). Lineage (NCBI taxonomy): Eukaryota > Metazoa > Chordata > Amphibia > Anura > Dendrobatidae > Phyllobates > Phyllobates terribilis. The sequence continues at coordinate 82,752,435 of NW_027362769.1, forward strand.
TGAGCACAGAAGAAACGCTGGGCGCTCCCTCTCTGCTCTTCCATAAGAAAAATACCGACGGGGAGGGAGCCAGCGCAGCGCCCCCCTTCACTCTCAAGTTTGAGGCGCCCTGTGCAGTTGCACAGCTGGCACGCCCCAAAGGCCGGCCCTGCCCCCGCGTATCCCTATGTCAATGCAATCAATCCCTTAACTCTTAGTAAGTTGCCATTGCACTGGTGATGTTGTTTAAAATGGCGAGGGATAGTTTTTAGACTGGACAAGTCTGTCTGCTCCAATTCTGAGAAAATACCAAGTACATGTTCCCTGATTCTTATTTTAAATTGGCGTGTGGTCAAACCAACATATACAAGGCCACAGGGACATGTAGCGTGATATATTACATTCTTGGTAAGACAGCTAATGTGCTTCTTAATTTTATATATTTTCTGACCACTAGCGTCACAGAAATCGTCAGCTTTCTCAACATTGGTGCAGGAGGGGTGTAGTGTTGAGTGGTAAAGTGGGGTCCTGTGAGATGCTCCATCCTTACCTGGAAGAGGAGATACCACACCTCGAGCTGAGGTGCAGTACCCCTGTGGCGACTGAACCCTCAGGGGCGCCACACCTGCATGTTCATTGGCTCTGTAAAGAGCGCCAAACGTGCAGGGCGGAGACCCGAGCTCCCGCCCGAGAAACCCGGAAAGGCTCGGTGCTTGCCGAACATCCCAAGTAGTGAGATGCTCGGGCGAGTACCGAGCAGTGTCGAGCATGCTCGCTCAACACTATTAAGTATATAATTCCACATGTGTTAATTCATAGTTTTGATGCCTTCAGTGTGAATGTACAATTTTCATACTCATGAAAATACATAAGAACTTTAAATGAGAAGGTGTGTCCAAACTTTTGGTCTGTACTGTATGTCTCTGATTTAAGGGCATGAAAATTCAAGGTTTGAAAATTGCTAAATTTTCCAAATTTTTGCCAAAGTACAGATCTTTTCATAAAGTATTGCAAGTGATATCGAAGAAATTTTATCACTATCATGAAGTACAATATATCACGAAAAACAATCTCAGAATCAATGGAATCCATTTAAGCGTTCCAGAGTTATTACCTCATAAAGTGACAGTGGTCAGAATTGTAAAAATTGGCCTGGTCATTAACGTGCAAACCACCTTCGGTGGTAAAGGGGTTAAATATCATGAAGAAATTTTTAAAAACTTGTTTTAGGGATGGGTACATTGCTTTGAGGGCCTATGTTTTATAAATACTCCATCAAAAGACAAGGAAAAAAAGGCACAATTCTAAACTCACAATAATTGACAAATTTTGGTTAAAAAAATATCATTATTTAATTTCATTAACCCCTTCACCCCAAGCCTGTTTTCACTTTCCTGACCAAGCCAAATTGCACAATTCTGAGTGTCACTTTATGTGGTAATAAATCTGGAACGTTTCAACTTATCCCAGTGATTCCGAGATTGTTTTTTCATGACACATTGTGCTTTATTGTAGTGGTAAATTTAGGTCAATATTTTTAGCGTTTATATGTGAAATTACCATTGGTGAAATTTGTGAAAATTTCCCAATTTTCTAATTTGTATGCCCTTAAACCAGATAGTTATATCACGCAAATAGTAAAAAAAAAAGTAGTGAATAAAAAAGAACCTTCTAAGAATATCGCAGCAAGACACTTATTTATAGCAGCGCAGCCAATTTTTAAACGTGTTTTTATCCTGTTTTGGTAAATTCCATCTGGCGGATTTACCCCTTGCCACGGAGCAGAGGCAGCTGGCTATCTAAACCTTTAAAGCGGGCGTGTTTTTACACATCCACCAAAGGTGAGCAAACCTATTGTTTTTACTGTCTCCTATATTAGGGTTTTACTGTATTGTGCACTTCTCCCTTCGGTCACTGTTTCCTCTACTTTACATCCGCATCATTTTTGAATCATAATTTTTTATTGCTAGGAAGTTATAAGGGTTAAACGTTGATCAGTGATTTCTCATTTTTCCAATAAAATTTACAAAACCAATTTTTGTGGGGACCACATCACATTTAAAGTGACTTTGAGAAATCTATATGACAGAAAATACCCCAAAGTGACACCATTTTAAAAACGACACTCCTCAAATTGCTGAAAACCACATTCAAGAAGTTTATTAACCCTTAGGTACTTCACAGAATTAAAGCAATGTGGAAGAAAAAAATTAAAATGTTACTTTTTCCCATAAAAATGTTGCTTAACAGGAGAAAATGGATCATATAATTTGTTGCGTAATTTTTCCTGAGTACGCCGTTGCATCATATGTGGTGGAAAACTACTGTTTGGGCAAACGGCTGGGCTCGGAAAGTAAGGAGCACCATTTGACTTTTGGAGCGCAAAATTGGCTGGAATAGATAGCGGACAGCATTTTCAAAGCCTCTGATGCACCTAAACAGTGGAAACCCCCCACAAATGACCCCGTTTTGGAAACTACACCCCTCAAGGAATTTATTTAGAGGTGTGGTGAGCACCTTGAACCTGCAGGTGCTTCACAGAATTTTATAATGCTGAGTCTTGAAAAGGAAAAAATACATTTTTCCTGCAAAAATGTTGTTTCAGCCCCAAATGTTTCATTTTCACAAGGGTAACAGAAACAAATGGAGCAAAACATTTCTTATGCAATGTCTCCTGGCATTATGGCAGGGCTCGAAAGGGAAGGAGCGCCAATTGAATTCTGGAGCTTAGTTTTGGCTGGAATAGATTGCGGGTGCCATGTCACATTTTATGAGCCCCTGACATGCCAAAACAGCAAAAAAAAGCACCAGGGACCACATTTTGTAAACTACACCTCTTGTGGGGTTTATCTAGGGGTGTAATGAGCATTTTTAACCCTCAGGCAATACACAAAATGATGTAATGTTGGGCTGAGTAAATGGGAAAATTACCATTTTTCCCACTAAAATGTTGTTTTGGCCCTAAGTTTGCAATTTTCAAAGGGATAATAGGAGAAAATGAATGGTACAATTTGTTACACAATTTCTCCTGAGAATGCCAATACCTCATATGTCATCGAAAACTTCTTTTGGAGGCAAAGCTCAGAAGGGAAGAACGCCATATTGGAGTTCAAATTTTGCTAGTATGGTTTGAGGGTGTCATGTCACAGTGGTAGAGCCCCTAAGGTGACAGAGCAGCGGAACCCCCCATAAGTGATCCCATTTTACAAACTACATTCCCCAATGAATGCATCTAGAGCTATAGTAGGCATGTTGACACCACATGTGCCTCACAGAATTTTATACCATTGGGCGGTGAAGAAAGAATTATTACATTTTGTACCAGTAAAATGGTGTTTTAGAAAAAAAAATTCATTTTTATAAGAGCTAATAGGAAAAAATGGATTTCACAGTTTGTTGTGCAATTTATGCTGAGTTCGCCAATACCCTACATGTAATTGGGAAATACTTTTCATGAACAGTGCAAAGCTCGGAAGGGAAGGAGCGCCATATGATAGTGCAGATTTTTCTGTTATGGTTTGCGGATGCCATGACCAACTGGAAGAGCTCCTGAGGTGCCAGAACAGCACAACCTCGCATAAGTGGACCCATTTTACAAACTACACCTTTCAATTAATCCATCTAAGGGTTCAGTGAGTATATTGACACCACAGGTGTGTCACAGCATTTTATTACATTTGGCAGTGAAGAAAAAATATTTACCTTTTAACCAAAAATTGTTACATTTTCACATAGCGAAATGGGTAGAAATGGCACCAAAATTTGTCACCTAATTTTCTTCCGAACGTGGAAATACTTCATATGTGGCTGTGAAGTACTGCTTAGCCACACGGTGAGACTCAAGAGGGACAAAGCGCTATTCGACTCTTGAAGCACAGATTTTCCTAAAATAGTTTGCAGACTTCATATACAGAGCCTCTAAGTGCCAGAAGAGCAGGATCACCCCTCAAGAGAAAGGGATAATTTTCCCATTTTGGAGATTATACCCCTCTGGAAATTTATTTACAGGTCTACTCTTCTTATATTTTCAGCCTCCCTGATGACTCCACCCTCTGACGAAGGCGGTTGCCGAAACGCGCGTCAGGGTGGAAGCCACTTAGGAGAGGGAGTCTTTTGAAACTGTAAATCCCCAGAATATCAATACCATTATGCATTGAACATAATAGGTTGGTGAACATTACAAAGATCAGACAGTAATGTATGTTTGATAGCTGTGCGCTATGTGAGCTTTGTGAACTGAACGTGATGGTTGAATAATTATTGATACTGTGACATGTCTTATAGATGTCACGGGCATGTCAGAAGTGACAGACAGTCACTCTGTAGTTGGTTGCAGGAGATCTCTTTGTTTGGCATTACAGACAACTTTTTAGAGGCTAGACCAAGCAGCTACCTTCCTCTGGCTAATTAACATCCTGGCCTGGGTGTATAAATACCTGCTGTGTGCAAGTGGGAGGTGCCGGCGATATTCATTACTCCCTTGTGAAGTGTTACACGCACCCCGCTAGGTTCAGATAGGGGCGAGACAGGTTACATGAATTCTTTGGAATCTTGGGGGAACCGTTACTCAGGGCGACCATAGACCATGTGCTGCAGCTTCTCTCAGGCACACAGGGGTATTGACCCTCATACACAGACACGTAGGTTGTTTCACTTGCTGACCAGACACACTTGACAAGAGTTATCATAAACGGTAGAACAGTAGCATTTAATAAGAAGCCCCACAGCCAGTGCAAATTAAGTCTTATGAGCAACAAGCTCCAGTGACAAACAGTACAGTTTCCTTAGCAGCACAGCAGTTCACTGTCTTCCCAGTAGAACAGGACAGCACAGTTCTAATGGAAAGGCAGATTAATGAACACAGCATTCTTTACAGCACAGTGAGATGGAGGAGGGGGAGAGGGTTTGCTGAGGGAGATGATCCCTGTGACACCATTTCTTCCAGTCCTTATCTTTCTGCCTGACAATACTCTGCACTACTAGTTCAGGAACTCTACCTGACCTGTGCTTAGCTTCACTCCTGACTTGAATCCTTTTCACTTGCAGAGGCGCTTCTGTGAGATACAGATCACACACATCACCTTTTTCTTCAGCTCCAGCCAGACAGTAAACAACTTCCCCACAATCCCCCTGGGGCTCTGCTAAAACACTCCCTTTCCCCTGTGACTGTGTTAACCCCTCTACTTGCTGGATGTTTCTGGAGCACAACATTTCCTGTCTCATGTGCTTGTGTTACTTCTGCATGTCACAGTAGGCTTGAGCAAGAGCAGTACTTCTTCCTCTCTGGTGGTAGAGGACGTGTGCACAGTTGTCTGGAGTCGTCTAAAGCTAAGGGATTTTCCCTTGTTTGTTCCCCCTTGTTGTCTTTAGTGTTCAGTGGGGATCGACTAGTGCTCACCCCATTCCTTCCTTAGCCAAAGTCATACGCCAGGGAAAGACAGGCAATTGGTGAAGAATAGTGTTGAGCGATACCTTCCGATATCGGGAAATATCGGATCGGATTGGATCGGACCGATACCGAAAAAGTATCGGATATCGCCGATTCCGATACCGGAAACCAATGCAAGTCAATGGGACATAAATATCGGAATTAAAATAAACACTTTCTTTCCTTGTAGGTTATTTCTACATGAAGGAAAACAACTAAGAATAATGTAGAATGTATTGGGGGAGGTGGGGGAGACAATAAAGGCATAGAGGTTTAGCCCAGTCAAATGGAATAGCAGGAATTAATATTTTTTTATTATGTTCTGAGTTACGGAAATATTAACTATGTTAAGTATTTTTATATTTTGTCAGATATTTATGTTTCACTACTTCCATGCTCTTCACCTTCTTTTTTACTTCTCCCACACTTTCTCCTTCATCATCCTCAGCATCTTTTTCATCCACTTCTTCTTCACCTTCTTCTTCTTCACCTTCTTCGTATTATTCTTTTTTTTACATTCTTCATATTCTACTTCTTCATCTTCTTCATATTCTTCTTCTTCATCATATTCTTATTTGTGACAGGCATTCCTGTAGTTGTTATCTATAAAAGGTTGGACATTACACCTTTCGTTCTGCCCGTCACAAAATATTTACAACAGGATTTGTCCGCGTTCAGTTTGGCCTGCAGCAGCAGGTCTTTTCCAGGGGCACCACGAGGAGGAACGGACTCACCCCCATACACTGCTTAGTCATCTTCTGCTTATAATTTAGATATTATCTTTTGCTCTGATTTTTAGTCTTATGCTTAATGTTCTTCCGCTTTTTGTTCTGCAGCTTCTTGTATTTCTGCTTCTTGGTTTTCTGTCTCTTGTTTTTCTGTATCTTGGTGCTTGTCTTCTCTTCTTTGTCTTCTTGGTCAACTTCTTCAGGGTCATCTTCTTGGTCTTCTTCGGGGTGGTCTTCAGGGTCGTCGTCTTCGGGGGTCCTCGTCTTCGGGGTCCTCGTCTTCTTCGGGTTGGTCTTCTGGGTCCTCGTCTTCGGGGTCCTCGTCTTCTTCGGGGTGGTCTTCAGGGTCCTCGTCTTCTTCGGGGTGGTCTTCAGGGTCCTCGTCTTCTTCGGGGTGGTCTTCAGGGTCCTCGTCTTCAGGGTCATTGTCTTCGGGGTCCTCGTCTTCTTAGGGTTGGTCTTCAGGGTCCTCGTCTTCAGGGTCCTCGTCAGGGAGATCCAGAGTGATTACCAAGAACCATTTCAAAAAGCTTGAACTTGGAAATGTAGCAGAAGGTACAAGAAAGCTGAGGAACTACCGAGGACCAGCTGACGGTACTGGAACCCGGATGGATAGCAGAAGGTACAATAGCCAATGGAACTACCGAGGACCAGCTGATGTTACTGGAACTCGGTTACTAAGCAGGAGGTACCTGTGCCAGAAAGCACTACCAAGGACCAGCAGACGTTGGTGGAACTTGGATACCGAGAAGGAGGCACCTAATCCAAAGGCACTGCCGAGAACCAGCTGACGGTACTGGAACCCGGATGGGTAGCAGAAGGTACAAGAGCCAATGGAACTACCGAGGACCAGCTGATGTTACTGGAACCCGGATGGGTAGCAGAAGGTACAAGAGCCAATGGAACTACCGAGGACCAGCTGATGTTACTGGAACTCGGTTACTAAGCAGGAGGTACCTGTGCCAGAAAGCACTACCAAGGACCAGCAGACGTTGGTGGAACTTGGATACCGAGAAGGAGGCACCTAATCCAAAGGCACTGCCGAGAACCAGCTGACGGTACTGGAACCCGGATGGGTAGCAGAAGGTACCCATGTAAAAAAAAAGTTCAAGGCCGCGAGCCGGCCGCAGTTACCAAAACCCACAGTCCTACAGAGGGTGCTTGTCCTATTGGCACTATGGAACCAGCCTTCATTGCCAGATCCCGCAGCCCACATAGGAGTCACCTAAACTGCAGGCACCATAGAGTCGGCTAACCCGACCGCAACACGACAGGACAACGCATTGGAGGCAAAGTGACGTTGACACTACCCGGAAACAGCTGGCGTGCTGGAACCAGGCTGGGCAGGAGGGAGTACCCGTGCCAAAGACACTGCCGAGAACCAGCTGACGGTACTGGAACCCGGATGGGTAGCAGAAGATACAAGAGCAAATGGAACTACCGAGGACCAGCTGACGGTACTGGAACCCGGATGGGTAGCAGAAGGTACAAGAGCCAATGGAACTACCGAGGACCAGCTGATGTTACTGGAACTCGGTTACTAAGCAGGAGGTACCTGTGCCAGAAAGCACTACCAAGGACCAGCAGACGTTGGTGGAACTTGGATACCGAGAAGGAGGCACCTAATCCAAAGGCACTGCCGAGAACCAGCTGACGGTACTGGAACCCGGATGGGTAGCAGAAGGTACCCATGTAAAAAAAAAGTTCAAGGCCGCGAGCCGGCCGCAGTTACCAAAACCCACAGTCCTACAGAGGGTGCTTGTCCTATTGGCACTATGGAACCAGCCTTCATTGCCAGATCCCGCAGCCCACATAGGAGTCACCTAAACTGCAGGCACCATAGAGTCGGCTAACCCGACCGCAACACGACAGGACAACGCATTGGAGGCAAAGTGACGTTGACACTACCCGGAAACAGCTGGCGTGCTGGAACCAGGCTGGGCAGGAGGGAGTACCCGTGCCAAAGACACTGCCGAGAACCAGCTGACGGTACTGGAACCCGGATGGGTAGCAGAAGATACAAGAGCAAATGGAACTACCGAGGACCAGCTGACGGTACTGGAACCCGGATGGGTAGCAGAAGGTACAAGAGCCAATGGAACTACCGAGGACCAGCTGATGTTACTGGAACTCGGTTACTAAGCAGGAGGTACCTGTGCCAGAAAGCACTACCAAGGACCAGCAGACGTTGGTGGAACTTGGATACCGAGAAGGAGGCACCTAATCCAAAGGCACTGCCGAGAACCAGCTGACGGTACTGGAACCCGGATGGGTAGCAGAAGATACAAGAGCAAATGGAACTACCGAGGACCAGCTGACGGTACTGGAACCCGGATGGGTAGCAGAAGGTACAAGAGCCAATGGAACTACCGAGGACCAGCTGATGTTACTGGAACTCGGTTACTAAGCAGGAGGTACCTGTGCCAGAAAGCACTACCAAGGACCAGCAGACGTTGGTGGAACTTGGATACCGAGAAGGAGGCACCTAATCCAAAGGCACTGCCGAGAACCAGCTGACGGTACTGGAACCCGGATGGGTAGCAGAAGATACAAGAGCAAATGGAACTACCGAGGACCAGCTGACGGTACTGGAACCCGGATGGGTAGCAGAAGATACAAGAGCAAATGGAACTACCGAGGACCAGCTGACGGTACTGGAACCCGGATGGGTAGCAGAAGGTACAAGAGCCAATGGAACTACCGAGGACCAGCTGATGTTACTGGAACTCGGTTACTAAGCAGGAGGTACCTGTGCCAGAAAGCACTACCAAGGACCAGCAGACGTTGGTGGAACTTGGATACCGAGAAGGAGGCACCTAATCCAAAGGCACTGCCGAGAACCAGCTGACGGTACTGGAACCCGGATGGGTAGCAGAAGGTACCCATGTAAAAAAAAAGTTCAAGGCCGCGAGCCGGCCGCAGTTACCAAAACCCACAGTCCTACAGAGGGTGCTTGTCCTATTGGCACTATGGAACCAGCCTTCATTGCCAGATCCCGCAGCCCACATAGGAGTCACCTAAACTGCAGGCACCATAGAGTCGGCTAACCCGACCACAACACGACAGGACAACGCATTGGAGGCAAAGTGACGTTGACACTACCCGGAAACAGCTGGCGTGCTGGAACCAGGCTGGGCAGGAGGGAGTACCCGTGCCAAAGACACTGCCGAGAACCAGCTGACGGTACTGGAACCCGGATGGGTAGCAGAAGGTACAAGAGCCAATGGAACTGCCGAGAACCAGCTGGCGGTGCTGGAGCCCAGGGTAAATACTAAAAACAGAAGAGCCAGAGGTGTATTTGGAGGAGGTTTTAAATCCGTACTACAGTGGATGTGGACAAAGCAGGAGAATTTGCCGGACACACAGCTGGGGATCAGCTGACGTTACTGAATCCCAATAACACTGGAGCAAGCGTTGACTGTGCAGACGGCACTTCTGAGCAGCAACTAGCGGTATTGGAGCCCAGGGTAAATACTAAAAACGGAGGAGCCAGAGGTGTAATTGGAGCAAGTTTTAAATAAGTAGCACAGTGAATATGGACAGAGCAGGAGAAATTGCCGTGAACACAGCAGGGGAACAGCTGACGTTACCGAACCCCAATAACACCGCAGCAAGTGTTGACTGTGCAGACGGCACTTCCGAGCGCCAACTGGCGGTGCTGGAGCCCAGGGATAAGAATGAAAACAGAGGAGCCAGAGGTGTAATTCGAGCAACTTTAAAATGTGTAGTACAGTGGATGTGGACAAAGCAGGAGAAATTGCCGTCCGCACAGCAGGAGAACAGCTGACGTTACTGAACCCCAATAACACGGCAGCAAGTGTTGACTGTGCAGACAGCACTTCCGAGCGCCAACTGGCGGTGTTGGAGCCCAGGGTAAATACTAAAAACGGAGGAGCCAGAGGTGTAATTGGAGCAAGTTTTAAATAAGTAGCACAGTGAATATGGACAGAGCAGGAGAAATTGCCGTGAACACAGCAGGGGAACAGCTGACGTTACCGAACCCCAATAACACCGCAGCAAGTGTTGACTGTGCAGACGGCACTTCCGAGCGCCAACTGGCGGTGCTGGAGCCCAGGGATAAGAATGAAAACAGAGGAGCCAGAGGTGTAATTGGAGCAACTTTAAAATCTGTAGTAGTGAGAATGTGGACAGAGCAGGAGAAATTGCCGTCCGCACAGCAGGGGAACAGCTGACGTTACTGAACCCCAATAACATGGTAGCAAGTGTTGACTGTGCAGACAGCACTTCCGAGCGCCAACTGGCGGTGCTGGAGCCCAGGGATAAGAATGAAAACAGAGGAGCCAGAGGTGTAATTCGAGCAACTTTAAAATGTGTAGTACAGTGGATGTGGACAAAGCAGGAGAAATTGCCGTCCGCACAGCAGGAGAACAGCTGACGTTACTGAACCCCAATAACACGGCAGCAAGTGTTGACTGTGCAGACGGCACTTCCGAGCGCCAACTGGCGGTGCTGGAGCCCAGGGATAAGAATGAAAACAGAGGAGCCAGAGGTGTAATTCGAGCAACTTTAAAATGTGTAGTACAGTGGATTTGGACAAAGCAGGAGAAATTGCCGTCCGCACAGCAGGAGAACAGCTGACGTTACTGAACCCCAATAACACGGCAGCAAGTGTTGACTGTGCAGACGGCACTTCCGTGCGCCAACTGGCGGTGTTGGAGCTCAGGGATAATACTGAAAACAGAGGAGCCAGAGGTGTAATTGGAGCAACTTTAAAATCTGTAGTAGTGAGAATGTGGACAGAGCAGGAGAAATTGCCGTCCGCACAGCAGGGGAACAGCTGACGTTACTGAACCCCAATAACATGGTAGCAAGTGTTGACTGTGCAGACAGCACTTCCGAGCGCCAACTGGCGGTGCTGGAGCCCAGGGATAAGAATGAAAACAGAGGAGCCAGAGGAGTAATTGGAGCAACTTTAAAATGTGTAGTACAGTGGATGTGGACAAATCAGGAGAAATTGCCGTCCGCACAGCAGGAGAACAGCTGACGTTACTGAACCCCAATAACACGGCAGCAAGTGTTGACTGTGCAGACGGCACTTCCGTGCGCCAACTGGCGGTGTTGGAGCTCAGGGATAATACTGAAAACAGAGGAGCCAGAGGTGTAATTGGAGCAACTTTAAAATCTGTAGTAGTGAGAATGTGGACAGAGCAGGAGAAATTGCCGTCCGCACAGCAGGGGAACAGCTGACGTTACTGAACCCCAATAACATGGTAGCAAGTGTTGACTGTGCAGACAGCACTTCCGAGCGCCAACTGGCGGTGCTGGAGCCCAGGGATAAGAATGAAAACAGAGGAGCCAGAGGTGTAATTCGAGCAACTTTAAAATCTGTAGTAGTGAGAATGTGGACAGAGCAGGAGAAATTGCCGTCCGCACAGCAGGGGAACAGCTGACGTTACTGAACCCCAATAACACGGCAGCAAGTGTTGACTGTGCAGACAGCACTTCCGAGCGCCAACTGGCGGTGTTGGAGCCCAGGGTAAATACTAAAAACGGAGGAGCCAGAGGTGTAATTGGAGCAAGTTTTAAATAAGTAGCACAGTGAATATGGACAGAGCAGGAGAAATTGCCGTGAACACAGCAGGGGAACAGCTGACGTTACTGAACCCCAATAACATGGTAGCAAGTGTTGACTGTGCAGACGGCACTTCCGAGCGCCAACTGGCGGTGCTGGAGCCCAGGGATAAGAATGAAAACAGAGGAGCCAGAGGTGTAATTCGAGCAACTTTAAAATGTGTAGTACAGTGGATGTGGACAAAGCAGGAGAAATTGCCGTCCGCACAGCAGGAGAACAGCTGACGTTACTGAACCCCAATAACACGGCAGCAAGTGTTGACTGTGCAGACGGCACTTCCGAGCGCCAACTGGCGGTGCTGGAGCCCAGGGATAAGAATGAAAACAGAGGAGCCAGAGGTGTAATTCGAGCAACTTTAAAATGTGTAGTACAGTGGATTTGGACAAAGCAGGAGAAATTGCCGTCCGCACAGCAGGAGAACAGCTGACGTTACTGAACCCCAATAACACGGCAGCAAGTGTTGACTGTGCAGACGGCACTTCCGTGCGCCAACTGGCGGTGTTGGAGCTCAGGGATAATACTGAAAACAGAGGAGCCAGAGGTGTAATTGGAGCAACTTTAAAATCTGTAGTAGTGAGAATGTGGACAGAGCAGGAGAAATTGCCGTCCGCACAGCAGGGGAACAGCTGACGTTACTGAACCCCAATAACATGGTAGCAAGTGTTGACTGTGCAGACAGCACTTCCGAGCGCCAACTGGCGGTGCTGGAGCCCAGGGATAAGAATGAAAACAGAGGAGCCAGAGGAGTAATTGGAGCAACTTTAAAATGTGTAGTACAGTGGATGTGGACAAATCAGGAGAAATTGCCGTCCGCACAGCAGGAGAACAGCTGACGTTACTGAACCCCAATAACACGGCAGCAAGTGTTGACTGTGCAGACGGCACTTCCGAGCGCCAACTGGCGGTGTTGGAGCTCAGGGATTACAGTTCAGGTGGTAGAAACATGAACAGAACAGGAGACCTGGATACTGTTGCCAACCAATTATTTATTCTGGAAGAGGACTGGCAAATTCATGAGAGATCCAGGCCTTGTTCATTTTGAGAAAAGTAAGCCGGTCAACGTTATCGGAGGATAGTCGCATGCGACGGTCTGTTAGTACACCACCTGCGGCACTAAAGACGCGTTCCGATAATACACTAGCAGCAGGGCAAGCTAGCACCTCCAGTGCATACTGACTAAGCTCTGGCCATGTATCCAGCTTACAGACCCAAAACTTGAAGGGAGAAGAGCCGTCTGGGAGTACACTAAGAGGGCAAGACATGTAGTCTGTCACCATCTGACGGAAACGTTGCCTCCTGCTGACTGGAGCTGTCTGTGATGGTGTAGACATTTGTGGCGGCGGGGACACAAAACTTTGCCACATTTCGGCCATACTGGTCTTGCCTTGTGCTGAGGCGCTGCTTCTGCTCCCTCTTTGTGCAGAGCTTCCTCCACTGCCTCGACGCACTGAGCTGCTTTGTAAAGCACTAGCAGCACTGCTCTCGGTTGGAATGGAGAACATGATGGAATGCACCAGTGCGTCTTGGTACTCCCGCATTTTACGCTCCCGGTTCAATGGTGTTATGAGGCTTTGTAAGTTGTCCCGGTAGCGAGGATCTAGGAGGGTGGACACCCAATAATCAGCCGTGTTGAGAATGTGGGCGATGCGGCGGTCGTTTCTGAGGCACTGCAGCATGAAATCAACCATGTGCTGCAGACTGCCAACTGGCCAAGAAACGCTGTCCCCTGCTTGAGGCGTGATCTCTGCCTGCTCTGCATCACCCCACCCTCGCTCTAGATACTGACTACTAGAGCATTGTGTACCTCCCTCCTCTGGACAGATGTCTTCCTCATCCATTGACTCCTCCTCATCCTCCTCACAAAGTGTCCCCTGCCTAGGCCTTTGTGAGGAACCACGTTGCGCAGACTGTAGAGAAGCAGATGGCATTTGTGACTCCTCATCCTCCACCTCTTCCAAAACCTCGTCCCTTAGTGCTTGCAGTGTTTTTTCAAGCAGGCAGATAAGGGGGATAGTCATGCTGACTAGTGCATCATCTGCACTCGCCATCCGCGTGGAATAATCGAAGGCACGCAAAACGTGGCAAATGTCCTTCATAGAGGCCCACTCAGTGGTGGTGAAGTGTGAACGGCGCGCACTGCGACTTGTTTGCGCCTGCTGCAGCTGGTACTCCATTACTGCTGCCTGCTGCTCACACAACCTCTCCAACATATGTAACGTTGAATTCCACCTGGTGGGTAGGTCACATATGATGCGATGTTCCGGAAGACATAATCGGCGCTGCAGAGCTGCAATGCGTGATCTTGCATTGCTGGAACGCCGCAAGTGAGCGCACTCTATGCGGACCTTGTGAAGCAGTGCATCAAGATCCGGATAGTCCCTCAAAAAACTCTGCACGACCAAGTTGAGCACATGTGCCAGACATGGGATGTGAGTGAGGTTGCCTAGGCCCAGAGCTGCCACCAGATTTCGGCCATTGTCACACACTACCATGCCTGGCTGGAGATTCGCTGGCACAAACCACACGTCACTCTGCTGCTTGATGGCATTCCAGAGCTCCTGCGCTGTGTGGCTTCGATTCCCCAAAGAAATTAATTTTAATACGGCCTGTTGACGTTTGGCCACGGCTGTGCTCATATCGGTCATCATAACAGGTAACCGTTCACGGGTCGATGTGGAGGTAGACCGTGACGGCTCCTGCAGCGCTGATTCAGAGGAACTGGAGTATGAGGAGGAGTCAATGTGTACAGACTGGATTCCTGCAATCCTTGGAGTTGGCAGAACACGTACAGTGCCACTCTCAAGATCTGTACCCGGCTCCACAACATTTACCCAATGGGCAGTGAGGGAAAGGTATCGTCCCTGTCCATGCTTACTGGTCCACGCATCAGTGGTCAGGTGGACCTTGCTACTGACGGCGTTTTGTAGCGCATGTTTAATTTTTCCCTCCACATGATGTTGCAGGGCAGGGACGGCTTGCCTGCTGAAATAAAAGCGGCTGGGCACGTTGTATTGTGGGACTGCCAATGCCATAAAGTTACGGAATGTGTCAGTCTCCACCAGCCTGAATGATAGCATTTCAAGGGCCAGTAGTTTAGCAATGCCAGCATTCAGAGCCTGTGCTCGGGGGTGGTTTGCCGAGTATGGGCGCCTTTTCTACCATGCCTGTGCTAACGATGGCTGTAGACTGGCCTGGGAGTGTGAGGATGACTGGGAAAGTGGTGCTGTGGGTGGAATTACACTGTGTCTCTGTACAACAGTGCCAGAGATTCTTCCATGGCGATCCTGTGAGGAAGCCGAACCAGCTGTGTGTGAGCTGGAGGAAGAGGCTACAACACGAGCTGAAGAGGTGGTAGGTGGCGCTGTAGGTTGGCCTAGGTCTTCAGTGTGTTTGTGTAACTCCACCACGTGCTTGGTCCGCACATGTTTCCACATATTTGTGGTATTGAGGTTGCTGACACTTTTCCCTCTTTTCACCTTCTGATTACACAGCTTGCATTTGACAAAGCAAATGTCATCTGCAACTGTGTCAAAAAAGGACCAGGCACTGCAAGTCTTGGGAGCGCCCGCTTTGGATTTTGGAAGAGCCATGCTCCTAATGGGTGCCGAAGTGGAGGCTACAGGCAACCAAGTCTGCCCCCTCCCTCTCCCTCCTTTTTGGGCCGTTCGGGGAATCTCTTCCTCAGAGCTGCTCCCACCACCTTCCTGTCCCTCACGCCATGATGGGTCAAGGACCTCATCATCTACACCACCCTCTTCAAACAACTGCTTCTCCTGGGTAGTCTCGACAGCACAGTACGCACCAGAAAGTGGCACCTGAGTCTCATCATCAGATGCGTACTGAGGTGTGCTGCTGACCATAGGCACTGGCCCACCCGCCTCTTCAGATTCAGAGAGACAAAACGGTTGCGCATCACTGCATACTACCTCTTCTTCAAATTCTCGAATTCTGCTTGGCTGGCCCCCTCTTTCCAAGCCAAGAGATTCAGAGAACAGAAGTAGAGATGGCTCCTGTCCAGGGCTCTCTGACTGCCTGGGCAATTTGGCAGGTGGTGAAGAGACAGATGGGTGCTCTTCAGTGCTCAGGACCTGAGAGGATCTGGAACTAATTGAAGTCGATGCGTTAGCTGCCATCCATCCGACAACGGCTTCAATTTGGTCCTCGCGCAGCAGTGGGGTACGGCTAGCTCCTACAAAGCTGCGCATAAAGGACTGTTCCCTGGTAAAACTGGGGGATGCTGAGTCACTGGTGCCCGCAGCAGGCACAGAATCCCCACGTCCTCTCCCTGCAGGCACAGAATCCTCACGTCCTCTCCCTGCAGAAACTCCACGCCCACGCCCACGACCACGACCACATGCCTTACTCCCTGCCTTCTTCATCTTGGTAGACTGATAAAGATAGGCAGAAAAGTACTAAGGGCTTAGTGTGCTTATTCCTGAACAGCTGCTAACAGGTATAAGAAACACTAATTTTATAAAGTGTGGACTAGACTTTAATATGAGCTAATGTGGCCTACACAACTGTAAAGTGGAGTGTTTGGTGAACTTTATTTAGGTTTTTTTTGTCACAAAAAGACACTGGATGTGCCTAAAGATGTAATAACGATAGTATCACAAACTTTTTGTAGCTATTACAATGTAGGAAGGTAACCTACAATGCAATAGATGAGGCTGCAAAAAATAGGCTAATACTAATCTGGCTGGGGCTGCAGGGCCCAATGCTGCAGAAAGGCTCCTCTATCTACTCCTATATAGTGTGTTTGGAATCAATTTAGCTGAATATGGATGGAACCACCACACTAATAGGAGATATCAGGAAAAATTATGAATTGGCAATAAAGGACAATGTATGAGGCAGTGACACACACTGAGTGCACTACAACCAGACGGGGTTGAAGCACACACTACAGGGTGAGCTGCACTCACACACCAGACCTTGCAGACAGCGGTGAACAGTACAGATGCAGAGCACTGTGCACTAGTGCTGCAAGATGGAAAAAAAATTCTCTATCTACTCCTATATAGTGTGTTTGGAACCAATTTAGCTGAATACAGATGGAACCACCACACTAATAGGAGATATCAGGAAAAATTATGAATTGGCAATAAAGGACAATGTATGAGGCAGTGACACACACTGAGTGCACTACAACCAGACGGGGTTGAAGCACACACTACAGGGTGAGCTGCACTCACACACCAGACCTTGCAGACAGCGGTGAACAGTACAGATGCAGAGCACTGTGCACTAGTGCTGCAAGACGGAAAAAAATTTCTCTATCTACTCCTATATAGTGTGTTTGGAACCAATTTAGCTGAATACAGATGGAACCACCACACTAATAGGAGATATCAGGAAAAATTATGAATTGGCAATAAAGGACAATGTATGAGGCAGTGACACACACTGAGTGCACTACAACCAGACGGGGTTGAAGCACACACTACAGGGTGAGCTGCACTCACACACCAGACCTTGCAGACAGCGGTGAACAGTACAGATGCAGAGCACTGTGCACTAGTGCTGCAAGACGGAAAAAAATTTCTCTATCTACTCCTATATAGTGTGTTTGGAACCAATTTAGCTGAATACAGATGGAACCACCACACTAATAGGAGATATCAGGAAAAATTATGAATTGGCAAAAAAGGACAATGTATGAGGCAGTGACACACACTGAGTGCACTACAACCAGACTTGGCTGAAGCACACACTACAGGGTGAGCTGCACTCACACACACAGACCTTGCAGATAGCGGTGAACAGCACAGGGAACTGTGCACTAGCACTGCAAGGCACAGTGATTTAGAAAGTAGCTTGGGTAAAGCAGTATAGAGCAAATAGGTAGCTAAAACTGTCCCTCAGAACAACAGCGTCCTATCCCTAACTGAATTCACAGCAGAGTGAGCTCAAAATGGCGGCAGTGGCTTTTATAGTGCATCATGACATCATTTCAGCAGCCAATCACAGTCATGCCATTAGTTAAGATGCCTACATGCCTAACAGGATGTGCCCACACTTCTTAGGATCCTCATTGGCTGAATAAAATGAAAATGTCTCATTGCATTATGGGAACTTCCGATTCCGGTATACGATATTGCAATAGTATCGGAATTAAGTATCGGAATTCCGATACCGCGAATATCAGCCGATACCCGATATTTCAGTATCGGAATGCTCAACACTAGTGAAGAACCAATATAGGGATGTCAGTGGAGACAGGGTGATATTAGATCAGCCTAGGAGTAGTGTTGAGCATTCCGATACTGAAATATCAGGTATCGACCGATATTCGCTGTATCGGAGTTCCGATACTGAGTTCCGATACTTTTAGAATATCGAATACCGGAAACGGAAGTTCCCATAATGCAATGAGCCAGTTTCATTTTATTCAGCCAATGAGGATCCTAAGAAGTGTGGGCACATCCTGTTATGCATGTTAGGCATGTTAACTAATGGCATGGCATGGCTGTGATTGGCTGCTAAAATGATGTCATGATGCACTATAAAAGCCGCCGCCGCCATTTTGGGTTCACTCTGCTGTGAATTCAGTTAGGGATAGGACGCTGCTCTTCTGAGGGACAGTTTTAGCTACCGATTTGCTTTATTGTGCTTTACCCAGGCTACTTTTTAAGCTTTCTTTTGCCTTGCAGCGCTAGTGCACAGTTCTCTGCACTGTTCACGGCTGTCTGCGAGGTCTCTGTGTGTGAGTGCAGCTGATGCTGTAGTGTGTTCTGCAGCCACGTCCGGTTGTAGTCCACTCAGCGTGCGTCACTGCCTCATACATTGTCCTTTTTTGATTGCTCATTTTTCTTGATTTCTCCTATTAGTGTGGTTCCATTCATATCCAGCTAGATTGCTTCCAAAAACTCTATATAGGGGTAGATAGAGGAGCCTTTCTGCAACCTTGTGCCCTGCAGCCCCAGCCAGATTAGTATTAGCCTATTTTTTTGTAGCCTCATCTATTGCATTGTAGGTTACCTTCCTGCATTGTAATAGCTACAAAAAGTTTGTGATACTATCGGTTTTAAAAAGTTTAACTGGGCACATCCAGTGTCTTTTTGTGAAAAAAAAAACATAAATAAAGTTCACCATACACTCCACTTTACAGTTGTGTAGGCCACATTAGCTCATATTAAAGTCTAGTCCACACTTTATAAAATTAGTATTTCTTATACCTGTTAGCAGCTGTTCAGAAATAAGCACACTAAGCCCTTAGTACTTTTCTGCCTATCTTTATCAGTCTACCAAGATGAAGAAGGCAGGGAGTAAGGCTTGTGGGCGTGGGCGTGGGCATGGAGTTTCTGCAGGGAGAGGACGTGGGGATTCTGTGCCTGCTGCAAGCACCAGTGACTCAGCATCCCCCAGTTTTACCAGGCAACAGTCCTTTATGTGCAGCTTTGTAGGAGCTCGCTCTACCCCACTGCTGCGGGAGGACCAAATTGAAGCCGTTGTCGGATGGATGGCAGCTAACGCATCGACTTCAATTAGTTCCAGATCCTCTCAGGTCCTGAGCACTGAAGAGCACCCATCTGTCTCTTCACCACCTGCTAAATTGCCCAGGCAGTCAGAGAGCCCAAGACAGGAGCCATCTCTACTTCTGTTCTCTGAATCTCTTGGCTTGGAAAGAGGGGGCCAGCCAAGCAGAATTCTAGAATTTGAAGAAGAGGTAGTATGCAGTGATGCGCAACCACTTTGTCTCTCTGAATCTGAAGAGGCGGGTGGGCCAGTGCCTATGGTCAGCACACCTCAGTACGCATCTGATGATGAGACTCAGGTGACACTTTCTGGTGCGTACTGTGCTCTCGAGACTACCCAGGAGAAGCAGTTGTTTGAAGATGGTAGTGTAGATGATGAGGTCCTTGACCCATCATCGCGTGAGGTACAGGAAGGTGGTGGGAGAAGCTCTGAGGAAGAGATTCCCTGAACGGCCCAAAAAGGAGGGAGAGGGAGGGGGCAGACTTGGTTGCCTGCAGCCTCCACTTTGGCACCCATTAGGAGCATGCCTCTTCCAAAACCCAAAACGGGCGCTCCCAAGACTTGCAGTGCCTGGTCCTTTTTTGACACAGTTGCAGATGACATTTGCTTTGTCAAATGCAAGATGTGTAATCAGAAAGTGAAAAGAGGGAAAAGTGTCAGCAACCTCAATACCACAAATATGTGGAAACATGTGCGGACCAAGCACGTGGTGGAGTTACAAAAACACACTGAAGACCTAGGCCAACCAACAGCGCCACCTACCACCTCTTCAGATCGTGTTGTAGCCTCTTCCTCCAGCTCACACACAGCTGGTTCGGCTTCCTCACAGGATCAATATGGAAGAACCTCTGGCACTGTTGTACAGAGACACAGTGTCATTCCACCCACAGCACCATGTTCCCTGTCATCCTCACACTCCCAGGCCAGTCTACAGCCATCGTTAGCACAGGCATGGGAGAAAAGGCGCCCATACTCGGCAAACCACCCCCGAGCACAGGCTCTGAATGCTGGCATTGCAAAACTACTGGCCCTTGAAATGCTATCATTCAGGCTGGTGGAGACTGACACTTTCCGTAACTTGATGGCATTGGCAGTCCCACAATACAACGTGCCCAGCCGCTTTTATTATAGCAGGCAAGCCGTCCCTGCCCTGCAACAGCATGTGGAGGGAAAAATTAAACATGCTCTACAAAACGCCGTCAGTAGCAAGGTCTACCTGACCACCGATGCGTGGACCAGTAAGCATGGACAGGGACCATACCTTTCCCTCACTGCCCATTGGGTAATTGTTGTGGAGCCGGGTACAGATCTTGAGAGTGGCACTGTACGTGTTCTGCCAACTCCAAGGATTGCAGGAATCCAGTCTGTACACATTGACTCCTCCTCATACTCCAGTTCCTCTGAATCAGCACTGCAGGAGCCGTCACGGTCTACCTCCACATCGACCCGTGAACGGTTACCTGTTACGACCGATATGAGCACAGCCGTGGCCAAACGTCAACAGGCCATATTGAAATTAATTTATTTGGGGAATCGAAGCCACACAGTGCAGGAGCTCTGGAATGCCATCAAGCAGCAGAGCGACGTGTGGTTTGTGCCAGCGAATCTCCAGCCAGGCATGGTAGTGTGTGACAATGGCCGAAATCTGTTGGCAGCTCTGGGCCTAGGCAACCTCACTCACATCCGATGTCTGGCACATGTGCTCAACTTGGTCGTGCAGAGTTTTTTGAGGGACTATCCGGATCTTGATGCACTGCTGCACAAGGTCCGCATAGAGTGCGCTCACTTGCGGCGTTCCAGCATCGCAAGATGCAGCTCTGCAGCGCCGATTATGCCTTCCAGAACATTGCATCATATGTGACCTACCCACCAGGTGGAATTCAACGTTACATATGTTGGAGAGGTTGTGTGAGCAGCAGGCAGCAGTAATGGAGTACCAGCTGCAGCAGGAGCAAACAAGTCGCACTGCGCGCCATTCACACTTCACCACCACTGAGTGGGCCTCTGTGAAGGACATCTGACACGTTTTGCGTGCCTTCGATTATTCCACGTGGATGGCGAGTGCAGATGATGCACTAGTCAGCATGACTATCCCCTTATCTGTCTGCTTGAAAAAACACTGCAAGCACTAAGGGAGGAGGTTTTGGAAGAGGTGGAGGATGAGGAGTCACAAATGCCATTTACTTCTGTACAATCTGCGCAACGTGGTTCCTCACAAAGTCCTAGGCAGGAGACACTTTGTGAGGAGGATGAGGAGGAGTCAATGGAGGAGGAAGACATCTGTCCAGAGGAGGGAGGTACACAATGCTCTAGTAGTCAGTATCTAGAGTGAGGGTGGGGTGATGCAGAGCAGGCAGAGATCATGCCTCAAGCAGGGGACAGCATTTCTTGGCCAGTTGGCAGTCTGCAGCACATGGTTGATTTCATGCTGCAGTGCCTGAGAAACGACCGCCGCATCGCTCACATTCTCAACACGGCTGATTATTGGGTGTCCACCCTCCTAGATCCTCGCTACCGGGACAACTTACAAAGCCTCATAACACCATTGAACCGGGAGCGTAAAATGCGGGAGTACCAAGACACACTGGTGCATTCCATCATGGTGTCCATTCCACACTAGAGCAGTGCTGCTAGTGCTTTAAAAAGCAGCTCAGTGCGTCGAGGCAGTGGAGGAAGCTCTGCACAAAGAGGGAGCAGAAGCAGAGCCTCAGCACAAGGCAAGACCAGTATGGCCCAAATGTGGCAAAGTTTTGTGTCCCCGCCACAAATGTCTACACCATCACAGACGGCGCCAGTCAGCAGGAGGCAACGTTTCCGTCAGATGGTGACAGACTACATGTCTTGCCCTCTCAGTGTACTCCCAGACGGCTCTTCCCCCTTCAAGTTTTGGGTCTCTAAGCTGGATACGTGGCCAGAGCTTAGCCAGTATGCACTGGAGGTGCTGGCTTGCCCTGCTGCTAGTGTATTATCGGAACGCGTCTTTAGTGCCGCAGGTGGTGTACTAACAGACCGTCGCATCCAACTATCCTCCGATAACGTTGACCGGCTTACTTTTCTGAAAATGAACAAGGCCTGGATCTCGCATGACTTTGCCAGTCCTCTTCCAGATTAAATAATTGGTTGTCAACAGTATCCAGGTCTCCTGTTGTGTTCATGTTTCTACCACCTGAACTGTAATCCCTGGGCTCCAACACCGCCAGTTGCTGCTCAGAAGTGCCATCTGCACAGTCAACACTTGCTTCAGTGTTATTGGGGTTCAGTAACGTCAGCTGTTCCCCTGCTGTGTGTCCGGCAATTTCTCCTGCTCTGTCCACATTCACACTACTACTGATTTTAAACTTGCTCCAATTAGGCCTCTGTCTGGCTCCTCTCTGTTTTCAGTATTTACCCTGGGCTCCAACACCGCCAGTTGCTGCTCAGAAGTGCCGTTTGCACAGTCAACAATTGCTCCAGTGTTATTGGGGTTCAGTAACGTCAGCTGTTCCCCGGCTGTGTGTCCGGCAATTTCTCCTGCTCTGTCCACATTCACACTACTACTGATTTTAAACTTGCTCCAATTAGGCCTCTGTCTGGCTCCTCTCTGTTTTCAGTATTTACCCTGGGCTCCAACACCGCCAGTTGCTGCTCAGAAGTGCCGTCTGCACAGTCAACACTAGCTCCAGTGTTATTGGGGTTCAGTAACGTCAGCTGATCCCCTGCTGTGTGCCCGGCAATTTCTCCTGCTCTGTCCACATTCACACTACTACTGATTTTAAACTTGCTCCAATTAGGCCTCTGGCTCCTCTCTGTTTTCAGTATTTACCCTGGGCTCCAACACCGCCAGTTGCTGCTCAAAAGTGCCGTCTGCACAGTCAACACTTGCTCCAGTGTTATTGGGGTTCAGTAACGCCAGCTGTTCCCCTGCTGTGTATCCGGCAATTTCTCCTGCTCTGTCCACATTCACACTACTACTGATTTTAAACTTGCTCCAATTAGGCCTCTGTCTGGCTCCTCTCTGTTTTCAGGATTTACCCTGGGCTCCAACGCCACCAGTTGCTGCTCAGAAGTGCCGTCTGCACAGTCAACACTTGCTCCAGTGTTATTGGGGTTCAGTAACGTCAGCTGTTCCCCTGCTGTGTGTCTGGCAATTTCTCCTGCTCTGTCCACATTCACACTACTACTGATTTTAACCCCTTTACAGCCCATGACGTATTAATACGCGTCAGTGCCCTGGGCTTTAAGAGCCTGACCCGTATTAGTACGTCATCGCGATCGCGCGCGCACACAGGCTATGCGGGCGCGATCGCCGCCGGGTGTCAGCTGATTATCACAGCTGACACCCGGTACTATATGCAGGGAGCGGTCCCGCACCTCTCCCAGCACATTAACCCCCGCAATGCTGCGATCGAAGTCGATCGCAGCATTGCGGTGGCAAGGGGAGGTGATCGGTATACTCACCTCCTCTTCCGGCCTCCAGCGCTGTCGGCCGCAGCTTCCCGGGTGTTGCCATGACGACCCGATGTCGAAAAAAGTATTTCCAGCACCACCAGCTGTTTCCCAGCAGTGTCTTTGGCACGGGTACTCCCTCCTGCCCAGTCTGGTTCCAGCACGCCAGCAGTTTCCAGGTAGTGTCAACGTCACTTTGCCTCCAATACATTGTCCTGTCGTGTTGCGGTCGGGTTAGCCGAATCTGTGGTGCCTGCAGTTTAGGTGACTCCTATGTGGGCTGCGAGATCTCGCAATGAAGGCTGGTTCCATAGTGCCAATAGGACAAGTACCCCCTGTAGGACTGTGGGTTTCGGTAACTCCGACCGGCTCGCGGCCTTGCAACTTTTTTTTTCATGGGTACCTTCTGCTGCCTATCTGAGTTCCGGTACCATTAGCTGGTCCTCGGTAGTTCCATTTGCTCTTGTACCTTCTGCTGCCCATCTGGGTTCCAGTAACGTCAGCTGGTTCTCGGCAGTGTCTTTGGCATGGGTACTCCCTCCTGCCCAGCCTGGTTCCAGCACACCAGCTGTTTCCAGGTAGAGTCAACGTCACTTTGCCTCCAATACGTTGTCCTGTCGTGTTGCGGTTGGGTTAGCCGACTCTGTGGTGCCTGCAGTTTAGGTGACTCCTATGTGGGCTGCGGGATCTCGCAATGAAGGCTGGTTCCATAGTGCCAAAAGGACAAGTACCCCCTGTAGGACTGTGGGTTTCGGTAACTCCGGCCTGCTCGCGGCCTTGCAACTCTTTTTTTCATGGGTACCTTCCGCTGCCTATCTGAGTTCCAGTACCGTCAGCTGGTCCTCGGTAGTTCCGTTGGCTCATGTACCTTCTGCTACCCATCCAGGTTCCAGTACCGTTAGCTGGTTCCAGGCAGTGCCTTTGGCTTAGGTGCCTCCTTCTCGGTATCCAAGTTCCACCAATGTCTGCTGGTCCTTGGTAGTGCTTTCTGGCACAGGTACGTCCTGCTTAGTAACCGGGTTCCAGTACCGTCAGCTGGTCCTCGGTAGTTCCATTGGCTCTTGTACCTTCTGCTACCCATCCGGGTTCCAGTACCGTCAGCTGGTCCTCGGTAGTTCCATTTGCTCTTGTACCTTCTGCTACCCATCGGGGTTCCAGTACCGTTAGCTGGTTCTCGTCAGTGCTTTTGGCTTAGGTGCCTCCTTCTCGGTATCCGAGTTCCACCAACATTTGCTGGTCCTTGGTAGTGCTTTCTGGCACAGGTACCTCCTGCTTAGTAACCGGGTTCCAGTACAGTCAGCTGGTCCTCGGTTGTTCCATTGGCTCTTGTACCTTCTGCTACCCGTCCGGGTTCCAGTACTGTCAGCTGGTCCTCGGTAGTTCCATTTGCTCTTGTACCTTCTGCTATCCATCCGGGTTCCAGTACCGTTAGCTGGTTCTCGGCAGTGCCTTTGGCTTATGTGCCTCCTTCTCGGTATCCAAGTTCCACCAATGTCTGCTGGTCCTTGGTAGTGCTTTCTGGCACAGGTACCTCCTGCTTAGTAACCGGGTTCCAGTACCGTCAGCTGGTCCTCGGTAGTTCCATTGACTCTTGTACCTTCTGCTACCCATCCGGGTTCCAGTACTGTCAGCTGGTCCTCGGTAGTTCCATTTGCTCTTGTACCTTTTTCTACCCATCCGGGTTCCAGTACCGTTAGCTGGTTCTCAGCAGTGCCTTTGGCTTAGGTGCCTCCTTCTCAGTATCCGAGTTCCACCAACGTCTGCTGGTCCTTGGTAGTGCTTTCTGGCACAAGTACCTCCTGCTTAGTAACCGGGTTCCAGTACCGTCACCTGGTCCTCGGTAGTTCCATTGGCTCTTGTACCTTCTGCTACCCATCCGGGTTCCAATACCATTAGCTGGTTCTCGGCAGTACCTTTGGCTTAGGTGCCTCCTTCTCGGTATCCGAGTTCCACCAATGTCTGCTGGTCCTTGGTAGTGCTTTCTGGCACAGGTACCTCCTGCTTAGTAACCGGGTTCCAGTACCGTCAGCTGGTCCTCGGTAGTTCCATTGGCTCTTGTACCTTCTGCTACCCATCCGGGTTCCAGTACCGTCAGCTGGTCCTCGGTAGTTCCATTTGCTCTTGTACCTTCTGCTACCCATCCGGGTTCCAGTACCGTTAGCTGGTTCTCGGCAGTGCCTTTGGCTTAGGTTCCTCCTTCTCGGTATCCGAGTTCCACCAATGTCTGCTGGTCCTTGGTAGTGCTTTCTGGTACAGGTACCTCCTGCTTAGTAACCGGGTTCCAGTACCGTCAGCTGGACCTCGGTAGTTCCATTGGCTCTTGTACCTTCTGCTACCCATCCAGGTTCCAGTACCGTCAGCTGGTTCCAGGCAGTGCCTCAGCCTTCTTGTACCTTCTGCTACATTCCCAAGTTCAAGCTTTTTGAAATGTTTTTTGGTAATCACTCTGGATCTCCCTGACGACGACCCTGAAGACCGCCCTGAAGAAGACGAGGACCCCGAAGACGACGACCCTGAAGACCGCCCTGAAGAAGACGAGGACCCCGAAGACGACGACCCTGAAGACCACCCCGAAGAAGACGAGGACCTCGAAGACGACGACCCTGAAGACGACGAGCCTGAAGACCACCCCGAAGAAGACGATGACCCCAAAGACGACGACTCTGAAGACGACGACCCTGAAGACCACCCCGAAGAAGACGATGACCCCGAAGACGATGACCCTGAAGACGACGACCCTGAAGACCACCCCAAAGAAGACCAAGAAGATGACCCTGAAGAAGATGACCAAGAGGACAAAGAACAAGAGGACAACCACCAAGATACAGAAGAACAAGAGACAAAAGCAGAAGAACAAGAAGCTGCAGAACAAAAAGCATAAGAACATTAAGCATAAGACTAAAAATCAGAGCAAAAGATATTATCTAAATTATAAGCAGAAGAAGACTAAGCAGTGTATGGGGGTGAGTCCGTTCCTCCTCGTGGTGCCCCTGGAAAAGACCTGCTACTGCAGGCCAAACTGAACACGGACAAATCCTGTTGTAAATCTTTTGTGACAGGCAGAATGGAAGGTGTAATCTTCAAACTTTTATAGATAACAACTACAGCAATGCCTGTCACAAATAAGAATATGATGAAGAAGAAGATGAAGAAGATGAAGAAGTAGAATATGAAGAAGAAGAATAGTTGAATATGAAGAATGTAAAAAAAAAGAATAATATGAAGAAGGTGAAGAAGAAGAAGATGAAGAAGGTGAAGAAGAAGTTGAGGAAAAAGATGCTGCTGCTGAGGATGATGAAGAAGAAAGTGTGGGAGAAGTAAAAAAGAAGGTGAAGAGCATGGAAGTAGTGAAACATAAATATCTGACAAAATATAAAAAAGCTTAACATAGTCAATATCTTTGTAATTCCGAACGTCTTAAAAAAAATTTAATTCCTGCTATTCCATTTGATTGGGCTAAACCTCTATGCCTTTAATGTCTCCTCCACCTCCCCCAATACATTCTACATTATTCTTAGTTGTTTTCCTTCATGTAGAATTAACCTACAAGGAAAGAAAGGGTTTATTTTCATTCCGATATTTCTGTCCCATTGACTTGCATTGGTTTCTGGTATCGGAATCGGCGATATTTTTTGGGTATCGGTCATATCCAATGGGATCCGATATTTCCCGATATCGGAAGGTATCGCTCAACACTACCTAGGAGGTCTCCACTCTCCCCTTTCCCTAGAGTCTGGGCTCCCTTTCCCTCTTCCCTTTGTGTTGCACTAAGTCTTTCCCACACCTTGCGTGACATTACTGCCAGCCAAGCACATTTTGAAAAGAAAAAAAAAAACTGACACTTTGTTATTTTTTGTGTGTGTGTGTTTTTGGGAGTGTTTTTTTTTTCTTTCTCCTTCGTATGGATTCAGATGCAGAGCTCGCAGAGCAGCTGAGCAGTCTGTCTCTGCAAGTGAATGACCTCCGCTGTGAGGTTCAGCAGCATCAGCGGCTACAGGTCGCTAATGTGGGGGTCTCTGCAGGTAGGCCTGCCCAGCCTGAACCCAAGATTGCCCTCCCGGACAGGTTTTTAGGAGGTAGGGACAAATTTTTTGTATTTAAGGAGGTCTACAAACTGTATTTTAAACTTCGTTCCTACTCCTCCGGGCCTTCTTGTTATGTACCTCTGCCGGGGGAGCGGTCTGGCGATGAACCAGTACTGGGGGAGGTGGAGGAACCCATGCAGTTTGGGGGTGCCTTTACATCATACATTTCCACTGAGATTCACAAGAAAAAAGTTGTATGTTTTTTTTTGTGGGAAAAAGGGACACTTTATTGAGACCTGTCCTTCAATTCCTAAACAAAAGGAGACTCGATTAACTCTTGGTAGTCTGGAGTTGAATAAGCTAGGGTGCATTTGTTGCCAACCTGCAGTTCCCGGTTGTCCTGACAGCAGAGGTGGTGCTAGAGAGCAGAACCGAGAAAATTTCTGTGTTTGTTGACAGTGGTGCGAGAGTCAGCATGATTGATGCTGAGTTTGCAAAAGCTCATGGCCTTGCTTACTCATCTATAGCTAAGCCTATTTCCATCTTTGCCATCGACTCACAGAAAGCATTTATGTTACACGCACACCGCTAGGTTCAGATAGGGCGAGACGGGTTTTATGAATTCTTTGGAATCCTAGGGGAACCGATACTCAGGGCGACCATAGGCTGCAGCTTCTCTCAGCTTCTCTCAGGCACACGATAGATTAAGTTGCTGACCAGATGCATCTGACAAGTCTTTTTCAACAGTTTAACAGTGGAATTTAATCTGAAGCACGGCCAGTGCAATTCAGGGATATTACAGCAATAATCTTCATCACAGTACAGTTTAATAAAGCAGGCACAGTAAAGGCCCCGTCACACATAACGAGATCGCTAGCGAGATCGCTAATGAGTCACGATTTTGGTGACGCAATAGCGATCTCGTTATGTCTGACAGGTAGCAACGATCAGGCCCCTGCTGTGAGATCGCTGATCGTTACAAAGCTTCCTGGACCATTCCTGGGTCGTTGCGCTCCCGCTGGGCAGTGTGCATCGCTGTATTTGACACCTTATCAACGACCTCATTAGCGATTCAGAACTGAGACATGTAGGCGTGCATAAATTGGACTTTTCTGCGCTCCTCGTCCCCGATTGGTGGTCACTACTGCGTCCTTGTTTTTTCAGATCCCACCAGCGTTCTCCGGCTGTGACTCCACTTTGAAGAAATCAGGCATCTTTAGAGAGGTAGGTATTGTTTGGGGTCTCAAATGAGTTTTCATTTTTAATGGAGACACAGTAGAGATCCCATCTGACCGGAGACGCAGTGTTAAACCAAGGCCAGCCAATCTGAATGCAGTAGCGTCCACCAACTGGAGATGAGGGGGGCGCGGAAAAGCAATTTTATGCACGCCTTTCTGATACAGTACAGTCCCTATCAAGGTGTGGATCGTTGAAATAGCTGCTGTGTGAAAGCGTCCCAACGACCATCGAGATCGTTGGTTAGATCGCTGGGGCGGCCAAGATCGTTGGAAAGTTCTGCATGTTTGACATCTCCCCAGCGATCCCAAAACAGTGACGCAATAACGATCTCGCTAGCGATCTCGTTATGTGTGACAGGGCCTTAACGTCAGTCTCTTCAGTAGCATGATTCAGCATAGATTATATTTCTTAGCAACACACTTCTATGCATATGACGCGCCCCCTGGGCCATGTTCAAGGGATACCCGGAGCCGGATCTGTATGGGGGTAGTAGTCCTTGTGGCGGTGACCCGGTCCGTGCCCAGGGTGTCAAACTAAGTGTGTGGCAGTCTTTGTAGATGTTGTTTAAGTGTCGACTACGCCACCCGTTGAGTGCGGCTTTGAAGCCGCCGCTGCAGAGCAGTCCGCTGAGGCCGGTGGTATATGTGCAGCAGTGATGGTATAACCCCCAACGGGAGGGGTATGGCCTCAGGGCAGCAGGTGTGGATGATGGGGGTTGTGATGATGCAGGAAGGAGAGGCAGAGTCAGGAGATGCAGTTTCAGGGTTTTTACTCACTGATGTTGCTTTAGTCACTCTGGCCTTGAGTGACCACCCGAGCCGTGCTGCGTCCACCAGGTGCGGGACTCGGCTAACCCCCAGGCAGTTCCGGAGCGTGGTCCTGAGCTTCCCTCTCACTCTCTTTCTCCTGGCCGTCCCCACCAGGGATCCACCTCTGTCCAGCTCCCTCGGGCCTCTTAGTGGTTGAACCTTCTCTGGCTTCCCTGGCCCTACTCGTGGTGTGCCTTCCTGGTGGATATGGTGAGGGTCGTGGCAAAACTTGCCCACGACCTCCGGTTCCTGGTTAAGGGTTACTTCTGCCTCCGCCAGCTTGGGATCCGGTGCCCTCTTCTGCCAACCCTTCACCCTTTCTGGTCTGATTCTGGGATCTTAGGATTCCCTCTGTCTCTGCTTCTCTGGGCCTTTCTTCCTCCTCTCTCTCTTCACTGCAGGCTTTGCTCTGGAGCTGGGCCCAGCCGGAGCCACAGCTCCCTGTCAGCCCTCCTGGCTGAGCTCCTCTGCTCTGCTCCTCCTCTCTCTGACTAAAGACCCTATTCTAAGATGGTGCCCACCTTATATACTCCCTCTATGTGTGAACCCAGGTGACCAGCACCCAATGGGCTCCTAGCTTTACCCAGACTACTCCCCCTATCTGCCCCTACACTACTGGGATGTTCCACCCCCCTCCCACTCCAGCCAGGGACAGACGCTGTCGTACCTGCACATATACTGGTGTGGAGTACCGTTGTTCTGTCCCCCGGAAATGGGATGTATGTAGTGCATGCAGCCTACTAAGCTCAGTTCCACACTCCATCCTTACCCGGGAGTGGAATACCACACCTCTGGGTCGAGGTGCAATACCCCTGTAGCAGCCGAATCCTCAGGGTGCTACACATACACAACCACAGGCTTTTTCTTCACATGGACTCAATAGTACACAGCATTCTTTATTCTGCATGGAGATGGAGGGGGGGGAGAGTTTGATGAGGGAGAAGATCCCTATGACACGATTCCTTCCAGTCCTTATCTTTGTGCCCTATAATACTCCCCATTGTTAGCTCAGGGAGTCTATCTGACCCGTGTTTAGCTTCCCTCCCGATCTGAATTCCATTCCCTTGCCTTATGTGATATAAAGATCACACATCACCTATCTCTTCGGCTCCAGCCAGACAGTAAACAACTTCCCCACAATCCCTGTGGGGCTCTGCTAAACACTCCGTCTCCTGTGACTGTGTTAACCCCTCTAGTTGCTGGATGCTTCTGGAGCACAACACTTCCCTTCTCCTGTGCTTGTGTTACTTCTAATAATTGCTGGATGCTTTTGAAGCAACAGCACTACTTCTGCATGTCACATTTACTCAGATTGTACATAATGTAAAACTGAGGGTGGGGTCAATTCATTGTGAAGTTATCCCTTTCTATGTTCTGGACAGTCTTCCCACACCAATTGTCCTCGGTCTTCCGTGGCTGGTGAAACAAAATCCGTTAGTGGATTGGCAAGCCATGGAGATCATTGAATGGGGAGATTACTGCCATGAGAACCGTTTAGAAATTTCCCTTGCTACTGTCTCTACGGAAATATTACCTGCTTTTCTGTCTGGTTTTGAGGACATTTTTTTCTGAAAGGGGTATCAGGAATTGCCTCCTCATCGTGCATATGAATGTCCTATTAACTTGACCCCCGAAGCTAAATTACCGAAGTCCAGACTGTATAATCTTTCTGGCCCTGAGAGACATGCCATGAAGGATTTCATTGCGGAAAGTCTGGAGAAGGGACATATCAGATCCTCATCTTCGCCCATGGCGACGGGGTTCTTCTTGGTGAAGAAAAAAGATGCCTGTCTACGTCCCTGTTTAGATTTCCGGGAATTAAATCAAATTACTACGCGTGATCCATACCCTCATCCTCTGATTCCTGATTTGTTCAGCAAGGTTGTGGGAGCTAAGGTATTCTCCAAGTTGGATTTAAGGGGAGCCTACAATCTGGTTAGATTCAGAGAAAGGGACGAATGGAAAACAGCGTTCAATACACCTGAAGGGCATTTTGAGAGTCTGGTTATGCCTTTAGGGTTGACCAATGCACTTGCGGTGTTCCAGCATTTCATAAATTATATTTTCCATCATTTGGTGGGGAGGTTTGTGGTGGTCTATCTGGACGATATTTTCGTTTACTCACCTGATATTGAGACACATCGGGGGCATGTTAAGCAGGTGCTCCAGATATTAAGGGATAACAAACTTTATGCCAAACTGGAAAAATGTGTTTTCGCTGTTCAGGGGTACTTGTTGTCATCTTTGGGTTTTCGGTTGGATCCGGAGAAGATCCGTACAGTCCTTGATTGGGACCCTCCTGAGAACCTGAAGGCTCTACGGCATTTTCTGGGCTTTACTAATTTTTACCAGAAATTCATCCAAAATTACTCAGTAATTGTGAAACCCCTCACTGACATGACTAAGAAGGGGTCTGATTTTTCAAAATGGTTGGATGCTTCCCTCCAGGCTTTTTCTTCCTAAAAGAATCATTTTGCCACTGCACTTAAACTCAGTCAACCCAATATTTCCCAACCCTTTATTGTGCCTTCTTTTCTAAAAAATTGTCTTCGGCTGAGAGAAATTATGACGTTGGTAATAGAGAACTTTTGGCGATCAAATTGGCGTTTTAAGAATGGCGCAATGGTTGGAGGGGGCTGTCCATCCTATTACTGTTATTACTGACCATAAGAACCTGTCATATCTCCAGTCAGCTAAACGTCTCAACCCTAGGGAAGCCAGATGGTCCCCGTTTTTTTACTAGGTTCAATTTTGTTGTCACTTTTCGTCTTGGGATCAAAAATCTCAAGGCTGATGCTTTGTCCCGGAGCTTCCCTGTTGGTGGTGACCATGAGAACCCTGCCACTATATTACAGAAAGGGGTAGTCATTTCGGCATCATATCCTGAACTGAAAGGTGATGTGTTGGAGTCTCAGGGGGACGCCCCTTCCTCCTGCCCTCCAGCAAGATTATTTGTACCATCCAATCTGCACCGTAAGGTTATTAAAGAACATCATAACTCTGAAATGATGGTCATCCAGGTGGTAAGGCAATCGCGGACCTCCTTTTCTCATTGTTTTTTGTAGCTGGGGTTGCATCGGAATGTGATTGAACACGTATCTGCTTGTAGTATTTGCGCGCGTTCTAAGGTTTCACATACCCATCCATCTGGTACTCTCCTTCCGCTACCTATCCCTAGTAGGCCATGGACACACTTGTCCATGGATTTTATTACTGACCCACCAGTTTCTGCAGGCAGGTTTTGGTGGTTGTAGATAGGTTTAGTAAAATGGTTCACTTCGTTGCATTACCTGCACTTCCTAATGCCAAGACACTGGCTCAGGTGTTCATAAATGAGATTTACAGGGTTCCCTCCGATGTGGTGTCAGATCGGGGAACCCAGTTTGTTTCCAAGTTCTGGAAAGCATTCTTTTCTCGACTAGGGGTGCAGCTGTCCTTTTCCTCTACCTTCTACCCTCAGTTGAATGGACAGACCGAGCATGTCAATCAGAATTTGGAGACCTACCTCAGGTGTTTCATTTCCGAAAATCAGGAGGATTGGGCATCCTACTTACCACTGGCAGTATTTCCCATTAATAATCGGCGACAAGAATCCATGGCAAGTCACCATTCTTCGGCGCATACAGTTACCACCCACAATTTGGTACAAGGAGGAGTTTCGGGAGTTCATGAGGAGGAACGGTTTGTTTCATCGCTCTCCTCAGTATGGCGGGGTGTTCTGAGTAATTTAAAGATCATGGGAAACAGGTATAAACGCATGGCTGACAGAAAACGCTTGCCAGGTCCGGACCTGAATGTGAATGACTTTGTGTTGTTGTCTACCAGGAATATAAGATTGAAAGTTACTTCTTGGAAGCTGGGACCTAGGTTTATTGGTCCCTATAAAATAACCGCTGTCATTAACCAAGCAGCATTTCGTGTTGAACTTCCTCAGGCCCTTAAGGTCCACAACATGTTCCATAGGTCCTTACTCAAGAAGTATGTGGAACATCTTGAGCCCTCACCTCTACCACTGCCCCCAGTAATGGTTGATGGTAATCTGGAGTTCCAGATTTCAAGGATTGTTGATTCTCGTCTCCAACGTCATTCTCTACAATACTTGGTGCACTGGAAAGACTATGGTCCAGAGGAAAGGATGTGGGTTTCAGCATCAGAGGTGAACGGTCCCAGGCTGGTTCATTCAGGGCTTGAAGGGCTATGGTGTCACGCAAGGTATGGGAAAGACTTAGTTCAACACAAAGGAAAGAGGGAAAGGAAGCCCAGACTATAGGGAAAGGGGGAAGTGGAGACCTCCTGGCTGATAGAATATCACCCAGTCTCCCCTAACGTCCCTATATTGGCTCTTCACCAATTGCTGCACATGTTCCTCACCCTGTCTTTCCCTGGCGTTTGGCTCTGGATAGGGAAGGAAGGGGATGAGCACTAGCCGATCCCCACTAAACACTAAAGACAACAAGGGAGGACAAACAAGGGAAAATGCTTAGCTTTAGACGACTTCAGACAAGTGCGCACATGTCCTCAAGTACCAGAAAGGAAGAAGTGCTGCTCTCGCTCAAGCCTTCACAAGGAGTAATGAATATCGCCGGCACCTCCCTCTTACAAACAGCAGGTATTTATACACCCAGGGGGGCCCGCCGACTTTGACTATTTCAGCTGGATGTGTGGAAGCAGATTCAGCTTAAAGGTATTGCAGTGCAGTGGGCCCTTTGGCTCCCTGCACTGCAATACAAGTCACCGGCCAATCAGAGGCCAGCAGCTGACGGCGTGTCCGCGACCTCATGACCTCATGACATCATGCACTATAGTGGAGATGCCGAAGTCAGTGGTTGGATCCTGGGCCGGCTACAGAAGAGTACTGTGCAAGAATAGTGTTTTGCTTTTTTAGTATAGTTGAGAACAGGGAACATTGTATTAGGGAGAAGCCCATGATGGAGCTCATGAACCCCAGGAAGGGGCCCAGGATGGAGCTCATAAACCTCAGGAAGGGGCCCAGGATGGAGCACATGAACCCCAGGAAGGGGCCCAGGATGGGTGCAATAGCCCCAGTAAGGGGACCAGGATGGGGCACAATAGCCCCAGTAAGGGGACCAGGATGGGGCACATGAACCCCAGGAAGGGGCCCAGGATGGAGCACATGAACCCCAGGAAGGGGCCCAGGATGGAGCACATGAACCCCAGGAAGGGGCCCAGGATGGGTGCAATAGCCCCAGTAAGGGGACTAGGATGGGGCACAATAGCCCCCGTAAGGGGACCAGGATGGGGCACAATAACCCCAGGAAGGGGACCAGGATGGGGCGCAATAACCCCAGTAAGGGGACCAGGATGGGGCACAATAACCCCAGGAAGGGGACCAGGATGGGGCACAATAACCCCAGGAAGGGGACCAGGATGGGGCACAATAACCCCAGGAAGGGGCCAGGATGGGGCACAATAACCCCAGGAAGGGGCCAGGATGGATCACAACAACCCCAGGAAGGGGCCAGGATGGGGATGGGGCACAATAACTCTAGGAAGGGGACTAGGATGAGCACAATAACCCCAGGAAGGGGGGACCAGGATGGGGCACAATAACCCCAGGATGGAGCACATTACACCAGGAAGGGGCCCAGTATGGGGCATATTGTTACTGGAAGCCTGATTATTACCTGATAGCTTCCTCTCCCATCCCCCATTTCATTATAAGACCCTGATAACATCTTTTCCTACCCCCTAGTTCATTGTGACATTATTCGGGACTAAGGCCCCATTGGTCAGTATTCGGTCAATATTTTTTTTAAAGAGTGGGAGCCAAAACCAGGAGTGGGTGATAAATGCAGAATTGGTGCACTTGTTTCTATTATACCTTTTCTCTGATTGTTCCACTCCTGGTTTTGGCTCCCACTCCTGAGGAAAACAAACTGACCAAATACTGATAGTGGGGAGAGAATAAATAAATGTGTATGTAAGGGGAGAGAATGCAGGATAGAGATTAAGACTATGTGCACACGTTCAGTATTTGCTGCAGAGATTTCTGCAGTAAATCCTGATGTGTTGGCAGGAAAATATGCTGCATATAATGTTTTTGCCGTGTTTTTTACATGTGTTTTTGTTGCGTAATTTCCCCACTCATTAGTATAGATGAAATACGCTGCAAAAATTTACATTATGCAGATTTTAACCTGCTGCAAACCTGCAAAGAGAAAATAAGCAACGTGTGCACGAGACTTCAGGGATCTCATTCACTTTGCTTGCACTTTAAAATGCTGCATATTTTCCACAACAAATCCGTGCAAAAAAAAGCAACAAACAGAACATGTGCACATAGCCTTCAAATCAATTGGGGGAAAGTCACACAGACTGGTTAATTTATATTTATTGGGCGGTGGAGACTATAGCTAATAGGGGTACAGTGCTGCCTATCAGTTTATATCTTGAATGGTGCGTGGCTAATAATACAATACTAATGGTGAGGTAGATATTTATATTCAGGGGCGCAGTATTCAGGATTTTTTATTCAGGAGACAAAAGTATATATAATGTGATATTGTTATTTTTAGGACTGCGGTTATCAGTCTGACAAGACCAGTCGTGGCCTGGAGATGTCATCATGAAGGTCTGACCAGATAGAGAAGAAATAACCGAAAACTACTCTAATAAAACGTCAGTGGTCAATGGATGAAAGTATTTATTATTTATACTGTGTGACTTGGAGTAATTCTGTTATTTGTAAAATCCCTTAGGTCACATTCTCATATTCGTGTGAAATGTCCTTGTGCTGCCAGATTTTTTTATCGGACGACACATGGACTCAGAGTATCATAGATAAATTCAAATATCAGTGAAAATCATGGATCCAGAAAAGAGATCTGTGAGACTCAGAGCATGTCTATTTCTGATTAGATCTTGAGGATCAGAATAGTACATACGCAATGGGTCTGTCTGCTGTCCAAGAAAGAAATCAGACAGCACACCGACACTTCACACTGATACAAAAACGTAGCCTTATTATGTATAGCGCAGTCCCTTAGTGTGCAGTGTACGTTCTTGTTATATGCAGCGCCATCCCTTAGTATATATTAGTGACTCGCCCCCTGGGACGTGGGGCACGCGGAACCGGGCAATAGGGAGACGCTGGGAGTAGTAGTGGCGGCCCGGTCCCACAGCTCAGGGTGGTCAGACCAATGGTAATCTGCTACCGTACTTTAGATAATGTCCGACTACGCCACCCGTGGATTGCGGTTATTAGGAACCGCCGCTGCAAGGCAGTCCGCTGGGGCTGATGATGTATGCAGCTGGGATGGTGTGGCTCCCCACGGGAAGAGTGCGGCCCCAGGGCAGTGTAGTGGATGGTGGGAGTAGTGATGGTGAGAGTCCCGGTACCGTTAGTGCTGGAGGAGCGAAAAAGCACACAGACAACGTACATGCAGTCCAGGGTCTTTACTCACAGTTAATATCCATGTCACTTCAGCTGGCAATGACTTCCCGAGCCATGCTGCGTCCACCAGGTGAGGGGCTCGGTCAACTCCCAGGCAGTTCAGGAATATGGCACAGGACCCCCTTCTTTCTTTTCTCTGGCCTGCCTCACCAGTGACCCACTTTTGTCCTGCTACCGTGGATCTGCGCGGGTAAATGTGGGCCCCGTTCCCCTCTATCCTATATGGTGCCTTTCTAGCAGGTTTGATGAGGTGTCGCACCAATAAATGATCACGACCTCCTGTCTTTGGCTGAGGGTTGTTTCTCCTCCACCAACTTGGGATCCGGTACCCTTAATCTGCCTGACCCCTCACCCTGTATTCTCGTGGGTTCTGAGGGTCCCTTCTGCCTTCTTGTTCCTGAGCCCTTCTGTTCCTCTCTCTCTTCCTTTCTTGTTCCTTCTCCTCCTGTTCCCACTTCTCCTCCTGTTCCTTCTCCTCTCAGGCTCCAGCCTCTTCTCTAGGCCTGCCTCTGGAGCAGCACTCAGCCTGAGCTGCTGCACCCTGTCAGCTCTCCTCTCAACTTCTCCTCACAGACTGAACCCAGATCTAAGATGGCTCCTCCCTTTTATACTTCCCTCTAGCCATGAGCCCAGGTGACCAGCAACCAATGGGCTCCTACCTACGCTCAGGAACCAACCCCTATCTGCCCCTACAGCACTGGGTGTTCCACCTCCCCTCCCCACTCCAGACAGGGACATAGTCGGTCGTGCCTGCACTTCTGTCTAGTGGGAGCACCATTGAGCTGTCCCTCGGAAATGGGGTGTGTGTGCTGTATGCAGCTAACTGAGCCCTGGTCCATACTCCATCCTTACCTGGGAGTGGAATATCACACCTCTGGCAGAGGTGCAATACCCCTGTAGCGGCCGAACCCTCAGGGCGCTACATTCTCCCCTGGTAATCCACAGCACGTCCTCGGGCTGTAAAAGAGCAAAAACAGTTGATTACAGGACATGCAAAACTTTTTAAAACTTTTTACATTTACAAACGGACGACATTGTTCAATTCCCTTTATGGGACACACTTTTCTTTTCACTAGACATTATGAAAACACTTTCAATACTTCCGGAACTCTTTTGTATAAAACATCTCGTAAAACATTTGCATTATCACCTAGCAGCATATAAAACTTTCTCATGTAAAACATTTTTAGGCAAGACACATTCTTGTATTCTTGGATCATGGCCGCAGTGCAACTTGCGACCAGGTGTTCTTCCCTCTTAAAGGTGCAACAATTTATCTTGAGGTAGACGTTGCAGCCTTTTTTATAAAACCAGTAGGGGGCGCTTTAGGAAGCACAACTATATACAAGGGATTGGCCGTTCCCAGTCCTCGGCCGGTTTTGGGAAGGGGAATGGCTGCTCTCAGTCCTCAGCCAGGTAACTTAGGGGATGGGGCAACTTTCAAACAGTCCTATATCAGTCCCAACGGGGACCACACTTCAATCTGAAACAGTCCCAAACAGTTCCTTTGTACCCTGACGGGTAACTATTTACACTGGTATGCTACTGTTCACTGGTAGCGATACCCTCCAGCCGCTCCTTGCTCATCATAATCTTCAGCTGTTGGCGGCAGTACTCCCGTTGACGGGCGGCGTCCACCCGGGTTTCTTGGGTGAACCCCATCAGATTTTCTCCGGTGGGGTCCCATTCGAACTGGGCGTCCTCCAACGGTGGCTGGGGGGCTTCCTGAGGCGCCGGAGCAGGTATGAAGGGCTCAGATGATACTCCAACCTCCGCGGGCGGGCTCCTCCGAAG
This sequence comes from Phyllobates terribilis, assembly GCF_046119375.1. Taxonomy (NCBI): domain Eukaryota; kingdom Metazoa; phylum Chordata; class Amphibia; order Anura; family Dendrobatidae; genus Phyllobates; species Phyllobates terribilis. The sequence continues at coordinate 82,791,348 of NW_027362769.1, forward strand.
GCGGGGGTTAACATACTCGGGGGGCCAGATGAAAGGAAGCCCATCCGGACTGGTATGTTGGGCGAAAAGATCTGCGCCCAGAGGTGGTACTGCAGAGGCAGGGGGCGCCCGGGGGTACGCGGCCTTGCGACCAGGCCCGCGGTGCTGGTTTCCTGGTTGCACCCAGGGATGATACAGCGGAAGCAGGGGGCTCTGAAGGGGCAGCGGCACCCGGGGGCGCTAGGCCTTGCGACCAGGCCTGCGATTGTGGTCTGCTGAGCACGCCCGGGGTCGGAGGGCACGGCGTGGGGCGGGGCTCACTGGCGGCGTCGACGGCCTGGGAACCGGTTGGTGGCGGTGGAGGCACGGTGTCGGGAACAGGTACGTCGGGCTCCGCGACGGGGTGCAGGGGCAGATTGGCGGCCCCAGGGTTCGGGGTAGGGGCGTCTCCGTTACCTGCCTCTGCTGTCGCGGCCCCCTCTGCGGCATCGTCTTCAGCCTCCGCTCTGCCTTCACTGCCCTCGGTGGCTGGTGTGCTGCTGGATGTCGACGGCGCCTCCCGCTGCAGGATCACAGCCCGCCGGGCCATTTCTTCTTTCCACCCGGCAATCACGTCCTGCTGCGCCCGGACCATCCTCCGGTCCAGCTCCTCCAGCGTAGCCCGCGCATACTCGGGGTCTTCCTTGGGGAGGTGCGCTAACAGCTCTGTGAAGCTGCATGGTGGTGCGGCCTGCAGCAGGCCCCTTGCCAAGGTGTTGGAGCTGGCTCCTTTCTCCATCTCCGGGTGCGGCCTGGCCAGACTGATCCAGACCGCGCCCTGCTCCACAGTTTTCTTCTCTTTCCGCCCCCAGGGGGGGTGGTCCTGGGGCATTCTGCTGACAATCACTCTCAGGGGCAGCCCCCCCCACGTTGACGGACATCTCCACAGCCGCTCTCATGGCTGTTGGGGGTGGGCTCCTTCTTTGGCGCCATTCTGGGACCTGGCCCACGATGGGAGGTGGCTTCCTGTTGTCTTTTGGCGCGCACATTATGGCGCTCGTTCTTCTGGGGCGGGCGCCATCTTTGGTACAATAAAACAGTCTCTTTTCAGGCGCGCAATACCCGCTTGTGGCGGGTGGGTAACGATCCTGCCGACTACGCCAAAGCTGACTCGCCCCCTGGGACGTGGGGCACGCGGAACCGGGCAATAGGGAGACGCTGGGAGTAGTAGTGGCGTCCCGGTCCCGTGGCTCAGGGTGGTCAGACCAATGGTAGTCTGCTACCGTACTTTAGATAATGTCCGACTACGCCACCCGTGGATTGCGGTTATTAGGAGCCGCCGCTGCAAGGCAGTCCGCTGGGGCTGATGATGTATGCAGCTGGGATGGTGTGGCTCCCCACGGGAAGAGTGCGGCCCCAGGGCAGTGTAGTGGATGGTGGGAGTAGTGATGGTGAGAGTCCCGGTACCGTTAGTGCTGGAGGAGCGAAAAAGCACACAGACAACGTACTGCAGTCCAGGGTCTTTACTCACAGTTATTATCCATGTCACTTCAGCTGGCAATGACTGCCCGAGCCATGCTGCGTCCACCAGGTGAGGGGCTCGGTCAACTCCCAGGCAGTTCAGGAATATGGCACAGGACCCCCTTCTTTCCTTTCTCTGGCCTGCCTCACCAGTGACCCACTTTTGTCCAGCTACCGCGGATCTGCGCGGGTAAACGTGGGCCCCGTTCCCCGCTATCCTATATGGTGCCTTTCTAGCAGGTTTGATGAGGTGTCGCACCAATGAATGATCACGACCTCCTGTCTTTGGCTGAGGGTTGTTTCTCCTCCACCAACTTGGGATCCGGTACCCTTAATCTGCCTGACCCTTCACCCTGTATTCTCGTGGGTTCTTAGGGTCCCTTCTGCCTTCTTGTTCCTGAGCCCTTCTGTTCCTCTCTCTCTTCCTTTCTTGTTCCTTCTCCTCCTGTTCCCACTTCTCCTCCTGTTCCTTCTCCTCTCAGGCTCCGGCCTCTTCTCTAGGCCTGCCTCTGGAGCAGCACTCAGCCTGAGCTGCTGCACCCTGTCAGCTCTCCTCTCAACTTCTCCTCACAGACTGAACCCAGATCTAAGATGGCTCCTCCCTTTTATACTTCCCTCTAGCCATGAGCCCAGGTGACCAGCAACCAATGGGCTCCTACCTACGCTCAGGAACCAACCCCTATCTGCCCCTACAGCACTGGGTGTTCCACCCCCCTCCCCACTCCAGACAGGGACATAGTCGGTCGTGCCTGCACTTCTGTCTAGTGGGAGCACCATTGAGCTGTCCCTCGGAAATGGGGTGTGTGTGCTGTATGCAGCTAACTGAGCCCTGGTCCATACTCCATCCTTACCTGGGAGTGGAATATCACACCTCTGGCAGAGGTGCAATACCCCTGTAGCAGCCGAACCCTCGGGGCGCTACATTAGCATATAGTGTACGTTCTTGTTACACATAGAGCCATCCTTAATAATACAGTTTTAATTTTTATTATATATAACAGTGTCTTATTACGTACCTTCCCCTCTAGTTATGTATAGTGCTGTCTCTTATTATGTAGCATCCTCTCTAGTTATGTATGGGGCGGTTCTTTATTATGTACGTCCTCTGTTATGTAAAGCGCCGTCCCATTATTACGTAGTATCATCTCTTGTTATGTATAGAACTGTCCCCCTTACATACCATATTCTTGTTATTTTTGTTACTCACAGCACCGTCTCTTTATTACATAGTCCTCTCTTGTTAGATATAAAATGACTGCTGATAGAGCAGCATCTGACCAGAAGACCAGTACATCAGCAGCCTCCATCAGAAAAAAGCTTTCTCATGCTCAATCAGCTGTCAGTTCAGTTTATATCTAACAGGAGAGGATGATATGTAATAAAAACAAGGCATTATAAATAACAAGAGAATCCGATATGTAAGGGACAGTGCTGTACATAACAAGAGAAGGCACTGTTTAATAAGGGACACTAATATACATAATGAGAGGAGACTATGTAATATATAATATATAAAATCTGTAGGATCTGTAACTTGGTAGCCATAAAACGAGGGGGAACAAAAACACATTTCTTTCACAGGGGCCACAAGCTTTCAGTGTCCGACCCTGGCCAAGTATATTATGCCCAGCTTATGCTTCTTGAGACATGCACCCGTAAATTAGGCAGGCTCTCATCGCTACAGGAATGTCAAACATGTGGAGGCTAAATGTGGCTTAGGCACATTGGGGCTCAGAAGGGAGGGGGCATTTGGATAAGGCAGCGCAAAATTGGCTGGATTTCTTTTGGGGGACGAAGATGCTGTAGCGCTTTTCCAGACCTTTTGTGCTACCAGTAACGTGAAAGGCTGTTATATTTCCATTGATAGCTGACGGACCTGGGTGGGGACTCTTTTTTGTGGATTAAGTTGAAGCTTTTATTGGGAACATTATACATAACATTTGGGAACACATTTATCCTGTGCTCTACTCTGAGCACTTACATCAGAGTTTCCATCTAAATCTCCGAATAACGTGATTCAGATGAAACCCCCGAGGGATCCAGTCACTATAATGAGGCAGCAGAATTATTCTGGACTCTGTCTGACCTCTGTTCAGCGGTGTCCTTCTTTTCACAGGTGCACAAAATTGTGGCCTGACCTCGCTTTTATGCACATCGGCAGATCATAGAGTCTCCATCTGCCTGATTTTTTGTTTATTGTTAATGGGTGAAAAATTGGGTGTTTCCAATTTTTTTTATATATATATATATTTTTGAAAACCTTTTTTGTTTCACTTTTCTTTAGTCTCCATAGGAGACTTGAAGCTGCGATCATCTCATTGCTTAAATAGTAAAAACTGTTCAGACTTCAGCAGGCCCCTGGCTGCCGCTGTAAACCATCAATGCCCTGTGATTGTGTTGTGGGGAGCCAGTGCCTGCGCACACAACAGTAACTGCTCCATTTAAATGCAGCTTCATTTACATGGTTAACAGCAGCGATCTGAGTTCTGCTCCTAAAGCTGGAAAACCCATTTAACTTTATGAATAACATATGATATAAAAAACTGAATAGTAACCAATACAATCTCTCTCCGTGAGGCTATCCCCCCTACATGTGACATTTTGAAGTAGATTATTGTAAAATTATTTGTCATAATCTTCAATGAAAACCTTGAGGTCTGCTCTAAAAAATTGCTGTAGCAACATTTACTCATGTACCCAAATACCATAATAATTGCATCTATAATTCATGCACAATAATATCTGCATGATATGATGGTGATTTAAAATATCCTTTTCTATGTTTTAACAATAATATTCAATATAATAAATGAACACTGCTATTGATTCTGTTGCCAGCAGATGGCGATATTGTGTAATGTAAAACTCATTTAACAGCTTGCCTCAACCAATATGGCTTCCATAACCCATTCAACTTTGCAGTCACGTGTACTGGAGTGTGGCATTGTGGGAAAGATCCTTGCAATCCCACAAGGATTGGGACTGTTATACACAAGAATGCCAGATCCTCGTGCGGTAAAGGAGGTTTATTAGAAATACAAATCTGCATTTGTTTCTGGATAATGTATGAATCAGTAATGATGATATTTTTTAGATTAAATAAACTTGATCCCCACATCTAAATTTAATTAAAATGAATTTAGAATTACTTTGGAAAATAGTTAAAAGTAGTAATGGATCGTATAATTTCTGTTAAAACGCCCTGGTTTAACCTGACAGACCCCGTTATAAGGCAGGTGGGTTTGTTGGGCGCGGCTTCATGGGTTCTGTTATCTATGGGAACCTCAGTGCCGATGTGCACAGACACTCAGAGTGTATATAATGCACATAAGGGAGAGCTGTGAGTATATTACATATATGGGCAAAATGTATGTGCCCCCTCTACATTACACCTACAGTAGCTTGTATGACCTCCCATTCTGAACCCATGGGTATAAATATGGGGATGGTTCCTCCTTTGCAGCTATAACAGCTTCTATTTCTCTGATAATACTTTCTACAAGGTTTTGGAAGAATCTATGGGAATTTTTGCCCATTCATCCAGAAGAGCATTTGTGGGGTGATTTGTGGATGAGAGGGCCGGGCTCAGTCTGTGTTCTAGTTAGTAAAAAAAGGTGTTGGATGGGGTTGAGGTCAGGTCTGTGGGCGGCCGGTCATGTTCTCCCACACCCATCTGCCCCAATCGTGCCTTTATGGACCTTGCTTTGTGCACTCAGGTACAATCATGGGGAACAGAATATGGTCTTCCCAAAAAATATCATGAATGCTAAAGCATTAAAGGAAACAGGACGTCTCCAGGTTCCCGAAAACCACCTAGGGCAGCTGTCAGGTTCAATTTAAGATTACCCTTCACTAAGGGACTAGGCCAAACCCTCAAAATCAGCCCCATGATTTTCTCCCTCACCACCAGACTTTACAGCTGGCACAATGCAGTCAGGTAGGTGATGTTCTCCTGGCATTCGCCAAACCCCGACTCATCCATCAGATGCCAGAGAGAGAAATTTGATCCATCACTCCACAGAACATGTTTCCACTGTTCCAGAGTCCAGTGGCCTCTGGAGTCAGCAGTGCGTTGGTGACTTTCTGCCCTCAGTTCCTCAGCACTCGGCCCCCTGCTCTGTATCGTTACGGGGTCTCCACTTCGTGGCTGAGTTGCTGCAGTTCCTTACACTTCTCAATAATATCACTCACAGGTGATGGGGGAAAATTTATGAGGGAGGAAATGTGATGAAAGACTTGTTACATCGATGGCTCCTATTACAGGACCGCGCTGGTATCACTGAGCTCAGAACCACCGGCCATTATGTCACATGTTAGTGAAATCAGACCAGCATGGCGGGGGTTTGGTATTAATTTATCCCAGGCCAATTGGACTGAATGAAGAAAATCAACTGAATGAATAAAGGCTCATTCTCAATTTCTTATTTTCAGGAGTGCACTGCTCCTCTTACATCCAGCATGCTTGGTGTCAGTGCACTCCTGATGATTTACAGTGCACTCCAGCAACAAGGCTGAAATGCTGGCGCTCCGCACTGTGCGCTCTTCAATGCTACAAGCAGGGGCCGCATTGTCTGTGCAGCTATGGGAGGGGGCTGAAGCTAACTAAGGTCCAGCGATCTGTTTAGCTTCAGAGAGGAGCGTGCAAGCTCTATATAAAAGAACTTGGAAGCACAAGCTCCTTGCCTAGTAAACCAACCACCTCTGAAGTGGTTGGTAACCTTGGTAATGATCAGGACACTGTAGAATATATACACACTATTATTTATTCTTACAAGCACTTTGTAATTTTATCTATTTGATAAGATAACCCATTTAACAGATGTGTCCCCATAATTTTCTCCTTTTAATGTAGAGCTGTGTATGTGCACATATAATACATTGTGCATATGACGTACAGTACATACATATATATATATATATATATATATATATACAGTTATATGAAAAAGTTTGGGCACCCCTATTAATCTTAAGCTTAATGTTTTATAAAAATTGGTGTTTTTGCAACAGCTATTTCAGTTTGATATATGTAATAACTGTTGGACACAGTAATGTTTCTGCCTTGAAATCAGGTTTATTGTACTAACAGAAAATGTGCAATCTGCATTCAAACAAAATTTGACAGGTGCATAAGTATGGGCACCCTTATCATTTTCTTGTTTTAAATACTCCTACCTACTTTTTACTGACTTACTAAAGCACTTTTTTTGGTTTTGTAACCTCATTGAGCTTTGAACTGCATAGCCAGGTGTATGCAATCATGAGAAAAGCTACTTAAAGTGGCCACTTGCAAGTTGTTCTCCTGTTTGAATCTCCTCTGAAGAGTGGCATCATGGGCTCCTCAAAACAACTGTCAAATGATCTGAAAACAAAAGATTATTCAACATAGTTGTTCAGGGGAAGGATACAAAAAGCTGTCTCAGAGATTTAACCTGTCAGTTTCCACTGTGAGGAACATAGTAAGGAAATGGAAGAACACAGGGACAGTTCTTGTTAAGGCCAGAAGTGGCAGGCCAAGAAAAACATCAGAAAGGCAGAGAAGAAGAATGGTGAGATCAGTCAAGGACAATCCTCAGACCACCTCCAGAGAGCTGCAGCATCAACTTGCTGCAGATGGTGTCTCTGTGCATCGGTCAACTATACAATGCACTTTGCACAAGGAGAAGCTGTATGGGAGAGTGATTCAAAAGAAGCCGTTTCTGCAAGCACGCCACAAACAGAGTCGGCTGAGGTATGCAAAAGCACATTTGGAGAAGCCAATTTCTTTTTCGAAGAAGGTCCTGTGGACTGATGAAACCAAGATTGAGTTGTTTGGTCATACAAAAAGGCGTTATGCATGGCGGCAAAAAAACACAGCATTCCAAGAAAAACACTTGCTACCCACAGTAAAATTTGGTGGAGGTTCCATCATGCTTTGGGGCTGTGTGGCCAATGCCGGCACCGGGAATCTTGTTAAAGTTGAGGGACGCGTGGATTCCACTCAGTATCAGCAGATTCTTGACAATAATGTTCAAGAATCAGTGATAAAGTTGAAGTTACGCAGGGGATGGATCTTTCAGCAAGACAATGATCCAAAACAACGCTTCAAATCTACTCAGGCATTCATGCAGAGGAACAATTACAATGTTCTGGAATGGCCATCCCAGTCCCCAGACCTGAATATCATTGAACATCTATGGGATCATTAGAAGAGGGCTGTCCATGCTCAGCGACCATCAAACTTAACTGAACTGGAATTGTTTTGTAAAGAGGAATGGTCAAAAATATCTTCATCCAGGATCCAGGAAATCATTAAAAGCTACAGGAAGCGACTAGAGGCTGTTATTTTTGCAAAAGGAGGATCTACTAAATATTAATGTCACTTTTCTGGTGAGGTGCCCATACTTATGCACCTGTCAAATTTTGTTTGAATGCAGATTGCACATTTTCTGTTAGTACAATAAACCTCATTTCAAGGCAGAAACATTACTGTGTCCAACAGTTATTACATATATCAAACTGAAATAGCTGTTGCAAAAGCACAATTTTTTATAAAACATTAAGCTTAAGATTAATAGGGGTGCCCAAACTTTTTCATATGACTGTATATATATATATATATATATATATATATATATATATATATATATATATATATACAGTACAGACCAAAAGTTTGGACATACCTTCTCATTTAAAGATTTTTCTGTATTTTCTTGACTATGGAAATTGTACATTTGCACTGAAGGCATCAAAACTATGAATTAACACATGTGGATTTATATACTTAACAAAAAAGTGTGAAACAACTGAAAATATGTCTTATATTCTAGGTTCTTCAAAGTAGCCACCTTTTGCTTTGATTACTGCTTTGCACACTCTTGGCATTCTCTTGATGAGCTTCAAGAGGTAGTCACCGGAAATGGTTTTCACTTCACAGGTGTGCCCTGTCAGGTTTAATAAGTGGGATTTTGTAGCGTCGGCGTCCCTGCCTCCTGCTAGGCAGGGACGCTGTTCCCCTCACCTCTCCGCTCCGTGCCCGGCATCTTCCTCCCGCTCTGCTGGCAGCGCGTGCTGCTTCCCGGCCACTGTGCTTAGGGCGCGCGCGCGCCCCCCCTCTCTTAAAGGGGCCACGCGCGCCGTTCTAAGGAGTCCCCGGCCAACGGCCGGAGGACCTCACCATATATAAGGCACCTCCTCCAAAATGGAGGTGCCCGAGCAATGTTGTTGCATAGCCTATCACTCTGCTTCAGCCCTCAGGTCCCGTTACCAGATACCTGCCAGTTACCTGCCAGTTACCTGCCAGTTACCTGCCAGATTCCTGCTTGATACCTGCCTGATACTTGTCTATCTGCTTACATTCCTGCGGTCCGACAGTCTGCCTACCAGCCCTGCCAGTCTGTCTATGGATCTGTCTGCCCGCTCACCTGGGAGCGCTCACCTGCTACCTGCCTGCTAGCCTACCTGGAGGCTCTGCCGTCACGTGTCGTGACCACCTGCCTGTCCAGAGACTCCTGCCCGCTCACCTGGGAGCGCTCACCTGCTACCTGCCTGCTAGCCTACCTGGGGGCTCTGCCGTCACTTGCTGTGACCACCTGCCTGTCCAGAGACTCTTGCCCGCTCACCTGGGAGCGCTCATCTGCTACCTGCCTGCTAGCCTACCTGGAGGCTTAGCCGTCACTTGCTTTGACCACCTGCCTGTCCAGAGACTCTTGCCCGCTCACCTGGGAGCGTCCACCTGCTACCTGCCTGCTAGCCTACCTGGAGGCTCAGCCGTCACTTGCTGTGACCACCTGCCTGTCCAGAGACTCTTGCCCGCTCACCTAGGAGCGTCCACCTGCTACCTGCCTGCTAGCCTACCTGGAGGCTCAGCCGTCACTTGCTGTGACCACCTGCCTGTCCAGAGACTCTTGCCCGCTCACCTGGGAGAGTCCACCTGCTACCTGCCTGCTAGCCTACCTGTAGGCTTAGCCGTCACTTGCCGTGACCACCTGCCTGTCAAGAGACTGTCCCCGTCACTTGCCGTGACCTCCTGCCCTTCTACCCAGAGACTGTCCCCGTCACTTGCCGTGACCTCCTGCCCTTCTACCCAGAGACTGTCCCCGTCACTTGCCGTGACCTCCTGCCCTTCTACCCAGAGACTGTCCTCGTCACTAGCTGTGACTACCTGCCCGCCTACCCTGGGAGCCACCCGCTTCCTTACAAGGACTGCCCCTTTGTATAGTTGCTCAGAGGTTCCACCTCCCAGACCTGTTACAGTTTGCTCGGGCCATGGAACCCGGTGGCACCCAAGCTCCCTCGCTCTCGGACCTATGTCATGAACTTTCCCATCAGAGGTCCCAACAGGAGTCCATCCTGAGTCACCTGCGTAGTGTTAACTCCCGCCTGGACACATTGACTACCTCATCGGGAGCTGCCTCCACTCGCACACTTACTACCCCGGCACCGCCGCAGCCCATCAACATCATGGCATCTCTTCCCGGTCCCCGCCTCTCCGCCCCTCCTCGTTTTGGCGGAGATCCCAGCCAGGCACGGGGCTTCATTAACCAGTGCACTCTGCACTTCGAACTGTTGGCACACCAGTTTTCCACCGACCGAGCCAAAGTAGCCTTCATCATGTCCCATCTCACGGGAGAGGCACTGGCTTGGCTAAATCCTCTATGGGAGAGAGGAGACCCCCTGGTGTCCAACCTGCCAGCCTTTCTCACGGCTTTCCGGAAAGTCTTCGACGAACCAGGACGGAAGACCTCATCCGCATCATCTCTGCTACGCCTCCGTCAAGGAAATCTCACCGTGGGCCAATATGTCATACAGTTCCGTACCCTTGCTTCGGAGCTGGCCTGGGATAACGACGCCCTGGTGTCTGTCTTTTGGGAGGGTCTGTCCGGCCGTATTAAAGATGAACTCGCCGGTTGGGACATTCCTACCACTCTCGACGACTTAATAACACTTGCCACCCGGATTGACATCCGGTTCCAGGAGCAAGCCAAAGAGGTCACCCGTGAGAGGAGGTTTCCACGTGTAGCCCCTACCTTCCAGAAACCCGTCACTTCTCCCGTTACTCCCCAGGCACACTCACCCGAGCCTATGCAGGTCGACCAGACCAAGATGGTCAAAACCCGTCAAGAGTTATGCCGAGCCGAGGGGAGCTGCTTCTACTGTGGCAGTAAGGAGCACCGGATCCGTTCCTGCCCGGAGAGGTTGGGAAACAACTGTGTCTAGGATCGCTCAGAGAGGTCGTCCTAGACAAGAGTAAACCCTCTCCGTCTCTGTTGCTGTCGGTCTCTATCATCTGCGGGGAGAACCGTTATTTTGAACTAGCCCAACTTGACTCTGGAGCTGCCGGAAATCTCATTTCTCAGTCCCTGGTAGAGAAATACCGCATTCCCACCAAACCTCTGGCTGTACCCTTATCTGTCGCTGCCGTGGATGGGGGCCTCTTACCACATCCCATCCAACTCATCACCGAATCCATAACTCTGCAGGTGGGAATGCTGCACTCTGAGAGCATCTTCTTTCATGTTCTGCCTGGACTCTCTCACGCCCTCTTGCTAGGCCTACCTTGGCTTCAGAAACATGCACCCGTGCTTGATTGGCAGACCGGAGAAGTCCTTCGCTGGGGACAGGACTGCCATAAGGCTTGTTTAGTTCCCGTCCATCCTGTCCGTCCTTCTCCTACCCCAGCCAATCTACCTGGTCTTCCGGTTCCCTATTGGTCTTATGCGGACGTCTTTAATAAAAAGGAGGCAGAGACATTACCCCCTCATAGACCATACGACTGCCCAATCGACCTGATAACCGGCGCTACTCCTCCCCGTGGGCGCATTTACCCTTTGTCCGCTGCTGAGACCCGGTCCATGTCTGAATATATTGAGGAGAATCTGGCCCGGGGATTTATCCGGAAATCTACCTCCCCGGCGGGAGCAGGCTTCTTCTTCGTCAAAAAGAAGGACTGCTCACTCCGTCCCTGTATAGACTATAGAGGCCTTAACCAGATCACGGTGAAGAATAAATACCCCCTTCCGCTCATTCCGGAATTATTTGACCGTCTGAGGGGGGCTAGAATCTTCACCAAGCTGGATCTCCATGGGGCGTATAACCTGGTCCGTATCCGTCAGGGGGATGAATGGAAGACGGCATTCAACACCCGGGACGGCCACTATGAATACCTGGTAATGCCCTTCGGTCTCTGTAACGCTCCCGCCGTCTTTCAAGAGTTGGTCAATGACATCTTCCGGGACCTTCTCTACTCCTGCGTAGTGGTGTACCTGGACGACATCTTGGTCTTCTCTCCGGATCTTCTCACTCACCGGAGGGATGTTCGTCAGGTCCTGCTCAGGCTCAGGCAGAACCACCTCTACGCTAAATATGAGAAGTGCCTCTTTGAGCAGACCTCGCTTCCATTTTTGGGCTACATAATCTCTCAGACCGGCCTACGAATGGATCCTGAGAAACTGTCTGCCATCCAGAAGTGGCCCCGACCAGAGGGGTTGAAGGCTATTCAGCGGTTCCTGGGCTTCGCCAACTACTACCGCCTCTTCATACCGCACTTCTCTTCCCAGACTGCCCCAATCTCTGCGCTCACCCGTAGGGGCACTAATCCCAGAGAATGGCCGCCCGAAGCAGAGGAAGCCTTTCTTTCCTTAAAACAGGCTTTCTCTTCCGCCCCGGTGCTGCATCGTCCGGACGGCAACAAACAATTCTTCCTGGAAGTTGACGCCTCCTCCTCTGGAGCCGGAGCGGTACTTACCCAAAAGTCGCCTTCCGGAAGAATGGTAACTTGCGGCTTCTTCTCCAAACTCTTCTCCCCTTCTGAGCGCAATTATTCTATAGGAGACCGAGAGTTATTGGCCATTAAGCTGGCACTGGAGGAGTGGCGTTACCTGCTCAAGGGGGCTCATCACCCGGTAATAATTTACACGGACCAGAAGAACTTGGATTACCTCCAGAGCGCCCAGAGACTTAACCCGCGCCAAGCCCGGTGGTCCTTGTTTTTTGCCCGCTTTGATTTCGTTCTCCATTTTCGCCCGGCAGACAAAAACATCAAAGCTGACGCCTTGTCCCGTTCCTTCCTGGTGTCTGATCTAGAGGAGGAACCTAAGCACATCATTGATCCCGCCAGAGTAATGCAGGTGGCCCCCGTGAATCAAAATCGTCTCCCTCCCGTAAGACGTTCGTAACAGCACCTGATCGGGAGAAGGTCCTACACTGGGTTCACTCGTCTAAGCTAGCTGGCCACGCCGGTCAGAAAAAGACCCTCCAGTTTATTACCCGGCATTACTGGTGGCCTACCCTGCACAAGGACGTAATAGACTTTGTTTCAGCCTGTGTGTCCTGCGCCCGCAACAAGGTTCCGAGACACCTGCCAGCCGGTCGCCTCCTTCCTCTTCCAGTACCTGCTGCCCCGTGGCAGTATATAGCTATGGACTTTATAACGGATCTCCCTGTCTCTGCCGGTTGTACGGTCATTTGGGTGGTCGCTGACCGCTTTTCCAAGATGGCTCACTTCATTCCCCTGCCGGGCCTCCCATCTGCACCCGAGCTGGCTAAAGACTTTATCCGCCACATCTTCCGTCTCCATGGCCTGCTCTTCCACATCGTGTCGGATCGTGGGGTTCAGTTCACCTCACGCTTCTGGAGAGCCACATGTAAGCTGCTTGACGTCACCCTGGACTTCTCCTCCGCTTACCACCCACAGTCCAATGGTCAAGTGGAGCGGATCAATCAGATCCTGACCAGTTACCTCCGGCACTTCGTTAATGCCCACCATTCGGACTGGGTGGATCTTCTACCATGGGCCGAATTCTCTTACAATAATCACGAGAGCGAATCTTCCTCCAAATCCCCGTTTTTTGTAGTCTTCGGTCAGCATCCTCGGTGTGCCCTGTCAGGTTTAATAAGTGGGATTTTGTAGCGTCGGCGTCCCTGCCTCCTGCTAGGCAGGGACGCTGTTCCCCTCACCTCTCCACTCCGTGCCCGGCATCTTCCTCCCGCTCTGCTGGCAGCGCGCTCTGCTTCCCGGCCACTGTGCTTAGGGCGCGCGCGCGCTCCCCCTCTCTTAAAGGGGCCGCACGCGCCGTTCTAAGGAGTCCCCGGCCAATGGCCGGAGGACCTCACCATATATAAGGCACCTCCTCCAAAATGGAGGTGCCCGAGCAATGTTGTTGCATAGCCTATCACTCTGCTTCAGCCCTCAGGTCCCGTTACCAGATACCTGCCAGTTACCTGCCAGTTACCTGCCAGATTCCTGCTTGATACCTGCCTGATACTTGTCTATCTGCTTACATTCCTGCGGTCCGACAGTCTGCCTACCAGCCCTGCCAGTGTGTCTATGGATCTGTCTGCCCACTCACCTGGGAGCGCTCACCTGCTACCTGCCTGCTAGCCTACCTGGAGGCTCTGCCGTCACGTGTCGTGACCACCTGCCTGTCCAGAGACTCCTGTCCGCTCACCTGGGAGCGCTCATCTGCTACCTGCCTGCTAGCCTACCTGGAGGCTCTGCCGTCACGTGCTGTGACCACCTGCCTGTCCAGAGACTCTTGCCCGCTCACCTGGGAGCGCTCATCTGCTACCTGCCTGCTAGCCTACCTGGAGGCTTAGCCGTCACTTGCTGTGACCACCTGCCTGTCCAGAGACTCTTGCCCGCTCACCTGGTAGCGTCCACCTGCTACCTGCCTGCTAGCCTACCTGGAGGCTTAGCCGTCACTTGCTGTGACCACCTGCCTGTCCAGAGACTCTTGCCCGCTCACCTGGGAGCGTCCACCTGCTACCTGCCTGCTAGCCTACCTGGAGGCTCAGCCGTCACTTGCTGTGACCACCTGCCTGTCCAGAGACTCTTGCCCGCTCACCTGGGAGAGTCCACCTGCTACCTGCCTGGTAGCCTACCTGGAGGCTCAGCCGTCACTTGCTGCAACCACCTGCCTGTCCAGAGACTCTTGCCCGCTCACCTGGGTGCGTCCACCTGCTACCTGCCTGCTAGCCTACCTGGAGGCTTAGCCGTCACTTGCCGTGACCACCTGCCTGTCCAGAGACTCTTGCCCGCTCACCTGGGAGCGCTCATCTGCTACCTGCCTGCTAGCCTACCTGGAGGCTTAGCCGTCACTTGCTGTGACCACCTGCCTGTCCAGAGACTCTTGCCCGCTCACCTGGTAGCGTCCACCTGCTACCTGCCTGCTAGCCTACCTGGAGGCTTAGCCGTCACTTGCTGTGACCACCTGCCTGTCCAGAGACTCTTGCCCGCTCACCTGGGAGCGTCCACCTGCTACCTGCCTGCTAGCCTACCTGGAGGCTCAGCCGTCACTTGCTGTGACCACCTGCCTGTCCAGAGACTCTTGCCCGCTCACCTGGGAGAGTCCACCTGCTACCTGCCTGGTAGCCTACCTGGAGGCTCAGCCGTCACTTGCTGCGACCACCTGCCTGTCCAGAGACTCTTGCCCGCTCACCTGGGTGCGTCCACCTGCTACCTGCCTGCTAGCCTACCTGGAGGCTTAGCCGTCACTTGCTGTGACCACCTGCCTGTCCAGAGACTCTTGCCCGCTCACCTGGGAGCGTCCACCTGCTACCTGCCTGCTAGCCTACCTGGAGGCTCAGCCGTCACTTGCTGTGACCACCTGCCTGTCCAGAGACTCTTGCCCGCTCACCTGGGAGAGTCCACCTGCTACCTGCCTGGTAGCCTACCTGGAGGCTCAGCCGTCACTTGCTGCGACCACCTGCCTGTCCAGAGACTCTTGCCCGCTCACCTGGGTGCGTCCACCTGCTACCTGCCTGCTAGCCTACCTGGAGGCTTAGCCGTCACTTGCCGTGACCACCTGCCTGTCAAGAGACTGTCCCCGTCACTTGCCGTGACCTCCTGCCCTTCTACCCAGAGACAGTCCCCGTCACTTGCCGTGACCTCCTGCCCTTCTACCCAGAGACTGTCCCCGTCACTAGCCGTGACTACCTGCCCGCCTACCCTGGGAGCCACCCGCTTCCTTACAAGGACTGCCCCTTTGTATAGTTGCTCAGAGGTTCCACCTTCCAGACCCGTTACAGATTTCTTGCCTTATAAATGGGGTTGGGACCATCAGTTGTGTTGTGCAGAAGTCTGGTGGATACACAGCTGATAGTCCTACTGAATAGACTGTTAGAATTTGTATTATGGCAAGAAAAAAGCAGCTAAGTAAAGAAAAATGAGTGGCCATCATTACTTTAAGAAATGAAGGTCAGTCAGTCCGAAACATTGGGCAAACTTTGAAAGTGTCCCCAAGTGCAGTTGCAAAAACCATCAAGCGCTACAAAGAAACTGGCTCATATGAGGACCGCCCCAGGAAAGGAAGACCAAGAGTCACTTCTGCTTCTGAGGATAAGTTTATCCGAGTCACCAGCCTCAGAAATCGCAGGTTAACAGCAGCTCAGATTAGAGACCAGGTCAATGCCACAGAGAGTTCTAGCAGCAGACACATCTCTTCAACAACTGTTAAGAGGAGACTTTGAGCAGCAGGCCTTCATGGTAAAATAGCTGCTAGGAAACCACTGCTAAGGATAGGCAACAAGAAGAAGAGACTTGTTTGGGCTAAAGAACACAAGGAATGGACATTAGACCAGTGGAAATCGGTGCTTTGGTCTGATGAGTCCAAATTTGAGATATTTGGTTCCAACCACCGTGTCTTTGTGCAACGCAGAAAAGGTGAACGGATGGACTCTACATGCCTGGTTCCCACCGTGAAGCATGAAGGAGGAGGTGTGATGGTGTGGGGGTGTTTTGCTGGTGACACTGTTGGGGATTTATTCAAAATTGAAGGCATACTGAACCAGCATGGCTACCACAGCATCTTGCAGCGGCATGCTATTCCATCCAGTTTGCGTTTAGTTGGACCATCATTTATTTTTCAACAGGACAATGACCCCAAACACACCTCCAGGCTGTGTAAGAGCTATTTGACCAAGAAGGAGAGTGATGGGGTGCTACACCAGATGACCTGGCCTCCACAGTCACCAGACCTGAATCCAATCGAGATGGTTTGGGGTGAGCTGGACCGCAGAGTGAAGGCAAAAGGGCCAACAAGTGCTAAGCATCTCTGGGAACTCCTTCAAGATTGTTGGAAGACCATTTCCAGTGACTACCTCTTGAAGCTCATCAAGAGAATGCCAAGAGTGTGCAAAGCAGTCATCAAAGCAAAAGGTGGCTACTTTGAAGAATCTAGAATATAAGACATATTTTCAGTTGTTTCACACTTTTTTGTTAAGTATATAATTCCACATGTGTTAATTCATAGTTCTGATGCCTTCAGTGTGAATGTACAATTTTCATAGTCATGAAAATACGGAAAAATCTTTAAATGAGAAGGTGTGTCCAAACTTTTGGTCTGTACTGTATATATATATATTGTAAGGTGGCTGCCGGACAGGTCGTGGACGGGAGGTATGTGTCCCCGAAGTGCCAAGTTTCAGTGATGTAGGACCCGGAGAAGCAGGCTCCAGCACACATAGTGCTGAGAGGAATTTAATGGGCCCGGATTACAGGGCCGGGTTTCACGAGCAGCTTAAAGAGCTGGGGGGGGGGGACAGCTGCTCACTTACCTCCAGTCCAGGTCTTGGAAGGCTGATTTAAGACAGCTGCGCCTGTCTCTGTCTGTCTGTGTTTGTTGGGCAAGGTGAGCAGACCTTGCATGTGCTTCTTAGACTCTGCAGGAGGCAGAGAAAAGCACCTTGTTTAAACGGCTGAAGCCGTGCTGCATGGACTTGTTATTTCTGAGCTTTGTTCTGTTATTCCTTTTTGTGCCAGGAAAAGGCTGTTACTTTTGTTTCTTAATTGGTGTATGGACACTAAATAAACCACCAGTTTGTTTGAACCCGCAGACTGCATCACTGTGTGAACCCGTGCCTACCTCCAACACGACTCAGTGAGTACAAATCCCTACAATTGGTGCTAGAAGCACGGGCACAGATCCCAAGCGGCAGTGTGACTGCTACAAGAAGACGTATATGTCCTGGGTGAAGTCGGCCATAAGCCAGCAAGTGTCGCCGGACAAAATGGAGGACCTTCTTAAACATCTGTTGCAAGCACGCAGGCGCAACAAGTGCTGCACCAGCAGCAACTTCAGCAACAGCAGGCTCAGCAGGCGCAGTTCCTGCAGAGCCAGCAGAACATACAGCAGCAGCAATGGGTGCAGCAGCAAGAAACAAATAAACTTTTGATGCAGCAGTTCCAACAGCAGCAAAGACAAATGGAAATCTTGGCAGAGCAGATCCGTGGCAGGACAACCGCCACATCCTCAGATCCAAGTGATGACTCACACATCAGGAAGACAGTAAGAAGAGCATTACAAAAGATGACCCTGGGTGATGACGTTGAGGCGTTCCTGACGGTCTTTGAGAGGGTGGCAGAGCGGGAGAAATTGCCTTCAGAGCAGTGGACAGAGGTACTGGCGCCATATTTAACAGGCCAGCCGCAGAAGGCCTATTATGACTTGGCTTTGCAGGACGCGAAAGAGTACGCTAAGTTGAAAACTGAGATTTTGGCACGCTTCGGAGTGACTCTGACTGTCAGGGCGCAACGGGTGCACCACTGGGCCTATTGCAGTGACAAACCTCCCCGGTCCCAGAAGTTCGACCTCCTACACCTGGTCCAAAAGTGGTTGCAACCTGAATCTTCCTCCCCAGCACAGATGGTGGAGAAGATCGTTATAGACAGGTTTATACACTCTCTCCCGAAGTCGGTGAAATCCTGGGTTGCCCAGGGAGATCCCCATAAAGCCAATGACTTGGTGGGGTTGGTGGAAAGATACCAGGCGGTTGAGAGTCCGTTGGGAAAACAAAGGGTCATAACCTCTCAATATTGGGGTTCCCAAAAGGCGGCAGACACCCAAAAGAAGGGAGCTAGCACCACACCTGGGGGGCGTCCTTGAGTTAGGGAGGGGTCTGAGTTGCTGCCCAATGTCCCACCCCATGATATAGTGTGTTGGAGATGTCATACCCCTGGCCATATTGCCGCCCGGTGTCCCATAAACTCTGAGCCAATGAACTGCAACATGGGCCGGCGTTGCTCTTATTTTGCCTACTCCACCTGCAGCGCGGTTCCTCAACATGGCAAGGGCCCTCAGGCATGCTCAGTGTCAGTAAATGGGGCACAAGTTTCTGGACTATTGGACTCAGGAAGTTTGGTGACCCTTATATGGGCCACACTCCCACATCGGCTGGTTCCTGGGAAGGTGGTGGGTGTCCGGTGTATCCATGTGGACGCTAAGAACTATCCTGTGGCCCAGGAAGATGTAAACAAGGACTGTGGCACCACATCTCATGAAGTGGCGGTCGTTAAGGACCTATTGCATCCCATAATAATTGGACGTGACTTTGCATTATGCTGGGAAATGTGGGGGAAAGCGGGGACACCTGGTTTGCTCGGACGACAGCCAGATCGCCCCGCAGAACATGGTAGATGAGTTTCCCATGTGTGTGTTTGTGGGCGATGAGGATGAGGTAGCATCCCCTGAGGCCAATATCCCTGAGCTGGAGGTGTCCGAGGGAAACTTTGGAACTGCCCAACTCAGGGATTTAACTCTGAAAGGGGCCTTTGAAAATGTTACTGTGTTAAATGGGGTGCCTCACGAACCGGGGGCTGACACTCGGTTCCCTCATTTTGCTGTGAATGGGGATTTGCTGTACAGAGTAACCAAGTCAAGGGGTGAGGTAATAGAACAGTTGCTGGTGCCAGGGCTCTATAGACGCAGGGTGTTAGACATGGCTCATTCTCACGTGTTGGGTGGTCACCTGGGTGCAGACAAGACTCAGGAACGGATCCTCCAGAGATTCTACTGGCCAAGTTGCTATAGAGAAATAAAGAGTTATTGTCATTCCTGCCCCACATGCCAGATAACCTCCCCATTGGACCACTTCCGCATTCCTCTAGTGCCCCTACCCGTCATGGAGGTTCCATTCGAACACATAGCAATGGATCTAGTGGGGCCTCTGGTCAAGTCCACCCGAAGGCATCAGTATATCCTGGTGGTATTAGATTATGCTACACGGTATCCGGAGGCCGTACCACTACGAAACTCCTCCGCCAGGTGTTTAGCCCGGGAGTTAGTCCACATGTTTTCAAGAACGGGGTTGCCTAAGGAGATCCTAACAGACTAAGGAACTCCATTTTTGTCGAAGGTCATGAGGGAATTGTGCAAGACATTGCAGATTGCACAACTGAGAACCTCCGTGTACCATTCCCAGACGGACGGACTGGTCGAGAGGTTTAACAAAACCTTGAAAGAAATGTTGAGGAAAGCAGTGGAAAATGATGGTCGAGACTGTGACTGTCTGCTTCCCTATCTGTTGTTCGCCATCAGGGAAGTTCCCCAAGCTTCCACAGGTTTCTCCCCGTTTGAACTACTCTATGGACGACACCCTCGAGGTCTCCTGGATGTGGCGAAAGAGTCCTGAGAAGCTGAGACCACTGCCTATAGGAGCGTGGTGGAGCACGTTGCCCAGATGCAAGAGAGGATTGCCCACATGATGCCCATTGTGAGGGAGCACCTCCTCAAGGCACAAGAGGCACAGTTCCGGGTGTATAATAGGTTGGCCAGGGTGAGATCGTTCAACTCAGGAGATCGAGTGCTTGTGCTAGTGCCCACAGTGGAGAGCAAGTTCATGGCCAAGTGGCAGGGCCCCTATGAGGTGGTGGAGAAAGTGGGGGAAGTCAACTATAAAATCCACCAACCAGGGAAGAGGAAGCCCTGCCAAATTTACCATGTTAACTTGATTAAGCCATGGCAAGATAGAGAGCCCATGAAAGCTCCCTGTTTAGTGGCTGAAGCTGAGGCCGATGTGAAAGAGGTCAAGGTGGCAGAGTCACTGTCACGTGCCCAAAAGCAACAGTGCAAAGAGTTGCTACAGCGAAATAAAGACCTGTTTTCGGAGTTGCCAGGACTCACTCAGGTTATAGAGCATGAGGTTCTCACAGAGCCTCATGTTCGCAACAATCTAAAACCATACCGGATCCCCGAGGCCCACAGAAAGGTGATCTTAAAAGAAGTGAGGCGGATGCTTAACCTGGGAGTCACTGAAGAGTCCAAAAGTAGATGGTCCAGTCCTATAGTCTTAGTGCCGAAACCAGATGGGGAATGGCGGTTTTGCAATGACTATAGGAAGCTGAACGAGGTCTCGAAGTTCGACACCTACCCAATGCCTAGGGTAGATGAGCTTATCGAAAGGCTAGGACCCGCTCAGTACATCACCACTCTGGACCTCACCAAAGGATATTGGCAAATTCCCCTGTCCAAAGAGGCCAAGGAGAAGACAGCCTTCTTGACGCCAGATGGATGTTATCAATACGTCAAGATGCCGTTTGGGTTGCAGGGAGCTCCGGCCACCTTCCAGAGAGCCATGGACCGGATCTTAGCACCCCACAAAAAGTATGCAGCAGCCTACCTAGATGACATCGTCATAGTCAGTCAGGACTGGGAAAGTTATCTGGACAAAATTTAAGCCATACTTGATGCCCTAAGGAAGGCTTGCTTTACTATCAACCCAAAGAAATGTGCCATGGGGATGGAGGAAGCCAAGTACCTAGGGTACGTGGTTGGTAGAGGGGAAATAAAACCACAAATAAATAAGGTTGAGCCGATCTTGAACTGGCCACAGCCCCTCTCGAAGAAGCAGGTCAGGTCGTTTCTAGGCATTGCGGGCTACTATCGAAGATTTGTCCCTAACTTTGCCCTGATAGCAGCCCCACTGATGGATCTTCTGAAAGGGACGAAGTCGGCTATGGCCAAGTGGGCCCCCAAAGCAGAAGCGGCCTTTCAGGAATTGAAACTGGTCCTCTGTAAACAGCCAGTCTTGGTGGCGCCCAACTTCTCCAAGGAGTTTGTGGTCCAGACGGATGAATCGGATGTCGGGCTGGGAGCAGTCTTGTCCCAGGAGATTAACGGAGAAGAACACCCTGTAATATAACTCAGTCGGAAGCTCTCCACTTGTGAGAAGAACTACTCCATTGTAGAAAAACAATGTTTGGCCATTAAGTGGGCGTTAGACACTCTGAAGTATTACCTACCTGTTAGGTAGAAGGTTCAGGTTAGTGTCAGACCATGCCCCACTGAGGTGGATGCGAGAAAAGAAGGGGAACAATGCCAGAGTGACTAGGTGGTTACTGGCTCTACAAGATTTTAGTTTCCGGGTAGAGCATAGGCCTGGGAAACAACATGGGAATGCTGATGCCTTGTCAAGGGTTTATTGTATGGTGACAGAAGGTGCCAAGCCCCCCAGCTTTGGGCAGCGGGGGGGGGGTATGTAAGGTGGCTGCCGGACAGGTCATGGACGGGAGGTATGTGTCTCCAAAGTGCCAAGCTTCGGTGATGTAGAGGACCCGGAGAAGCAGGCTCCAGCACACATAGTGCTGAGAGGAATTTAATGGGCCCGGATTACAGGGCCGGGTTTTAAGAGCTGCTGAAAGAGCTGGGGGGGAACAGCTGCTCACTTACCTCCAGTCCAGGTCTTGGAAGGCTGATTTAAGACAGCTGCGCCTGTCTCTGTCTGTCTGTTTTTGTTGGGCAAGGTGAGCAGACCTTGCATGTGCTTCTTAGACTCTGCAGGAGGCAGAGAAAAGCACCTTGTTTAAACGGCTGAAGCCATGCTTCATGGACTTGTTATTTCTGAGCTTTGTTCTGTTATTCCTTTTTGTGCCAGGACCTTAACTGGTGTACGGACACTAAATAAAACACCAGTTTGTTTGAACCCGCGGACTGCATCACTGTGTATATTCAGTACAGACCAAAAGTTTGGACACACCTTCTCATTTAAAGATTTTTCTGTATTTTCTTGACTATGAAAATTGTACATTCACACTGAAGGTATCAAAACTATGAATTAACACATGTGGAATTATATACTTAGCAAAAAAAAGTGTGAAAGCACTGAAAATATGTCTTATATTCTAGGTTCTTCAAAGTAGCCACCTTTTGCTTTGATAGATCCTATAGAAGAAGGAAATACCACAGGTTTCAAAGAAGTATATAACAAAATACCTCAAACCATGCAAAGTAGACCAACAAAGAGGTATAAAGAACTACAATATAGACAATTATTAATACATAATTTTTATTGAATACATGAAGAAATAAAAACAGACAACAAGACTAAAATTAAAAATAATTAATATAATACATCCAAGAGAATGATAAGTGAGCATACCCTGGCCCCCTCACACCACTCCAAGGAGTGGTGTGAGGGGGCCAGGGTATGCTCGCTTATCATTCTCTTTATGTTTATGTGGTCTCCCATATTTGGATGTATTATATGAATTTCTCAGAATCTCCCCATTAGTGAGAGCCTGCATATGGCAGGAATTTAAGAAAATGTATGGCAGCTGATCTTTCCTAAATGGGTATTCTGTGATGAATTAAATTAGATTTTTTCTTATATTTATTGCACAAGCACTTTACGCTTATTGATTTTGGTATATATATTTCTGTCATCACATTTCCACTTTTTAAGTGACTACATATGCCTAATTTATAATAGTGTGGGATTTTTTCTTTTGGGCTAATTCATGTGCTTCTCTATATATGGCGGTATTTATAGCAATAATTTAACACATATTGTCTGCTATTTTTACTTAATTTTTCTAAAGTTTGGATAAATTGATTATTAATATATTCCTTGCACTGGCACTTTATATTTTTTACATTTTTTGTATATATTGACACTATACCGCCATATCTAGATGAGTATGTTTGTTGAAATGGTGATGATGAATAATGTACCTAGTAATTAACCCCTTAAGCCCCGCGGGTGGTTTGCACGTTAATGACCGGGCCAATTTTTACAATTCTGACCACTGTCACTTTATGAGGTAATTACTCTGGAACGCTTCAACAGATCCCCCTGATTCTGAGATTGTTTTTTCGTGACATATTGTACTTCATGATTGTGGAAAAATTTCTTCGATATCACTTGCGTTTATTTGTGAAAAAAACGGAAATTTGGCGATAATTTTGAAAATTTTGCAATTTTCAAAATTTGAATTTTTAAGCCCTGAAATCAGAGCGATATGTCACACAAAAGAGTTAATAAATAACATTTCCCACATGTCTACTTTACATCAGCACAATTTTGGAACCAAATTTTTTTTTTGTTAGGGAGCTATAAGGGTTAAAAGTTGACCAGCAATTTCTCATTTTTCCAACAAAATTTACAAAACCATTTTTTTAGGAACCACATCACATTTGAAGTCACTTTGAGAGGTCTTTATGACAGAAAATACCCAAAAGTGACACCATTCTAAAAACTGCACCCCTCAAGGTGCTCAAAACCACATTCAAGAACTTTATTAACCCTTCAGGTGCTTCATAGGAATTTTTTGAATGTGGAAGAAAAAAATGAACATTTAACTTTTTTCACAAAAATGTTACTTTAGACCCAATTTTTTTTATTTTCACAGGGGTAACAAGAAAAAATGGACCGCAAACTTTGTTGTGCAATTTCCCCTGGGCACGCAGATACCCAATATTTGGGGAAAAAACACTGTTTGGGCGCACTGTAGGGCTCGGAAGGGAAGGAGCGCCATTTGACTTTTTGATTGTAAAATTTGCTTAAATAATTAGCGGACACCATGTTGCGTTTAGAGAGCCCCTGTGTGCCCAAACATTGGAGCTCCCCCACAAGTGACCCCATTTTGGAAACTAGACCCCCCAAGGCACCTATCTCGATGCATAGTGAGCAGTTGCAACCCCCAGGTGATTCACAAATTGATTCGTAAAAATGAAAAAGTGAAAAAAAAAACACTTTTTCATTGTTACGAATCAATTTGTGAAGCACCTGGGGGTTCCAACTTCTCACTATGCATCTAGATAGGTGCCTTGGGGGGTCTAGTTTCCAAAATGGGGTCACTTGTGGGGGAGCTCCAATGTTTGGGCACAAAGGGGCTCTCTAAATGCAACATGGTGTCCGCTAACAATTTGAGCGATTTTCCATTCAATTTGTTAGCAGACACCATGTTGCATTTGGAGTGTCCCTGTGTGCCCAAACATTGGAGCTCCCCCACAAGTGACCCCATTTTGGAAACTAGACCCCCCAAGGCACCTATCTAGATGCTTAGTGAGCAGTTGGAAACCCCAGGTGCTTCACAAATTGATTCGTAACAATGAAAAAGTGTTTTTTTTTTCACTTTTTCATTTTTACGAATCAATTTGTGAAGTACCTGGGGGTTGCAACTGCTCACTATGCATCTAGATAGGTGCCTTGGGGGGTCTAGTTTCCAAAATGGGGTCACTTGTGGGGGAGCTCCAATGTTTGGGCACACAGGGACACTCCAAATGCAACATGGTGTCTGCTAACAAATTGAATGGAAAATCGGCTCAAATTGTTAGCGGACACCATGTTGCATTTAGAGAGCCCCTTTGTGCCCAAACATTGGAGCTCCCCCATAAGTGACCCCATTTTGGAAACTAGACCCCCCAAGGCACCTATCTAGATGCATAGTGAGCACTTGGAACCCCCAGGTGCTTCACAAATTGATTCGTAACAATGAAAAAGTGTTTTTTTTTTCACTTTTTCATTTTTACGAATCAATTTGTGAAGCACCTGGGGGTTGCAACTGCTCACTATGCATCTAGATAGGTGCCTTGGGGGGTCTAGTTTCCAAAATGGGGTCATTTGTGGGGGAGCTCCAATGTTTGGGCACACAGGGACTCTTCAAATGCAACATGGTATCCGCTAACAAATTGTCGGCTCAAATTTAGCGGACACCATGTTGGGTTTAGAGAGCCCCTGTGTGCCCAAACATTGGAGCTCCCCCACAAGTGACCCCATTTTGGAAACTAGACCCCCCAAGGCACCTATCTAGATGCATAGTAAGCAGTTGGAACCCCCAGGTGCTTCACAAATTGATTCGTAAAAAGGAAAAAGTGAAAAAAAACCACTTTTTCATTTTTATGAATCAATTTGTGAAGCACCTGGGGGTTCCAACTGCTCACTATGCATCTAGATAGGTGCCTTGGGGGGTCTAGTTTCCAAAATGGGGTCACTTGTGGGGGAGCTCCAATGTTTGGGCACACAGGGACTCTTCAAATGCAACATGGTATCCGCTAACAAATTGTCGGCTCAAATTGTTAGCGGACACCATGTTGGGTTTAGAGAGCCCCTGTGTGCCCAAACATTGGAGCTCCCCCACAAGTGACCCCATTTTGGAAACTAGACCCCCCAAGGCACCTATCTAGATGCATAGTAAGCAGTTGGAACCCCCAGGTGCTTCACAAATTTATTTGTAAAAATGAAAAAGTGGAAAAAAAAAATACTTTTCCATTTTTACGAATCAATTTGTGAAGCACCTGGGGGTTCCAACTGCTCACTATGCATCTAGATAGGTGCCTTGGGGGGTCTAGTTTCCAAAATGGGGTCACTTGTGGGGGAGCTCCAATGTTTGGGCACACAGGGACTCTCCAAACACAACATGGTGTCTGCTAACAATTTGAGCCGACAATTTTTTAGCGGATACCATGTTGCATTTGAAGAGTCCCTGTGTGCCCAAACATTGGAGCTCCCCCACAAGTGACCCCATTTTGGAAACTAGATCCCCCAGGGAACTTATATAGATGTGTGGTGAGCCCATTGAACCCCCAGGTGCCTCATAGAAAATCATAATGTTGACTTGTGAAAATAAAAAAAAAACATTTTTTCCACAAAAATGCAAAAAAAATTATTTTCACAAGGGTACCAGGAGAAATTGCACCCCATAAGTTGTTGTGCAATTTCTCCTGAGTACTCATATACCCCATGTGTTGGAAAAAACTACTGTTTGGGCGCATGTAAGGGCTCGGAAGGGAAGGAGTGACGCTTTTGAATGCAGACTTTGATGGAATGGTCTGCTGGCGTCATGTCATGTTCTCAGAGCCCTTGATGTGCCTAAACAGTGAAATGCCTAACAAGTGCCCCCTTTTTGGTAGTGTTAGTTGATTTTTGAATTTTGTAATGTAGTGTTATACATCAGTTGTGTAGGACAATCTGACGAACACTACACAACTGACGTATGACAACCTGACGAACACTACGTCAGCTGTGCAGTGTTCGTCAGGTTGTCATACGTCAGAAATTAATTCAATAGTCCATCGAAGTATGGTACCTTTTGAAGCAGTGTTTCATACACAGGCCAGGTTTGTCGGGGCAGGGGTCACATTGGTAAATGGTGTCCTTGCGTATTCCCCTTCGGTAACACACTCGGCACCTCTTTTGCGACTTTCCTTTTTTTCCGCTGTGAGGGATCTGCCCTGGGAAATGCTGGCCCGGTACAATTCTTGGTCCTTCAATTCCAGAAGTACTTGGGCCCGCTCTGTCACCGCTGCCAAATATCAGGGCCTTGATAACTGTTTCCTGAAACTGAAGATACGACGCAGAAGTCTGGCCAGCACATCGTGACAGAAGGAAAGCGTTGTGCATTGCCATCTGTACAATGTGCACGGCCAGCTTCTTGTACCACACTCTGGCCTTTCTCAAAGCACTGTATGGCTAGAGGACTTGATCAGAGAGATCAACTCCCCCCATGTACTTGTTGTACCCCACTACACAGTCTGGTTTGACGACCTGTGTAGTGGAGCCTCGTACAGTGCTGAGTGTGCTGCCATCACCATGTATGGTGGTCAAGAAAAGGACATCCCTTTTGTCCTTGTACTTGACCATCAACAGGTGGTCGCTACATTGGGCTCTGCTCTCGCCCCTTTTGAGCAGCTGCCCAATTAGCGTCTTTGGGAGGCCTTTCTGAATTTTGCAGACAGTACCGCAGGCTGCGGTACGTCGCGCAGAGAGGGACTGGAAGAGCGGGATACTTGTATAAAAGTTATCCACGTAGAGGTGATAACCTTTATCAAGCAGTGGGTGCACCAAGTCCCACACAATTTTCCCACTCACTCCCAGAACAGGGGGGCATTCAGGGGGTTCAATCCGGCAGTCCTTCCCTTCATAAACTCTAAACTTGTGAGTGTATCCTGAGGTACTCTCACAAAGTTTATACAGCTTGATCCCATACCTTGCCCTCTTACTGGGCAGGTACTGCCGGAATCCAAGCCGCCCCTTAAAAGAAATTAAGGACTCATCCACACAGATGTCTCTTTGGGGCACGTACACTTCACCAAACTTGTTGTTGAAGTGTTCGATGACCGGCCGAACTTTGAAAAGACGATCAAAGTTCGGGTCATCGCGTGCAGGACACCTTGCATTATCTTGGTAATGCAAGAACTTGTAGATGGCCTGAAAACGTGTCCGGGGCATGACCATTCGGAACACTGGAGTGTTATACAAAACGTCAACACTCCAGTATTGCCGAAGCTCGGGCTTCTTCAAGATCCCCATAAGAAGGACCAAGCCCCAAAACTTCATCATTTCTACTGCGTCTACAGGAGACCAGTTAGAAAATGATGAAGAGGGGTTTTGTTCTAAAAATTGATGAGCGTATAAATTAGTTTGGCCCACCATGAGGTTTATAAAATCCTCAGAGAAAAAGACTTTGAAAAAGTCTATTTCTGCGAGGCCGGTGGTGTCAAACTTGATTCCTGATTCCGCTACGAAATCAGGAATCAGCGGCTTATAATTTTCGGGGGGCGAAGTCCATATAGGCTCAGTAGTGGGGGGCGCTGGAACATCTCTCCTGCGACGACGGCGGGGCGGGCCAGCAGAACCTGAGGAAGAGGAGGAAGAAGAGAAGGAGGAAGAAGAGAAGGAGGAAGACGACGAGGAGTCGGAAAAATAAAGAAATGTGGGATCCTCATCCTCACTGTCAGTGTTGGAGGCAAGAATAGCGTATGCCTCCTCCGCTGTATACTGAGTTTGGGATGAGCCGAACATTGTTTGTTATGTATGTGGTGCGTGTGTGTCAATACTTTGAGAGTGTGTGTGTCAGTACTTTATTTAGAGTGTGTGGAAAAAGGAAATACTGTATGTGGTGCAAACAGCGAGCACGAGTGTGGATTGGTGAACTATGCCACCGATCAATACTCGGCGGCTGCTGGATGTGCGCACAAATGTGTGGGGAGTGGGAAGAGGGGAATTGGGTTGGATGAGGGGAGATCAGATTACTTACCAAAGTCCCCTCTGTTCTTCTTTCAGGACCGGGAGCCCGGAGCAGGAGCCCGGCGCTGGTGACCGGGAGCCCGGCGCTGGTGACCGGGAGCCCGGAGCAGGAAGACGGGAGCCCGGAGCAGGAAGACGGGAGCCCGGAGCAGGAGACTGGCGCTGGTGACCGGGAGCCCGGCGCTGGTGACCGGGAGCCCGGAGCAGGAAGACGGGAGCCCGGAGCAGGAGACTGGCGCTGGTGACCGGGAGCCCGGCGCTGGTGACCGGGAGCCCGGAGCAGGAAGACGGGAGCCCGGAGCAGGAAGACCGGGGGCCCGGAGCAGGAGACCGGGGGCCCGGAGCAGGAGACCGGGAACCCGGAGCAGGAGACCGGGAACCCGGAGCAGGAGACCGGTACTGGAGCTGGACATCAGAAGCAAAAGAATTAACAGGGACACTGGGGTGAGGCGGATTGGGGTGGGAAGGGGGGTAAAAAGACAGGGGAGTGGGAAGAGGGGTAAAAAGACAGGGGAGTGGGAAGAGGGGGATTGGGGTGGATGAGGAGAGATCAGAGATGGACTTACCAAAGGGTCAGCAGGACTGGAGCAGAAGACCCAGAGCAGGAGACCGGGAGCCCGGAGCAGGAGACCAGGAGCCCGGTGCTGGTGACCAGGAGCCCGAAGCTGGTGACCGGGAGCCCGGCGCAGGAGCCCGGAGCAGGAGCCCGGGAGCAGGAGACCGGTACTGGAGCTGGAGATCAGAAGCAAAAGAATTAACAGGGACACTGGGGTGAGGCGGATTGGGGTGGGAAGGGGGGGTAAAAAGACAGGGGAGTGGGAACAGGGGTAAAAAGACAGGGGAGTGGGAAGAGGGGGATTGGGGTGGATGAGGGGAGATCAGAGATAGACTTACCAAAGGGTCAGCAGGACTGGAGCAGAAGACCCAGAGCAGGAGCCCGGAGCAGGAGACCAGGAACCCGGTGCAGGAGACCAGGAGCCCGGTGCAGGAGACCAGGAGCCCGGCGCTGGTGACCGGGAGTGGAGCTGGAGACTCGGACCAGAGCTGGAGACCGCTGCAGGATGCAGAAAAAAAGGTTACGGGGGTAAAAAGAGGGGGGAGGGGGGATTGGAGTGGATGAGGGGAGAACAGACTTACCAAAGTCTTCTCTGCAGGATCAGCAGCAGGCTCTGGAACAGGAACCACAGCAGGTCAGGAGCAGAAGATCCAGGAGCTGGAGCACAAGATCCAGGACGCTGGAACAGAAGATCCAGGAGCAGCAGCAGCGACTGGAACAGTGAGAAGATGGTCTTGTGGTGTCACAGAATATTCTGTGGCACTACAAGGCCCAGCACAGACACATCAGATGTGATCGCTCTGTAGAAATCCTCACCAAATGTGAGGGTCTGCAGGGCGGTCACAGGGTGATGATGGGGTGGTAACAGGTGGAGGTAATCTGATTGGAGCAATCATTGATGACATTGATCGCTCCAATCAGAGTACCTGAATACAGGTGACCAGGCGGTCACAGGGAGGTGTCACCCCTCTGTGACCCCCTGTGGTGCATGTTGTGCCCCAGCCATCTGATTGGTGACACTGATTGCACCAATCAGATATGGCTGGAGCAGAGCACGCACCACAGGGGGTCACAGAGAGGTGACACTTCCTTGTGACCGCCGGTCACCTGTATTCAGGTACTCTGATTGGAGCGATCGATGTCATCATCGATCGCTCCAATCAGAGCAGTCTGGGGGCTTGAACCACATTACAGGGGGTCATGGGGCGGTGACAGGCAGGTCACAAGCCGGTCACCGCCCCATGACCGCCCTGTCACCGCGCGGTCGCGCTACGATCGGTGCGATCGATGTGATCGGCGATCGCACCGATCATAGCAGTCCGGGGCCAGGGCTGGGGTGTCCTATCAACATCCTAGGATCGGTGCTCATAGGAGCACCGATCCTAGGCTGCAGATCACTGTTTCCGGCAATCACATTGCCGGAAACAGTGAGAAATGCTGTGATTGGCTGTTCAGATTTGAACAGCCAATCACAGCAATCGCTGGTGCGGGGGAGCGGCGACAGCCCCCGGGATGATGACGCCATCTAACAGGAGGTAGGATGGCACCATAACTTTAATGCTGTCACCGCGACTTAAGTCGCGGTGCCGCATTAAAGATATGACGTACTAATACGGGTCTGGCTCTTAAGTCCCAGGGCACAGACGCGTATTAGTATGGCAAATGTTGTTAAGGGGTTAAATCTATGTGATAGACCCATTTGACTATATATATTTTTTGTGAACATCCCCCTTCCCCCTCTTGAGTCTTATTTTAAATTATGTTTTAGATTTATTTTTAATTTTAGTCTTGTTGTCTGTTTTTATTTCTTCATGTATTCAATAAAAATTATGTATTAATAATTGTCTATATTGTAGTTCTTTATACCTCTTTGTTGGTCTACCTTTTGCTTTGATAACTGCTTTGCAGACTCTTGGCATTCTCTTGATGAGCTTCAAGAGGTAGTCACCGGAAATGGTTTTCACTTCACAGGTGTGCCCTGTCAGGTTTAGTAAGTGGGATTTCTTGCCTTATAAATGGGGTTGGGACCATCAGTTGTGTTGTGCAGAAGTCTGGTGGATACACAGCTGATAGTCCTACTGAATAGACTGTTAGAATTTGTATTATGGCAAGAAAAAAGCAGCTAAGTAAAGAATAACGAGTGGCCATCATTACTTTAAGAAATGAAGGTCAGTCAGTCTGAAAAATTGGGAAAACTTTGAAAGTGTCCCCAAGTGCAGTTGAAAAAAACCATCAAGCGCTACAGAGAAACTGTCTCGCATAAGGACCGCCCCAGGAAAGGAAGACCAAGAGTCACCTCTGCTTCTGAGGATAAGTTTATCCGAGTCACCATCCTCAGAAATCGCAGGTTAACAACAGCTCATATTAGAGACCAGGTCAATGCCACACAGAGTTCTAGCAGCAGACACATCTCTTCAACAACTGTTAAGAGGAGACTTTGTGCAGCAGGCCTTCATGGTAAAATAGCTGCTAGGAAACCACTGTTAAGGACAGGCAACAAGCAGAAGAGACTTGATTGGCCTAAAGAACACAAGGAATGGACATTAGACCAGTGGAAATCTTTGCTTTGGTCTGATGAGTCCAAGTTTGAGATCTTTGCTTGCAACCACCGTGTCTTTGTGCGACACAGAAAAGGTGAACGGATGGACTCTACATGCCTGGTTCCCACCGTGAAGCATGGAGGAGGAGGTGTGATGGTGTGGGGGTGCTCTGCTGGTGACACTGTTGGGGATTTATTCAAAAGTAAAGGCATACTGAACCAGCATGGCTACCACTGCATCTTGCAGCGGCATGCTATTCCATCCGGTTTGCATTTAGTTGGACCATCATTTATTTTTCAACAGGACAATAACCCCAAACACACCTCCAGGCTTTGTAAGGGCTATTTGACCAAGAGGGAGAGTGATGGGGTGCTATGCCAGATGACCTGGCCTCCACAGTCACCAGACAGGAACCCAATCGAGATGGTTTGGGGTGAGCTGGACCGCAGAGTGAAGGCAAAAGGGCCAACAAGTGCTAAGCATCTCTGGGAACTCCTTCAAGATTGCTGGAAGACCATTTCCGGTGACTACCTCTTGAAGCTCATCAAGAGAATGCCAAGAGTGTGCAAAGCAGTCATCAAAGCAAAAGGTGGCTACTTTGAAGAACATAGAATATCAGACATATTTTCAGTTGTTTCACACTTTTTTTGTTAAGTATATAATTCCACATGTGTTAATTCATAGTTTTGATGCCTTCAGTGTGAATGTACAATTTTCATAGTCAAGAAAATACAGAAAAATCTTTAAATGAGAAGGTGTGTCCAAACTTTTGGTCTGTACTATATACATATATATATATATATATATATATATATATATAGTATATATGTGTGTATATATATATTTTGTGTGTGGGTGTTGTAGTGTGGCGGTATTCACACTGTGCGGTAATGAGGCAGTGACCCAGTTAAAGTTCAACTTAAATGTCTTTATTCTTGAAAAACTCACAAAGTAAAAGTTAATGGTATCCTCCGGATTGCAGCCGGGTCGTAACACAGTCCTTCTCCAAACCCGTTAATGTGCGCGATGGCACTGTCGTGTCACGCTGAGGAGTACCAGGAGTTTTGCTTCCCTTTGCTCTGTGTTCAGCTACACACAGGCCTGTGTTGCAGAGCCACCTGCTCTGCAGCTTGTAGACAAAACACTGATCCACCCGAACCTTTGCTGCAGGTTTTTAAATGAACACTGTGGACATGAGCCGCATGCAAGACCCGGGCTCGAGGGAGTGGACCGCCCCACTGCCATCCTGTAGTCCACTCCAAGAATAAAAGCCCATGCTGGGTTTTACTAAATCTGCCTTGGTCAAATAGCTTGACCAAGTCCAAACTTACTTTTATCCTGCACTGCAATCACAGCTGTGCCTGTGATTGCAATGCACTTCAGCGGGTTCAATATGCTTCTATGCGCATTCTGGGGGATATACAGTGAAGGAAATAATTATTTGATCCCTTGCTGTTTTTGTAAGTTTGCCCACTGACAAAGACATGAACAGTCTATCATTTTAAGGGTGGGTTAAATTTAACATTGAGAGATAGAATATCCAAAAAAAATCAAGAAAATCACATTGTATAAATTAGATAAATGTATTTGAATTTTACAGAGAGAAATAAGTATTTGATCCCCTACAAACCATTATGAGTTCTGGCTCCTACAGACCAGTTAGATGCTCCTAATAAACTTGTTACCTGCATTAAAGATGGCTGTCTTACATAGTCACCTGTATAAAAGACTCTTGTCCACATGTAATAGTGAAGAAGGGTGTAACCTTCCTTTGGTACTAAAGTAGTTAGAAAAACATGTTCCCATAGTTAGATCTCTCTGAAATGCTGTTAGGTCAAGTTAACTTCAGTGATACAGTCAGTAGAGTAGAGGGGGGAATGCAGTGTCTCGGTCAGGTGTGGAGTATATCTGGGGTTTAGTTTGACATATTTCCTTGTGGGCCTGTAGTAGTTTTAATCGGCCACAAGATGTCACTGTCGGGCGCAGCTGTTAGTGAGAGCCTGCTACCAGAATGATAGTGAGGAATTAACTGCCGTAGGGGGCGGGGCATCCTAGGTAACATCAGGAGAATTTTCCAGAAAGTGTCAATTGGAGTCCTGTCAGGGAAATTGGCTGCTAGGGTAGACGGGGCTTCCTACCCTCAGACAGTGGATAAGCAGTGTAAATATCTCCTCACGCAAGAGTCCCATTAGCCGGCCGGAGAAACTCAACAGAGGTATTGAATACCCCGGGGCACTTCTAGTCTGCAGGTAGCAGAGGAAGATAGGACTCCAGGTTAAGCCGTGAGGGAGAGATAGGATCCGGACACACTGTCGCTGGTGAGGAAACGTCTCTTGGGACAGAGAATAGAATTAGACAGAGCTTCACCTAAAGAGGGCACCAGGGCTGAAGATGTTTTTAGCACCTGTATGGGAGATGAAAACCTGTTTGGCCTTATTAAATGTACCTGACTATAAATATTGTATATACTCCTCTCCCCAAGTAAAATCCCAGTTATGGTTAAGAACTCCGTGTCCTCTGAATTTCCTGCTGCCCTGGTTCCAGAAGAGAAATGCCTGGAGACAGCCGCGATCGGATGGTTTGAATAAGTGAAGAATGTCACATACCAAGCCACACATCAGAGGGAGGACACAAATTGTCTGTAGAGTGTCAAAGCGAGCAGGGGCTACAGCTTGCCCACGACTACCTCGCTGGGTCACCTTACACACAGACTCAATTAATTAGTCAGACTCTAACCTCTACAACATGGGCAAGACCAAAGAGCTTTCTGAGGTTGTCGGGGACTAGATTATAGACCTGCACAAAGCTGGA
Source organism: Phyllobates terribilis (assembly GCF_046119375.1). Taxonomy (NCBI): domain Eukaryota; kingdom Metazoa; phylum Chordata; class Amphibia; order Anura; family Dendrobatidae; genus Phyllobates; species Phyllobates terribilis. The sequence continues at coordinate 82,825,737 of NW_027362769.1, forward strand.
ATGGGCTACAAATCTATAAGTAAGACGCTGGGTGAAAAGGAGACAACTGTTGGTGCAATAGTAAGAAAATGAAAGAAATACAAAATGACTGTCAATCGACATCGATCTGGGGCACCATGCAAAATCTCACCTTGTACGGTATCCTTGATCATGAGGAAGGTGAGAGATCAGCCTAAAACTACACAGGGGGAACTTGTTAATGATCTCAAGGCAGCTGGGACCACAGTCACCAAAAAAAACATTGGTAACACATTACGCCTTATAGGTTTAAAATCCTGCAGTGCCCGCAAAATCCCCCTGCTCAAGAAGGCACATGTGCAGGCCTGTCTGAAGTTTGCCAATTAACACCTGGATGATCCTGTGAGTTATTGGGAGAAGGTGCTGTGGTCAGATGAGACAAAAATTGAGCTCTTTGGCATTAACTCAACTCGCCGTGTTTGGAGGAAGAGAAATGCTGCCTATGACCCAAAGAACATCATTCCCACTGTCAAGCATGGAGGTGGAAACATTATGTTTTGGGGGTGTTTCTCTGCTAAGGGCACAGGACTACTTCACTGCATCAATGGGAGAATGGATGGAGCCATGTACCATAAAATTCTGAGTGACAATCTCCTTCCCTCCGCCAGGACATTAAAAATGGGTCATGGCTGGTTCTTCCAGCAAGACAATGACCCATAACATACAGCCAAAGCAACAAAGGATTGGCTCAAAAAGAAGCACATTAAGGTCATGGAGTGGCCTAGCCAGTTTCCAGACCTTAATCCCATAGAAAACTTATGGAGGGAGTTGAAGCTCCGAGTTGCCGAGCGACAGCCTCAAAATTCTTAATGATTTACAGATGATCTGCAAAGAGGAGTGGACCAGAATTCCTCTTGACATGTGCGCAACCCTCATCATCAACTACAAATAAGTCTGACTGCTATGCTTGCCAACAAGGGTTTTGCCATCAAGTATTAAGTGTTGTTTGCCAGAGGAATCAAATACTTATTTCTCACTGCAAAATGCAAATAAATTTATCTAATTTATACAATGTGATTTTCTTGATTTTTTTTGGGTTATTCTATCTCTCAATGTTAAAATTGACCTACCCTTAAAATTATAGACTGTTCATGTCTTTGTCAGTGGGCAAACTTACAAAAACAGCAAGGGATCAAATAATTATTATCTTCACTGTATATCGTCCCTTGCATATAATTCCCCTCACTGCCTTACATATCCCCCCCCCCTGTTCAAACTTGTGGGGTTGAACACTTGTCACCATACAGGGGGGCCCTTGACAGGGCCTCCGCGTTTCCCTGCGACTTCCCAGCCCGATGTTCCACTGAAAAACTAAAATTTTGTAGGGACAGGAACCATCTGGTGACTCAAGCATTCCTTTCCTTTGCATTCCTCACCTAGACGAGGCGGTGAATGGTCCGTTACCAACCGAAACTGTCGCCCTAGCAAATAATAGCGTAGGGACTCCAAGGTCCATTTAATAGGCAAGCATTCCTTCTCCACTTCGCTATATTTTTTCTCTGTAATGCTATAAGTTTCCTGCTCAAGTAGGTGACTGGATGTTCATCTCCGTTCACCTCTTGTGACAGAAGGTTTTCTTGAAGTTGGGGCTGATGATGACTGGCTGTCCACACAACGCCAACTTCATGGACTGGAAAGCTTCCTCCGCTTGAGGGTTCCACCGAACCATTAACGACTTACCTTTTAACTAATAAGTCAGGGGCGCCGTTCTCCCAGCAAAGTTAGGTATAAATCGCCGGTAGTATCCGACGATGCCAAGGAAAGCTCTTACTTGTTTAGTACTCACAGGCTTGGGCCAGTTTTGAATGGCCTCGATCTTGTTTATTTGGGGTTTGAAAACCCCACGGCCAATCACGTACCCCAAGTTCCGGGCTTCCTTGAGACCTATCGCACATTATTTTGGGTTCGCTGTCAGGCCTGCTACTCTGAGTGAATCCACTACTGCTTGTACCTGGGACAAGTGGGTCTGCCAATCAGTACTAAAGATGATAATATCATCCAAATATGCAGACACGTACTTCTGATGGGGCTCCAAAACTATGTCCATCAGCCTCTGGAATGTAACTGGGGCCCCATGTAACCCAAAAGGCTAGACAACATAGTGATAGAGGCCCTACGGTGTTATAAAGGTGGTCTTTTCTTTCGCCGACTCTGTCAGAGGCAACTGCAAGTAATCCTTGGCCAGATCGAGCATGGTGAAGTACTGGGCCTGCCCCAGTCTCTCAATCAGCTCGTCCACCCGGGGCATTGGATAAAGGTCAAATTTTGACACCATTCAATTTTCGGAAGTCGTTACAGAATCGTACCGATCTGTCCAGCTTCGGAATCAGTACAATGGGGCTAGCCCACTCACTCCAGGATTCCTTGATTACTCCTAGTTTGAGCAATTGTTTTACTTCTGCTGCAATGGCTTACCTCCAGGCTTCCGGTACACGGTGCAGTTTCATTCGCACTCTCACACGATGCTCGGTGACAATGTCATGTTGGATGACAGAAGTACGGCCTGGCAGTTCGGAGAATACGTCCCCAATCTGCTGCACTAATTTCCGAGCCTCCCACCGCTGATGTTTAGTTAGAGTGTCACTTATTTTTACCTCTTCTCCGGCCTCCTCCCGGGCCGGCGTTGGAGGGTCCACAGACGAAGTTGCATCCGTAATCATACATTCCCGGTCTTCCCGGGCTGGTATACTCTATAATTTACCTCCCCCACCTTTTCCCAGACTTCATATGTCCCTTGCCACTTGGCCAAGAGCTTACTCTCGCAGTGGGCACTAATACCAATACCCGATCCCCTTCTTTAAAGGACCTGACTGTGGCTTTTTTATTATATTTGCGACTCCTGCATATTTGCCATGTGCTCAATTACACTCTTATGTGGAGTCGGCTCCTATTCCCACCTCTTTTTGGGTACGTCCAGCAACCCCCTAGGATGCCTGCCATACAGTAGCTCAAAGGGTGAGAACCCCGTGGAAGTCTGTGGTACCTCACGAATGGCAAACATCAAATAGGGCAGTCCCAATCCCTCCCATCCTTGGAAACCACCTTTTTTAGCATGGACTTGAGGGTTTTATTAAACCGCTCGACTAAACCGTCGGTCTGTGGATGGTACACCGACGTGCGCAACTGTTTTATTTTCAGCAGCTTACACAGTTCCTTCGTCACCTTGGACATAAAAGGAGTCCCCTGATCTGTAAGGATCTCCTTAGGCAGCCCAAGGCGACAGAACATGGCAAACAGCTCCCGTGCAATAAATTTAGCCGAGGTGTGGCATAGCGGAATGGTCTCTGGGTAACGGGTGGCATAATCGATGACCACAAGTATGTGTTGGCGGCCACGAGCGGACTTTACAATGGGCCCCACCAAATCTATCGTAATCTGTTCAAAAGGAACCTCTATAACTGGCAGAGATACCAAGGGGCTACGGAAGCTTGTGTGGGTGTGGTCAGCTGACATGCCAGGCAAGATTCATAATACCTCTGTACGTCAGAATAAATCCCAGGCCAAAAGAACCGCTGCAATATCTGCAATATGCGCTCTTGTGTCTTTTTAACCCCTAGATGCCCCCCCAGCAGGTGTGTGTGGGCCATCTCGAGTACCGCCTGACGGTGTGACTAAGGCACTTTTAGTTGTTCCACGACCTCGTCCCGCATCTTGTCAACCCTATAGAGTAAATCTTGGTTGACCACCATGCGCGGAAAAACTGTCTCTGCACCCGGTTGCTGAGCCACCCTATTCACCTCTATTACCCTATCGCGTACCCAGGTCAGGGTAGGATCCTGTAGCTGAGCCGTCCCAAACGCTCCCCGAGACACTTCCAGCTCTGGGATCGATGGGGTCTCCTTGACCTCTCTTGCCAATACCTCTAGGGGAAACCTATCGGGTTCACACTCTGTCCCTAGGATGGCGACCCCTACAGCAGGTATCCCTGACTCATACTTCTGTATGTGATGAGTTTAGCATCATAGTATATCATTTTAGGTGGTGCCCTTGTCGAGCCCAGGGGATGGGGATGACTCGGCGCCCGGGCCTTGTTGCCTGATTTTGGGGGATGTTGTGGTAGTCGGCTCACAGGCCCATACCCTGGGCCTCTCTTTAAAAGAAAGGGGTGGATAATTATGGTTATAAGTTCGTGACACCACCTGTGGTGTCTGGTGAGAATCACCAGCGCTGCGGGAGCCCACTGACGCCGGTGTTAAGGCAGCTTGCGTGGTATAGCTCCCCACAGGTGGAGCTAGGCCTCAGGGCAGCGGGGAAGAAAGGATGCAGGACAGATGGGACCCAGCCGGGTCAGAGCAAGAACAGGGACAGACACAATAGTCACTTCAGTACCTTTTACTGATGTTATTCAAGGCACAATCCGGAGCACTGTAGGGTGAAGGGTGCATATCAGGATCCTCCCAAGTGAGCGGGTATAGGGCCTCCTGTTTCTTGCCTTTGTGTAGTAAGTTTCTGACCTGCCTGGAGCTAGGCCTAACTTTGTTTCTGTCCTGAACCGGCTGACTTTGTGGTAGGGCCTTCTCTTGGAGTAAACACTCCCAGCTTGCGGGGCCTCCGTGACTCCTGGCTCTGGTACGTATCAGCTCTTGGGTGATCCTGGGACCTGAAGTCTTCCAGGGGTCTCCGGTTGTCTCTACAGGGAGGGTATACGACCCTGTAGACGCGGACCCGGTGTCCGGTATATGTTTTCTGGGGTGAGCTTGTACAGCTCCTCTGCCCCCAATGCTACTTACTCCTCTAGCCTTCGGCCTACTCGGGGCCCTCACTAGGCTATACACACTGGCAGCTAGCTGGCTTCTTCTTCTGCCGCTCTCTGAGCGTCGGCACGCTCCTAGCTCACTAACCTGAGCTACAACTGACTCTGACTGTGCTCCACTGCAGGATGGCTTTTGCAGGAGCTCCTCTCAACAGGCTTCCTTCTACAGACTGGATTCTCTCAGACTGGAACTAGCTCTGTCTCCTGAGGAAACTGTTCTCCAGACTGGACTGAACTGCCTAGCTCCACCTTCTCTATTTATATCACTAACGGGCTCCCTCTGGTGGTCTGAGGTGGAAGGTGGAGGTGTGTGTGTGCTGTGGGGGCCTCTTGTGGAGGAATCCATTTATGCACCCCTCCAGGATCTGTGGCTCCAAGCGCAGCAGGGCGCCACACCCTCCGCCCTCTTTTCCTCTACCAGGTATCCCTGACTCGGGATCTTCAGGTTCCACACCCGGACACATCTTTATTCTGGGAGGGTTCATTTTACTTTACCACAAGGACCAAAACAGTGACAAATCTCTTCCCAGCACAGTCCTGTAAGGAAGAGTCTTTACCACTCCCACCACATGCTTAACCTCTCCACACGGAGTGGAAAAGGTAACCTCCGCCGTCGGATACTCGAGGAGGTCGCCATGTATGCACACGACCTCGACTTTACCCCCAGTGGGTTCTAACCCAGATATCAATCACCCATGGACGAGGGTCAGTAGGCTCCCTGAGTCCAAGAGAGCCTCAGCTCGATGTCCATTGATGCGCACCTGGCACAGATGGGGTTCACCCATTGTACCGACGGGGTCCGCGGTATAGACGGTCCGAGCATACATAGACACCCGGAAGTTAAACCCGCAGTCCATGGGTTCAGCAGTCAGGGGGCACTTAGCAGCCAAATGTCCTGGCCCTTGGCATCACAAGCACATAATAGCAGTGGCACCGCCAGACGTCGAGACCGATTTAGGGGAAACTGGTCTCCTGCCACCCTCACTCCGGGGTACCCCCTCAGTGTAGCCTTGGTTCTTACTGTCCCCAGCAGAGGAATGTGACCCTTTCTCAGGCTTGCAGGGGCCGGCATGCCATTCGCATTGCGGCAGAGTCCCGTACAAAGTCCTGAGTGTCTGTATACCGCTCGATCAGGCTAACCACCTGGTCCAGGTTACCCGGGTCCCCTTGCCCCACCCAACGCCGTATGGCTGCTGGCAGAGTTCGCACCAGCCGGTCCACCACCACCCTCTCTACCATTTGGGCTGGGCTCAAGGTCTCAGGCTGGAGCCACTTTTTGACCAACTGTAACAAGTCATATGCCTGAGGGTCGGGACTCTGCAAAGGATCACTGGTACACGCGTTGTGCCCGCACATAAATGTTAACCCCCAGTCAGGCAAGGATCTCACCTTTCAGTTTCCCGTAGTTCAAGGCATCCTCCCGGGTGAGGTCAAAGTATGCCTTCTGGGCATCTGTCATCAGGAACGGGGCCACAACCTCAGCCCACAGAGCAATTGGCAAGCTCTCTCGCTCCGCTGTGCGTTCAAACACTGTGAGGAAAGCTTCCATGTTGTCCTCAGGACTCAACTTCCTCAGTGCTGACCTGACTTTGTCCTGGGCCTCAGAATGAATCGGGGTCGGTGCTGGGGGCGTCTCTCGCAGAGCAGCAATCTGTCGTAAAATCAGTTCATTAGTTTTCTGCTGTTGTTGATACAGTAGCTGCTGGTGATGATTTTGCTGTTGCTGCAGCTGCTGCTGGGTGAGTACCAACTGCTTTAGTAACTCCTCCATGTTGCCAGCTGGCCCAAGCTGTAGCTTTGCAGGCTTGACCACAGAGATGCAGTTTTTGGGGTATGCCTCAGTTCACACTGCCCGCATTCTCCACCATACTGTAGTGTGGCAGTATTCACACTGTGATTTAATGAGGCAGTGACCCAGTAAAGTTCAACTTAAATGTCTTTATTCTTGAAAAACTCACAAAGTAAAGGTAAACGGTATCCTCCAGATCACAGCCGGGTCATAACACAGTCCTTCTCCAAACCCGTTACCGTGGGCGATGGCACCGCCGTGTCGCACTGAGGAGCACCAGGAGTTTTGCTTCCCTTGGCTCTGTGTCCAGCTTCATACAGGCCTGTGTTGCAGAGCCACCTGCTCTGCAGCTTGTAGACAAAACACTGATCCACTCGAACCTTTGCTGCAGGTTTTTAAATGAACACTGTGGACATGAGCCACATGCAAGACCCGGGCTGGAGGGAGTGAACCGCCCCACTGCCATCCTGTAGTCCACTCCAAGAATAAAAGCCCATGCTGGGTTTTACTAAATCTGTCTTGGTCAAATAGCTTGACCAAGTCCAAACTTACTTTTATCCTGCACTGCAACCATAGGCTTGCTTGTGATTGCAATGCACTCCAGCGGGTTCAATATGCTTCTATGCACATTCTGGGGGATATATATCGTCCCTCGCATATAATTCCCCTCACTGCCTCACAGTGTGTACATATGTATATATATATATATATATATATATATATATATATATATATTATGACAGATTCACTGGTATGGCATATGAGGGGAGGTATGTGTCGCACAGGTTGCTAGCCTGTGTGAACTGAAACCAATGGATTTTCTGCCAGCATGTTATATGCTGGGGGTTTAACTCACTTAAAGGGTGTGGTTTCAGGGGAATGACATAGTGATGGGAGGGATGTCATTCCCTATACCTCCACCTCCAGGTGTGGCTGAGCAAAGTTTAAATGTTTTGTCCTGCTTTTTTTTTCTTTGAGTTGTGTTTGGAGAGGCAAGGTCTCCAGACTGGACAGCCATAGCTCAGGAGGGAGCTGAAGGTTGGACGTAACCTGTGTGTGCGACCCATACACACATGTATGGACTGTGCTATAGTTTATCTTTGGTTTTTGTGGCTTAGCCAAGTAAGGCTGTATTTATTTTGCTGGAGTGCAGAGCTTTATGCTGCTAATAAAGCCTGCAAAGAAAACCCGGGTTCCTGAGTCTACTTCCGGAAGCGGTGGAGCGAGTCGACCTACCACAATATATATATATACTGTATATATATATATATATATATATATATATATATATATATATATATATACACACCATATACTGTATATATGGCACTGTGATATATATATACACTGTGTCACACGCGTGTGTGTGTGTATATAGTGTGTGTGTGTATACACTGCTCAAAAAAATAAAGGGAACACTCAAATAACACATCCTAGATTTGAATGAATGAAATATTCTCATTGAATACTTTGTTCTGTACAAAGTTGAATGTGCTGACAACAAAATCACACAAAAATCATCAATGGAAATTTAATTTATTAACCAATGGAGGCCTGGATTTGGAGTCACCCCCAAAATTAAAGTGGGAAAACACACTACAGGCTGATCCAACTTTGATGTAATGTCCTTAAAACAAGTCAAAATGAGGCTCAGTATTGTGTGTGGCCTCCACGTGCCTGTATGACCTCCCTACAACACCTGGGCATGCTCCTGATGAGGTTGCGGATGGTCTCCTGTGGGATCTTCTCTCAGACCTGGACTAAAGCATCCGCCAACTCCTGGACAGTCTGTGGTGCAAAGTGACGTTGGTGGATGGAGCGAGACATGATGTACCAGATGTGCTAAATCGGATTCAGGTCTGGGGAACAGGCGGGCCAGTCCATAGCTTCAATGCCTTCATCTTGCAAGAACTGCTGACACACTCCAGCCACATGAGGTCTGGCATTGTCCTGCATTAGGAGGAACCCAGGGCCAACAGCACCAGCATATGGTCTCACAAGGGGTCTGAGGATCTCATATCGGTACCTAATGGCAGTCAGGCTACCTCTGGCGAGCACATGGAGGGCTGTGCAGCCCTACAAAGAAATGCCACCCCACACCATTACTGACCCGCTGCCAAACCGGTCATGCTGAAGGATGTTGAAGGCAGCAGATCGCTCTACACGGTGTCTCCAGACTCTGTCATGTCTGTCACATGTGCTCAGTGTGAACCTGCTTTCATCTGTGAAGAGCACAGGGCGCCAGTGGCGACTTTGCCAATCCTGGTGTTCTGTGGCAAATGCCAAGCGTCCTGCACGGTGTTGGGCTGTGAACACAACCCCCATCTGTGGACGTCGGGCCCTCATACCATCCTCATGGAGTCGGTTTCTAACCGTTTGTGCAGACACATGCACATTTGTGGCCTGCTGGAGCTCATTTTGCAGGGCTCTGGCAGTGCTCCTCCTGTTCCTACTTGCACAAAGGCGGAGGTAGCGGTCCTGCTGCTGGGTTGTTGCCCTCCTACGGCCCCCTCCACGTCTCCTGGTGTACTGGCCTGTCTCCTAATAGTGCCTCCAGCCTCTGGACACTACATTGACAGACACAGCAAACCTTCTTGCCACAGCTCGCATTGATGTGCCATCCTGGATGAGCTGCACTACCTGAGCAACTTCTGTGGGTTGTAGAGTCCGTCTCATGCTACCACGAGTGTGAAAGCACAGCCAACATTCAAAAGTGACCAAAACATCAGCTAGAAAGCATTGGTACTGAGATGTGGTCTGTGGTCCCCATTGCAGAACCACTCCTTTATTGATGGTGTCTTGATAATTGCCAATAATTTCCATCTATTGTCTATTCCATTTGCACAACAGCATGTGAAATTGATTGTCAATCAATGTTGCTTCCTAAGTGGACAGTTTGATTTCACAGAAGTTTTATTTACTTGGAGTTATTTTCTGTTGTTTAAGTGTTCCCTTTATTTTTTTGAGCAGTGTATATTCAGAGTCACGTCCACAACACAAAGCACGGGAAGATATACGCTTGTTTTGTAGACTTTAAAAAGGCCTTCGACTCAATATGGCACCCGGGCCTGTTCCTGAAACTGCTGGAGAGCGGAATAGGAGGAAAGACTTATGATGTCCTCAAAAGCTCCTACACTGAGAACCGCTGCAGCATGAGGGTGAACAGGAAAAGAACGGCTGATTTCCAGCAGTGCTGAGGAGTCAGACACGGCTGCAGCCTAAGTCCAATGCTCTTCAATATGTACATCAATGAGGTGGCCAATGCTCTGGAATCCTCTGTGGCATGAGGTCTCACACTCCATGACACCCAGATGAAATTCCTGCTGTATGCAGATGACCTACTGCTGCTGTTAGCAACCGAAAAGGGTCTCCAAGACCACCTGAAAATCTTGGAGAAATTCGGCTCCACATGGGTATTACTCATCAGCCCAAACAAAACCAACATCATGGTGTTCCAGACGAGAAAGACAAGATTGGACCAACACCCTTCATTCGAACTAAACATCTGCGATCTTACAGAAACTGACAACCACACCTACCTGGGCCAAGAAATTCACCAGTCAGGGTGCTTCAAACACGCCATAGAGACCCTGAAGGACAAGGCCAGCAAAACCGTCTATGCCATCCATAGGAAAGTCCACCATCTGAAGCCGCCAGTGAGGGTCTGACAAAAAATCTTTGATGCCATCATCACCCCAATCCTCCTGTACGGCAGCAAAGTCTGGGGACCTTACACATCCAGCCCAACAGAAATATTAAACTTGGAATTCTGTAAGCACCTTCTCCAGGTCCATCGGAGCACCATCAACAGTGCATGTCGGGCTGAGCTGAGCAGATTCCCACTATACCTAGCAGTTCTGAAGAGGACGCTGTCCTTCCAGGCTCACCTACATAGTAGCAATCCAAGCTTGCATGACCATAAAGCCCTGCTACATGTAAAGGGGTCAAACAAACCAGGACTCCCGGAGCAACTCACTCAAACCCACCCTGACCAAACTCAACCTGACCGAAACAACAACCACAGCAGCCTGACAAAAGCCAGAATCAGGAAGATGATAGACGAGGGCAAGGAGAGATTTGTCAGTGATTGGAGGAACGATATCATCGCCTCACAGAAACTGACCATTTACCGGAGTCTACAGAGAGACTACAGACTGGCTCCATATCTGACCATGTACCGGACCCCAGAAACCGCCAGATCCTGAGCGGCTATAGACTCAGTGCCCACAATCTGGCCATCGAGGTCGGCTGGCACAGACAGAGCTACAAGCCCAGAGAGGACAGACTGTGCCCACACTGTGACCGGCAGTAAGGGACACTCACTTCAGATCCATGAAGGAGGAAGATAAAACATACACTGCACAAAAAAATAAAGGGAATACTCAAATAACACATCCTAGATCTGAATGAATGAAATATTGTCATTGAATACTTTGTTCTGTACAAAGTTGAATGTGCTGACAACAAAATCACACAAAAATCATCAATGGAAATTAAATTTATTAACCAATGGAGGCCTGGATTTGGAGTCACCCCCCAAAATTAAAGTGGAAAAACACACTACAGGCTGATCCAACTTTGATGTTATGTCCTTAAAACAAGTCAAAATGAGGCTCAGTATTGTGTGTGACCTCCACGTGCCTGTATGACCTCCCTACAATGTGAGGGCATGCTCCTGATGAGGTTGCGGATGGTCTCCTGTGGGATCTCCTCCCAGACCTGGACTAAAGCATCCGCCAACTCCTGGACAGTCTGTGGTGCAAAGTGACGTTGGTGGATGGAGCGAGACATGATGTCCCAGATGTGCTCAATCGGATTCAGGTCTGGGGAACTGGCGGACCAGTCCATAGCTTCAATGCCTTCATCTTGCAGGAACTGCTGACACACTCCAGCCACATGAGGTCTAGCATTGTCCTGCATTAGGAGGAACCCAGGGCCAACCGCACTAGCATATGGTCTCACAAGGGGTCTGAGGATCTCATCTCGGTACCTAATGGCAGTCAGGCTACCTCTGGCGAGCACATGGAGGGCTGTGCGGCCCTGCAAAGAAATGTCACCCCACACCATTACTGACCCACTGCCAAACCGGTCATGCTGAAGGATGTTTCAGGCAGCAGATCGCTCTCCATGGTGTTTCCAGACTCTGTCATGTCTGTCACATGTGCTCAGTGTGAACCTGCTTTCATCTGTGAAGAGCACAGGGCGCCAGTGGAGACTTTGCCAATCCTGGTGTTCTGTGGCAAATGCCAAGCATCCTGCACGGTGTTGGACTGTGAGCACAACCCCCATCTGTGAACGTCGGGCCCTCATACCACCCTCATGGAGTCGGTTTCTAACCGTTTGTGCAGACACATGCACATTTGTGGCCTGCTGGAGGTCATTTTGCAGGGCTCAGGCAATGCTCCTCCTGTTCCTCCTTGCACAAAGATGGAGGTAGCAGTCCTGCTGCTGTGTTGTTGCCCTCCTACGGCCCCTTCCACATCTCCTGGTGTACTGGCCTGTCTCCTGGTAGCTCCTCCAGCCTCTGGACACTACGCTGACAGACACAGCAAACCTTCTTGCCACAGCTCACATTTATGTGCCATCCTGGATGAGCTGCACTACCTGAGCAACTTCTGTGGGTTGTAGAGTGCCTCTCATGCTACCACGAGTGTGAAAGCACAGCCAACATTCAAAAGTGACCAAAACATCAGCCAGAAAGCATTGGTACTAAGATGTGCTCTGTGGTCCCCACCTGCAGAACGACTCCTTTATTGAGGGTGTCTTGATAATTGGTAATAATTTCCATATATTGTCTATTCCATTTGCACAACAGCATGTGAAATTGATTGTCAATCAGTGTTGCTTCCTAAGTGGACAGTTTGTTTTCACAGAAGTTTGATTTACTTGGAGTTATATTCTGTTGTTTAAAGATTTTTCTGTATTTTCATGACTTTGAAAATTGTACATTCACACTGAAGGCATCAAAACTATGAATTAACACATGTGGAATTATATACTTAACAAAAAAAGTGTGAAACAACTGAAAATATGTCTTATATTCTAGGTTCTTCAAAGTAGCCACCTTTTGCTTTGATGACTGCTTTGCACACTCTTGGCATTCTCTTGATGAGCTTCAACAGGTAGTCACCGGAAATGGTTTTCACTTCACAGGTGTGCCCTGTCAGGTTTAATAAGTGGGATTTCTTGCCTTATAAATGGGATTGGGACCATCAGTTGTGTTGTGCAGAATTCAGGTGGATACACAGCTGATAGTCCTACTGAATAGACTGTTAGAATCTGTATTATGGTAAGAAAAAAGCAGCTAAGTAAAGAAAAACGAGTGGCCATCATTACTTTAAGAAATGAAGGTCAGTCAGTCCGAAAAATTGGGCAAACTTTGAAAGTGTCCCCAAGTGCAGTTGCAAAAACCATCAAGCTCTACAAAGAAACTGGCTCACATGAGGACCGCCCCAGGAAAGGAAGACCAAGAGTCACCTCTGCTTCTGAGGATAAGTTTATCAGCCTCAGAAATCGCAGGTTAACAGCAGCTCAGATTAGCGACCAGGTCAATGCCACACAGAGTTCTAGCAGCAGACACATCTCTACAACAACTTTTAAGAGGAGACTTTGTGCAGCAGGCCTTCATGGTAAAATAGCTGCTAGGAAACCACTGCTAAGGACAGGCAACAAGCAGAAGAGACTTATTTGGGCTAAAGAACACAACGAATGGACATTAGACCAGTGGAAATCTGTGCTTTGGTCTGATGAGTCCAAATTTGAGATCTTTGGTTCCAAGCACCGTGTCTTTGTGCGACGCAGAAAAGGTGAATGGATGGACTCTACATGCCTGGTTCCCACTGTGAAGCATGGAGGAGGAGGTGTGATGGTGTGGGGGTGCTTTGCTGGTGACACTGTTGGGGATTTATTCAAAATTGAAGGCATACTGAACCAGCATGACTACCATAGCATCTTGCAGCGGCATGCTATTCCATCCGGTTTGCGTTTAGTTGGACCATCATTTATTTTTCAACAGGACAATGACCCCAAACACACCTCCAGGCTGTGTAAGGGCTATTTGACCAAGAAGGGGAGTGATGGGGTGGTACGCCAGATGACCTGGCCTCCACAGTCACCAGACCTGAACCCAATCAAGATGGTTTGGGGTGAGCTGGACCGCAGAGTGAAGGCAAAAGGGTCAAGAAGTGCTAAGCATCTCTGGGAACTCCTTCAAGATTGTTGGAAGACCATTTCTGGTGACTACCTCTTGAAGCTCATCAAGAGAATGCCAAGAGTGTGCAAAGCAGTCATCAAAGCAAAAGGTGGCTACTTTGCAGAACCTAGAATATAAGACATATTTTCAGTTGTTTCACACTTTTTTTGTTAAGTATATAATTCCACATGTGTTAATTCATAGTTTTGATGCCTTCAGTGTGAATGTACAATTTTCATCGTCATGAAAATACAGAAAAATCTTTAAATGAGAAAGTGTGTCAAAACTTTTGGTCTGTACTGTATATGCTGTGTATGTATATATATATATATATATATATATGTTGTGTCGGTATGTATATATATATATATATATATATATATATATATATATATATATACAGGGTGGTCCAAAAGTATGTGGACAGAAAATAATAACATTTATTTTGATTTATAAGTAAATATAATTTTATAATCACAAGCATAACATTGACTATTCAATTTTATTCTGAACAATAATACAAAAGCCCTTAAATTTTAATAACGCAGGTGCTCAAACTGTTTTCCATTACAATTTGCACAGCTTTGAAGTCGCCTCTTGCGCTTCGACAAACTTTTTTGCACAAGTCTCTTTGGGTATTAATTTCTTGAAATGCATCTCTTATGTAATTTTTCAAATCACTGACACTTTTTGGTTTTCGACTATAAACTTTGTCCTTGAGTACTCCCCAAAAGAAAAAATCCATTGGGGTCAAGTCTGGTGAACGTGCCGGCCAATCAAGTGGGCCTCTTCGGTCAATCCATTTATTAGGAAATGTCTCATCAAGATTCTCGCGGGCTGCTCTTGAATAATGTGGAGGGGCCCCATCTTGTTGGAAATAAAGGTCATTTGAATTAGGCTGTTGCTGTAACTGGGGAACAACTTGATTCATTAGAATTTCAAGATACTTATCTCCTGTGACTGTTCCATCAAAAAATATTGGTCCTAAAACACCAAAACTTGAAATACCACCCCAAACATTGACACCAGGCTCATTTAGTTGTTGATCTAATGTTAAATGCATGTTCTCATTATACCAGTAAATACAATTATGTCTGTTAATATGGCCGGATAATTTGAAAGAAGCTTCATCACTCCACATAATGTTATCTAAAATTACTGGATTTTCTTAAATTTCGTTAAGCATAATCTCACTAAATTGCAGCCGCCTGTCTGGATCATCCTCCAATAAACCATGAATTAGACGTGGACGATCAGCTTTCCACCCAATAGATTTCAGGATTCACATGATAGAAGCTCGTGAAATTCCCGATTCCAAAGAGGCTCTTCTGTGGACTTTTTTGGACTCTGAACAAATGTTTCAGCAACAAGTTGTTTATTATCTTCTGTACAGACTGTTTTGGGTCGAGCAGTTTTTGGAGCATTAAGGATGGAGCCAGTGGCATTGAATTTGTGAATTTGTCACGAATGTGGTAAATGGTTTGTCTCTTTGGGGCTTGAGTACCAAATGTTTATATGCTGTGTAGGTATGTGTATATGTATATATATATATATATATATATATTTGTATGTCTATATATATATATATATGCACATACACACACACAGCAGCGCACACATAGCTCTCTGGATGATGAATGGAGCACGTGACCTCCCGCCCTGCCGGCATTCTGTTCCCTCCCACACACGCATATGACTGATCACATGGACATGACGTCACCGAAGGTCCTTTAGCTTCCTAGGATTTAGCTTTTACCGAAAGAAGATGGCGTCCTTGGTGCAGAAGTGAGGAGCGGGCCGGCTTCCCTAACACCCAGTACAGCCGCGCTGGTGTAGCGGAACCTGACGGAGCCGGGAGCTCATTCCCCGGAGCAGAGGCCGGCTGAAGGCAGGTGATAGTCCGCGGGGTACAGACTTAGTCCTCAGCCTCCTGTGATGTGAAGCTGCTGTTATGTCTATGTGGTGCCCGGACTGTATTGTGTATTGGGGCTGAGTAGCCTCATGTCCCTTGTACTGCCCCGTGCTTGGTGCAGTGATAGCTGCTCACTCCTCAGTGTTATCAGCCTCGGGGCGGCGCTGTCCGCATCAGCTCAGTGATGAGAAGAGGCAGTAGCCGGGGGCAGGTTGTCCCTTCCTCTGGAGCCAATGCCTATGGTGCCAGCCTGACCCTCACACTTATCCATGCTCAGCTGAGCTGTATGGCAATGTGTACACACAGACCCCGCTGTCACATCACGTCTAATGAATGCCGGCCGCAAACACCAAACATTTAGGATCTTTAGATACAAGACTGTAGGGCCCGGCCGTAGGCTGCGCGCTTCCGACTGTAGGGCCCGGCCGTAGGCTGCGCGCTTCCGACTGTAGGGCCCGGCCGTAGGCTGCGCGCTTCCGACTGTAGGGCCCGGCCGTAGGCTGCGCGCTTCCGACTGTAGGGCCCGGCCGTAGGCTGCGCGCTTCCGACTGTAGGGCCCGGCCGTAGGCTGCGCGCTTCCGACTGTAGGGCCCGGCCGTAGGCTGCGCGCTTCCGACTGTAGGGCCCGGCCGTAGGCTGCGCGCTTCCGACTGTAGGGCCCGGCCGTAGGCTGCGCGCTTCCGACTGTAGGGCCCGGCCGTAGGCTGCGCGCTTCCGACTGTAGGGCCCGGCCGTAGGCTGCGCGCTTCCGACTGTAGGGCCCGGCCGTAGGCTGCGCTCTTCCGACTGTAGGGCCCGGCCGTAGGCTGCGCGCTTCCGACTGTAGGGCCCGGCCGTAGGCTGCGCGCTTCCGACTGTAGGGCCCGGCCGTAGGCTGCGCGCTTCCGACTGTAGGGCCCGGCCGTAGGCTGCGCGCTTCCGACTGTAGGGCCCGGCCGTAGGCTGCGCGCTTCCGACTGTAGGGCCCGGCCGTAGGCTGCGCGCTTCCGACTGTAGGGCCCGGCCGTAGGCTGCGCGCTTCCGACTGTAGGGCCCGGCCGTAGGCTGCGCGCTTCCGACTGTAGGGCCCGGCCGTAGGCTGCGCGCTTCCGACTGTAGGGCCCGGCCGTAGGCTGCGCGCTTCCGACTGTAGGGCCCGGCCGTAGGCTGCGCGCTTCCGACTGTAGGGCCCGGCCGTAGGCTGCGCGCTTCCGACTGTAGGGCCCGGCCGTAGGCTGCGCTCTTCCGACTGTAGGGCCCGGCCGTAGGCTGCGCTCTTCCGACTGTAGGGCCCGGCCGTAGGCTGCGCTCTTCCGACTGTAGGGCCCGGCCGTAGGCTGCGCTCTTCCGACTGTAGGGCCCGGCCGTAGGCTGCGCTCTTCCGACTGTAGGGCCCGGCCGTAGGCTGCGCTCTTCCGACTGTAGGGCCCGGCCGTAGGCTGCGCGCTTCCGACTGTAGGGCCCGGCCGTAGGCTGCGCGCTTCCGACTGTAGGGCCCGGCCGAAGGGCTGCGCGCCCCCTACCGTAGGGCCCGGCCGTAGGCTGCGCGGCCCCGGCTGTAGGGCCCGGCCGTAGGCTGCGCGGCCCCGGCTGTAGGGCCCGGCCGTAGGTTGCGCGCCCCCGGCTGTAGGGCCCGGCTGTGATCTGCGCTGCCAGCAGTAGGGCCACTGTAATAATAATTTTCATAATAATAATCTTTTTTTTTTTATATAGCACTAACATATTCCGCAGCGCTTTACATACATTATCATCGCTGTCCACATTGGGGCTCACAATCTAAATTCCCTATCAGTATGTCTTTGGAGTGTGGGAGGAAACTGGAGAACCCAGAGGAAACCTACGCAAACACAGGGAGAACATTCTACAGCCACTGCCCTGGCGCTTCTATCGCACTGTGTCTGTAACAGCCAAATTGCTGCGGGTGCAGGTCGCTGAGAAACCTCACACATTATTTTCGGTAACACAACTTAACGACACATGGTCAAAGTTGCCTTGTTGATGCAGCATAAACATGTACACCACCACTGATTGCAGAAGAGCTTCTGACTGATCGGCCTCTCCCTAAAGCCACTGCCTCATTAATTGTAAAGGGGTGTCTAAGATCAACCAAGAAAGGGCTCAGTGTCAGGAGGAGAATGACAAAAGTATCATAACTGACTTGTTAACTCACCTGCCTCGCCAGTACTCCCTGCATCCTTACAGTGATGGCATCCTGATCACTGCAACCCATCGCTGGCTGCAACTGTTCCCCCAACCCATTGATGGCTGTGGGGCTGGGCATTCAACAGGTTTTGACATTCCGACTGCCACTGCTTTTGAGGAGCTAGTGAGAATGCCAACATTTTCCAGCCAGACAATCCCTTTAATATCATGTCTAGGGAACACCTTTAAATCGGTTTTCTCCTTTCAGAAAACATTATGCTATTCTCTGCAGTGGTTATAGCCAAACAAACAGACCTGGGGAGGGCAAGTAACACCCTAACGCCTGCTCTCCATCACTTCTCCAGTCTCTGTTTGTCTGCAGCTCTGAAGTCATAGAATCATAGAATGGTAGAGTTGGAAGGGACCTCCTGGGTCATCTGGTCCAACCCCCTGCTCAAAGCAGGATTCACTAGATCATCTCAGACAGATGTCTGTCCAGCCTCTGTTTGAAGACGTCCATTGAAGGAGAACTCACCACCTCTCGTGGCAGCCTGTTCCACTCATTAATCACCCTAACTGTCAAAAAGTTTTTTCTAATATCTAATCTGTGTCTCCTCCCATTTAGTTTCATCCCATTGCTTCTAGTCTTTCCTTGTGCAAATGAGAATAAAGATGATCCTTCTACAATGTGACAGCCCTTGACATATTTGTAGACCGCTATTAAGTCTCCTCTCAGTCTTCTTTTTTGCAAGCTAAACATTCCCAAATCCTGCAACCGTTCCTCATAGGACATGGTTTGCAGACCAGTCACCATTCTGGTCGCTCTTCTCTGAACTTGCTCCAGTTTGTCTATGTCTTTTTTAAAATGTGGTGCCCAAAACTGTACACAGTATTCCAGATGAGGTCTGACCAAAGAAGAGTAAAGACCGATAATGACTTCACGTGATCTAGACTGTATGCTTCTGTTAATACATCCCAGAATTGTATTTGCCTTTTTTGCTGCTGCATCACACTGTTGACTCATGTTCAGTCTATGATCTATTAGTATACCTAAGTCTTTTTCACATGTACTGTTGCTTAGCTCTATTCCTCCCATTCTGTATATGCTTTTTTCATTTTTATTGCCCAGATGTAGTACTTTGCATTTTTCCCTGTTAAAAACCATTCTGTTGGTTGCTGCCCACTGCTCCAGTTTATTTAGGTCTTTTTGAATCCTCTCTCTCTCTTCTCTAGTATTAGCTATCCCTCCTAGCTTTGTGTCATCAGCAAATTTAATCAGTTTACCCTCAATTCCTTCATCTAAATCATTGATAAAGATGTTGAACAATACAGGTCCCAGGACGGAGCCCTGTGGTACCCCACTTGAGACATTCATCCAGCTGGATGTGAAGCCATTTACAACCACCCTTTGAGTCCGATCACTAAGCCAGTTATGAATCCACCTAACAGGTGCCTGGTCCATTGCATACTTGGTCATTTTTTCAATAAGGATGGTGTGAGATACTTTGTCAAATGCTTTGCTGAAGTCAAGATATACTATATCTACAGCATTTCCCTGATCCACCCAGTCAGTGATTCTGTCATAGAAGGAAATTAAGTTAGTCTGACATGACTTGTTAGTTACAAACCCATGCTGACTCTGGTTAATCACTTCATTCTTATCCATGTACTTACATACATGTTGTTTAATAATTTGTTCAAATATCTTTCCTGGTATAGAAGTCAGACTCACCGGCCTATAGTTCCCTGGGTCCACCTTCTTCCCCTTTTTGAAGATAGGAACAACATTTGCTCTTCTCCAGTCTTCTGGGACTTCTCCTGTTCTCCAAGAATTTTCAAAGATTATGGAGAGTGGTTCTAAAAACTCAGCAGCTCCACCCATGTAGACAGCACAAGCCCCTGAGCTCCGATTTGTTGACAGCACTGCAGCCAATCACTGAACTCAGCAGCTTCGCCCATGTAGATGGCACTAGCCCTTAGCTTCGATTGGCTGCAGTGCTGTCAACAAATCGGAGCTCAGGGGCTTGTGCTGTCTACATGGGTGGAGCTGCTGAGTTCAGTGATTGGTTGCCGTGCTGTCAACAAGACTTCAGAGCTGCAGACAAACTGACTGTAGCAGTGGTGTCGAACTGATGCTGGACCTGGAGAGGGCAAGTAATACCCAGTTTTTGTTACTACTGTAGCTTATAGCCGAAAGTTTTCTGAAAGGAGGCCACCCCTTTAGGATTGAACTGCAGGCTAAACCCATTTTTTTGGGATCCTATGGTGGTGTACCTTCTATTAGATATGTGTTCACAGAATGCATGTTCAGCTAAAAGCCATTCCTAAGAAACCATTGCTTCAGTTTAGCGTACGTTTATTCTCAATGGAGAGAGTGGAATAAGCCACTGCAATATACCTATGGTGGCGGCTTGTCTTTGAGAGCAAAGGAATCTACATGTTAGAATCGAACATCCCAATCCTTTTTTTTTTAACCCTACTTGTGCCATCAGAGGGAGAGTTGTGAGGACAAAAAGATAACTGGCCAGTTTGGAGGCTTCCGGGTATAAAGGTGAGGGCTGCCATGCTATGGCCATAGTCTTACACACAAGCCTTATTCCAGTCTATCAGGACCCCACACAAGACGGGAATCCTTATTGCAAAAGAATCCTCTGATGTAGACGTATCAGAGAGAGAGTAGTGGGATATTTGCGATGTGAAGGCGGTGTGAGCCTTGTACTGCGTCCAATCCTCTTTACCACTAACCACCAACACAAAATACTGGAGAACTACAAGAGTCATCACTGCTTTCTCATGACCATACCTTTTTGGGGTAATCAGGAATGGTTGCCTTACAAAGGAGCCCCATACAGCGTTGCTTCAGTGATTTAAAGGCGTATTTTCATGGTATTAAATTGCTTTAGCTAGAAAGCATGAAAATAAGCAAGTTTGTAATTGATTTTTTTTCTATCTGCTGTCATTTTCCTGGTGTGAGAGCTTTTATCTTATATAGTGTATAGCTGGTTTCTAAGCTGATCGGCCACCAGTCCCTGGCCGAGCGTGCGCAGTAGTTTAATTCCAGGAGAGGCATTAACTCCTAAGATCCCAGACACTTGTCTCCAGCCTATTGATTTGTATACAACAGATAGCTGGTCACCTCCCTCCTCCTCTCTTTCAGGTCCTGACAAACTGCTGTTACGGATCTTGCAAAATCACCCACCAGCAGAGTTGGCAGCTTTCAGAGCTAGTCTACTCATCACTGCTCTCACTGTCTGGAGCTGTGTGCTTGTTCAAATACCCTGTTATCTCTATGTGTAAATATATGACTAACAGTGTATTCTCCAAAACAAACCATTGAGCGCTGAATGTGTTACAGCAGAACTGTAAAGCTCAGCACCATATTCTCCTAATGCTACAGCTCTGGTAGTGATGAGAACTGTCACTTGAGGAGAGCCCGTCCTGCCAGTAACTAGGAAGTGAGGTGTCTGCAGAACTGAACTACTCAAGATACAGTTCGAGAATGCCCCTTCATGGCTAAGTTCACGTTCCCGTTGGCACATTCAGTTTGTATGTTCTTCTATGAGGTCCATTATGTACTTTTTTAGAATGGAAGAAAAAGTTCTGCATGCTGGACTTTTTTCTTTTCTTCTAAAATACAACACAACACAACCCAGAATAATTAAAATCATCACTGTGACTTCCATTTTCATCAGTAAGTAATGCCACAGATTTACTTTACACACACATTTCTTTTGTCTGTTCCTTTTAAACAGAATGTGCAAGCGGAAATGTGAACATGAAACAATCAACCATTCCTATATCATTTGGGAGTGAGCATGAACAAACCTATGAATGACTACGGCTTAGTTCACAGGGACACGTTAGTCTTGGTCGATCTCAAAAACCGTATTCAATCCCGTGAGATGAGAGCAGAGAAGACTTAACCTTAAGAAAAGCCAGGATTGTTAAGGGAAATGTATATTTTCTTTCCTAAAACATATGGTATGAATTACAGCCGCCTGAATATAAACATCTTTGGACACTGAAGGAGCATTTTTACAATAGTATTCAATAAAATATTATTTAATATTATGTTTCTACAGCTTGCATGTATTACAGTACATAGCAGAATGCATATATCACCATAGAGGATTGATCAGGAAAAGAGAGCTAATAGTCACAAACTCCGCAGTCAGCGAATCACTATGAGACATGGGAGCAGTAGAGGCTTCTATAACCTAAGTCTAGGATTGGTATATTGGTAGACCTGGTCAATGGCAGCATTAAAGGGAACCTGTGCCGTTGTACACGCAGCCTGATCTGCAGACTGCATGGTAGAGAGACGGAGAAGCTGAGCAGAATGATATATAGGTTTGTTGGAAAAGATTCAGTATAACTTGTATTTTCATCAATGAAATCGTTGATGTTTGTATGTATAGGAGTCCAGTGGGTGGGCCTATTAGTTTTTGACAGCCATCTCTGCATGTACAGTCATACAAGGAAGACTCAATCACTAGTAGGCCCGCCCACCGGACTCCTATGCACACAAACACCTGGGATTTCAATGAATAAAATGCAAGTTTCTCCAAAAACTTTTCCCACAAAAATACATTTTTAATGGAGCTATTGCAAAGATTTAAAGAAGCACTCGCGACAAAACTTTTGTTTCCTAAATATGTATGGAGTGTATTTGTATTAAAACTTACCGTTAGCGTCTTCCCCGGTTTTCAGCATCACTCTGGTCCTCTTTTGATTTGCGTGACCTCAACTCCAACTGGCCAAATCACACAGGGGTTTAGAACAAGCCTCTATAGGTTTACATGGTAAAAGCCACTTCTGGCTCATGTGCAAACCTATACGAGATAAGAATTTCAGTCATATGAGTCAGAAGAGGACGGGCGCGACACTGGAATCTGTAGAAGACGGCAATCAGATGTATTCTAATATAACTACGCTACATTACACCGATATTTAGGAAGGTTCTGAAAATGAACGTGTTTTTTGGGAGTGCTTTCGCAAAGGACCCATTAAAACTGTTTGCAACATCGATGGCGACAATATTGCATCCGTTTATTTATTTTTTCCATTTTACTCCTCTCTAGTGAAATGAGACTGACATGCTGTAATGAACCACCACATTGATTATCATTGGTCTGTGTGCTGTCTGTTTTCCACAGACAGCACGCAGATCCTCAAAATGTGAGCATACCCTTTGTCAAAGGAGCTGTAATAATAAGCTAGATGTAGAATTATGACCACTATTGTGGTTATGTGTGATTGCTCAGCCTTATACATCACAAACGAAATCATATACTATATTCACATATTAAGGTTTTTTCAGTGTTTTTGATGGGTTTTTTATGCAATTTTTCCGCTGCATTTTACAGTTCCAGCAAAGTCTATGAGATTCCAGAATTCTCTATTCACACATCATGGGATTTTTTTTGTTCAGGATTTTGTGCTTTGCATGTTTTTTTTTTGCAAAATAGAGCATGTCACTTCTTTCAGTGTTTCTTCAGCATTTTTTCACCCAAAAAAGAAGTAATGGGTGATGGAAAAAAACTTCAGCGTTTTTTGTGCCAAAACCAGAATGAGTTTTTTTTTTTTTACTGAACTTTATGTAGATGCATAAAAGAGACAAAAGGACAGTGAAAAAAAACGCACCAAAGCGCACCAAAAAACAAGTAAAAAAGCAGGAAAAATCCTGAACAAACCTCCTGACAAGAGATCAGGTTTTGCTGCAGAAAAAAACGGAGCAAAAACACAATGTGTGAACATAGCCTTAAGGGTATGTTTACACTGAAGTTTTTTAGGCATTTTTGGAGCAGAAGTTGCGTAGAAACTCTCCAAATCCTCCTCAAAATCTTTTTGGAGCTTCTAAAAACTCTCTCCAAAAACTAAGCGAAAAGACGCTGGGTACTTGCGCACAAACAGTCAGAAGATCCATATATGAGAGAGTCACATAAGCATATGAAAATCATTAGTTTCATCCACAAAGCTTGGATGATTTTTTTCTCACTTGTCATCTGTATACAACCCGTTTTTTACAGCAGCAGCTATTAGTCATTTACAGGACTGTGGCTCCATATGGCATCTGATTTGAATGGTTGAGTTGAGTTATGGGGGAAAAAAATTTCATCTGAACAGCCCAATTGAATAACAGTGCTGTCCGTTTTTTTTTTTTTTTGGTTGTCTCAAGGTTTCAAATGGTTAGGATTGCAACTTTCTTGTAAAAAAACAAGCAACATTGCATTTTACTTCTTATTAAAAATCCTCTCCCTTCTCAAAACCGGAGGAAAATTTGATTTTGGAGTGTACAGCATGTTGCCTAGGTTACCGACCACCCTGTGGTCTCAGTTGGCTAGTTACCTATGTAAGACGCGCGCTGCTAGCCGGCTCTTCACTATACGGCCTGCTCGCACTGCTCTGAAGTTCTGAAGCTGTCCGGTTTGCCAGATCCAACCAGCTTTAGTCCCTCTGCAGCTTTACCTCTGCCTGGGAGAGCGCTCAGTTTGGACCTGTGGCAGGACTCTTCTGCTGGTCTGAGCGGTCAGTCTTAAGAAGTGCACCACCCTCTGCAAAGCAGGAAGCCGGCTGACAGGAGTACTCCTGAAGAAGAGAAGTTATCACTTTCATGGAACTTGTCAGCAAATTGATGCTGACACCTTCAGAAATAATAGTTTAGTATTTAGCTGGAAACGGTAAGAACAGGCAGGGGAGCTGCTCCAGGAGGTTGCAACTGCAATTTTCAGACAAGTCGTGCAACCAAAAACATTTGTGCCACTTGTTACGGAACTATTTTAGAGCTGTGATTTTGCTGTAAAAAATTTTAAAAAGCCAAATCGCAATCAAGTTGCACGTGACTTCAATTGATGTCTATGGAAGTTGCACGTGACTTCAATTGATGTCTATGGAAGTTGCACGTGACTTGCAAATAGCGACAGAAGATCCCATTTGAAGGCATAGGCGATTCTATGTTGCAGTCACAGTATATTGCTTTCACAGTGTGACACCGTAGGAAATCTTCAGATGTAATGCTGCAGTGCTACTCGACACTTCGCCTTGTAGCTTTCAATGCGTGGGTTAAAAATCCTGTTACTTTTACAGCACCAGTTGTACGGCAGCCTTTATTAGACCCAAGTTGTACTTAGTCAAATATAACTGTAAGGAAATTATATGAAAACTATTCTTGATATATATGTAACCGGATTCTCTTACATTGTAGGTAAAAACAAAGCGGGATGTTGACGCTGGCAAGCAAGCTAAAGCGGGACGATGGTATGAAAGGGGGCAGGGCATCCAGCACAGCCTCTGACTCCACGCGCAGGATATCCGTCCGAGACAGATTACTTGTTAAAGGTAATGCATTGTGCCTTCTCTAAATATTAAAATACTAGATGGTGGCCCGATTCTAACGCATCGGGTATTCTAGAATATGTATGCGGCCGACCGGGCGCGACTAATCAGCGAAGCAGTGTTTAAATGGGTTGTGCACTACTTTAAATTAACTCCCCAATGTATCCCCCGGGGCCCCTAATGAATTTTGTAAGTTTCGCGCCAATATCGCTGATTGGCCGTGACCAATCAGCGAACCGTGTTTATGAGGACCGGGAGCGGCGCTGCCTGTGCGGGTACTTCCGCTGCGGACCAATCAGCGACGCGGGATTTCCTGGACGGACAGACAGACGGGATAAGCCGATTATATAGTAGATATTGCTACAAAAAAGCAATCATAAATCCTTTGTCAGCTGTGAATGTTTATTGCAGCCAAAAACTATGGGAGGAGAGTTACCGACACGCGGCAAAGAAAAAGTGCAATGGTTGCTCATAGCAAACCAAATTCCTCCTCTCGTCTTCAGTAGACCTTGGGAGAGGTCAAGAACTAAAGGGGATGTCTTAAGTTCGTAAATAGGTAAAATTGCAAAGTGCTTGTAAAACAAAGCAACTATGTAATTATATCGTCTGTTCTTAAGAATTGAGGGATTTTTCGTTTTATAGTTTACTGCTCTTTGCCTAAGCTAGCGGCCACCCTGCCATTTTAAAATGGCCGGTTCTCTGGGCATTGAGTGGCGGCTACTTGTAGGCTCGATGTTTTAGATCTGTTTATTCCACTCTGAAACTGCACAGATTTCTGGATCCAACAAGCCTGAGTCCCTGAGCTTCTTCCATGCTACTGAGGCAAAGCTGTCAGAAAGCGTTCAGTTTGGACCAGTAGAGCCACCATGCAGCTGCTCCGAACTGTCAATCTTCAGGCATGCTTTAAAAACCAAACCATATCCTGAAGATGCATGTGAAAACTCCTTTAAATCTGCTGGGTTGCAATGTGCAAATACGCCAATTTTCTTTTTCACCCGTTTTAATAAGTAGTATGTAATCCACTGTCTTACCTGTGTTTTTTCCATACCTCTACATACACTTAGGCTGTTCTTGAACTGGATTAAGTAGTGAGAGACAGAAACACAGATGCAAACAACACAGTGAAGATAAATCTAATCCCAATGGACCCATGTTATTGCATATAGGACTAATAAAGAGAACGGGCCATCATCTTGTAACAGTAAAGGGAAGGGGGGATTGTTCCTCTGTGAAGCAGAGAAACAAAAAGATGGCCACACAAGTTCAAAATTGTTAAGAAGTAAGAAAATTCCTTTATTAACACATGTAGTAAACACAAATTACAAAGATAAATGCGGACGACAGAGTGGACACAGAGTGCTGGATCCACATGAATAAAACAATGTTAAAAACTGTGACACAGCGCCCGAAAGGTCAGCCTATATAGCAAGTGGAAATATAAGGGGGACAGCAACAGGGTCACATGTATTAATAAATATATACCACCCATCAAGAATACCTTTTCCAAATTGTACCCCCAAAACAATAATATCCCATCACAATCAAAATACCCAGAAACAAAAGGGTTAAAACCCTTATACAGATAGAAGTAATATAAACAATTGGTCATAAATAAGCTGAAATAGCTATGTACCTGGGTAAGGCCACCAGACAGGCCTTACTAACTACATGTGTTAATAAAGGAATTTTCTTACTTCTTAACAATTTTGAACTTGTGTGGCCATCTTTTTGTTTCTCTGCTTCACAGAGGAACAATCCCCCCTTCCCTTGAACTGGATTAAGCGGTGTCTGCTTGCCATGTACATCGGGAGCATATATCCAGCATATGAGCTGAGCTCCGTTGCCTCTTGAGAGGCCAAAGGCATAACCTTTTGCCTTTGTTGGTCTGGCATAAAAATGAATGATGTATGAATAAGGCTTTAAGGGAGTTTTCCCAAGATGGTAAGATATTCCTATCCCCCGAAAAGTGGTTCTGCAAAGCCCTAGCTATGCGGAAAAGAGGTTGAGCCTGTGTCCCTCTGCTCCGTTTTTTTCCTCCATGGCATAAAACTGTTCTGCTTTTTTTTCCTGAAGTCCCATATATAATGAATGTAGCAGAGGTGCACAAGCTTAACCTCCGCTCCATGTAGATGGAGCTCAGCATAGCCCCCTTCTTGGGATCCCTGCTGCTTCTGGTGGTCGAACCCCTCAGCGTTCAGTAAGTTATCCTCTAACCTATGGGGAAACTTTAAATGATTTCTCCTTCCCCCATGACGGCACCACGGAGAGAGGGGATCCGCCCTTCAAGGACAGGAAACCTACAGATAAAAGGGCGGTACCTCTCTCCCGCATCAGTTGGTTTCCTGTCCTTGACGGGATCCTACGGTTCCTGAGGAGGCATACCTGCGGGGTGCCAGAAGATGAACGACGTGGTATGCCAGGCCCGGCCAGTCCGATCCAGGCAGCGGGGGTTCCCTGATGCGCCATTGCTAGGGTCAGTGGGCCTCTAGGGTGTGCGGGGGGGGGGGGGGTCCAGACGAAGAGGACAGAGCCTGTCAGGGTCTGCCGAGGTGCTGTGCTGGACCCCCCTGGTTGCGGCAGGTGGGAGCGCGGCCCGGCAGCGTTCTTTTGAACTTCCGGGTTTTGCCGCGCATGCGCGAGTGTGCCGGGCGCCTCCGAATGACGCAGCGCCGCAATGCATGACTGGGTAGCCAGTCTGCACTGGCACGGGCGTCCTCCCGCACGTGCCGGGGAGGAGGGGGCGCTGGGTCACCACAGGCACTATGGGAGGATCTCCCAGTGCCTTAAAAGACAGCGGAGGACGCCAGAAGATGATTCTTAAAGCTCTGACACGCTGTCAGGAATAGGAAAAAGAGAAAATATCTATCTATCTATGTGTCCAATATAAACTTTCCGCTGTATTGGAAGAAGAAAAAAAAAAAAAAAAAAATATGAGTTACCAGGAATTGCTGGAGGAGCAAGAGTTGCATCCTCAGTTGCCGCCAACCCAGCGAAAGAGGAAGCCGGAAGAAACCGGGGCACCAGGGCCGTAGCAGTGGAAGCGGGCGCTCCGGCCGATCGTCGCAGTGCAGCAAAGACTCCACCTCAGCGTCTTCCAGGAGGACTCCGCCTACAAAGATGGCTCCACCTCCTGAACCGGTACCCGCTCTTCCGTCTGGTTGGTAAGTGATCTTCGTGAAAGTCCGCTTTGTAACTAGGGGCCCACGCTCTCACTCTTTTTGTCTCTTATTAGGGAAGGAAGAGTACGGGGAAATTAAAGAATAGAACCTGTGCACTTTGCACAGAAGCCCTACCCACTACTTGGGATAAGAGACTCTGCAGCTCCTGCATTGAGCAAACTATATGCAAGGGAACCCCAAAATTTGCCTCTGAGCTTAGAGACCTAATTAAGTCACAAGTCGAAAATACCATTAAATCCTTCCGGGTGGTAAAAGGTTAAAAAAAAAGCCAAAAACATATCCCCGAGTCCCGATCTAGCAGTTCTGAAAATGGTGAAGATTCGGACACCTCCATCTCTTCATCTTCCTCTTCCTCGTCTACAGATAGAGGAGGACAGAGCTGCTTTCCTATCGAGGAAACAGATGGCCTCGTTAAAGCAGTCAGGTCTACCATGGGGTTAGCAGATCCCTAGCCCAAAAAATCTATCCAAGATATAACGTTCAGCAGTCTATATCAAAAAAAGAGGAGGCCCTTTCCACTAAATGAGCATGTTCTCTCTTTAATTAAGAAGGAGTGGAGTAAACTGGAGAGGAAGGGCTTCCTTTCGCCTAAACGAAAGTACCCGTTCGAGGACCCTGCGTGTTCCTTTTGGGAGAAAGCGCCAAAATTGGACGTCGCCATAGCCAAAGCCTCAAGGAAATACTCCCTTCCTTTTGAGGACATGGGTGTCTTAAAAGGCCCCATGGATAAGAAAGCAGACTCCTTTCTAAAGGGTTCCTGGGAAGCCGCTGGGTGGGGGGCTAAAACCTGCGGTAGCAGCCACATGTACGGCCAGGTCATTATTGGTCTGGCTGGATCAGCTTGAAATGCAACTAAGGCAGAAAACTTCTAGAGACACAATTCTTGAATTTATCCCGGTGATGAAAGGGGCTGCTTCCTTCCTAGCTGACGCCTCGGCGGATTCTGTCAGATTAGGTGCTAGGGCGACAGGGCTTGCTAACGTGGCCAGATGAGCCCTCTGGCTCAAATGTTGGCCTGGGGATCTACAGACTAAATCAAGACTGTGCTCCATCCCCTGTAAAGGAGAGTTTCTATTTGGGTCTGCTCTTGATGACATCTTAGAAAAAGCAGGGGACAATAAGAAGCGTTTCCCTATCCTGTCTAACAATGCTGACAGAAAACCTTTTCGGAGTAAGAGGTTTATCCGTAGAAAACCCCCTAAAGAGCAGGATAGGTGGGAAGACAGGAGAAGGAAGACCAAAGGGTTCCTTTTCAATAAACCCCCCCCCAACGATAGCAGAAAGACCTCCCAATGAAGATTTGCCCGGGGTTGGGGGGAGGCTTTCAGGCTTTCTCCCGCCTGGGAGTTAATATCCAACAGCTCATGGATTCTGAGCCTAATACAATCGGGCCTGAAACTCCAGTTCCTCACATTCCCTCAACAAAACTTTGTCGTGACCCCGTCCTCAAGCGAGGAGCAGCTGGCCTTGGAGCAGGAAATCCAGGGACTGGTAGGGAAGGCAGTCCTTCAGGAAGTCCTGGGGGAGGAGGAAGGCATGGGATTCTATTCTCCATTGTTCCTGAGGAAAAAGCCAGATGGGACGTACAGGACGATTGTAAATCTAAAAAAGCTAAACAAACTTTTAAAGGTGGAAGCCTTCAAAATGGAAACAATAAAATCATCAGTAAAAATGCTGTTTCCCGATTGTTTTATGGCCGTCCTGGATTTATAAGACGCTTATTATCACGTCCCGATGCACAAAGACTACCGGAAGTTCCTCAGAGTAGCAGTTCCTATGGGTGGAGTGGTCAGACACTATCAATATACGGCCCTCCCATTCGGCATCGCCATAGCCCCAAGGGTTTTCACCAAGATTCTTGCAGAGGTAATGGCTCATCTAAGGGAACAGAATATCCTGGTCGTCCCATACCTAGACGACTTCCTGGTAATAGGCAGCTCCTTCCTAGACTGCAAATCCCATCTGGGAAATGTTATGGATTCTTTGACTCACTTAGGATGGCTTTTGAATCTGGAGAAATCCAAAATAGTACCATGCCAGATACAGGAATACCTTGGCATCGTACTGGATTCAAAAAGACAGGAGTGTCGTCTCCCCGCAGAGAAAATTCGCAAAATCATAGGCCAGATATCACGGGCAAAGTCCCACCCATGCATGTCCCTATGGAAAGCCATGTCCCTTTTAGGTTCCCTGACAGCTTGTTTCCCGGCCATCCAATGGGCTCAAATACATACCAGGACCCTACAGTGGGAAATTCTAGAGGCAGAAAAATGCCTAAAAGGGCATTTAGAAGGGCAGCTAACGCTATCTGCAGAAACCACACTTTCCCTAGAGTGGTGGGGGAACATAGACAATCTAGGCCGGGGGATTCCTTGGACTATCCCGACACCTCAAATCCTGACCACAGATGCAAGTCCTGGGGGCTGGGAGGCTCACCTCAACAACCTTGTAGCTCTGGGGGTCTGGACAGAGCGCCTAAAACGAATGTCCTCAAACATGTAGGAGCTCTTAGCGGTAGAGCGGGCACTCCGGGAATTCATGCATACACTACAACGACATCACGTGAGAGTCTTTTCAGACAACGGAGTAGTAGTGGCGTACCTGAACCACCAGGGGGGTACACTGTCCCATTCCCTAATGCAAACGACAGAGATCATCTTTCGCTTAGCCGAGGAGAACTTACAATCCCTATTCGATCTACACATAAAAGGGATAGAAAATCGCACCGCAGACTTTCTGAGTCGGACACAGCTGAAGCAGGGCGAGTGGGAATTAAGTGAGGCAGTTTTTCGGCAGATCGTACAAATGTGGGGCCAGCCCTCCATAGATCTTGTTCCAATTGTTGGCGAACAGAAAACACACTTTTTGCTCCCTAGATCCCAAAGGGAACCCTGTAGCTGTGGATGCCTTCATGATCCCATGGAATTACCCTCTAGCTTACGCTTTTCCTCTGACCTCTGATTCCAGTTGTTCTGAGTAAAATCAGAGAAGAAGAAGCGAGGGTAATTCTGATAGCCCCCTTTTGGCCAAAGAAGGCATGGTTTTCATGGCTGAGGAGGCTATCAATCTCTGACCCATGGGTTCTCCCGGAGCTTCCGGAACCTTCTTTCTCAGGGTCCGGTTCTCCATCCTCGGGCTTCAAGCTTACACTTGACAGCCTGGAATTTGAGAGGGCTCTTCTGAAAGACAAAGGTTTCTCCCCAAATCTTATCACCACACTACTTCAACGTAGAAAACCAGTGACCACCAAACTGTACAGGAAAACCTGGAAGAAATTCCTTTCAGTCTCAGGTTCCAGGTTGGGTGGGGAGGTTCCATTGACAGCTATCCTGGGATTTTTACAGAGGGGTTTAGAGCAGGGTCTGGCCACAAGTACCTTAAAAGTCCAAGTCGCGGCCCTGGGAGCGCTCTATAATTTTGACCTAGCTAGGGATAGATTGGTATCTAGGTTTATTAAAGCATCAGCTAGATCCCGACCCATCCCATCCCGAAATACTACACCCTGGGATTTAAACTTGGTTCTTTCAGCTTTAATGGAGGCCCCTTTTGAACCCCTGTCGGAAGCATCCCTAAAAATTCTGTCCCTAAAAACAGCGCTCTTGGTAGCTATCACATTGGCACGTAGGGTTAGTGATATTCAGGCCCTATCGGCAGGCCCCCCCTTCACACAAATCTCGGAGGGTAGGGTTACTCTGAGAACCAACCCTGCCTATCTACCAAAAGTGGCGTCAAGATTTCACAGGTCCCAGGAAATCCCCTTTCCTTCTTTCTGCCCTAACCCTAGGAACACGAAAGAGAAGGTCTTGCATACACTAGACGTCAGAAGGTGCCTAATCCGATATCTGGAGGCGACACGAGTGTAGGCAGGATAGTTCTCTCTTTGTTTGCTTTCAGGGCCCTCGTAAGGGGAAAAATGCCTCTAAGGGCATGCTGGCCAGATGGATAAGGGAAGCCATCACACTATCGTACTCCTCACGTGGAGAAGCTGCCCCGGAGAAACTGAAGGCCCACTCAACAAGAGCGGTGGCAGCCTCCTGGGCGGAGAAGGCCGGTGCTACGATAGAGCAGATATGTTGAGCGGCAACCTGTTCTTCCCCCTCTACCTTCTTTAACCCCTTTACGACATAGGGCGTATTAGTACGTGTCTGTGCCCTGGGACTTATGGACCAGATACGTATTTATACGCCCTGGCGATTTCGCCCGCACACAGGCTGTGCGGGCGCGATCGCCGCCGGGTGTCAGCTAATTGTCACAGCTGACACCCGGTGCTATGTGCAGTCAGCGGTTCCGCACCGCTCCCGGCACATTAACCCCCGCAATGCTGCGATCGAAGTCGATCGCAGCATTGCGGTGGCAAGGGGAGGTGATCGCCGATACTCACCTCCTCTTCCGGCCTCCAGCGCTGTCTGCCGCGGCTTCCAGGATGTTGCCATGACCACCCGATGTCGTCATGACAACATCCGGGTCACCAGACAGCAGGAAGATTTTTTGGACATGCGCAGTGCATCTCCAAACTATCTTCTCCCTGTCCAGCGCTGACAGCCTGCATGGCACAGGGATGGTGCTGCATTTCTGTGCCATGCAGGCGATCAGAGAAAAAAAAGTGAAAAGTCCCATAGTGGGACAAAGTAAAAAAGTGTAAAAAGTGTCATAAAGTGAAAAAAAAAAAATTGTAAAAATATTTAAAAAAAAAATAATCCACCAAAAATAAAAATATAATGTACCCATCAATAAATATTATTATTATTATTATTATTAAAAAAAAAAACAAAAAAAAAACAATAAAAGTACACATATCTGGTATCGCCGCATCCGGAACGACCTGACCTATAAAACTGTCCCACTAGTTAACCCCTTCAGTGAACACGGTAAAAAAAAAAAAAAAAAAAAAGCAAAAAACAATGCTTCATCATTATACCGCCAAACAAAAAATGGAATAACACGCGGTGAAAAAGACAAATATAAATAAAAATGGTACCGCTGAAAACGTCATCTCGTCCCGCAAAAAACAAGCCGCCATACAGCGCCATCAGCCGAAAAATAAAAAAGTTATAGCTCTCAGAATAAAGCGATGCTAAAAAGTATTTTTTTCTATAAAATTGCTTTTATGTAAAAGTGCAAAACATAGAAAAACGATATAAATGTGGTACCGCTGTAAACGTACTGACCCAAAGAATAAAGCTGCCTTATCAATTTTACCACACGCGGAGCAGAATAACAAAAAAAACAATTCCTGAATTGGTGGTTTTTTTTTTTATTCTGCCTCCCAAAAATCGGAATAGAAAGCGATCAAAAAATGTCACGTGCCTGAAAATGGCACCAATAACCACGTCAACTCATCCCGCAAAAAACAAGCCGTCACATGACTGTCGGCCAAAATCTGGAAAAATTATAGCTCTCAAAATATGGCGATGCAAAAACTAGATTTTACAAAAAATGCGTCTTTTAGTGTGTGACAGCTGTCAATCATAAAAACCCGATATGATTCTGGTATCGCTGTAGTCTCACCGACCCGAAGAATAAGGTCGTCTAATCACTTATACCTCACGAGGAACGGCGTAAAAAATAAACGCACCATGTTGCATTTGAAGAGTCCCTGTGTGCCCAAACATTGGAGCTCCCCCACAAGTGACCCCATTTTGGAAACTAGACCCCCCAAGGCACCTATCTAGATGCATAGTGAGCACTTGGAACCCCCAGGTGCTTCACAAATTGATTCATAAAAATGAAAGTGTTTTTTTTTTTCACTTTTTCATTCTTACGAATCAATTTGTGAAGCACCTGGGGGTTCCAAGTGCTCACTATGCATCTAGATAGGTGCCTTGGGGGGTCTAGTTTCCAAAATGGGGTCACTTGTGGGGGAGCTACAAAGTTTGGGCACACAGGGGCTCTCCAAACGCAACATTGTGTCCGCTAACAAATTGAGCCGATTTTCCATTCAATTTGTTAGCGGATACCATGTTGCATTTGGAGAGTCCCTGTGTGCCCAAACATTGGAGCTCCCCCACAAGTGACCCCATTTTGGAAACTAGAACCCCCAAGGCACCTATCGAGATGCATAGTGAGCACTTGGAACCCCTAGGTGCTTCACAAATTGATTCGTAAAAATGAAAAAGTGAAAAAAAAACACTTTTTCATTTTTACGAATCAATTTGTGAAGCACCTGGGGGTTCCAAGTGCTCACTATGCTTCTATATAGGTGCCTTGGGGGGTCTAGTTTCCAAAATGGGGTCACTTGTGGGGGAGCTCCAATGTTTGGGCACACAGGGGCTCTCCAAACACAACATGGCGTCCGCTAATTATTCAAGCAAATTTTACAATCAAAAAGTTAAATGGCGCTCCTTCCCTTCCGAGCCCTGCCGTGCGCCCAATCAGTGCTTTTTCCCCACATATTGGGTATCTGCGTGCCCAGGGGAAATTGCACAACAAATTTTGGGGTCCATTTTTTCTTGTTACCCCTGTGAAAATAAAAAAAAATTGGGTCTAAAGTAACATTTTTGTGAAAAAAGTTAAATGTTCATTTTTTTTCTTCCACATTCAAAAAATTCCTGTGAAGCACCTGAAGGGTTAATAAAGTTCTTGAATGTGGTTTTGAGCACCTTGAGGGGTGCAGTTTTTAGAATGGTGTCACTTTTGGTTATTTTCTGTCCTAAAGACCTCTCAAAGTGACTTCAAATATGATGTGGTCCCTAAAAAAATGGTTTTGTAAATTTTATTGGAAAAATGAGAAATCGCTGGTCAACTTTTAACCCTTATAGCTCCCTAACAAAAAAAAATTTTGGTTCCTAAATTGTGCTGATGTAAAGTAGACATGTGGGAAATGTTATTTATTAACTCTTTTGTGTGACATATCTCTCGGATTTAAAGGCATAAAAATTAAAATTTTGAAAATTGCAAAATTTTCGCCAAATTTCCGTTTTTTTCACAAATAAACGCAAGTGATATCGAAGAAATTTTACCACAATCATGAAGTACAATATGTCGCGAAAAAACAATCTCAGAATCAGGGGGATCAGTTGAAGTGTTCCAGAGTAATTACCTCATAAAGTGACACTGGTCAGAATTGTAAAAATTGGCCTGGTCATTAATGTGCAAACCACCCTCGGGGGTAAAGGGGTTAATCACTACCGGCTAGACTTAATGTCTTCTTCGGACCTTACTTTCGGGAGAAGGGTTCTGGAAGCTGTGGTCCCCCCCTAATGAGTCACTTCTCTGTAATTCTCTCCGTGGTGCCGTCATGGGGGAAGGAGAAAGACGTAGTTACTTACCGGTAATGGGATTTCTCAGAGCCCATGACGGCACCCATACATTCCCTCCCTTCACGTGTTGATGCGCACACTTATTAGTTATCTGTTGTAGCCACGTGGTGACTCTGACGAGTTCTTAAATTGTAAAATTTTGTGTTACTAACCTGGTGGTCCTCTCATGCTCTGTAAACAACTGATACGGGAGAGAGGTACCGCCCTTTTATCTGTAGGTTTCCTGTCCTTGAAGGGCGGATCCCCTCTCTCCGTTGTGCCGTCATGGGCTCTGAGAAATCCCGTTACCGGTAAGTAACTACGTCTTTTTTTTGCGTTAAACAAAATACACTTAAATTTCTCTACAAATCCCCATGGCAAATTTCTGTAAGTCTCTGATTTACAATTGGCCGGTGAGCATCCAGTTATCTAAACAGAGGTCATTGCTAAGGAGGAATATTTGATCAGAAAAGTTTTGGTGGGTGTCAGAAGAGCTACCACCAATGCTATATGATGTATTGGGTCTTTCTTATTTGAGTCCACCTTCCTTTTGAAGCAACTCCACATTTGTGTATCCAAAACATGATTAATAGACAGTTCCCTATGTAATGCATCATCTCTTCTGTTGTGGCGCCAGGGCCAGCATTAAGAGGTGCTGGGGATAAACAGGGCAATTGCCCAGGGCCTCCACTCCCCCCAGCCATTGGCATGTCTCTAATAGCGGCAGACCACATGGCCACTATGGGGCCCGTGATTGGGGGGTGCCAACGCCAGCTCTGGGCACCCCCCTGCCCGGCATCGCACATTCAACTGTATCAGCATCCAGGATGGCGATACAGTTCAAAGCAATGATGGAGGAGGGAAGCTGTTCACTCCCTCCCCTATCATTCTCCCTCAGCGTCTGACGTCTCAGCTAGCGAGCACGATGCTAAGCTGTGCCAGGCAGTGGAGCTGCTGAGGAGACGAGCTGCTGGGAAAGGCATGGATTTATATTGTGTGACCAACTTGTCGAGCACTTTTCCAAGTGATGCTCAAAATTGCTTGGAAAAGTGCTTGAAAAAAACGCATGCGAAAACGCATGTAAAATCGCTTCTCTCTGGCAGAAAAAAACGCATCTACTATGCATGTTTTTTTCTGCCAGAGAGAGGCAAAAACGCTCTGCAGCAAATCTGCTACGTGGGCACATAGCCTAAACATCAGCAATTGCCCAACGAACGAGCAAAATTCTGCTTATTGTTTATATCAGAACACAAATCATTGTTCTCAGTAGTACTTTGCACTGTGTAATCTGCAGATGTGCTGCTGATAACATGATGCTGTTTGGGGACAGATTGATCTACTAGTGATCATTCTGTCCCCATCATTCTTCCTCAACCGGTGTGAACAGGCCGGGAAGCAAGCATCAAACGACTGACAATATTGTCAATCGCGCTCGTTTAACGGCCTGAACTCAGTGCATGTAAATGCAACGGAAACGTTTCAGTGTGATGGTGCAATCTGTGAGCATTTGGGGCCCCACTTTAAACTTTTGCCCAAGACTTCACGTTGTTTAAAACCAGCCCTGGGTGGCGCTTCAGAGGAATTAAACACTTACTGCAGGGTAATGCTCCATATTATGGTGGTCCGGGTGACAGGGACTCTAGTGATCAGCCTGCCTTTTTTTGACAACCTCTAAAGCATTTTCGTTCATTGCTGTAGCAGGTCTTAAGTATGACAGGTGGTTTTTTTTGTTTGTTTTTTTATAGATGCCTTCACTTACAATTGTGTGTTCATACCTTAGTGTTCTACTTCTTAGAGCCCTTTTTCTCTAAAACCTCTAAATGAGTTATTAATCTTCTCGCTACATGTTTTAAGCTTTTGCTGGTGTGCACAAAGTTGAATTATTAAAGTTAAAAGGCGGCCATATAGAGTTTCCTCCTGTCAGCGGGATGACCTCGTTCAGGAGTATCCACTTTACATCTCTGCAATAAATAATATACACAACTCTGCAGCTCGCCGAGTCTTACAATGCGCCAGCTCAGTCCCCAGCGTTCAGCGCCTTTAATATTGCATGCTTAAATTGTTCCGTCCTCGGTCTACATTTTTCAGTATTCACCTTGAATTTATAGTGCATATTAAAAAGCATAAGTAAGTCCAGGAGACGCAATAAATCGAAAGCCACAGTGCATTTTTCTAGGTTTTAATATCATGTTGGAACAGAAACAAATCTCCCTTGACTGGTGAAAGCTCATGAAATGTTAATGTCAGAAAATGTATTTCTACTGATATGTGTACTTATTAAAAGGTTACATGAAGGGATATTCCCATCTCGTAAAGAAAAACATACCCCTAGGATATGCCATCACTTTATGATCTGTGCCATCATTTTGGGATCTCCACTGAGCGTCAGAATGAAGGCACTAGAATGCTGACACATCCTGCTGCGGCCTTTTCACTGCGCTGAAGTGCTCCTGCTCTTTGCTCACCCGT
The DNA here is from genome assembly GCF_046119375.1 of Phyllobates terribilis. Taxonomy (NCBI): domain Eukaryota; kingdom Metazoa; phylum Chordata; class Amphibia; order Anura; family Dendrobatidae; genus Phyllobates; species Phyllobates terribilis. The sequence continues at coordinate 82,863,743 of NW_027362769.1, forward strand.
AATTATTAAATCTCAAATCCTTCCCAACTTGTCTCTTCATTTAGTGATAACTAGTGATGAGCGAGCATACTCGCAAGTACTCTGTATTCGCCCTAGCATCTCAGTACTTCAGATGCTCGGAGCTCGTCGAGTTCTTGCGAGATGCTCGGGTCCCCTCCCTGCATGTTTGGCGCTCTTTAGAGTGCCAATCAACATGCAGGGATTGCCTGCCACTCCCTGTAATGCCGCAGCCATGTTGGTTGTGGCATTACTGTGATTGGCTGGCCGCTCAGCGTCATCAGGTCTATATCAGACCTGGCGCTGCTGTGCTCGTCACAGTCTACTCCGCAATCAGGCAGTGTAGGGAGAGGTGCTGCTGAGCTAGGGAGAGATTTGGTTGTGCATTAGGTGGTGTAGGGAGAAAACCAGTACATTACACATATCCATCTTAACTAACAGTCCTTCTGAGGACTAATCCATCTGCAGAGATATCAGACAGCCAGTGCATATTGCACAAGAGGCTCCATTCCAGTTCTGCCTTCTGCTGCTGTTAGATATTTCTAGACAAAGACCCAGGTCTCAGGGGCCAGGAATAATTTTTTTTTTTGGATCTTAATCCTCATTATTTGCTTAAAAAGCAATCCAGAGAACACTTTTTCTGCACCATTTTCTTGTTGGCACTGCAGAATACAGACAGGTCCTTTCCATATTACAGCGCTAAAAATCTGGCTATTTAAAACTGTGGTTTGTCCTTCACACGGATCACATATAATTGCGCTGAAAATACTGCCATTTTTGGCCTGCATTTAAATTTTTTCTCAGTGTGTCAGCAACGTTTTTGACACCGGTTTGCTGTTCAAAATAGTTACCTACTGGCCAGGTATTTAAAACTGTGGTTTCTCCATCACACGGATTACATATAACTTCGCTCCAAATTCAGCCATTTGTAGTGAGCGTGGAAGATATTGTCCTCCATGTAAGATGGGCAAGGCGCGTGGCAAGGGACGGGGAACTGGACGTGATGGTGCATGCCGAGGCCGTGGGAAGCTGAAATTGGGCCACAACAAACATCCACATCTTCTCGCCCGACCTTCCTGTTCCAATTCTTAGGGGACTGCAGAACACCACTATTGAACCCAGACCAGTGTCAAAAGGTTGTTGGTTGGATAGCGGATAATGCTTCCAGTCACTTAGCCACCACCACCCTGTCTTCCACACGGTCAAGTCTCAGTAGCCGTGAGTCTGGACTACATATTCCTCACCCTGATGCTCCTTCCTCCCACCATGCTGAGTGCCCAGAGACAACTGATCCCACACTTGGACACTCTGAAGAGCTGTTCACTTTTCCATTTATAGATTCGGGCCTCTTGCCCGGTCCCCTTGAAGCAGGGCAAGAGGAGATCGCATGTAGCAATGTCCAAATATTTGAGCAGCCACGGTCACACGAAGGCGACGGTGGGAAAGTGTCACAAGAGGTGGACGATGATGAGACACAATTGCCAGAAAGTCAGGAGGAGGACCAGGGTGCAGAAGTGGAAGATGAGGTGGTGGATGATATAGTAACTGACCCAACCTGGCAGGAGGACATGCAGAGCGAGGACAGCAGCACACAAGGAGTGAGGCAGAGCACCCCAACAGGCAGGAAGAAGCAGTGTGGTGGCCGTAGACAGAAGGCAGGCTACCGTTCCCCATAACGCCAACACGAAGGAAGTTGCCAGTACAACTGTTAGGTCTTCCCGAGTCTGATTGGTTTTTTTAAAGACTCTGCCTAGAACCCCAAAAAGGCCATTTGCACCACCTGCCAGGCCAGCATCAGCAGGGGTGGCAAAACTACCAGCCTGACCACCACCAGCATGATCAGGCACATGACAGCATAGCACCCGACTTTGTGGGCTGAACCCCAGGGTTCAGAAACAGTGTCTGCGGGTGGCATCATTGCTTCTTCCGCTGTTGTGCATGCAAACCAATCCCCTGCCCATGGTGCATGCGAAGATGCCTCCTGCCCTGCAGCTATTGTTGCACACTTTCAAGTAGCAGCATCAGGAAGCATGTCCTTGTCCCAGCGCAGCGTTCAGTTGTCCATACCCCAGTTCTTGGAACGCAAGTGCAAATACACAGCCAACGCCCCACAGGCCACAATACTAAATTCCCACATTTCACGACTGCTTGCGCTCAAAATGTTGCCTTTTAGGCTCGTCGAAACGGAAGCATTCCGCAACCTGATGGTGGCGGCGGTCCCTCGGTACTCTGTCACCAGCCGCCACTATTTCTCCCGATGTGCCGTTCCCGCATTACACAAGCACGTGTCCCAAAATATTAGCCGTGCCCTCAACAATGCAGTTACCGGGAAAGTCCACCTAACCACGGACACGTGGACAAGTGCTTGTGGGCAGAGACTGTACATCTCGCTGACGGCACACTGGGTTAACGTAGTGGAAGCCGGGACCCAGTCGGACCTTGGGACGGAACACATCCTCCCGACGCCAAGGATTGCGGGCCCTAGGTCAATCAGGGTTGCCCCCACAGTCTACAGCTCCTGCACCTCCTCCTCTTCAGCCTCCATCTCCGAAATGACCACATCAGTCACAAGCTGGAAACAGTGCCTCGGCCAAGCGGCAACAGGCTGTGCTGAAGCTAATATGCTTAGGTGACAAACCGCACAATGCTGAAGAGTTGTGGACAGCTCTGAAAGAGCAGGCAGATCTGTGGCTCACACCGCTGAACCTACAGCCAGGCATGGTCGTGTGTGACAATGGCCGGAACCTGGTGGCGGCTCTGAGGTGACGTGAGCTCACACACATACCATGCCTGGCCCGTGTGCTTAACCTCGTGGTTCAGCGATTTCTCAAATGCTACCCGGAGCTGCCTTATCTGCTTGTTAAAGTACGCCGCCTGTGTGCCCATTTTAGAAAGTCACCTACAGCTTCCGCCGCCCTTGCCGTGTTTCAGCAGTGTTTGCAGCTTCCAGCTCACAGACTGGTGTGTCATGTCTCCACGCGTTGGAACTCTACACTGCAGATGTTGGGAAGGATTTGTGAGCAGAACAGGGCAGTTGTTGAATACCAGCATCAACAAGGCCGTTGGTATTGTGTTCAAACTCCACACATAAGACCTCAGGAGTGGACATGGATGTCAGACAGACATATGTACCATCCTTCAAAACTTTGAGAACTCCACCAAGATGGTGAGCGGTGATGACACCATAATTAGCATCACCATCCCGCTTCTCTGGCTTCTGAAACGCTTTTCTCACAATCAAAGAGGATGCATTGCAGGCGGAGTACGATGAGATGGAACAAGGAACCATACAGGGTGATTAAACACAGCCCTGCCTCATCTCATCCCAACGTGGTTTGGGTGACAATGAGGAAGAGTAGGAGGAGGAGGAAGAACAGGAGCTAGTTTAATGCACTATAGACGGTACTACCTGCACAACTGTCATACCCTCTGTTCAGTGTGGATGGCCAGAGGACAGAGATGAGGAGGAGAGCATGGTCAGTCATCCTCTTGGTGAGGACATGGAAGTCTTGCCTGTTAGCAGTCTGGCATGCATGGCTGAGTTTGTTACGCTGCTTTTCGCATGACCCTCGCGTTCTCAAAATTTTGAGTGACAGTCATTACTGGTTGGTGACACATCTAGACCCACGCTACAAGGAGAACTTTATATCTCTTATTCCTGAGGCGGACAGGTCTACAAAAATGGGGCAGTACCAGAAGGCCCTTGTTGCGGAACTATTAAAAAAAATTCCCATCTGAAAACGCTGGTGGCAGAGGTCACAGTTCGTTGGACAACCAAGGAGTACAGGCGAGAGAGACACAACTTCAATCCTGCAGAGGCAGGGGAACACTGTCAAAGTTCTAAGAGAGTTTTCTCAGCCCCTCCCATCGTACAAGCCCTGAGGCGCGGGGTACTCTGACATGGAGTGCAAAGTTTGGGAAGATGCTGAGGGAGTACCTTGCCGACTGTACCAACGTCCTCCGTGCCTTATACTTATTGGGTATCCAAGCTGGATACGTGGAATGAACTTGCTCTCTACGCCATGGAGGTCCTGGCCTGCCCTGTCGCCAGCGTTTTATCAGAGCGGGTTTTTAGTGCCGCTGGTGGAATTATAACTGTTAAGCGCATCCGCCTGTCAACTGAAAATGCTGACATGCTGACTCTTATAAAAATGAACAAGGGCTGGATTGTGCCAGACTTCTCAGCACCACCGAATGATGGCAGCGTAACATAAACTCAAACTCAAATCCAGTGTCTTTTTTTTGGGAGGTGTATTCCCATGCACCTTTTCACACCCACACATGGGTATACGCTTCCTGATTTTGGCTATTTGCTTTAATCCTCCTCCTTCTCCTCATCCTCCACCACCATATCACCAGGGTGACCGTGGTCCGTGATGCAGCACCCAGATAATTTTTTTAAAGGGTGTTTATGATGCCTGTAAAAAAATAATAAAATAAAATGATACAGTATGTTCTTGTATACCCCCCAGGGTTAAATGTTTGTCAACCCATACACTTAGTGCATGGGCATTACAAGTATAGGAGACCCGCTCCTTTCTAATGGAAACATTTTTTGAGGTCCTCCTCCACGTCACTTCCAAGGGGCATTGGCGTGCCTCCCAATTTTTGTCAGCCCTTGCATTCATTGCATTGGCCAACACAATGGGAGACCCACTTCCTATTAATGGGAACATTGTTTTCAGGAGGCACTCTGAACTCCATGTCTATTAAAAGGGATATTTGGGGTGAGTCCAAATTTTGGGCAGCCCTGCCACTCCCTGCATACGCAATAACAGTATAGGAGACCCACTCTTTAGTAATGGGAACAATAAAACCTAGCCGGCTGATGGCTCTCTAAGAATAGTGAGGGCAGACTGCTGGCACTTTAAGAATAGTAAATGCCGCCTGATGGCCCTATAAAAATATGCTTTGTGACTTTCAGAGTCCCTCCTTCATAAATGAAACAGAATGTGTCTGATGATAACTCCCACACCACATGGCCAGATAAGGTTGTAAAATGTTAAAATGACATTTCCTGGTGAATGCATTTGTCACGGTTGAAAGCAGTGCAAAAGTGCAAATACGCTACGTGTGAACATAGCCCAAGGTGTGGAGGAGCATTTTTGTTTTTGGTTATTTATTTTGCTTTATATACAAGTCATTATCCTGGAAAGGATGTTCCTTGACATATTTCCCAGGAAAATCCATTTTGGTTTAGTTTTTGTATGTTTTATTGTGAGTCCGTAAAAGTGGCGTAATACCTCTCAGAACGTTGTTGACAAAAGTGACCTGGGAGTCAGAAATGCTTCCAGGGGTCTTCCCCATGCTGTTTCCATGTCATTTGAGCACTGTTCCCATCGATTTGGGCAATTTTTAGGCCCTCTGCAGACCACCGGGGGGAGCTGCCTGAAAAATGCTCGAGATTTCCCTTAGACTTACAGTACAGACCAAAAGTTTGGACAAACCTCATTTAAAGATTTTTCTGTATTTTCATGACTATGAAAATTGTACATTCACACTGAAGGCATCAAAACTATGAATTAACACCTGTGGAATTATATACTTAACAAAAAAGTGTGAAGCAACTGAAAATATGTCTTATATTCTAGGTTCTTCAAAGTAGCCACCTTTTGCTTTGATGACTGCTTTGCACACTCTTGATGAGCTTCAAGAGGTAGTCACCGGAAATGGTCTTCCAACAATCTTGAAGGAGTTCCCAGAGATGCTTAGCACTTGTTGGCCCTTTTGCCTTCACTCTGCGGTCCACCTCACCCTAAACCATCTCAATTGGGTTCAGGTCTGGTGACTGTGGAGGCCAGGAGATCTGGCGTAGCACCCCATCACTCTTCTTCTTGGTCATATAGCCCTTACACAGCCTGGAGGTGTGTTTGGGGTCATTGTCCTGTTGAAAAATAAATGATGGTCCAATTAATCGCAAACCGGATGGAATAGCATGCCGCTGCTAGATGCTGTGGTAGCCATGCTGGATCAGTATGCCTTTAATTTTGAATAAATCCCCAACAGTGTCACCAGCAAAGCACCCCCACACCATCACACCTCCTACTTCATTCTTCACGGTGAGAACCAGGCATGTAGAGTCCGTTCGTTCACCTTTTCTGCACCGCACAAAGACACAGTGGTTGAAACCAAAGATCTCAAATTTGGACTCGTCAGACCAAAGCACAGATTTCCATTGGTCTAATGTCCATTCCTTGTGTTCTTTAGCCCAAACAAGTCTCTTCTGCTTGTTGCCTGTCCTTAGCAGTGGTTTGCTAGCAGCTATTTTACCATGAAGGCCTGCTGCACAAAGTCTCCTCTTAACAGTTGTTGAAGAGATGTGTCTGCTGCTAGAGCTCTGTGTGGCCTTGACCTGGTCTCTAATCTGAGCTGCTGTTAACCTGCGATTTCTGAGGCTGGTGACTTGGATAAACTTATCCTCAGAAGCAGAGGTGACTCTTGGTCTTCCTTTCCTGGGGCGGTCCTCATGTGAGTCAGTTTCTTTGTAGCGCTTGATGATTTTTGCTACTGCACTTGGGGACACTTTCAAAGTTTGCCCAATTTTTCGGACTGACTGACCTTCATTTCTTAAAGTAATGATGGCCACTCATTTTTCTTTACTTAGCTGCTTTTTTCTTGCCATAATACAGATTCTAACAGTCTATTCAGTAGGACTATCAGCTGTGTATCCACCTGAATTCTGCACAACACAACTGATGGTCCCAACCCCATTTATAAGGCAAGAAATCCCACTTATTAAACCTGACAGGGCACACCTGTGAAGTGAAAACCATTTCCGGTGACTACCTCTTGAAGCTCATCAAGAGAATGCCAAGAGTGTGCAAAGCAGTCATCAAAGCAAAAGGTGGCTACTTTGAAGAACCTAGAATATAAGACATATTTTCAGTTGTTTCACACTTTTTTGTTAAGTATATAATTCCACATGTGTTAATTCATAGTTTTGATGCCTTCAGTGTGAATGTACAATTTTCAAAGTCATGAAAATACAGAAAAATCTTTCAATGAGAAGGTGTGTCCAAACTTTTGGTCTGTACTGTACATTGGGCTCGTTGCTCGGGTCGAGCCCCCGAGTATTCCAATGTGCTCGACCCGAGCATCGAGCACCCGAGCATTTTAGTGCTCGCCCATCACTAGTGATAACTTGTTGTTCCTTCTATTTCCCTACTTAGTTACTGTTACTTTACCTCTTTCTTACTACCATCCATTTTTCTTCCCCATCTCCGCCTTCTAAGAGACATAACATTTTTTTGTTTAACCCCTTTACAGCCCATGACATATTAATACGCGTCCGTGCCCTGGGACTTAAGAGCCTGACCCTTATTAGTACGTCATGGCGATTGCGCGCGCACACAGGCTGTGCGGGCGCGATCGCCGCCGGGTGTCAGCTGATTGTCACAGCTAACACCCCATACTATGTGCAGGGAGCTGTCCCGCACCGCTCCTGGCACATTAACCCCCGCAATGCTGCGATCGAAGTCGAACGCAGCATTGATGAGGCAAGGGGAGGTGATCTCAATACTCCCCTCCTCTTCCAGCCTCCAGCGCTATCTGTCTTGGCTTCCCGTGTGTTGCCATGACGACCCGATGTCGTCATGACAACATCCGGGTCACCAGACAGCTGGAACATTGTTTGGTCATGCGCAGTGCACGACCAAACAATCTTCTCTCTGTGCAGTGCTGACTGCCTGCATGGCACAGGGATGGTGCTCCATCCCTATGCTATGCAGGCGATCAGAATAAAAAAAGTGAAAGTACCACAGTGGGACAAAGTAAAAAAGTGTAAAAACTCTCAGAAAGTGAAAAAAGAAAATAAAAAAAAATTGTAAAAATATAAAAAAAAAAAAAAAAAAAAAAAAAAAAATCACCAAAAATAAAAATATAATGTACCCATCAATAAATATTATTATGAAAAAAAAGCAAACAAATAATAAAAGTACACATATTTGGTATCGCTGCGTCCAGAACGACCTGACCTATATAACTGTCTCACTAGTTAACCCCTTCAGTGAACATGGTAAAAAAAAAAAAAAATGAAGCAAAAAACAATGCTTTATCATCATACTGCCAAACAAAAAATGGAACAACACGCTGTCAAAAAGACGAATATAAATAAAAGTGGTACCGCTGAAAACGTCATCTTGTCCCGCAAAAAACAAACCGCCATACAGCTCTATCATCCGAAAAATCAAAAAGTTATAGCTCTCAGAATAAAGCGATGCAAAAAAATAATTTTTTCTATAAAATATCTTTTGTGTAAAAGCGCCAAAACATAGAAAAACTATATAAATGTGGTACCGCTGTAAATGTACTGACCCAAAGAATAAAGCTGCCTTATCAATTTTACCACACGCGGAGCAGAATAACAAAAAAAACAATTCCTGAATTGTTGGTTTTTTGTTTATTCTGCCTCCCAAAAATCGGAATAGAAAGCGATCAAAAAATGTCACGTGCCTGAAAATGGCACCAATAACCACGTCAACTCATCCCGCAAAAAACAAGCCGTCACATGACTGTCGGCCAAAATCTGGAAAAATTATAGCTCTCAAAATATGGCGATGCAAAAAGTAGATTTTACAAAAAATGCGTCTTTTAGTGTGTGACAGCTGTCAATCATAAAAACCTGATATGATTCTGGTATCGCTATAATCGCACCGACCCGAAGAATAAGGTCGTCTAATCACTTATACCGCACGAGGAACGGCTTAAACAATAAACTCTCGGGTTAGGGTTGTGCTAGGGTTAGGGTTGGGCTACGGTTATGATGGGGTTGGGATTTTTTTCAAAAGTAAGAAAAAAAAATGACGATATGGCGACTAGTGTTGAGCGCAAGTGCTCGCTACTTGAGTTTGCATCGGGTGCTCTGGTATGCATTGAGTATCGTGGGTATTTGAGTGACATGCTCGAGTCTCCGGCCCTTATGCTTCGCGGCCAAAAAAACTTTGCGGGGATTGCCTGCCATGCACGAGCGATCCCCGCATGTTTTTTTTTTGGGTGTCTAATAACCGTGAAACATGCGGGGCAGGGACTCGAGCATGTCACTCGAGCATGTCACTCGAGCACACGCAGTACATGGTGCATGCCTGAGTACCCGATGCAAACTCAAGTAGCGAGCACTTGCGCTCAAGACTAATGACAACTTATTCCGTATGATGACCTAATGTTATCAAATTCTGTGTCGTACCTCTGGGTTCAAAATGTTCACTATACCCCTTGATAAAATCCTTGAGGGGTCTAGTTTCCAAAATGGGGTCACTTGTGGGGGAGCTCCAATGTTTAGGCACACAGGGGCTCTCCAAACGCGACATGGTGTCCGCTAACAAATTGAATGGAAAATCAGCTCAAATTGTTAGCGGACACCATGTTGCTTTTGGAGAGCCCCTGTGTGCCTAAACATTGGAGCTCCCCCACAAGTGACCCCATTTTGGAAACTAGACCCCCAAAGGCACCTATCTAGATGCATAGTGAGCACTTGGAAACCCCAGGTGCTTCACAAATTGATTCGTAAAAATGAAAAAGTGGAAAAAAAAAACTTTTTCATTTTTACGGATTAATTTGTGAAGCACCTGGGGGTTCAAAATGCTCACCACCCATCTAGATAAGTTCCCAGGGGGGGTCTAGTTTCCAAAATGGGGTCACTTGTGGGTGGGGTTTCCACTGTTTAGGCCCATCAGAGGCTCTCCAAACGCAACATGGCGTCCGCTAATTATTCAAGCTAATTTTATAATCCAAAATTCAAATGGCGCTCCTTCCCTTCCGAGCCCTGCCGTGCGCCCAAACAGTGGTTTTTCCCCTCATATGGGGTATCTGCGTACCCAGGCGAAAATGAAAAACAAATTTTGGGGTCCATTTTTTTCCTGTTACCCCTGCGAAAATAAAAAAAAATTGGGTCTAAAGTAACATTTTTGTGAAAAAAGTTAAATGTTCATTTTTTTTCTTCCACATTCCAAAAATTCCTGTGAAGCACCTGAAGGGTTAATAAAGTTCTTGAATGTGGTTTTGAGCACCTTGAGGGGTGCAGTTTTTAGAATGGTGTCACTTTTGGGTATTTTCTGTCTTAAAGACCTCTCAAAGTGACTTCAAATGTGATGTGGTCCCTAGAAAAATGGTTTTGTAAATTTTGTTGGAAAAATGAGAAATCACTGGTCAACTTTTAACCCTTATAACTCCATAACAAAAAAAAATAAATTTTATTCCAAAATTGTGCTGATGTAAAGTAAACATGTGGGAAATGTTATTTATTAACTATTTTGTGTGACATATCTCTCCGATTTAAGGGCATAAAAATTAAAATTTTGAAAATTGCAAAATTTTCAAAATTTTCACCAAATTTCCGTTTTTTTCAAAAATAAACGCAAGTGATATCGAAGAAATTTTACCACAATCATGAAGTACAATATGTCACGAAAAAAACATTTTCAGAATCAGGGGGATCCGTTGAAGCGTTCCAGAGTAATTACCTCATAAAGTGACAGTGGTAAGAATTGTAAGAATTGGCCTGGTCATTAACGTGCAAACCACTTTGGGTTGTAAAGGGGTTAATATAAATGGACTTGTTTCTTTTGCAGGTTTTATTGTTGTTTGAACCGCCACTATTTAACCCCTTTAAAGCCCAGGACGCACTAATGCGTATCTGCGCCCTGGGACTTAAGAGCCTGATACTTATTAATACGTCATATCTGTAATGCTGCACCGCGACCGTAGTCGCCGTGATCGCATTAAATTTCCGGCGCCATCTTACTTCTGGGTAGATCGCGCCATCATCCCGGAGGGTGTCGCCACCCCCTGCACCAGCGATCGCTGTGATTGGCTGTTCAGATTTGAACAGCCAATCCCATCATTTGTCACTGTTTCCAGCAATCACATTTCCTAAGAGCACCGATCCTAGGCTTTTACTTAGAGACACCAGCCCTGGCCCCAAAGCACTAAGATCGGTGCGATCGATCACATTGATCATAGCGCGGTGACAAGGCGTTCATGGGGCGGTGACCAGCTTGTGACCTGCCTGTCACCTCCCCATGACCCCCTGTAATGTATGTAAAGCCCCCAGACTGCTGTGATTGGAGCAATCGATGATGACATCGATCGCTCCAATCAGATTACCTGACTGGGTGGTGACCGGCCTGTCACCACCCTATCACCCCCCCCCCCCCCTGTGACCGCCCTGCAGACTCTCACACTTAGTGAGGGTTTCTACAGAGCGATCACGTCTGATCTGTCTGTCGCTGGGCTTTGTAGTGCCACAGAATATTCTGTGACACCACAAGACCATCTTCTCACCTGCTCCAGTCGCTGCTGCTGCTCCTGGATCTTCTGCTCCGGCGTCCTGAGTCTCCTGCTCCTGACCTGCTGTGATTCCTGCTCCAGAGCCTGCTTCTGATCCTGCTGAAGAACAGAGAAGACTTTGATAAGTCCATCTGTGTAAGGGCTATTTGACCAAGAAGGAGAGTGATGACCTGGCCTCCACAGTCACCAGACCTGAACCCAATCGAGATGGTTTGAGGTGAGCTCGACCGCAGAGTGAAGGCAAAAGGGCCAACAAGTGCTAAGCATCTCTGGGAACTCCTTCAAGATTGTTGGAAGACCATTTCCGGTGACTACCTCTTGAAGCTCATCAAGAGAATGCCAAGAGTGTGCAAAGCAGTCATCAAAGCAAAAGGTGGCTACTTTGAAGAACCTAGAATATAAGACATATTTTCAGTTGTTTCACACTTTTTGTTAAGTATATAATTCCACATGTGTTAATTCATAGTTTTGATGCCTTCAGTGTGAATGTACAATTTTCATAGTCATGAAAATACAGAAAAATCTTGAAATGAGAAGGTGTGTCCAAACTTTTGGTCTGTACTATATATATATATAATATTTTATTATTATTATTTTTTAAATGTGGTGCCCAGAACTGAACACATTATTCCAATTCCAGATGAGGTCTGACCAAGGAGGAGTAGAGGGGGATAATTACTTCATATGATCTAGACTTTATGCTTCTGTTAATGGAACCCAGAAACGTGTTTTGCCTTTTTTGCTGCTGCATCACACTGTTGACTCATGTGCAGGCTGTGATGTATTGGTATACCCAAGTCATTTTCACACGTGCTGTTGCTTAGCCCTATTCCTCTCATTCTGTACATGTTTTTTTCATTTTTCTTGCCCAGATGTAGGACTTTGCATTTCTCCCTGTTAAAACCCATTCTGTTAGTTGCTGCCCACAGTTCCAGTTTGTTTAGATCTTTTTGAATACTCTCCCTATTTTCTCTAGTGTTAGCTATCCCTCCTAGTTTTGTGTCATCAGCAAATTTGATCAATTTACCATCAATTCCTTCATCTAAATCATTGATAAAGATGTTGAACAGCACAGAGCCCAGGACAGAGCCTTGTGGTACCCCACTTGAGACGTTCTTCCAACTGGACGTGCAACCATTTATGACAACTCTTTGGGTCCGATCACTAAACCAGTTATGAATCCACCTGACGGTTGCCTTGTTCATTCCATACTTGGTCATTTTTGCAATAAGGATGGTATGAGATACATCCAGGACTAGTTCTGCTAAACATGGTTACAATATGCCCATATTAATGAGGCCTTAAAAGGAATCTGTCAACAGATTTTTTCCATGTAATCTGAGGACAGCATGAGGTAGGGGTTGAAACACTGAACTCAAGGATGTATCACATGTCCTGCTGTGTGGTGTTGTTTACTTAGACTGAAGGTTTAACCCTTTCGCTACCTTGGGTTTTGTCATTTTTGCTTTTTCGTTTTTTGCTCCCCTTGTTCCCAGAGCCATAGCGTCTTTATTTTTTGGTCAATATGGCCGTGTGAGGGCTTATTTTTTGTGGGACAAGTTGTACTTTTCAACGCCATTACTAGTTTTACCATATCGTGTACGGGAAAACGGGGAAAAAAATTCCAAGTGCGGTAAAATTGCAAAACAAGTGCAATACCACAGTTGTTTTTTATTTTTTTTTTTTACCACGTTCACTGAATGCTAAAACTGACCTGCCAATCTTATTCTCCAGGTCATTACGAGTTCGTAGACGAAAAACATGTATAGGTTATTTTATATTTAAGTGGTGAAAAAAAATTCCAAAATTTGGTAAAAAAAAACTAAAAAAAAATAGCGCCATTTTCCGAGACCTGTAGCGTCTCCATTTTTCGTGATCCGGGGCTGGGTGAGGGCTTATTTTTTGCGCGCCAGGCTGTCGTTTTTATTTATAACATTTTGGGGTAGATCCGATGTTTTGATCTCCCGTTATTGCATTTTATTGCAATTTTGCGGCGACCAAAAAACGGAATTCTGGCGTTTAGAATTTTTTTCACGTTACACCGTTTACCGATCGGATTCATTCTTTTTTTATATTGATAGATGGGGCGATTCTGAACGCGGCGATACCAAATATGTGTATGTGGGTTTTTTTTTTTATATATTTTATTTTGAATGGGGCGAAAGGGGGGTGATTTAAACTTTTATATTTTTTTTATATTTTTAAAAACATTTTTTTTTCACTTACTGCATGCTTCAATATTCTCCATAGGAGACTAGAAGCAGCAGTTGTCTGATCGGCTCTGCTACATACAGGGGACCAGCAGATCCCCCTGCATGCAGCAGAAATGGTCCTGTGTTATGAGCGCCGACCACTAGGTGGCGCTCATAGCGACCAGATCATGACAACCACAGGCGTCTGCTGCAGACCCTGGGTTGTCATGCCCACCCATTTGTGACCCGCGATCACGTGACGGGGTCGCCGATGGGCGGGGCTTATGACGCGCAACCCGGAAGCGTGCGTTAAATGCCGCTGTCGGAGATTGACAGCGGCATTTAACATGTTAACAGCTGCGGGTGGATCGCGATTCCACCCGCGGCTGTTGCTGGCACATGTCAGCTGTAAGAATCAGCTGACATGTGCTCGGTTCAGTGAGGGCTCAGCGCAGCAGCCCTCACTGAACCGGGGGTACGCAAATGTGCGTACTAAGACGTCATGGGTTGGAAAGGGGTTAACATTGCTGTGACTATCAGGCATGCAAGCAATCGTCCAACTCCGCCCACTTCTGTGATAAGCAGCTCACTGTCTATAGCTATGTACATAGAGAGCCCGGTGTGGGCAGGGGAAGCTTTCTCAGCTCTGCTGTATTGCTATATCTAAAAACTGATTGTGTCACATCTGCTGCACCCAGTAAACTGAGTGATACATCATAGGATTCAGCTTCTCTTTGCCTACATCATGCTGCTCTCAGACGGGGTAGCAAAAACCTGCTGACAGATACCCTTTAACACATACTTCTCCATTCAGATCTTAGTTTGCAATATGTATATTGCATTTGCATGTGTTAAGTTTTCTGGCGTGGTTTGAGATCTGAAATTCTTTTTAACCTTTAGAGGATTTGTGAATTCTGTGTTCTGCAGTTTCCCATGAAACATTGTGTGGTTTTAGTCTAGTACACGAGGGTGCCTGGAATCTGGAATCTATTATAGCACATATGTAGCTTACGCTTGTTGTAGCGAGTATGAGAATGCGGCAAACCGTGACATCACTGATTCTCTTTTTGTGTCCTCCGCACATTTCTGTTTTTTTTCCTTTTAGTCCTTTTGCTTCCCCATATGTATATTTTAATATGTCATATCTAGCAATGTGACAGGCTCGAGAAGCATTGAGGAGAGATCTTAAAACCATGAAGAATTGTGTCACAAACTTAATAAGCATTTGTTTTTTTTAAACTATGAAATCTCTTAAAGGGTTTTCAAAAAATACTTTTAGATGTGTTTTGTAACATAATTATAAAGAACTTACTGATGCACGTAAATCTTCAAAGACGTTACTTTATTCATTTTTCAGCTATATTTACTAGGTCTATTGTTCCATGTCCTTGGACTGTACAGTCAACTTGGACTGTATTTTGTGACAGCAGGTGCCGTGTACACAAAGGTCTGGTCAACTGAATTATTTTTATAGCTAAGCCAGCCCCCCTTCCCTAGCAATGCATTGGCCATGATGGCAATAAGCCTCTCACGTATGTGTGGCTGCCCTTTTTATTTAAGAAAATGTTGCACAAAGGTGATTGTCTTAGCGCAATTACAGATTGGTACCATCATTTTAGCTGCTGCAGATCAGCGACTGCTGCAGATCAGCGACTGCTGCGTGAATAATACCTAAGCGCTGTTTTAATTAAAAGCGCAAGACATTCCAACAAGGTGTGAGATATAAAGCTTTGGCAGTGAGGGGGGTTGTGGGCTCCTTCACTGCATTCCAGAACACTCAATGCAGAAGTTTGGACATGACTTTTGCTAGAAGGTCGTGTCCTTTACACATGTATTTGGGACTCTTATGAACATTATTTTTTAGTGTGATATTTAGGAAAAATGTGTAGCTAAAAAATTGCATCGGTGACCCAAAGTTATTTTAACTGGTGGCGGGTTGTGTTTAATGTTAAACATTTTGAATTGGTGTCCAAGAGCTTCAAGTCACACTTCTGCATTTACCCATGTCGTAAGTCATAGTCTGTAAAATTAAATGTGTTAGCATATGGCATATACAAACAATTGTGTGTTTCTGAAGATTGTTGTAGTTTGGATCTAGTCACACTGTATGACCTGTTAAATATTCAGCATGTATTTGCCTTTTAGTAGTATGATTATCAATTCAACTATAATGCTGTGTTTTATTGATATTGTATTACTACTAGTGATGAGCGAGCGGGTGTTATGTTTGAGTCACTCCGTGTGCATTATTTGCGACTGTTTGACAGCTTTAATATATGTGAGGAATGCCTAAGAAACATGCATTCCTCACATGTATTACAGCTGTCAAACAGTCGCAAATCATGCGCACAGAGTGACGAAAACATAACTGTTTATTCCTGCTGAGCTGCTGGACAGTACACACATTCTGTCTGATTCGGTGGCACCACAGGTCCCAGCCACAGCAGTATGTCTGGCTGGACACTGCTTGCGCTATCCAGAGCTATTGGCCATGACGTCTCCTCCATCAACAAAGCCGTCTGTAGAGTGAATATGGTGGTACCTGATGATAGAAGATGACGTCACTGAAGCAGGACCAGGTCGAGATATGACAATGGCTGTTGTATTTTCTGGAAGTCTAGGTTTCGTGTACATTTGTAGCATCTTTCAGCAATTTATGTACTGATATGTTGCATAACAAAGAAGTGTGAAATTAAAAATAATTGCTCAATTCTGCTTCCCTCACATTGTAATGCTTTTTTGCATTGAGTGAATACATCTGTTAATGCATTGCTGCCTATTTATCCACCAGTTTGTATGCAGCTTTGCGTGCATTGGCGGAAAGAATCTCCTGTAGCGTATAAGCTGAAATATTATTATTCTGGCCGCTCTCAGGTTGTGAGGTCAAGGTAGTGGAAATTGGAAATCCTCTTGTTGTGCTGCCCTTCTAGCACTCCACTTATTAGAAATATCTTGTAGCCACTTTTCATTTGCAGCTGAGAATTGTCTGTTATTGTATTGCAGTGTTTGACTTTTAGATCTGGTTTCCAGTTTGTATTTGTCTCTTGTCGATTCTTTATGCAAACCTGTCCTTGCTCACATGGTGCCATGTCTGAGCGCAGCATCTGATCGATAATATGGGGATGCTGATAGGATCTCTGTCATGTAATAAAACTGTGTAGCATAAATGTGTCATCGTTATTCTTTGCCCTCTTATCAGTTTGAGTCCAGGGGGTGGTCTTTTAAAGGGGTTGTCTTGTCCCACGGACAAAGTACATTTTAATCAAGAGATCTTGGAATAATAACTTCCACAATTGGATGTGTTTGAAAAAATCTTTTTGTGCTGATGTAATCTTATAAATGTGCCCCTGCTGTGTACTGTGTAATGGCTGTGTCTGACTGTGCAGAGCTGCTCCAGTTCATTGTCTTATCATACCACATCTCCTGGCCAAGGAAGGAAACAAAAGAGAGTATATAGACAGGACATCATGGGATTGCAGCTGATTCTTTCTGTCAGGTAAAACGTGTTTAAAAACAGGCAGGGAAATGTTTTACCTCACAGAAACGATCAGCTGCAATCTAGGGTTGAGCGAGTATGTTCTGTCCGAGTATGCTCGGGCCGAGCTCCGAGTATTTACAGTTGCTCGGTGATATGGTTGAATCGCTCCCATGTGCATGATTTGCAACTGTTTGACAGCTTTATTACATGTGAGGAATGTCTATTTCTTACACATCCCTCACATGTATTAAAACTGTCAAACAGTCGCAAATCATGCACACGGGAGCGATTCAAGCATATCACCGAGCTGCTATAAATACTCGGAGCTCGGCCCGAGCATACTCGGCGAAAGGGTTAATAGAACATACTCGCTCAACACTACTGAAATCCCATCCTGTAATATCTGTATACTCTCTTTTGCTTCCTCCCTTTTCCAGGAGATGTGGTATGATTGTACGGTCAGACACAGCCATTACACAGTACACAGCAAGGACACATTTATAAGATTATCTCAGCACAGGAACATATTTTTAACACATCCAATTGTGGAAATTATTATTATTCCAAGATCTATTGATGTACTTTGTCTTTGGGAAAACCGCTTTACCACCACCACATAGTGGCGAACAACTAGCCTCCCATGGCTGAGTTTACACAACCTTGTTTTCAGTGAGTGTATAGCTTTTTGGATAAGTGGAATCATATTTGACTCTAGAATATGTTAGTAGTTTATGATCGACTCAATGACTGCAATGTATCCAGATTCTGTGGCTCCAAAACAAGCCCAAATTCTCACCTCTCCGCCACCGTACTTCTATCAGGTGTTTGTGCTGATATGCTGTGTTTTTGGATTTCACTAAATGTGGTGCAGAGCATTATGGCCAAACATCTCCACTTCTCTGTCCAAAAGAGTCTTGTGATTTGTTTAGATACGACTTTGCAAACTTTAGCTGTACTGTCATGTTCTTTTTAAAAAGAAGAGTCTTTCCCCTGGCAGCCCTGTGAAACAAGCAATTTCTAATTGTGCTGTCACAAACATTTAACATCCTGATGCCTTTAGAGTCTGAGCTGTAGCTCTTGGGATTTTTGCAATTTCTCTGAACTTTGTACAGTCTGATGTTGGGTGAATTTGCAAAGACATTCAATTCTGGGAAGATTGTCAACTCGCTTGAAAGTTTTCCACTTCTAAATAATGTCACTGTAGAATGATGCACTGGAAATTGTTTGGCAGTGACCTTATAACCCTTCCCAAACTAACAACAGTAAGCAACAATTGCTTTGCTAAGATCATTACTAATGTTTTTCCTTCTTGGCATTGTGTTAACACACACCTCACTGCTCCAGACCAGCAGCTTTGCCGCCATCCACCCTCTTTCATTGCTATGCAAATAGTAAGCATGTACTTAATTTTTTTAGTGTGTATGTATGAATAATCATAGCGTCTATGCACATGTTACACGCAGGTTTTGCATAATATGTGCCAAAGTGTAAAAAAAACAAAAAAATAACACATTTGCCAATGAAACAATATGTATGTTGCAATTTTTTTTATTTAATTATTGCGTTAGATCTATTTCACTGCTTCACCTCTTACTTTATTCTGTTGCAGAGGTAGCAGAACTTGAAGCAAACCTGCCTTGTAAGTAAGCTTGTCCATATATTATTTTCTGTCTTCAGTCTCTTACTCCTATATATCTGTATAAAGTGGCAACAAGTGAATTGTATTTGCCAACACTAAAACTTGTACCATAGTAGCCACCTTTTGTCATATTATTGTAGTTCAACACAGTCTTTTTTTTCCATCCACCTACATTTTCTATTATTGCTGTGTTGGATGTTTTTTGACAGAAATGTTATGATTTATCTTATATAGTCCCATAAATGCCTGTTTCTGAACTACTCATTTAAGTAATTTGATTTTATACTTTGAAGGTGTGTGCTCATCTTCTACACGCTACTATAAGCTTCTGAAATCTACGTGGTAGACACCGTATTAGATGTATTCCATATCTGTAGACTTATCACTTCCAACCTAGTTAATATTTTACATGTAATAGAAAATTGCATGGTCATGAAGGGGATAAAGGGAACCTGACTGCTGATACAGCTCAGTTTTTTGGTTTTGCTGTTGTCTTTTGTACATTGTACAAACAGGAGTTGTGCCCCCACCCCTTTCTGAGCATCTATATAGCTTCCCATGGATGGGTGTCTTACTCTGGCCCTCTCCTGCTCTGCCCTTATTCACATTGGCACATGGTAAGGTTTTAATATTAGAGCCTGGTTACGACTGTCCCGATGAGTACCCCTTGTCGTGGGGGGATGGCTTTTATGCTTTTTTGATTAAAATAGTGGTAACTAAGTACCCTATGTTATTTACATGTATTATTACTATTTACTGATTTACTTGCGGTAGGGTATATGCTCATTTTTGGGTTTTTTTCTTGGGTTTTGTCTATGAAAATGGCCACAGTGTGAACGTGATCTAACACTTTGCACATATACCAGTTTATAGTCCAGCTCAGTTTTTTGGCTTAATTGATACATTCTGCCCAATTCATGGGCAAAATGTACCAGACGTTGGTTGTATGAATTCATCCACGTATTTTTAACTCTGAAACGCTGTGGCATTTCAGAGAAAAATATAGTTTAATAGCTGTCGGAGACTGTCCCCCACGGGACACTAGACAGGTGGGTGGCTGGAAACTTCTCCGCCCTCTACTCTGGAGTTATGGAAAAAACACTGGAATTATAATGAGAAAAGCCTCCGCACTCAAATTGCTCTTAATTTTATGACTTTAATTGCAGTCCAAAATTAAAGGTAACACACAAACGTTTCGGTGAACATGACCTTCATCAGTGTACCGACTGCTGGGAGTAATCAAGATAAGAAGGGGGAGGGAGGACTTTGTGTCTCAACCGGGGTGGGTCTGATGTGCATAGTGAGGAACGTGGTATCCACCGCTTGTTCCAGAAACCGCCCGGTTACTCCCAGCATTTGATACACTGATGAAGGTAATGTTGACCGAAACACTTGTGTGTTGCCTTTAATTTAGGACTGCAATTAAAATCATAAAATTAAGAGCAATTGAGTGCTGAGGTTTTTCTCCCTACCATGGAGTGACCGGTCTCTCCCTGTGTGCGTGTATAGGGAGAGACCTGTCACTCAAGGGGAGTGGGCGGGGGAAAAGCCACCGGGGACCCGCCTATCTGACTAGTCTCCAGCACGGCTCGGTCCCCGGCTGTTATTAACTATGTTTTTCCCTGAAATGCTGCAGTGTTTCAGAGTTACACATATACGGCTG
Organism: Phyllobates terribilis; assembly: GCF_046119375.1. NCBI lineage: Eukaryota > Metazoa > Chordata > Amphibia > Anura > Dendrobatidae > Phyllobates > Phyllobates terribilis. The sequence continues at coordinate 82,883,995 of NW_027362769.1, forward strand.
AAATAATTCAGCTGGTGTCTGGTACTTGCTGGCCGGGGATCGGGCAACATGTATAAGCTTTCAGTTTCCCTTTAAAAACTATGTAACATGTAAATAAATGTAAACCTCCCAATAACCTCTCACTACCCTGTATCCGCAGAGTTGTTACTGTGAGGTTCCTAGCTGTATAGCGGTTTTATTCCTGCACTGCTCTAGTGTACTTATTTAATCAAAACTAGGAGCGAATGATCCCATCACGTCCCTCACAGTGGAAAAAATCCCCATGTATGCTGAAGGCATAGACACGACATCTGTATATGTTTATCTGTTATTTTCATACACACATTATTGGCATCTCTGGAAAGAGTGTGACATCACTGGGGATAATTTAATCCTGCACATCTCAACTGCATTTTAACAAGTAATCTCCACTCTGAGTATAATATAATTTTTTTTTCTAATATGATTATTTTTTTTCCCCCCATTAGGCACCTGCAAAGTGAATTTCTCCGACCCCAACAAACTCCATTACTTCCAGCTGACTGTGAGCCCAGGTAATCTGCCAGTGGTTTGCGTAGTCTCCTCTATAACATGGGTGACTCTGAGGTTAAATACTTCAGCACTCGATGAATTACAGCCGCTAGGCTTATAGGATAAGGAAGCATTATCCCGAGGTGGTTCGTCGTTGCCTTAATTTTTAATATGATCTTTTCAGTGTATAATGTCAATAATAATGTAATGCTTAACTACTTTTATTACCTGAAAATTGGCGAAAAATCCATTTTAGCTCCTTTCCACTTGTCGTCATTGTAGGTAATTTTGAAATGGAGATGCATAAGCCTGTGACGAGTCCTGTGCTATCTATAGGTAGTGGTCATCACCGATGTGGGGGGAGGGGGAAGTGGAGCGCCTGCGACTGTACTAGTAGCACATTTCCTTTTCAGGTTGTGACGTTTGCTTACAGGGTAGCATATAGCAGCATATTGCCAAGGGATTGGAGACCTGCCTTAAAGGGGTTGTCCACTGATCTATATTCACCTCCGATGTCGGCACCATTCCAGCTGTCTCTGCACTAGCTCTCCCTTCCTCCGGATATATGAGATTTGTCCGAAGGTGGGGAGAGTGAAGCAGCCACAGGGATTACGTGACATAACAATGATCGCCAGGACAGCTAGTGCCAACACCACTGGATCTGCTGGAAGTGTTATTGTTTTAAAGACTGCAAACATACGGATTGAGAAGGGGTTGTCTGAGTAGTGGACAACCCCTTTAATGCCCATACACATTAGACTGTCAACTGAACTCACCAACGGTCTAATATGTATGGAGGCACCAGGCTACTGATCTTTGGGGCAGTTGTCGATCACACATGTCTGATTTCGACCGGCCAATCGCATTGTTCTCCCGGCGATAAGCTGCCAGCCGAAGTGTCAGTTGGGGCATTCTCCTAGAGAACACAGGAGCGATCCTGTGTATGGGAGAGTAGACGGAGATGGCTGTCAGCTGAACGATCACCAAAGCATTGCTCAGCCGACAGCCATCTAGTGTGTATGGCGCGCTTTATATTCTACTTATTGTGGCATGTTAGATTCATGTGACTGTGCATATGTGATTTGTATATATGCGGCCATGTATCGACTAGCTTCCCTGAATGTTCGGTGAACTAGCAATCAGAGGCAAATTCTAACAATGTGTATCCTACGGCATGCTACAGCACCGGCAGAATATTTATCCTGCCCTGGTAAAGCCCTTTAAATGGCTTAAAATATTTCATACACCATTAGGACACAGACACGCACAGGTGAGGCTGCTTTGTGGACAGGAGCTGAGCTGAAATGCGGTTTTATACGGTTTATGTGGTTTTAGAGCAGATTGTGTGTTTTCTTTCAATCATCAATGTCGGCACTTTTTTTTTGGAGGTAAAGCTTTTTACATACTATATTCATGCAGACATTAAAGAAGAACTCCCATCAAAGTTTTTATCCTCTTAATATATTGCAGTCATCATATTATATAGCACTGTGTCTTTACAATTGCTCATTTTACCTTTCTGCTTCTTTTTTTCCATTAGGTTTATGACATCAGGTGATTAAAACCTGACTAGATGAATCCTTCTAAACACTACATAGAAACAGGAGGTCAATTTTCTCTGCACAAGTTGAGTCCTAGCAAAAGTCTATGGCAGGGAGGAGGAGGGAGCAGCTGGGTCAGGAGTTGAAGAGGGGAGTGATTTATGCTGGGAAGAGATTTCCTGTTTCTAAATAGAGAAGAGAAAAAGGAAGAATTAATTGGGTAGACAGGCAAAATGAGCAATTGCAATTGTAAGTACACAGTGCTATATAATATGGTGACTGCAATATATTAAGAGGATAAAACTTTGATGGAAGTGCTTTTTAAAGTGTGACTGCATCGTCGGGTAATTTTTCAGAATAAGATGACCTGTGTGAACGTGAGGACTAATACAATTTCTGACCATTACATTGCGATTTTCTCCTCTGCAGGCTCTAGTCATTAGAAGCTTCAACAGTTTCTTTTTGTGTGCTGTGGCTCTTGCTCCGCCCAGCTTCTCCATAGACTTCTGTAGGCATCATGTGATATTTCATCCGTAGCTGAACGCAGTTTTTGAGTGTGCAGGAAAAAAGTTTCTATAGTACATCTTAGACAAAAATTCCTTTTTTTTTCTTGACTTGTTCTCTTGTTGTTTGAAACGAAAAATCAGTGGAATAATTTTTTAATAAATCTTTGAAAACCTTTCTAATTGCATATCGGTTTGTGACTAACCACAGGCAAGGATTGCATGCCATCACTCCGCTGTGTCTGTCAGCATGTTCTGGACTGAGCTGCCTGTATAAATCGTGTGTCTGCGGCAGAAATGTGATCTGAACCCTGTGCACTGGAGCATGGCACGGCTATCTATCGAACTGCTGCTTCATTCCCTTTTCTGTCCTCTCATTTGCCCTCTAGACTTTTCCTGCACAACCTTTAAATATAGGGCAAAAAATATATATCCTAAAATATCTACTAAATGTGTGTAAGCTTTATTAGCTGTATCTTGACTTTACTATTTATTTTATTATTTCCAACATTGTTCGTGCAGTAATAAGATAAGGCAGATTTACTATTTCTGGCTCTGTGCCTGCTTTTTCTGTAACCAAATGGCTTAAGGTTCTAAAATGTAGTAAATTTCTGGCAGCAGCATGATGTTGAGACAGAGACCCTGATTCCAGCAATTTATCACTTACTGGGCTACTTGCTATAGTTTTGATGAAATCACTGCTTTATCTGCTGCAGATCTCTGAATGCTGAGCTCTGTATAACCCTGCCCCCCACACACCTGATTGGCAGCTTTCTGCGTACACTGTGCATAGGCAGAATCAGTGCTGGTGGGGTGGGTTATACAGAGCTCATGAATATGGAGGACTACATGGCAGCAGGGTTACTAGTCCTCTAGTGAATAATCTCCTGCTGATAAACAGTGATTTTATCAAAACTACAGCAAGCAGCCTAGTAAGTGACACATCGCTGGCATCAGGGTCTCTGTCCTGATTTGAATCTGCTGAGGAAAAAAAAAAAAAACAGCTATACCTGGAGCACAATACAATGCCTTGGTTCCAGGAGCCTGCTTTGGATGTTTGTGTCAGTAATTTATTTATCAGTGATTTGGTGTGCAGGATATTTTTGGTTGAACACATTTTTTGAGGTTTGGTTCTGTCCTCTGTTTTCTAATATAAATTGCTATATTAGTCTGGCAGTAAGCATGGAAGCTGCTACTTTTATGTCCTGTCTTACAGTCAAGATTTAGATCTGCCAAAGTGACACTTGAGATTGCTGAGCTGTGAGAAAAGGTGATGAGTTTCAACATTAATATTTCAGACATCTGATATTTAGTCGACTAAATTGCATTCTTAATTTTTTTTTTTTTTTTGTCGGAGGCTTATTTGTAATGAAGTTAAATGTCCTGTAGGAGGCAGTATAAACACACTGTTGCCAAATTTTTGTTTTCTTTTATCCATGGAAGAATAGGTTTTGCAGCAAACTGATACTTAAGAATTCAGCTTTACAGAGTGATTTACATATGAAATATATTTGAAGCGAGGGGTTTTGTAAAGTAATTTTTTTTCCTGCTTTGTTAAATTTATTTTTGCTAGGTCTTTGGTTTAAAAAAAAAAGAAGAAAATAATGTGCTGTCACCCGTGCATTGAGCCCTGGCGTACAGCAGTATCGGGTGCTGATAGTACGTATTAATAAGCTCTTGTATTCTGAGAGCATGGATGTGAAGTGTTGTCTCCCGTGGATGCGTCCGCCATAGCTCACAGCCACATTTCCATTATAGCGGCATAGTGCACGGCTCTCACAAGAGTCCCCAGGAATTGCTTCATATCACCGGTCGTTCGCCTGTGTATTGGAAAGCTATTCTGTGTGAATGGCCACCAGTGAACGTTTGCAATTGGAATTTTTTTTTTTTATTATTTTCTTGCACTTCAGCTCTAGCGGAGTTGCAAATACCACCTTGCAAAGAAAAAGGTTTCTTTAACTTTTGCACAACTTCTTTAATTAACAGAGTAGTGGTTTGCGTAAATGTTCAGGTTACCAATCATTCTATGTTAGTCCCGTGACAAACGGCGCCTTCTAGCTCAGTTTCCTGGTCTAATATCCCTCATGTCACTTGAAGTCTATGTTCACAAGTTGCATCTTTGCTGCTTTTTTTTTTTAATCTCAGGCAAAACCTGCTCTCTTGGCAGAAAAGAAGCGGCGTCAAAAATGCAGGTTTTGCTGCGTTGTTTAGGATCCCAAAGTTCAGCTTTGCTTCCACCACAGAAGCCTGAACCCAGGTCACCAATGCAAGACATATGTGTTCATGAAAAAATACACATTACAAATGTAAGGCTATGTGCCCACGAAGCCGAAATGCTCCGGATTTTTTCTGCATCTCCCTGGCAGGAAAAAACGCATGTGGATTTTCCATGCGTTTTTCCTGCCAGGTAGAAGCGTTTGTCAAGCGTTCTTCACAAGCATTTCTGCATGCGGGTTATCAAGGACTTTTCCAAGCGATTTTAGCATCACTTGGAAAGTGCTTGACAACTTGGTCACACTATAAATCCATGCAACCGGCATGGATTTATAATGTGTGACCAAGTATTGATGCTGCAAATGCAGCATCAATAGTGTAAAAAAAAATAATAATAATAATTATACATGGCTCCCGTTCTCCTTCTCCAGTGTCTTCGACGGCTCGCGGTGGTGTAAAAGGACCTTCCATGATGTTATTTAGTCATGTGACAGGTCATGCGACCCGTCACATGACTAAATGACGTCATGGAAGGTCCTTTTACACCACCGCGAGCCGCCGAAGACACCGGACGTACCGTACAGGGGACCGGGGGCCATCAGAAGGTGAGTATAATGTGTTTTTTTTTTTTATTTTAATTCTTTTTTAACTACAGGTACTATGGTACACGGGTCTGGAGGAGAGTCTACTCTTCTCCAGACCCGGGTACCATCCGCACATTGAATCTCTTAATATCCGCATGTGTACATGTAGTCATGCGAATATTATGCGATTCAATCCAAGTCAGTGGCGGCAATTACGCCGCGTTTCTACAAAATTAATGAACTTGCTGCGGATTTTTCCGCAATGATAATTCACAGCGTAAATTTCCACAGCATGTGCACAGCACATGTGGATTATCATTGGGAAACATGGCAGGCCTTTTACCAAGCGTTTTTTAAGCTTTTTCGCAGCGGAATCGCAGCTGCAGAAACGCTTAAAAAAAAAGCATAGTGGACACGCAGCCTAAGCGGGTAGGAGGTGAATTAGTCAGGAATAGTTTACCTAAGACATTGGCAGAGCATTGAGTTTGTAGGATATTATTTACTTTCATACTTAATTCTGTCATTGAGTTGCTCAGGCATTTTTCAATTTCACATCTTGGTCGGCCACAGGTATTTTTCAGTCTCACACCTTGGTCAGCCAATGTTTACTTTGTACGCATCACTAATTTAATTAAACTGTACTAATCCTAACTGCCATCTCAGGTGACCAAGACATTATGATTTAAACTTGGGAAAATCACAAGAATAAATGTTTCACATACTTCTGTACATGCTTTTTTTTTTCACTAAAAGCACAGCAAAACCTGGTACCTTTGTTTTTTTGCAATGTTTTTTTTTTTTGCACTACCCATTGCTTTCAATGGGTGAAAAAACACTGAAAAACGCTGAAAGTGACATGCTGCATTTTGCAAAAACGCAGCTCTTTGACAAAACAGTTAGGAAAAAAAAAAGGTGTGTGTGTGACATTTCTGAAATCTCATAACTTTGTGGTACTGTAAAACGCAGCTGAAAATTTGCATAAACGTATAAAAAAAAAAACCCGCTACAAAAACGCAACGTATGAACATAGCCTTACTTGCATATTTGGACTTTGTTTCATATTTTCTATCACAAAATGTTTGTCTGAATGAACCCGGCAGTAACGGATAAATCCGCCTTTTGTCTGCTGGCAGTTATCTTGCACTTTTTTATGGGATCTTTTATTGTCCATTGAATTAATCCAGCTGGATCTCTATGCAAAATTGTTTTGTTTTTATATAGTTTTGTAGAATATTTTTATCTATCATTTTGTTTTGTTTTTTTGTTACAGGCATTGTTGATGCATTGTGTATGTATTTTATTATGCACAACTGAGCACATATAAGAACAGATTTTTTTTTGCCTAAGATATAAATATCATTTTAAATTGGTTACAAACAGATATTTTTGTAAAGTTACCAGACAAGTCATAAAGTGATGCAGATTCCCAGCAGTAATGCAAATCTGTATTACTGTGAGTCTTGTTCAATAGATGGGTTTTATTCAGCGATCTTATCCCATTTGTTCATCTGACCATATTTTCAGGCCAATTGCTGTCAGTGGTCCTGTAAATGATTACTAGCCGCTGCTGTATACCAATTGCACACGGATGGCAAGTGAGAGAGAAATCGTCCCACTTTTCTGGCTGAAACCGAGCCATTTTTTAAAATTTTTTTTATACACTCGTCTAAACCCATCCTTGGGACGCGTACAGACAACAGTATTTGCTATCTGAGTGCGATATATAAATATTTTTTTCCTCTGACCTAGTGTGTCTGAACAAAACAATTGCAGCATGCCGAGTTGCATCGAATATTCAGATCACACTCCGCCTTGCAAGTTGGATTTCATCAAAGTACGGTCACACAAAAAAAATCGGACTGCACTCCGATGACATCTGAGTGTGGTCTGATTTTCATGGACTGACAGAATAGAGCAGATGGAGAATTTTTTTTTTTTTTTTTATCTACTCCACATCGGAGCAAATCGATCACACGGTGATCGACCTCTGATCAGAGTGTGATTAGCATAATCGGACCGATTTTCCCGGATGAGAGAAAATACAGTCTGGTGACCCCAGTCTTATACTGATAGTCTGGGAATTGAACCTCTCCATAATCATATTTTCATGGCCTCTTAAAGGAAACAATCATCAATTGAAACTCTTTTAAAACTCATTTTAAAGTTTTACTATTTAATCTTTTTTTTTTTCTTTTATTAAATACGTTGAATATAGTGTAGCAGCAAGAAATTGTGTGTTTTGTGCCTTTTCCATTCTTGTACATACCTTTTTTGAGTTTCTTTATGCTTGCGGAGTAGCTAGTTTCTTTCCTGTGTGAGATTTAGTGGGTACTTTGTTCTGAAAAATAAGATGTTTTCCCACTTCGGATCCTTCTCCCCTCTCACAGCAAACGGTCTAACAGACATACAGAGAAACTGCTTCACTTCACTACGGTAATGCAGGCAATGTTTCATGACCAGTGAGGTTTGCAAACATTTACAGAAAACCTAAAAAAAATTGCCTGATGTCAGTAAATTAGTTAAAACTCTGGAGAACTTTATTAGCGACCAAAGCTTGTAAGCTTAATGGCGTAGCTTTCAAGTTCTTCTTAATGTCCACACTTTTTTATATGTAAATCTGCAGAATTATTATTCATGCAGACTCTCCATATGCAATTACCATAAGAAAACTTAAAAGCAATTTTTCTCCAGATTTTTGCTACCCCATCTGAGAGCAGTATGATATAGAGGTAGAGACCCTGATTCCAGCAATGTGTCACTTACTTTGCTGCTCGCTGTAGTTTTTGATAATATTCCTGTTTTCTCTGCTGGAGATCTAGTAGTTCTCTGAATGCTGAGCTCTGTATAACCCCGCCCACACCGCTGATTGGCAGCCTTCTGTGAACACTGTGCATAGGCAAAAAGTTGCCAGTGTTGGGGGCGGGGTTAGATTTCCTGGCAGCAAGTTTACTAGTCCACTAGAGATAATCTCCTGAAAGTAAAACTTGTATCAATACTACAGCAAGCAGCCCAGCAAGTGACACATCACTGGAATCGGGGTCTCTGTCTCTACATCATGCTGCTCTCAGATTAGGTGGAGATTCCTTTCAATGGCTAGATGGCCATTTACTTTTAATCTATATTGTGTGTATATGAGACTTGTAGGATCTCTTTAAAAACAATTAAGATAAATTAGGCGATCTGGATTCAACCACGTTACATATCCTGCCACAAGTTCTTGTAACTTCACACCAGATGGATCTTTTTTCAGAGTAATCACCAGATGCCGGATGCAGATACAAGTGTTAGGGCTTAAGGCACAAGCTGTGTCAGATATGTTTGTCCCGTTTTCTAATTTTATCCACGGTATCGTGTAGCAGATTAAATTTTGTGTGTTGAGGACACTTCTTACTAGACTTCCATTACCAGGCTTGATTGCAGGAGAAATAAGTTTTTCCCACACAGTATCGTTTGTTTTCTGATTTGCTAGTGTCACCTTGTGTTTCTCCAGAATTTTATAAAGATGCCTTAACACCTAGTTCATTATTTATAAGAAGCTTTTCCAGATCGCTGCCATTGTGCAGCAGCACTTGCTTTTCCTTTAGTCTCGGAGACACGCGATGTGTTTTGATACGATCTGACGCCGTAGTAAGTCGGTTAAGGGCATTTAATAGAGTTGTCCAGGGTAGAAGACTTATTGTGGGTGCTATATCACAGGCGTGTGGCATCTCATGTAGAATAATTACGTGCGATATTACATATCTAGATGTGTTTCCACAGATACTATGTGTGTGCGCTGTTACTGCGCACGGTAAAACAGTGCTGAGTCCTATCTTTACAAATACCGTATATTCCGGCGTATAAGACGACCTGGTGTATAAGACGACCCCCCTACTTTCCTGTTAAAATATAGAGTTTAGGATATATTCACCGTATAAGACTACCCCTTTTCCAACGCATACCAAACACCGGTAAAAATTAAAAAAAAACAGATTTGAATTTAACATGGTCCTTTTTTAATTTAAATTCTTATGACATGCAGGTATATAGCAGGAAAACTGTCACTCATAAACATAAGGCATACAACAACAACATTACTATCATCCATTTTCATCAGCGGCATACACCGGTACCCGACAATTTACAACAGAAAGAATAGAGCTTCACACATAGATTAGATAGATGGAAACATGTCAGCCACATATATATGAAGTACAGTGACAGTGTTGGTTACTGTACTTGTCATTTAGTGTAAAGGATTTATTTAAAAAAATAATAGTGTTTTCATGCACCGTCTCTTTAAAAAAGCCGGCCGGCAATTCAGCAGCGGTACCCGACAATTTATAACAGACAGAATAGAGCTTCACACATAGATTAGATAGATAGAAACATGTCAGCCACATATATACGAAGTACAGTGATAGTGTTGATTACTGTACTTGTCATTTAGTGTTAAAATAAAGGATTTATTAAAAAATTGGCGTGGGGTTCCCCTTAATTTTAGTCTCTAGCGGAGGTTAAGCAGACGGCTGGGGCAGATGTTTGAAGCCTGGGAAGGGGGTAATGCCCACGGAGCTTCCCAGGCTACTAATATCAGCCCCCAGCTGAATACCTAGCCCTTACTAGCTATTAAAATGGGGGACCCCCCAAAAAAGACGTGGGATCCCCCCTATTTTAATAGCTAGCAAAGGCTAGGCAGACAGCTGGGGGCTGATATTAATAGCCCAGGAAGGGAGCCATGAATATTGGCCCCCTCCCAGGCTAGAAACACCAGCCGTCAGCCGCCCCAGAAATGGCGCATCCATAGGATGCCCCAATTCTGGCACTTAGCCTCGCTCTTCCACGCTGCCCTGGTGCGGTGGCAGGGGGTAATAGTGGTGGGGTTCATGTCAGCGCCAGCTGCCATGAAGCCCAGGTTAGTAATGATGGGCGTCTATAAGACAACCCCATTACTAACCTACAAAGTGTTAAAAAGAAAAAACACACTACACCCAGAAAAAAATAATTTATTTGAAATAAACCACACCATTTTATTTAATTCTTAGTTTACTAAAAAAAAATAGTTACCTGTCCACGTTCCTGCGCTGATCTCCCATGCACAGCTGTCACATCTGGAGATGGTGACAGCTGTGCATGGCTGCTGTAAGCTCACGCTGCCGCGAACACGTCCGCTCCCGGCAGCGGGAGCCACTGACTGAGGTCACCGGAGTGCATTCAGTCAGCGCAGCTCCGGAGACCTCCTTTACGGCACTGCTGTACCGTGGGAATTTCTCACGATACAGCAGGGCTGTAAAGCAGCTAACCGGAGCAGCGCTGCCTGAACTTCGGCGAACCCGCTTATGCAGTGACGGGGCTGCTTTACGGCCCCATCATTCTAGCGGCGGCAGCGGTTCAGAGCGGTCACATTCTATGTGGCTGCTCTGAACTGGAGATCTTCGTGGGACACTCGTGGACTACTACGGAGGGGTAAGGATATGGTTGTGGTTTATTATTTTATATTTTATTACAGGAGATCGATGGCTTCGGGGAATTAGGTGTCTAGGTGAGTATAGGTGTAGTTTTTTATTTTTTACTTTATTTTAGGTGGCGATCGGCGGGGACAGGTAATGTATGAACTAATTTATTGTAGGTAACCACTGGCCACCAATGACATGTATTTAACATTTATTGGGGACACAGTAGGGCAATTTATATAGCAGGATCAGGCTGATGGGAACTACTGCTCCCATCGAGCTGATCCTGCTGGCAGGAGTGGACGGGGGACAGACATAGGCCGATGGGAGTAGTAGTGTCACATCGGCCTATGTCTGCCTGCACGCACACACCCACAGACACCGCGCACACCCGCAGACATCGCACAGACACCGCACACACCCCCAGACATCGCACAGACACCGCGCACACCCGCACACACTCGCAGACACACGCACAGACACCCGCACACACCAATCATGACGGGTCTGGGAGGTGAGGCTGACCTGTGAGACCGTGGGAAAGTTCATGTGAGTTCATGCAATGCAGTCAAGCATGAACTCACATGAACCCTCTGAGGGCACCGCGGCGACTTCAAATGAACAGCTGATCGGCATCACCTGATACCTCAGCTGTTCATTTGAAATAACCGGCGGGAAAGCGCAGCACAGAACAGGAAAGCCGGCGGTGAAGTCTTTTCACTGCCGGCTTCCCCGCCCGGGTCCTTCGCTCCCCACTCCTTGGTGCTGTGCTCCCCGCCCGGTCCTAACTTACGATCGGGATGGGAGGTGGCGAGGGGAGCGGAGGATCGGGATGGGAGGCTGCGGGGAAGCAGTATGGGGCTGTGTGATTGTTTAAAACTTCCCAGCTCCGGACACAGCGCAGCGCTTCTGTGACAAGTGAAAGCTGTCGGCACAGAAGCCCTGCGCTGTGTCCGGAGCTGGGAAGACACTGCGATGTGTCAGAAAAGTTCGCTAGGTTCTGTCTGTCTCCGCTGCTGGGAATACGCTGCGCTGTGTCCCAGGCCTGAGAAGACACAGCGCAGCGATGTGTCAGTTTCAGCACAGAAGCGCTGACTGTCTGGACCTACCGCCGCCGTATTTTAACTCCCTCCACCTTATATTAACTCCGACATGGCAGGGATACGGCCACGGCAGCTTATTAACACCCCCAGAGTATCCCCGCATGTCAATTTCTGAAAGTTCAAAAACATTACCGGCGTATAAGACGACCCCAAACTAGACAGAAGATTTTTCAGTCTTCAAAAGTCGTCTTATACGCCGGAATATATTATTCATGCTACCGTTTATACTCTATTTCTCTGCTTCCTCAATTCTGCTTTTTTAGGAGTGGGCTTCAGTATGGCTCAACATGCTCTTCCTAATGGGAGCACCAGGACTACTGTGACCGTAGATATAAAAGAAAGGGACTATATAGGGAAAATGTGACTCATGGCATTCAGGATCTGCCAAAAGCTGAGTATTTTCTGCACGTATCGGATTGTTGGTTTGTTATGATATCATCGTTATGATGTCACTCATGTTATTAATGAAGCATGAGCATATTATGATTCATCATTTGGATTTTTTTTTTTTCTTGGTCACTTATTTTACTTTTTGTCTTTGGTATTCACGGTCCATTTTGTCACCAGATTCATCATAATACCGTACGTGGCTCATAAATTTCACACATAGTAAAAAATGGTCTTTATTTTTATCTTTAACCTTTTTTTTTATTATTATTTTTTGCACATTTCACAAAACGGTACAAAATTTTCACACAGGATATCTGGCGTGTATAATATCACTGAATGAAGGGGGACTGGAGTCAATCTGCAATAAATTTTAACAGCTGTTTGAAAAATAATGAATTAGGCAAAATCATCTGAAAAACCTAAATTCCGCCCACCCATGGCGAGTATATGAGAAAAAAAGGATAAATGCATATAAAATGGAGGAAAAAAGAAGTAGGCACAAATGAAAAACACCAAAAATTAGGCTGTGAATCGGGCCCTATGTATACCACAACTAGTTGGATTTGTTAGTGCGATCATTTGATATTTATCTTCCAGTTTTGGAAAAGATGCAGTAACCAGCTTCATATTGTCAGCATATGTAGGAAAGATCGACTATGTTGGCAGAAGTAATGTATGTGAGTGATGTTTCTCGCCTGTGTATATATTCGTGTTTCAGCGCGGGGAACGTTTTAGAGAATGTTCTACTGAAATATTTTAATGAGTTTCATATTAGTTTCCTGTGTTTTCCTTAACAGTCAAAGCCTAAGAATATCTTTATATGGAACAATAAAATTACAGCCCTGCAATTAAAGTTCTCGACTCACCAGACTTCTTAAAACGACCTTTAATGGATTAAATGTGTGCCGTAGTAAAAGTCTGTATTTCCATCATTGTTGGAGCTTTTTGTACCAATAACTAAACTTTCTGTGGTGGTGCTACACATGCACAGAATTAGTTTTCTTGGCATACAGATGTTAAACTGATGGAGAAAATTCTATTGGAGTCATGAAGAAATATGTAACTGAAGAGAATTACACCTAATTTGTGTCATTTACAATTTGAGGTTATAATATGTAATCTACAACCCATATTTGTGTTCTGTAACTTTGAATATTGTTGTTTTTTTTGTTCTTTATTAAATGCATTCACACCGCACATGCACGCGTAGCTCCATTTCTCAAATATAGATCTCCAATTCCACAACATAGAGGTAGAGTTAAAAGATGATAATCTGGCTTCCTGCAACCACAATTAGTGTGCATTTACAGTTAACAAATACCAGGAAATACTATTTTCCAATTGTTTGTGGAGTGTAAAGAGGCAGCTGATCTCCCGATGAACAAGCAGATGATTGTTGATTGTTTGAAACGAGTGGACAGTTAATTTTCCTGAGGGCCAACATGAGAGACGGTGACTGTTGCGGAGGGCCGAACCAATAGGCTGAAATTAGTTCTGCTCAATATTAATATTGACATATATTAATTATTATTTTATAATATTAATTGTATCTCTTATTATTGAGCAGAATTAAGTATGCGGATATCTCCATATATATTGTATGAGCCTGCACACAGCCCCTCAATATACTGTATGAGCCTGCACGCAGCCCCTTTATATATTGTATGAGCCCGCATGCTGCCCCTTTATATATTGTATGAGCCCGCACACAGCCCCTATATACAGTATGAGCCCACACAGCCCCCCTGTATACCATTAGTCCATAGCCTTCATATATACAGTACGATCCCCCACATAGCATATCTATACACAATGAGCCTTCACATAGCCCACTAGATACAGTATGAGCCCTCACATAGCCCCTATATACCACATGAGCCCTAGGTAGTGTGAGCCCCCACATGGCCTCCAAATATCTATATACAATACTAGCCCTCACATAGACAGTGACATAATCACGTCTGCTTTCTCAGTCGTAACCATGATTGGTGGAAGAAGGAGCCGGCATCTGTGCTCTACCAGTGTATTCACCACTTTCTGCATCCTGAAGATGCAGATAGCAGTGATATTGGGACGTGTGCAGCGGAGGGGGCATGGTGCGACCCCCTGGGCCAGTGGTTTCAGCCCTTTTGCTGCTTCTATCCGCAGGCTGGATCGGAACATCCAGAGGACCAGATGTGGCCCACAGACCGCACTTTGCCCAGGTCCGGGTTAAAATGACTTTTTTACTTTATAATTAATAAGCGGTGCTTGTTTAGCTCCTTATCTCTGGCAACAGACAAGTAATTAATATCTAATCTGTCTTTGTGCTGTAGATTTGGGACTCTTATCTCAAAAACTAAAATCTGAATATTATGCTTATAAATCTGAAAGCTTACCTGCCTTTTCACTTAATCTTTCAGAATAAGATGTCTTGTTTGAGTAAATGAGGAATATCATTATTTTTGGCTATTATATGACTAGTCCACTGCATTATTACCAGTTTCCCCCCCCTGCGGGAGTGTTCTACTTTTCATTTCCCACTGAGTAGGTTGAATGGTTGCTATGGGGTTTCTCTTACACAGTACAAGGAGAGAGGGATTCCTGCTTTTTTTTCCTCTCTGTAACACACTGACAGAAGTAATAGCAACAGCATAGAGGTCAATATAGAGCAACATGGAAGATATTAATTATGTAGTATCACTCAGCAGTGTGACTGTGAATCCAGCACTAAAGTGAGGTAAAACATTTGATAGAACATGCAGCAGTATCTACCTGTTTGTGTGTATGAATGGTCTCGTGCTGTGCTGAATGCTTCTCACTTTTCCCTCCCCCTCCATAGGTTTAATAGGGGTTTGTATCCTGACACCATACTCTGCTAGCAGTCTGCCTTCCTTTTACCAAGATGGATTTGAGGTGTTTGGGTGGATGGTGAATTCAAAAGCCAGTGGAGATGTGGCTCATAAGTGAAGAAAGAGGCAGATTTGTCTGATAAGATATGTTGCAAGGTTTCTTATATTCGCTTGCACTGTTGACCTATGCATAGTGTGTTGAAAACAACAGTGTCTATTTAAGAAATCTGAGCAGAATTTTGTATCTCAAAATGGAGATTCACTTTAAGAAAGTTTTCTCTTTTGGACAGTCTTCCAATTGTTTGCAAGGGTCTTACTGCTAATGCCTACCTTAATCAGAGGACCGAGTGTTGCCCATGATCCCATTCTGTGCAGCACACTGTTATTGTATGTCGTCTTTCATAATGACGTTTATTTCTTAATAGCCTTGTTTTTGTGTAGCTCTCAGTGTATGTTTAGACCTCTGACAATGCTAGGTAACAAGGACCCATAGATTATTAAAGAAAACCTGCCATCTGCTCTAAACAATTGAGTTAAAGGGACTCTGTCAGTACAGAATGACTGTTCAAACTAAGTTCCGCCGCTCGGTGCTTCTAGTTGTGGTCAATCTTTTATATACACCTCACACCTGCTTGTTTTCCCTCTTGTCGAGACCCCCTTCTTCTTTGATTGACCACTCTGGCTTTATAGGGCCACAGAAGGGCAGAGATAGATGGAGAGAAGGTGTATTTAAATGATTGGCCCCACCATGAAGCACTGTGCGCATGTACTTGGTTTGAACAGTCATTCTGTGCTGACATTCCCTTTAAAAACCTTATAAAAATACCTAGCTCCCTGGATTATTTTGGTTTCTTTTCTGTTTTGTGCTGAATCGCTCCATTGCAGAGGTAGTCACATTTATTGTTTTTGGAGCGTAGCATGTGAAGTTTCTGCTTGTACTGCAACTGGGTGTTTCTTCAGAGTCTTCTCTGTGGGTGTCTGCTTTCACCCCTCCCTCCCAGATGCTGCCAATTACAGCTCAGCATCTAATCTAGCAATCAAGCAGTCTCAGACGCTGGCAAATTCTGATTGGCAGTTCTTGGGAAGTAGGGATGAAAGTGCTCACCCCAAGAAAAGACTCTGAAGAAACATTCGGTTGAACTGAAAGCAGAGATTTCACATACTGCGCTCCAAAAGAAATAAATGAATATCTTTGCAATGGAGCAATGCAGCGTGAAATGGAAAAGAGCAGCAGAATCACAGGGGCTCAGGGATTTTTTTATTACAAGTTATTTAACTGAATTTGTTTGCACAAGTGACAGGTTCTCTCTAACTTTATTCCTGTAGTTTCACTATTGCTTACTGAGCAGTATATAGCAATGGTGCAGTCTACATTTAGTTTTCCTTTCTCCAGTTTACAATACCACGAAAAATGAGGAAGGAACTAAATGTTTTAACCATTTTAAACCATTGTAAAGCAGACACCTTTCTGTTGTCCTGGTCAGTGCTCTGGCTAAAACCGATCATAAGAACAATCTGACCATACTACTCTTGTATGAGTGTAGGCTGTAAACGCCTGGCCTAGAGGAAATCATTATATACAGCTAATCTAGGTCAGTAATTCCCCACAGTAGACCTGGGCTACATCCTTGCCTTTGGCTCTCCCTGTCTGGCCTGCTTTTTAGGACAGCCAAATAGCCAGAAATCAAATATAACTAAGCTATGGTGTAGTGTGGGCAACATTGCAGTCTGCTTGAGCGCAATTTTCTCCTGGCCCTTTGACACAGATTAGGTGCCATGCAACGCTGTGTTCTTCCTCCTGGACTCGCCCTGTTGGGCTTTGTGCCCATCACTCCCCATTGTTGCCACCTTAGAGGAGCTTGTGGCTGCTTGACACTGAATCCTTAGTGGTGCACTACTTCTAATCTGCAGAGGGTTGTGGTATGTGAATATACGCCGGGGGTTTCTGGAGGGAAAGGCATTAAAGGGAATTATTGTCAAACAGAATTAAGTTCAGCCTTTTGGTCTGGCCATACACCAACGTCCCACTTTCTCATATGATATAATTTGGCAATAGTAATTGCCCACCTCTGACCTGCAGGGGAAAAAAAAGGGAATAAATAAAGTACCCAAGAAGTATAAGATCCATGGGCATTGTCAGTCCGCCTTTGGGTCATGACTGAGGACAGTTGGCACTATTTCTTGAATTAGATCTAGTGTTGAGTAATAAAATATTTGATCTGGTCCATAATCTAGTCCAGACATGAGTAAACGCCAGGGGCGCCCGGAAGCTGTGTCAAGGATGTCTGCCGCAGAAGTGAAGCCTGCCCTGGTCCAGTGGTTACGGAGGTCCAGATTGGACCATGCACCAGGGGAGTGCAAGTC
Source organism: Phyllobates terribilis (assembly GCF_046119375.1). Taxonomy (NCBI): domain Eukaryota; kingdom Metazoa; phylum Chordata; class Amphibia; order Anura; family Dendrobatidae; genus Phyllobates; species Phyllobates terribilis. Next base: position 82,901,467 of record NW_027362769.1, read on the forward strand.
TTTTTGACCAGCTCACTGGTGTATGCTACAAAGTGGACCATGGGCCCATAGGGTCTTTACTATATAAGAAAAAAGTGTGCCTCTATATAAACCTAAAGCTATCCTATCAGTCCATATTGTTACATAGCCGGTAATGAAAAGCTTTACTGCGGCTCTACAATACTGTTGTGTGCATGAGGCCATAGTTCGAGTATGGTATGTTTCTAGATAAGCTATGGTTGTTTCAGACTAGAAGTTATTAATCCTTTGGCCTATAATCGTTCACGGTCTCAGTGTCTATGTGATCTACATTTTTTACTTTTTATTTACTACACATTCATTTGTTTTTATTTATCTTTATTTTTCTACCTGAGAACAAACAGTGGATTAGAATGAAATATTTCTTTAGTGCTGTAGGGAATCTTTTTATCCATAACCCAGGTGAAATAAATACCCGTAACGTACGTTCAGACTTCGGCTCCAAGTGTCGTTATCCGCTCGTCTAGCACTTTGCTTTGTCCGCATTTACCTTTCAGCAGATGTAAATGTGTTGTGATCTCTAATTGACATCTTTCTTCCCTACCATGATCCTTTCCCCGGCTTTCCAGCGCCTGTTACTTGTAATGTGACCGGGTATTGTACACTGGATGCTGCTTACAAATGTTTGTCTGAAAAGCCATTTATAAAACGCTGTCTTGCTCAGAAATCTGGTTGGGTTTATTGAAGGTAAAAATAGAAATGCCAAGTGTCATGTCTGCAGAGTTATGTTACAGGCCCAGGGTGGGAGAGAAGCTGGCACATACACTGTGTGAATTGTACGCAGCCATCCTGGTTCCCGGAGGGTTAAGCTTCAGCTGACTCGGAGCAGATTTAGTAATGCCACTGGTGCAGCCTCCTCTGGATCTGGACATTTTTGATCCATGAATTGTCAGATGTCCTGGGAATGAGAACTAAAAAGTGAATTTTTTATAAGCCTCTGTCAAACATAAATGCCATCTCGGTATGAAGCTGAATTTTTACATTTTTTGTTATTTGGGACACCATTGGAATTTGTCATATATAACCCTCTCCCTACAGAAATATTTATAGTGTTGGCATAAAACCTCATTTTATTGAGCACATGTAATGTCTGCTTTTTATGGGAATATTCAGGGCTGTAAACTTCTAGGATATAGCGCTCTGTAAAACTTTTATTAGATCTCATTGTAAGATCTTTGATATATACCTGTCATGGAGGTCTGGAAATGGCTTTCTGACCCCACGTTCCACTAGAGTTTGAAAATTTGTTGCACCATTAACATATGTATATGCATAAACAGACAGAAAAGGGCCCCTGTGAAAGAACAATATATGGGCCCTTTGCAGCCCAAGAGCTCCTAAAAATGCAAAATTGCACCTGGTTTGGAGGTAGAAATGGGCCCCCTTACTCCTTGGGCCCCTGTGCGGCCGCACAGGTTGTACCAATGATATGTCCTCCCCTGTACATACACACTTGTGACAGGACTAAAACGTTTTGTAACTTTTTTGGTATGATTGTGGCTAGCCGCCAAAATACTAAGGTAGGCTTTATCAAGATCAGAGCGTTCATAGATGATTCCTCTCTGGTCTTCTGGGAAAACTGCTGTGAGCACAGTAAGGCTGTGTGCACATGTCCAGTAATCATCCGTTAGAACTGATCCAGCAGCAATCAGTTGAGCAAAAAAGTTGTGCAGTCACAACTTTTTTGTCCGTTTTTAAAAAACTGATTTCAGCTTTTTTTTTTAACATTGAAGTCTATGGAAATGGGATCCGTTTTTTGCTGACTGGAGGTGGAAAAATAAATATTTAACATATACTAATGGACATGTTAACGTTCAAGTAATCATCTGTATGAAACTGATCCATGAAGCAAAAAACTAATCTGTTTCAAATGAGAGAACAACTGATGGCTAATTAACCGATCCGTTTTCCATAGAGTTCAGTGTTAAAAAACAAAGCAAAAAAAAAAACGGATGCAGCTGAAATCCGTTTTATTTAAAAAATAGACAAAAAAAGTTGTGTCTGCACAACTTTTTTGCCAACAGATTGCTGCTGAATTCGTTCTAATGAATGATTACTGGACATGTGAACATGGCCTTACTGTATTGCTTTGTTTGGGATGCTGTGCATTAGTCCCAGCTCTCTGGAGTTAGCATTCACATGTACAGTTAGCTGACAGGCGGCCTGTATCTCCTCAATTACATGAGAAGCAAATGAAACTGGTCCTCACACGTTGCACGCAACTTGCCAGATGTGGACTGGACAATATTTCTTGGGAGTGCCCGAAGAGCCCCTCTATCCGAGGAGATGGTGATCCTGTGAGCGAATGCTTTAAAGTGTTAAAAAATAAATAATATTTTTTCCAGTTATGTTTTTTTTAGGAGCCAAAACACACTAGATATAAATTAAATATATGTATTTTTTTCATTATTGTCTCCAATAAAAAAACACTTGGAAGAATGTCATTTGCTTTCATAAATAAGTAGTTCCTGAGTGGCAGTGCTTAGTTGCAGTGTGTAGACACAAGATAAAGTACAATGTTTCCTCTAAACCAGGGGTGGGCAACACCTATTCCCGAGGGACTACATGAGAGAGCGTGATGGTTGTGGAGGCCAAACCGATAGGCTGAAATTAAATCTGCCCAATAATATGTTGATTATATTTATTTTATATTGATATTAATTGTATCGCTTAATATTGAGCAGAATTAAAGGAAAAAAATATTTATTATATATATATATATATATATATATATAATATAATTGAGCCCTCACACAGTCCCTCTAAATACAGTATGTACGGAGACCCCACATAGCCTCTCTATACACAGTATGAGCCACCCCATAACTTCCCTATATACAGTATGAACCCCCACTTAGCCCCTCTATACATAGGATGAACTGTCACATAGCCCCTCTAGTTTCATTATGAACCCCCAAATAGCTTCCCTATGTTCAGTATGAGCTCTCATGAGCCCCGATATATACTCCTATAGCTTTCACATGGCCCCCTTATATGCGGTATGAGCCCACACATGTCCCCCTTATATGCGGTATGAGCCCTCACATGGCCCCCTTATATGCGGTATGAGCCCTCACATGGCCCCCTTATATGCGGTATGAGCCCACACATGGCCCACTTATATGCGGTATGAGCCCTCACATGGCCCCCTTATATGCAGTATGAGCCCTCACATGGCCCCCTTATATGCGATATGAGCCCTCACATGGCCCCCTTATATGCGGTATGAGCCCTCACATGGCCCCCTTATATGCGGTATGAGCCCTCACATGGCCCCCTTATATGCGGTATGAGCCCTCACATGGCCCCCTTATATGCGGTATGAGCCCTCACATGGCCCCCTTATATGCGGTATGAGCCCTCACATGGCCCCCTTATATGCGGTATGAGCCCTCACATGGCCCCCTTATATGCGGTATGAGCCCTCACATGGCCCCCTTATATGCGGTATGAGCCCTCACATGGCCCCCTTATATGCGGTATGAGCCCTCACATGGCCTCCTTATATGCGGTATGAGCCCTCACATGGCCCCCTTATATGCGGTATGAGCCCTCACATGGCCCCCTTATATGCGGTATGAGCCCTCACATGGCCCCCTTATATGCGGTATGAGCCCTCACGTGGCCCCCTTATATGCGGTATGATCCCTCACATGGCCCACTTATATGCGGTATGAGCCCTCACATGGCCCCCTTATATGCGGTATGAGCCCTCACATGGCCCCCTTATATGCTGTATGAGCCCTCACATGGCCCCCTTATATGCGGTATGAGCCCTCACATGGCCCCCTTATATGCGGTATGAGCCCTCACATGGCCCCCTTATATGCGGTATGAGCCCTCACATGGCCCCCTTATATGCTGTATGAGCCCTCACATGGCCCCCTTATATGCGGTATGAGCCCTCACATGGCCCACTTATATGCGGTATGAGCCCTCACATGGCCCCCTTATATGCGGTATGAGCCCTCACATGGCCCCCTTATATGCGGTATGAGCCCTCACATGACCCCCTTATATGCGGTATGAGCCCTCACATGGCCCCCTTATATGCGGTATGAGCCCTCACATGGCCCCCTTATATGCGGTATGAGCCCTCACATGGCCCCCTTATATGCGGTATGAGCCCTCACATGGCCTCCTTATATGCGGTATGAGCCCTCACATGGCCCCCTTATATGCGGTATGAGCCCTCACATGGCCCCCTTATATGCGGTATGAGCCCTCACGTGGCCCCCTTATATGCGGTATGAGCCCTCACGTGGCCCCCTTATATGCGGTATGAGCCCTCACATGGCCCACTTATATGCGGTATGAGCCCTCACATGGCCCCCTTATATGCGGTATGAGCCCTCACATGGCCCCCTTATATGCTGTATGAGCCCTCACATGGCCCCCTTATATGCGGTATGAGCCCTCACATGGCCCCCTTATATGCGGTATGAGCCCTCACATGGCCTCCTTATATGCGGTATGAGCCCTCACATGGCCTCCTTATTTACAGGCACACATCTCTCACACATTAAAAAAGTAAAACACATACTTGCCTTTCTCCTGTTCCCCTATGCTCTGCTCTGGTCTTTGCTGTGGGCACTGACACTCCAGACAGCAGACCCCATGTAGTAATGTCATCGCCTCTGCTGTCTTAGTCACATGCTGATCGGTGGAAGAAGGAGCCAGTATTCACATCTATCATATCTGCTTCCTTATGATGCAGATAGTGGTGAAATCGGTACGAGTGTGGGATAGGGCGGCCACATGATTCGATCTGTGAAAGAAAAATCGCTCATCTGCGCTGCCCCAATCGCTCATCTGCACTGCCCCATTGAATAACATCCGCTTGAATACTGTCTTTTTTTTAAGGACGGCATTTGGAATGAAAATACAATTTTGCAAAGTTGGCCTTAGGCTGTCAAATTACTAGTAGCCAACTTTAAATATGTTGCTTAACATGACTGCTTCAGCAGGGGTAAAAATGTAATAAATCTCTCATCAGTATGGATTAAAAGAAATTATGGTAAGCATTTCATGAGGTTGTTAATGCACTTTTATGAAATATCTTGGAAAAGAAACATAAAATATTTTATCAGATTCCTGAGAGAAGCTTTTCCTACAATCCTTGTTGATATGGGGCTTTAATCATCATTTCACTATAGAGATCCACAAATATTTGCTCCCTAGATAATTGCATTTTATGACTTTCATAAAAAGAGCGTGTTCTCCAGCATATCCCTGTGAATGTTATAACTTAGTGTATCACTGATGTCAAGTCGATTGGGGTCTCTAGATCAGGGGTATCAAACTCTAAGTATATGGGCCGCACATAAAAAAAAATGTGAATTTGAAGGGCCATATTCTTTGCAGGATGATATGAAATTTTTAATGATACCATATTGTTTTTTCTATACACCTTTTTGATCATTTTTTGAACATGTTTGGCTTTTTTATTTTATTCTTTTAAATGGCATTCATTTTATGGGCTATGTTACAGTTTTTTTTATAGTTTTTACAAGTTTACAGTTTTTACAAATTTGATTTCCTTTTTGTGCCCCCTAAATGGCCACAGTGATTTTTTTTTCCTTACAATTAGCACCATATAGTAATTCTGACCAATTTCTTATAGTAATGTCCTCCTCTTGTAGTAATGTACCCATCCTCGTCCCTAACTTGTAGTAATGGCCCATCCAGGTCCTAATCTTGTAGTAATGTGCCCATCCAGGTCCCCATCTTGGAGTAATGTCCCCATCCTTGTCCGCATCTTGTAGTAATGTGCCCATCCTGGTCCTCATCTTGTAGTAATGTGCCCATCCAGGTCCCCATCATGGAGTAATGTCCCCATCCTTGTCCGCATCTTGCAGTAATGTGCCCATCCTGGTCCTCATCTTGTAGCAGTGTGCCCATCCTGATCCTCATCTTGTAGTAATGTCCCCCATCTTGGCCCTCATCTTGTAGTAACGTGTCCATCGTGGTCCTCATTTTGTAGTAATGTGCCCATCCTGGTCCTCATCTTGTAGTAATATGCCCATCCATCCTGGTCCTCATCTTGTAGTAATGTGCCCATCTTGGTCCTCATCTTGTAGTAATGTGCCCATCCTGGTCCTCATTTTGTAGTAATGTGCCCATCCTGGTCCTCATTTTGTAGTAATGTGCCCATCCTGGTCCTCATTTTGTAGTAATGTGCCCATCCTGGTCCTCATCTTGTAGTAATGTGCCCATCCTGGTCCTCATCTTGTAGTAATGTGCCCATCCTGGTCCTCATCTTGTAGTAATGTGCCCATCCTGGTCCTCATCTTGTAGTAATGTGCCCATCTTGTTCCTCATCTTGTAGTAATGGCCCATGTTGGTCCCTAACTTGTAGAACATTCAACTGAAAAGAATCACTGACTTAAGCGGACCTCAGGACAAGGCCGCATTGATTATGGGGGCTCCGGTGCCTGGGGGCCGCATTAAGTAGTCTCAGGGGCCGCAGGCGGCTATCGGGCCGCATGTTTGAGACCCCTGCTGTAGATGGTAGAAAAGCCTAACGCTTTTGCTGTTGCTGCCGATACACTCAGTCTGGCAGAGGTACAGTGCGGTTGAGTGGCTGAAAGATCCTGTGTCTGTGTGTATGCTTTATGGCCAAAAAGGACAGTTTCCTTCTGTGAATTACTTGCCTCTGACTGTGAAATATCATCTTTCCCACAGCCCTTAATCAATTTCAGCTTTTTTCTAAAGCTAAAGAATCATCTTTTAGTTTTTTTCTTTAGTCTGTTGTCAGAAAACTAGACTTTAAATGGCGACATGAGCAGGATAAAGCTTTTTGTTAGAGGGGACTTTATTTTCTGGTCTACTGCTTTATCAGTTGTCTTGACAGACTCTGCTTTTGTTGAAAAATATATTATACGTTCACTTACATCAGTTCACTGAGCAAGTCAATGTAACCTAATTATATAAAAAAGAAAAATAACAAGGATCCTCTCCTGTCTGTGCCGCTCAGGGGTTTTTGTTTTTTTTAATACCTGCCACACTCCTAGCCATTTTACTCCTTTTCCATGGAGTTTACCTTGTAACTCTGCCCATTTTCTCATTGTTTTTTACATGTCGGGACTTAAATCCACTTTATAAGGTCCCGGCAGAGCCATGATCACAAGTGCTGTGGAACCGGAGTTAGGATTTTAGGGAAGGTTGGCCCTCCACTAGGCCATACTAGGGACACCAGCTATCCTGTTTAATTATCCCATTTGCGTTCTCGCGGTGGGGTTTACATAAAAATACCTCTAACATCCTACTAGTCATCTGATGTGGTAAGATTTTTTCCCTCTTTTATGTTTTTTTTTTTGTATTCGACAAAATATTTTTTATTTATTTTCATTGACCTATAGTATGTGGTATCGAATAAATCATCATTGTTGTGTATCATTATGTCTTTGTAATAATAATCTTTATTTATATAGCGCCAACATATTCCGCAGAGAGGTTCATATACAATAAGTAACATAGTTAAAGATAATACAATAATTAAAGGAAAAATAATAATGACGACCCTGCTCGTAAGAGCTTACAATCCACAATGAGGTGGGGGTGACAAAGTACAGTGGCTTATTTACCATGATGGTCCAGCCATCTTGAGGAAATGGGGGATAGATAAAGGCTGCATGAGTTCGTCACCAGCCAGTATTTGTCGTGCTTTTGGGTGCTGTAGAGTTTGATGGAGAATTATGTTCAGAGAAATGGTGAATGAGCTATATATGAAAGGACTTTGATTAGGGAACGTGATAGGCGCCCTAAACAGATGTATTTTTAGGAAGTTCCTAAAAGTGTGTAAGTTGTGGTTCATCCTAATTTCTTGGGGTAGAGTATACCACAGAATTGGTGCAGCTCGGGAGAAGTCTTGGAGCTAGGAGTGGGAGATACAGATTAGTGTGGATATTAGTCGAAAGTCACTTGCGGAGCATAGAGAATGGTAAACAGAAATGAGGGAGGAGATGTCAGGGGGTGCCGCACTGTGGAGGGCTTTGTGTGTGAGAACAAGCAATTTAAATTGGATCCTATAATGTAACAATGATATTGGTGGATTCTCCTCTTAAGGATAAGTTCACACAATCATATAAAAATCGTTCAGTTTCATCCAATGGGACGATTTGTTTTTCCCACTTGTCATCCGTGTGCAATCCATTTTCAATCCGTTTTTTTACAGCACCAGCTATTAATCATTTACAAGACAATTTACTATTTCTTATGTTACAGAATTGCAGTGTATTCATAAAAATTGGATGCTATACCGTGGCATCCATTTTTTAAAATTTCCTTTGCACCCATAGACTCTCATCCAATTTCTGGAGGAAAATCATTCACGCTGCAATATATATATTTTTTATTATTATTATTTTATTTTTTTCACACGCCGAATCGGTCCTTTGCACTGCCTCGTTCAATAACTTTCATCCAAGTGCAATCTGTTTTTTAACGGATAAAACTTGGATGGAAAATACGGTCATATGCATGTGCCCTACTTATGTAAATGGCAATATTGGTAATTACTTGCTTTTATTCTTGTTTGTTTGACACTATTAGATTTGGGGTAGTTTTTTTTCTTTTTATTTTTTTTCTTCTTGCCCCTCCGAGTTTGCTTTGACTTTGAGCTACCCAAATCTTCGTTTGGATTTTTTTTTTCTCCACATGTTAATTGTCCCTTGCAGTCCCCAATGCCAATGTCAGATAGATCCAAGATCTTACTGATACTAGAAGTGCATTTAACTCTATCCTTATTGTAATGTTTCTTAAAGGGGCTTCAAAACTTAAGGGAGTCTTCCACTATGGGTTACCTGGTACAGCCATATATAAACAACTGATCCCTTGAGCTGGTGCCCTGTAATGCCTCATTTCCGCCGCCCTAGACACTGCGCTGGGCGCCTGAAGCCACGGCTTAGTCTAATATGCTGAACAGCCCTGTAAAAGTGTTAACAAATGGATTTGTGTGCTACTGTTAGGAAATCAAACACGGTTGTTGTCCGATTAAAGTCATATCTGAAATATGATGGCGTGGGAAATGGAAAGGCTTGTCTACCTTTTCAGCTGCTATATTTCAGCCATGATATTGATAGGCTGTCAGACGATCAATAACTCATCAAGTTATACTTCAGAGAAGGTGCATTGTCCTGGGATGAACATTATTGTTCTGGGTCAACCTTAAGAGGGTCACTTTATCATTTTGCTGGTAGTTTTTTAGATGCAGACTATCACATAGAAATCTGTTTCTGGCTTTTCTACTGGGCATTCGTTTTTACTGGAATACTCTGAATGAATGTCACCTTTCTTAATTTTGGATTAATGGACTTTCTGCTTGTAGAGATGACGCGGAATTTAAACCAACTGGACTTTTAAGAATTAATGACTGCTATGCTATCCCATCTGTACTACCATAAGGACAAATCCAGTTGTTGTTGTTGTTGTTGTTGTTGTTGTTGTTGTTGTTGTTGTTGTTAGCATGTAATGAACAAAAAGTTTAATTCTGGGAATAAAACTTTTTTATAGAAAGAGATATGAAACCGTTTTGGCGCTAGATAAGTAAATATTCCCTTATAATTAAAAAACATCTATTTTTTCCTGTTTATGCATATCCACATTAGATGAGCAAAGATGTGCATTTTTTATTTAGCAGCAAGAAACTAAAGGGGTTCTCTCATGTCAGGAACACAGATAATGCCATACATGTCTAATAGAACACCTCTAGGACCCTTACATGTCTCCAGAACAGGGGTCCCCTGATTCCCCATTCTGACTGATTCCCCCAGTCGCAGTTGCAGGAGAGGTGAACACTTTCCGATATCCAAGACTGTATTAATACGTACTCCTCTATTTGTTCGCTCGTCTATCTTTTTTTTTATCCGGAGGTGTGGAGGGGTTGTGAGAAGGAGTGGAAATATTTTATATTTCTTTTACCTCTCGCTCCGTGAAGTTCTGTACATTTCTTGTACAGATCGCTTGGCATTTAATCCCTAGATTCCTAATGTGGTCGTGTCAAGAAGACCATACCTTTTCAAATAAAAGTGGAAGCTGGCTTTTCTAAGCTATCACCAGTCATCATACATGATGGCCGGTGAATTGTAATGTGTGGATGGTCTAGGTCTACCAGAGCAAGATCATGATCTGCTCTCAAATATAGTGGAGGGAATGCAAGCCAAAGTCTCTGTGCTTTATTGGATGAAACTCTTCTAGCACTTGTACCTGTGTTCGTATATGTGATTGTTCACGTCAGTGATTTTTTATTTTTTTTTTGCGGGTTGAGTGGTCCATGCAAAATTGGGGAGACATGTCCAATATTGATCCAAGTTTGGGACCAAACTGTGTCCCGTCAGGGAAAAAAAACTTACTCTGACCAAACTGGGTCCGTTTTTCTCATACATCGAAAAAAAATGATGTCTGAATGAGGCCTTAAATTGAGATTACTTGTCAATCAGCTGGATTTGTGGGGGAAGTTGCTACTATCCCAAATTTTCTGCCCAAGCCCATCAGAACAAGACTTACTCTTATTTCCCATTTATGCGGGACTCATTTAGTTTTAACTTTTTCTATAAAGTCTCTGCCCTGACTAATAAAAGGAGCTGACAAACTGGAGGCCTTCTATGATGTCGATTTACTCGAACTGGCTGTGTAGGAAGGGTAGACAACCCCTGCAATAACCATGGAAAATGTAGGAATATTAAATGCATGCTGGTTTTGTGACTAAAGCCTTAATGTGTACCTGTTGTTTCAGGTATGTTTTCAGACATGGCTGTCGTGTGTACATGAGGAATAAATTATTTCTTACTATTATTTCACTTGTATCCTGCATTCTCACCAGTTTTCCCTCCTTAAAGCCTTTGTCTTTAATTTTTGGTTCCCCCTGAGCTAGTGAGCCAAGACTAGCTGCTATGATCTCTCCCTTACACATTATAATAAGACATTTGGTATTCCTGCTCTTTCTCTGTACCATGAGAAAGATGCAGCAGCATCCAGGAGGAATTTGTATGCCAGTACTGATCTGTGTGGATGCGAGTCCAGCTCTGAAGCAAGTTACAATAGTTGCTTGAAACTGCAGCTCCATTTGTTTGTGTCTGCCCTTTTCTGCTTGTCTCTCACTTTGCGAAGTGCTTTTCTGATAAGATATATTGCAAAGTTTCTTATATTCATCTGAACTATTTAAATAAAGCTTTCTGAAACAATCCTGACCATTTAACTTAATTTATCAAGTAAAGTGTTAAAAACATTTTAATGTCTTCAGCATTTCAATGTGACATCTGAGCCAAGATCTTTGTAAGTTGATATATTTGTACTTGCAATAATTGTTGTTTTTTTATTCAGTGTGTATACAGTATATACTTCAGTGCCCAGAAAATTATAAAGCACAGTGCAAAAATGTAATGAATTTCCAATAGTATAAATGTAATTTTTTCTGGGTCCTTGGAATGAGTGATCTCGTGCATCCTTACACTTGGATTGTAAAACCTATCATTTGTAATGAGGTGCTATTTCAGTTTAACATGAAGAGCTCAATCAGTGAATAGCTCTTAAATTGAAGTGGTGTAATTTTTCTGCATGCGGATTGCACAAATAACATGTCCTTAGCTACTAATTGTCTCCTAAAATGGGATGACATCGGATTTTTCATTATGTGATATGTTCCCTTACTTTGTGGCTAATATTTTGCATTAATGCATTTTTATTTAAAGAGAATCTGTCAGCAGAATTTCACACCAAAAACTATTTTTATATGCGCATGTAACTCTTTCAAACACAAGTCCAGCAATATCTTTACATGACCAGTGCATTTATCCTCTACTAAGAAATCCTTATATGCATTGATATGCACATGCGTGGTAGATCTGAAGCCTCTGTCACCCCAACTCTATTCTCCGCACAGCGTCACCTTCTCTTGGTTAACTTACAATCTGTTATGTGACTTCAGGCAAGCAGGAGATGGTAGAGCTGGGTGGGAAATAGAGCTGGAGTGACCAAGGCTTCTGACCCACCATAGTCCTTCAGCCTCATTTGCATATCAATTAAAACTCTGATTTCTTAGTAACAAAGGTACAGACCGGCCATGTAAAGGTATTGCAGGACTTGTCTTTGAAAGAACCACATGCACATATAAATAGTTTTGGGGTGTGAAATTCTGCTGACAGATTCCCTTTAAAGATTGAGATGTTACTATATTTTTTAATATTGACTTTACTGCTAGTTTAACCTCTCTAGGGGTCAAAATGGGCACAGTGTTCCTGTCGTTTCTATAATCTTTTCAGAATAGGCTGTTGCTTGTATGTACATGAAAATTAATGCTATTTGCTGGCTATTATATGACTTGTATCCTGCAGACAGTTTTCTGCTTTTAGTTGTCTGACCTAATGGGTGGAGAGTGGCCGCCTTAATGTTTTTGCATACACAGTACACTGAGACGGATTGATTCCTACTTGTTTCTCTTCAGCACATGAGAAATAAACTGCAGCATCATGGAAGACCATATACAGTAGCACTGAGCATTGTGGCTGTGAAGCCTGCTCTGGAAGGGGCTAAAACAGTTACTTGAAACTACAATTCAATCTGCCTGTGTCTTCTTGTCAATCACTGCTGAGTGCTCTTACTGTTCCTCCTCTCTCCCCTCTCGAGTATAATAAAAGGTGTAACCTGGTATCTCTCTGTGCTGTCGGTGTGTCTTGCAGCACAATAAATTTCAGTGTTTTTTTTTCAGAGAGAATGGTTACTTTAGGAAACCGGGGTTTGGATTAAGTGGCTCCTAAGTTGAAAGAAGCAGAATTCTCTTATTTGATACATTAAAAGGGTTATTTGGGGACTATGGTTATTTTTTTTATTCGGCTAAGAACTTACCGGCAGGTAGTTGTCAGCTATGTGCCTATTCTGTCCAGCGACCATCTCTGCCAGCTCTAGCGATGACTTTGCTGCTTCCTTTGACCTTGCGTCAACAGACCAGCTCGTCCCCTCCCGCCTTTAGGCAGCTGGGAGCCGGCTGTCAGTCATCATGACATCGGCAGTGAGGTCCTGTCAACAGAGCAGAAGAGAAGAAGCTGCTCTGTCAACGTGACATCACCAGAAGCGGGAGAATCACCGTCAGTAGCGGTCCGTGACTGCTCTGAGCCCACAAAGATCGTCGCCAGGCAGGGAGTTGGCACCTAGTTGCCTGAAAGTTCTTAGCCCCCTCTGAAAATATAGGCTAAGTCCCCGACAACCCCTTTAATCAGTTTCCCTACTTTAATTCCAGAAATGGTAGAGCGCTTTCCAAAGAAATACTTTATCTCTCTTTCCTTCATTTTTTCCTCTGCTGGGGAAATCCAAGAGAAAAACCTCAATTAAAATGCTGCATTGGATTATTGGATAAAGATGAAATGTCATTTTCCCTAGGAAATGATAGTTTATTCTCCGTTTCTAATCATTTACTTTTTGCTGACTTCACAATTTGTCACTTTAATTTTTATCTCCATAGGGGTCTATACAATAAAGTTTATTGCATCATTCCACAATACTTACCCTTGTATACAACCTTGCACGTTTGTGAGTTTTTTTTTCTTCCCTTTTACGTAGAAGTGACAGCAATTCTTCTCCGAACCCTATTTGAGCTGTCAATGCCAATACAGAAACCTTGACAAAGGCAATTACTTATGGGGCCTGCACATTGTCTTCTAATCCGAGGCACTTCTGAATGGGCTTGAATTGCTTCTACTTGCCTCCCTGATTAAGCCTATGTGACCCACGAGGGTAATTGCCCATGGTGGACACTTGGTATAAGCACAAAGGATGTCTACTGTATGTTTCATTAGCTTCTAGTTTATCTTGTAAAATAAGCAGCACTATAGATTGGATGAATTCTCCTCTTCTACAAGTTATTTATTAAGTCCTGAATGCTGCTGTCTGAAATATAACTCTACCTGTCGAAGAGGAGAAGTGAAAAATGAGGCCTATAACAGGTTGTAGTTAGGGAATGGCCTTGCTTTTCTTGATGAGGTTTTGATTATTATTTTTATGCTTTATGCAGAGTGATAGGTTTGCGTGTTCTTCACATAATGCCCTAACATTTATAAAATTATGTTATATATTTTTTAGACTTCATAAAGACAGAAATGCCAAATCTAATAAATGTGTGTGTGTGTGGGGGGGGGGTCGTTCTTAAGATTGCCCATTTATGTCCAATTTGTAATTTAGCATGATGTTGAATTGAAGTAATTCTGGAAGAACACTACATAAGAAGAACACAATTTAATGCAATGTTATATATAAAATTGAATCGAATACTACATGTAATAGGCTGGAATGCTTAAACCGTGCCAGGGGGTAGACCCACAGACCCTCAATCGAAATGCGTCCCACTCCTAGCTCAAGTGTATCATGACTGTGGTGTGTGATGAGGGGCATTAGTTCCCTCCATGCATACTACCGCTGCGCTGGTTATAAAGGCTGTGTTCCTGGCAGAGCTTTATTCCACTTTTTTTAATTGAGAACTCTTAAACACTTGAATGAGTGGTCATGTTTGTAGGGGGGGGGGGGGTCAAGACTTAGAAAGTTGTATGCTGAACACTTGTTGGGCCAATAGTTATCAAAAAAATTGGGTCCATAAAAATGTCCACTTGCTTTGGTTGACTGATCATTTTAGCCAACTCTTGATTATAGGTTACTATTGCTTTGTAGTCATGTGGACAGAGATGTGCAAAGTGCGTGTTCTTGTGTCCACAGACCCATTACCCTTGACCCAAAGTGGACAATCTCTGAACCCGTATTATAATACATCATGGAGTATTCTTATGGTCAAATGGCCTGACATCATGGTATCCTATTTTTTCGGTCTAGTTGCCTGGTTTATCAAAGAGAAAAAAAAACTAGCTTGCAGGTTATTTGTCACAAATTATCAAGCTTGCGTCATTATATTCCTTTTTGTGTATATTTACTCTTGGAGACGTAAAAATGTACTTCTTCATACTTTCCTAAATTTTCATAAATTCAGCTTTGTTTCCAGTTATGGAGCTGAACAGATGTTCTCAAGAAGTATTATGCGAATGTAATTTCTGCAATTGATTGTTACAAGGTTCAAAGCTCTTCTAGAGACATGGTACTGACCTCCCAGCCCATGACCAGATCCTCTGGAATAGTCGAGCTTTCTCTCTGGTAATATCTATTCCAAGCCCCCTCTGTTTTCTGTAATTAGCAGAATAGGATGCAGCTTTTCTTTCCCTTGGTCGCTTGAATTTTTTGGCTGTGCAACAAAAATTACCAGCTTCCTCCAATACAGTGGATGGATTTATAGGGTGTATGGGAACATTTTTTTTTATTTTATTTATTTTTTTGCTTTTTATGGAATGACTTTCTGGGATAACACAAAACACATTTTTCCGCAAGTCCAAACCTGGATCGGTTCATAAGACAATGACGCCAGGAGGAGTGTGTTCTGGAAAGCGTTTCCAGAGGTCTTTGTTCCTGCCTTTCTGGTTGTTGGGTTCTTTTTGGACACCTGTTTTAATTTTTGGAATGTCTTTTATGGGGTTTATGTTGTATATATTGTTAGGTCTGGCAACTACACTTAGTGAGCGCTGACAAAACTCGAATTTCTTCTCTCTCATTCAATGTTTGCAAATTGGCCTTGTACTCAAACATTCCTCCGGTATTTCACTGTGTACTTTGTGTTCCAAAGAAAATCATTGCATTGTTCCTAAATTATAGAGTGTTATGTATTGAAGGTTACCATTATGGCATCTGCTACAAGAATCTCACCTGAAATGCCTTGAGGTGTTGTAGAAGTGAAGAACAGTAGACATCCTGCCTTGTACCGAGGCCAAATTGCAATTTTCATCCAGACACCAGAAGAAAGGCGCAGTGAGCACTTGTGCTAGTCTGCCAGGTCCTGACAACCGCTGGCACAACAGATGTTTCCGAACTTCACGCCTCTGGTTGTGTTCTGTATGACAACTCCTATTATATTCAACCACTGGTTAAGCATCAGAAGACTTGAAGCCATGGCTCTCGAATATGGATTTCTCTTACCTTGAATTATAATCAGAAACTAATGTGACAACTGTGCTGACAGATCATATTTTCTGATGAGATATGGTGATCAAACATGCTTCGTAACATTTGATGGGTTTATTAGTAGTTTGTGCTTTAGAAAGTACCAAAGCCACATTTCAATACTGTTTCAATTTACTCCCATAAGAACCAGCTGAATATGACCATTCACATTTTACTGAATTTTCCTTGAAAAGGAAGACCTAAAAAATCACTGGGAACTCAATTTAAATAAGTAAAATGTCCAAAAACTACAAGTAATACGTACAGTCCAATGTGCTCACTGTCCAGATCTTATATTCCAAGGATAAGTGGGACAAGCAAAAAGTATCATTAAAGGGAATTTGTCGCAAGGTTTCTGCCATCTACAGTGGCTTGCAAAAGTATTCACCCCTCTTGGCTTTTTACCTATTTTGTTACATCACAACCGGTGTTTAAATATTTGTGTAATCCGATTTGTGTGTGATGCATCAACACTAAATAGTCTAAGTTGGTGAAGTGAGAAAAATATAGGCATAAATTACATTTATGGGATAAAATAACTAAAAAATTGGCATGGGCAAATGTACTCACCCCTTTTTGCTATGCAGCCCCTAAAATTTTTTAGTGCAAACAATTACCTTCAAAAGTGGCATGTTTAGTCAAAGGAAGTCCACCTGTGTGTAATCCAAGTGTCACATGGTCTGTCAGTATATTATATAATTATATAATATTATATTATTATATATTATATAATGCAACACCATTACGCAAGAGCCACCACTAACCAAACACCACCATGAAGACCAAGGAGATCTCCAAACAAGTCCGGGACAAAGTTGTTGAAAAGTCAGGGTTGGGTTGTAATAAAAAAGAAAAATAGCCCAATCTCTGATGATCCCCCTGAGCACCATCAAATCCGTTATCAAATGAAAAGAACATGGTACAACAACAAACCTGCCAAGAGAGTGCTGCCCACCAAAACTCTCAGCCCGGGCAAGGAGGGCATTAATCATAGAGAGACAGCACAGTGACCGAAGAGAACCCTGAAGGAGCTGCAGTGTTCCCAAACAGACTGGAATATTTGTCCATATGACCACACTAAGCCGTACACTCCATAGAGGTGGCCTTTATGGAAGAATGGGCAGAAGAAAGCCTTTACTTACACAAATTGTTAGAATCGTTTTGCGTTTGCCAAAAGACATGTGGGAGACTTCCCAAATGTGTGGTGCTGTGGTCAGATGAGTCCAAAATTGAACTTTTTAGACACTAAGGTAAGGCTATGTCTGGAGTCAAACCAACTCAGCTCATCACCCCAAGAACACCATCCCCACTCTGAAACATGGTGGTGGCAGCATCATGCTGTGGGGAAGTTTTTGGGCAGCAGGAACAGGAAAAATGGTCCGAGTCAAGGGGAAGATGGATGGTGCAAAATAATTTTTGAGCAAAACCTGTTTGTCAGAGATTTAATACTGGGACTGAGGTTCACCTTACAACAAGACAATGATCAAATGCATGCTGCTAAAACAACACTCGAGTAGTTTAAGGGGAAACGTGTAAATGTTTTGGAGTGGCCTAGTCAAAGCCCAGACCTTAATCCAATTGAGAATCTGTGGTCAGACTTGAGGATTGATGATCACCAGAGGAAACCATCTAACTTGTAGCTAGAGCACTTTTGCCTTGATGAATGGGCAAAAATCGCAGTGGAAAGCTCATAAAGACTTATCCAAAGTGGCATTTGTAGCGTGATGATACATCTGTGTAAAAGTTGTTGGACAAGAGGAGTTTAAGAACACACGTAGTGTTCAAAACGCATTTGGTTTCTATATTATTTGGTTATTCCTACTGTCAAACAACTTTTACACAGATGTGTCATCACTCTCCAATTGTTTTAAAGTAATCAAATAAAAGATTTTTTTTCTACATTTTATGCCGGAGCTGGATTCATATCTTTTTTGTGCAATGTTCTTTACATGAACTGATACAAACCCCCTATAAAAAAAAAACATTGAAATTTCATTTTGTGAGGTAGCAAAACACAAAAAATGCCCAGGGGGTGAATACTTTCACAAGCCACTGTGAGCTGAGAGCAGCATAATGTAGAGACAGAGACCCTGAATCCAGTGGTGTGTCACTTACTTGGCTTCTTGCTGTAGTTTTGATAAACCCCGCTGCCTTGTAGTCCTCCCTATTCATGAGCTCTGTATAATCGGCCCCCATCTCTGATTGGCACCTTTCTTCTTATGCACAGTGTACACAGAAAGCTGCCAATCAGTGGTGTGGGTGAGGTTGTACAGAACTCCACATTAAGATAACTGGTAGATCTGCAGCAGAGAAGAGTGAATTTATCAAAACTACAGCAAGTAGCTCAGTAAGTGACACATCTCTGAAATTGGGGTTTTTGCCCCTACATATCATGCTGCTCTCAGGTGAGGTGGCAAAAACCGGATGACAGATTCCCTTTAAAACTCATGGTAAAATCACACGATAGATACTCTCCTCCATAATGAAATCCTTTCCTGCCCAGAGTCAAGAACCTTAGATAGCTGCCTGTCAGAAATGGTACTCTTTTTTCCCCATACACCTGAGAGGGGGGCATGAGTTATTTTTATCTACTGTGGGAGAAAAGGATCAGGCGTGTTGAAAGCCGGTATGGGTATGCTTGGTCCTCCATATTGGGACACCAGTACGCATTAGGGCACATTCACACGTTCAGTATTTGGTCAGTATTGTACTTCAGTATTTGTAAGCCAAAACCAGGAGTGGAACAATCAGAGGGAAAGTATAATAGAAACACGTCACCACTTCTGTATTTATCACCCACTCCTGGTTTTGCCTTACAAATACTGAAGTACAATACTGACCAAATACTCAACGTGTGATCATGGCCTCATTCAGAGGATCACACAGAAATTGTCCACACTGCTGCACAGGATACAAGTTTTCCTTATTAAGTCGTCATTTATCATCCTTGCAGGTGGCAACTTCCTAAGCTAAAAAGATACAGATATAATTTTGTTCTCTCATGTGTATATTTATCTTGGGAAAAGGGGCGGCTTGCTTAATATTAAGCAATGTGGCGTCTTGTCGTTGACAAGTCCTTCACGTCTGACAGCCATGTAATGCCTTTCCCCAGCTGTATTCCATCTGTAATGTGTGTCTGCGACATATGCCCACAGCTGTCAAGAGCTGCTTCCTTCTCTCATCTGGGCTGAGATCACCTCTTACTTTGTTATCTTGTACTTAAGCATAGTGTTGTAGTACAAGGCGCAGAATAAACATCTCATTGGCTTAGATATAATAGTTATAATGCCTTAAAGTATTTATGCCCATGTATTTTTTTCCTCGTTACACGCACAAACTTAAATGTATTTTATTGGGTTTTTATGTGACATATAAACACAACGTAGCAAGTATTTCTAAGGTGTAAATGAAATGATACATGGTTTTCTAGATGTTTTAATTATATAAACTGAAAATTGTGACGTGTATTTGTATTCTGCCACCTTGAGTCAATACGATGTAGGACCACCTTTCACTTCAATTACTGATGCAAGTCTTTTGGGGTCTGTCTCTACCAGCTTTGCACATGTAGATGCTGAAAGTTTTGCCCATTCTTTTCTGCAAAATATCTTTAGCTCAGTGAGATTGGATCTGTGCGTCTGTGAACAGCAATTTTCAAGTCTTGCTTCAGATTCTCAATGGGGTTTAGGTCTGGACTGTGACTGGGCCATGAATAAGCATTGATCTAAACCATTTCATTATAGCTCTGCCAGTATGTTTAGGGCCTTTGTCCCGCTGGTAGGTGAACCTACTCCCCAGTCTCACATCTTTTGCAGCCTCTAACAGGTTTTCCTCCAGGATTTCCTTGTATTGAGCCCCATCCATTTTCCCATCAACTCTGGCCAGCTTCCCTGCCCCTGCTGGATATTAATATTCCCACATGATGCTGCCACCACCATGTTTGACGGTGGGGATGGTGTTTTCAGGATGATTTGCAGTGTTAGTCTACCGCCACATAAAGCTTTTAGCATTTAACTCAAAATGTTCTACTTTGGTCTCATCTGACCAGAGCAACTTCTTCCACCTGCTAGTTATGTCCCCTACATGACTTTTTGCAAACTGTAAGCGGGACTTATTATGGCTTGCTTTCAAAAATGGGGTTTTTCTTGCCACTCTTCCATAAAAGTCAGATTTGTGAAGCATACAACTTATAATTTTCCTGAGGACTGATTCTCCCACCTGAGCTGTGGATCTCTGCAGCTCCTCCATAGTGACTGAGCCTTGTGGCTGCTTCTCTAATTAGTTCTCCTTTTTCTTGGGGTGTGTGTGTGTGTGTATATATATATATATATATGTATGTGTGTGTGTATATATATATATATATATAATATTATATTGAATGAGAGAGCTTTATTTTGTATGCAAATGAGGCTGAAGTGCTCTGCCCCTGATCAGAGCACTTCCTGAACCCCGGCCTCCCCAACTTTATTGTCCACCTTGTGCCATGTTCTTCTTCATTGACTGCTCACTGGCTGTGTAGTCATGATAGAGACCTGTCAGTCAAGCAGAGTGTAGCGCTGGCGTCCCTGCCCTCTGCTAGGCAGGGACGCTGCTCCCCTCACCGCTCTGTTCCGTGCCCGGCGTCCTCTCCCCGCTCTGCTGTCAGCGCGCGCTCCTTCCCGGCGTCCTCCTCCCGCTCTGCTCTCAGCGCGCGCTCCTTCCCGGCCCCTGTGCTTAGGGCGCGCGCGCGCGCGCGCTCCCCTCCTCTTAAAGGGGCCGCGCGCGCCGTCCTAAGGAGTCCCCGGCCAATGGCCGGAGGACTTCATCATATATAAGGCACCTCCTCCAAAATGGAGGTGCCCGAGCAATGTTGTTTGCACCTGTGTCTCACCTGTGCTTCAGCCCTCAGGTCCCGTTGCCAGTTACCTGCCAGTTACCTGCCAGTTACCTGCCAGTTTCCTGCCAGTTTCCTGCTAGTTACCTGCCTGATTCCTGCCTGAATACTTGTTACCTGCCTGCCTGCCTGAGGTCCGACGGTCTGCCTTACAACTCCGGTCAGTCTGTCTAAGGACCAACTTGTCCGCTCACCTGGGAGCGCACATCAGCTACCTGCCTGCTTGCCTGAGGTCCGACGGTCTGCCTTACAACTCCGGTCAGTCTGTCTATGGACCAGCTTGCCCGCTCACCTGGGAGCGCTTCTCCGCTACCTGCCTGCTTGCCAGCCTGGAGGCTCCGTTGTCACGTGCTGTGACCACCAGCTATCTCAGAGACTCTTGCCCGCTCACCTGGGAGCGCTTCTCCTTTACCTACCTGCCTGCCAACCCGGAGGTTCCGCCGTCACGTGCCGTGACCACCTGCTATTCCAGAGACTCTCGCTTGCTCACCTGGGAGCACACGTCTACCATCTGCCTGCTAGCCTACCCGGAGGTTCTGCCATCACAGGTCGTACCTACCCCTTACCCAGAGACTGCCCTGATCACTTGCCGTAACTCCCTGTCCGTTCACCCGGAGACTGCCACCCGCTCCCTTACAAGGGCCGCCCCCTTGTATAGTAGCTCAGAGGTTCCGCCTCCCGGACCCGTTACAGTTTGCTCGGGCCATGGAACCCGGTGGCACCCAAGCTCCCTCGCTCTCGGACCTCTGTCTTGAACTGTCCCGTCAGAGGTCCCAACAGGAGGCCATCCTGGGTCACCTGCGGAATGTTAATACTCGCCTGAACACTCTGTCTGATCCACCAACAACCTCCGCCAGTGCCATATCTTGCAAACCGGCAGCTCCGCTGCCCACTAATACTATGGTATCCTACCCCGGACCCCGGCTCTCTGCACCTCCTCGCTTCGGAGGCGACCCCGTCCAGGCTCGGGGCTTCATAAATCAGTGCACCCTGCACTTTGAACTTTTGTCCCATCAGTTTAATTCCGACCGGGCCAAAATTGCCTTTATCATGTCCCATCTCACCGGGGAGGCCCTGGCCTGGCTAAATCCTCTATGGGAGAGAGGAGACCCCCTGGTGTCCAACTTGCCTGCTTTTCTCTCGGCTTTCCGGAAAGTCTTCGACGAACCCGGACGGAAGACCTCATCCGCATCCTCTCTGCTACGCCTCCGTCAGGAGGGTCTCACCGTGGGCCAATATGCCATACGGTTCCGCACCCTTGCCTCGGAGCTGGCCTGGGATAACGACGCTCTGGTATCCGTCTTCTGGGAGGGTCTGTCCGGTCGTATTAAAGATGAACTTGCTGGTCGGGACATTCCTACCTCTCTCGATGATCTAATAACCCTTGCCACCCGGATTGACCTACGGTTCCAGGAGCGTGCCAAAGAGGTCACCCGTGAGAGAAGGATTCCACGTTTAGCTCCTACTCTCCAGAAACCCGTCATTCCCTCCATCTCTCCCCAGGTACACTCTCCTGAGCCTATGCAGGTCGACCAGACCAAGATGGTCAAAACCCGTCAGGACTCACGCCGTGCCGAGGGGAGCTGCTTCTACTGTGGCAGTAAGGAGCACCGGATCCGTGCCTGCCCGGAGAGGTCGGGAAACGCCTGTGTCTAGGTTCGCTCAGAGAGGTCCACCTAGACAAGAATAAATCCTCTCCATCCCTGCTGTTGTCAGTTTCGATCATCTACGGGGAGAACCGTTATTTCGAACTAGCCCAACTTGACTCTGGAGCAGCCGGGAACCTTATTTCACAGTCCCTGGTTGAGAAATACCGCATCCCCACCAAACCTCTGGCTGTACCCTTGTCTGTCGCTGCCGTGGGTGGGGGCCTCTTACCTCGCCCCATTCAACTCATCACCGAATCCATTACCCTGCAGGTGGGAATGCTGCATTCTGAAAGTATCTCCTTTCATGTTCTGCCTGGACTCTCTCACGCCCTCTTGCTAGGTCTGCCCTGGCTCCAGAGACATGCACCCGTGCTAGACTGGCAAACCGGAGAGGTCCTTCGCTGGGGACAAGACTGTCATAAAACCTGCCTGGTTCCCGTCCATCCCGTCCGTCCCTCTCCTACCCCAGCTAATCTACCTGGACTTCCGATTCCTTATTGGTCTTATGCAGATGTCTTTAATAAAAAGGAGGCAGAGACATTACCACCACATAGACCATACGACTGTCCCATCGATCTGCTACCCGGTACTACTCCTCCCCGTGGGCGTATCTATCCTTTATCCGCTGCTGAGACCCGGTCAATGTCCGAATATATTGAGGAGAATCTGGCCAGAGGATTCATCCGGAAATCTACCTCCCCGGCGGGAGCAGGCTTCTTTTTCGTCAAAAAGTAGGACGGCTCTCTCCGTCCCTGTATAGACTATAGAGGCCTAAACCTGATCACGGTGAAGAATAAGTACCCCCTTCCGCTCATTCCAGAATTATTTGATCGCCTGAGGGGGGCTAGGATCTTCACCAAACTGGACCTTCGTGGGGCGTACAACCTGGTTCGTATTCGTCAGGGGGATGAATGGAAGACGGCATTCAACACCCGGGATGGCCACTATGAATACCTGGTAATGCCCTTTGGTCTCTGTAACGCTCCTGCCGTCTTTCAAGAGTTGGTCAATGACATCTTCCGGGACCTTCTCTACTCCTGCGTAGTAGTGTACCTGGACGACATCTTGGTCTTCTCTCCGGATCTCCAGACTCACCGGAGGGACGTTCGTCAGGTCCTGCTCAGGCTAAGGCAGAACCATCTCTACGCTAAATTTGAGAAGTGCCTCTTTGAGCAGACCTCGCTTCCGTTTCTGGGCTACATTATCTCTCAGACCGGCCTACAAATGGATCCTGAGAAACTGTCTGCCATCGAGAAATGGCCCCGACCGGAGGGGTTGAAGGCCATTCAGCGATTCCTGGGCTTCGCCAACTACTACCGCCTCTTCATACCACACTTCTCTTCCCGGACGGCTCCAATTTCTGCGCTCACCCGTAAAGGTACTAATCCCAAAGAGTGGCCACCCGAAGCAGAGGAGGCCTTTCTTTCCCTTAAACAGGCCTTCTCTTCCGCCTCGGTGCTGCATCGCCCAGATGGCAACAAACAGTTCTTCCTGGAGGTTGACGCCTCCTCCTCTGGAGCCGGAGCGGTACTTACTCAAAAATCATCTTCCGGGAGGATGGTAACTTGTGGCTTCTTCTCTAAACTCTTCTCCTCCTCTGAGCGCAACTATTCCATAGGAGACCGAGAGTTATTGGCCATCAAACTGGCATTGGAGGAGTGGCGTTACCTGCTCGAGGGGGCTCTTCACCCGGTAATAATTTACACTGACCACAAGAACTTGGCTTACCTCCAGCATGCCCAGAGACTTAACCCGCGCCAAGCCCGGTGGTCCTTGTTTTTTGCTCGTTTTGATTTTGTCCTTCATTTTCGCCCGGCTGACAAAAACGTCAAGGCAGACGCCTTGTCTCGGTCCTTTCTGGTGTCTGATCTCGAGGAGGATCCGAAACATATCATCGATCCCGCCAGAGTAATGCAGGTGGCTCCCGTGAGTCTAAATCGTCTTCCTCCTGGTAAGACGTTCGTACCTGTACCTGATCGGGAGAAGATCCTACACTGGGGTCATTCGTCTAAACTAGCTGGCCACGCCGGTCAGAAAAAGACCCTCCAGCTTATTACCCGGCACTACTGGTGGCCTAACCTGCACAAGGATGTAATAGACTTTGTTTCTGCCTGTGTGTCCTGCGCCCGCAACAAAGTTCCGAGACACCTGCCGGCCGGCCGCCTCCTACCTCTGCCAGTACCTGCTGCCCCCTGGCAGCATATAGCGATGGACTTCATTACTGATCTACCCGTCTCTGCCGGTTGTACGGTCATTTGGGTGGTCGCTGACCGCTTCTCCAAGATGGCTCACTTCATTCCACTGCCAGGTCTTCCGTCTGCACCCGAGCTGGCTAAAGACTTTATCCGCCACATCTTCCGTCTTCATGGCCTGCCCCGTCACATCGTGTCGGATCGTGGGGTACAGTTCACTTCCCGTTTCTGGAGAGCCACTTGTAAATTGCTGGACGTCACCCTGGACTTCTCCTCCGCTTACCACCCACAGTCTAATGGTCAAGTGGAGCGGATCAATCAGAACCTGACCAGTTACCTTCGGCACTTCGTTAATGCCCACCATTCTGACTGGGTGGATCTCCTGCCATGGGCCGAATTCTCGTACAACAATCACGAGAGCGAGTCTTCCTCCAAATCCCCGTTTTTTGTAGTCTACGGTCAGCATCCTCGGATCCCGTTTCCCGTCTCCACCTCGGCGGACAATCCGGCTGCGGAATCTCTTGTTAACAAATTTTCCTCCATATGGGAGAGTACCCGGTCCGCACTCCTTCTGTCTTCCGAGCGTATGAAAAGACACGCTGACAAAAAACGTCTGGACCCTCCTCAATTCCGCCCTGGGGATAAAGTCTGGCTCTCGTCCAAATATGTCCGGCTCAAGATCCCTTCCTATAAGTTAGGGCCTCGGTTCATCGGCCCACTGGAGGTCATCAGTCAGATCAACCCGGTGGCCTATAAATTGAAACTCCCGGTCAACTTACGGATCCCTAACTCCTTCCATGTGTCTCTCCTCAAACCTGTGGTGCTTAACTCTTTTTCCAAGTCTACAGGTACGCCTCCTGCTCCGGTTTCTGCTGAGGACGAGTTTGAGGTAGAGAACATTCTTGCCACCAAAAGGGTAAGAGGAAAGACCTTTTTTCTAGTAGATTGGAAGGGGTTTGGTCCTGAGGAGAGAACGTGGGAGCCCCGGGAGAACATCCATGCCCCTCTCATCCTAGCTAAATTTCTGTCTGGCCTAAAAAAGGGGGGGCCTAAAGGGGGGGGTACTGTAGCGCTGGCGTCCCTGCCCTCTGCTAGGCAGGGACGCTGCTCCCCTCACCGCTCTGTTCCGTGCCCGGCGTCCTCTCCCCGCTCTGCTGTCAGCGCGCGCTCCTTCCCGGCGTCCTCCTCCCGCTCTGCTCTCAGCGCGCGCTCCTTCCCGGCCCCTGTGCTTAGGGCGCGCGCGCGCGCGCTCCCCTCCTCTTAAAGGGGCCGCGCGCGCCGTCCTAAGGAGTCCCCGGCCAATGGCCGGAGGACTTCATCATATATAAGGCACCTCCTCCAAAATGGAGGTGCCCGAGCAATGTTGTTTGCACCTGTGTCTCACCTGTGCTTCAGCCCTCAGGTCCCGTTGCCAGTTACCTGCCAGTTTCCTGCCAGTTTCCTGCTAGTTACCTGCCTGATTCCTGCCTGAATACTTGTTACCTGCCTGCCTGCCTGAGGTCCGACGGTCTGCCTTACAACTCCGGTCAGTCTGTCTAAGGACCAACTTGTCCGCTCACCTGGGAGCGCACATCAGCTACCTGCCTGCTTGCCTGAGGTCCGACGGTCTGCCTTACAACTCCGGTCAGTCTGTCTATGGACCAGCTTGCCCGCTCACCTGGGAGCGCTTCTCCGCTACCTGCCTGCTTGCCAGCCTGGAGGCTCCGTTGTCACGTGCTGTGACCACCAGCTATCTCAGAGACTCTTGCCCGCTCACCTGGGAGCGCTTCTCCGTTACCTACCTGCCTGCCAACCCGGAGGTTCCGCCGTCACGTGCCGTGACCACCTGCTATTCCAGAGACTCTCGCTTGCTCACCTGGGAGCACACGTCTACCATCTGCCTGCTAGCCTACCCGGAGGTTCTGCCATCACAGGTCGTACCTACCCCTTACCCAGAGACTGCCCTGATCACTTGCCGTAACTCCCTGTCCGTTCACCCGGAGACTGCCACCCGCTCCCTTACAAGGGCCGCCCCCTTGTATAGTAGCTCAGAGGTTCCGCCTCCCGGACCCGTTACACAGAGGAAGGTGGTGCTAGATTTGGAATTTTTTTTTTTTTTTTTTGGAACACATTTTTTTTAAGTAATGGGTTCTATGTAAAGTTACAGATTGCCTTGTGTTTCAAAGAATTACACGTTTGTTGCCACTTTCAGTTCAGAAGTCTTAATGAAGCAAAGATGGGAGATGGTACAATAGATAAGTGAAAAGTATGTTTCGCTCTATGGTCTCAAAAATTTTGAAATGCATATATTTTTTTCTTTCTTTGATCTGTACATTTTTTTTTCTTTTATAATCTCAATCAATAGAAACGTCAGTCATTTCTCAAATATCAGCTGCTGGATGTCGACTGTGAGGTCCCACGCACGTGTCCCCGCTGTGGCTCTGTACTGCAAGGGTTTACACACTGCTGCATGTTGCATAAATCACCATTTTGCAGGGAGGTTTTCCCCAGAACTGGTTCTTGTACAGGAGATTGGTTCTGTAATTTGTCTACTAATGGAACATGGCACTTTTTTTTTGTCAGGTCTCTAAAGAATCAATCACACAAAACATAATCTGAATGCCTTCTTCTATGTGTCCATCTCATAGATTTTGTAGGTTAGCAACAAGGGGCAGAGGGAAAGCAAAATCCCCTGACTAAAGATCACACTACAAACAGGGTTTGGATGCATCATGTAACCTTGGAGACGCATAAATACACACAATAGCTGTATACACAAACCAAGGCTAATTTTTCTAACAAGCAATTTTGTAAGTCACTTAAATTTTAATTTTGTTTGCATTGGTTGGAATAATATATTAATAAAAGCACATAGTAAAGCAAAGCTTTTCTGCCAGTTTTCTGGTGTTAAAAAAAATTGAAAAAGTTTGGCACATGTAAAATTCTGGGATGGGTTGAGGCGACTGCCGCTTGTCAAATTCATGACGAGCAACGCTACACCACGAATCATACTCCAGCAAGGACTGGAGTAGGATTTGTGGCGAGGCGTATGCCACTTGACCGATGCTACAGATTTGTCTGACTCCAGCACGCTCCCTCATCAAAGCTTGGCAGGACTATATAAAAGTAATGTGTGTATATACCGGGTGGTCCAAAAGTAGGTGGACAGAAAGTGTAATAAGGTTATGAAGGGAGAGATTTATCAAACATGGTGTAAAGTGAAACTGGCTCAGTTGCCCTTAGCAACCAATCAGATTCCAGTTTTCATTCCTCACAGACTCTTTGGAAAATGAAAGGTGGAATCTGATTGGTTGCTATGGGCAACTGAGCCAGTTTCACAGATCTAGTTTTCACAGATAGATCTCCCCCAAATCTGTTTTCTTTTCAGATAATACATAATGGCAAATAATTTAAATACAGATCAAAGAAAATGGATTTTAACAGAGTATTGGAAATCTCAAAATGCTGAAACCGTTAGAGCAAATTGGGTTGAAACATTTAGTACTCAAGCCCCAAAGAGACAAACCATTTACCGCATTCGTGACAAATTCAATGCCACTGGCTCAATCCTTAATGCTCCAAAAACTGGTCGACCTAAAACAGTCTGTACAGAAGATAATAAACAACTTGTTGCTGAAACATTTGTTCAGAGTCCAAAAAAGTCCACAGAAGAGCCTCTTTGGAATCGGGAATTTCACGAGCTTCTATCATGTGAATCCTGAAATCTATTGGGTGGAAAGCTTATCGTCCACGTCTAATTCATGGTTTATTGGAGGATGATCCAGACAGGCGGCTGCAATTTAGTGTTTGATAAATCTCCCCCTTCATAACCTTATTACACGTTCTGTCCACCTACTTTTGGACCACCCTGTATATGTGTATGAATGTGTGTGTGTGTGTATGTACCGTATATTCCGGCGTATAAGACGACTTTTGAAGACTGAAAAATCTTCTGTCTAGTCTGGGGTCGTCTTATACGCCGGTAATGCTTTTGAACTTTCAGAAATTGACATGCGGGGATACTCTGGGGGTGTTAATAAGCTGCCATGGCCGTATCCCTGCCATGTCGGAGTTAATATAAGGTGGAGGGAGTTAAAATACGGCGGCGGTAGGTCCAGACAGTCAGCGCTTCTGTGCTGAAACTGACACATCGCAGTGTCTTCCCAGCTCCGGACACAGCGCAGGGCTTCTGTGCCGACAGCTTTCACTTGTCACAGAAGCGCTGCGCTGTGTCCGGAGCAGGGAAGTTCGCATCGCTTCTGTGACAATATATGAAAAGCCGGCAATTCAGCAGCGGCATAAGCCGTCACCCGACAATTTAGAATAGAAAGAATAGAGCTTCACACATAGATAGATAGAAACATGTCAGTCACATACATATGAAGTACAGTGACAGTATTGCTTACTGTACTTGTCATTTAGTGTAAAGGATTTATTAAAACAAATAATAGTGTTTTCATGCACCGTCTCTTTAAAAAAAGCCGGCCGGCAATTCAGCAGCGGTACCCGACAATTTATAACAGACAGAATAGAGCATCACACATAGATTAGATAGATAGAAACATGTCAGTCACATATATATGAAGTACAGTGATAGTGCTGGTTACTGTACTTGTCATCTAGTGTTAAAATAACGGATTTATTTAAAAAAAAATTGGCGTGGGATCCACCATCATTATAGTCTCTAGCGGAGGTTAAGCAGACGGCTGGGGCAGATGTTTGAAGTCTGGGAAGGGGGTAATACCCACGGAGCTTCCCAGGCTACTAATATCAGCCCCCAGCTGAATACCTAGCCTTTACTAGCTATTAGAATGGGGCCCCCCCCAAAAAATGACGTGGGGTCCCCCCTATTTTAATATGTTTATGAGTGACAGTTTTCCTGCTATATACCTGCATGTCATAAGAATTTAAATTAAAAAAGGACCATGTTAAATTCAAATCTGTTTTTTTTTAATTTTTACCGGTGTTTGGTATGCGTTGGAAAAGGGGTAGTCTTATACGGTGAATATATCCTAAACTCTATATTTTAACAGGAAAGTAGGGGGGTCGTCTTATACACCAGGTCGTCTTATACGCCGGAATATACGGTATATATATGTGTGTGTATAATAAAATAAAGTCTAAACCGCACCAGCAAACACACTGTAATACTTATACCGGGTGCATGTTTTCCAGGTATAGACCAACCAGGTATATACAGTACAGACCAAAAGTTTGGACACACCTTCTCATTTAAAGATTTTTCTGTATTTTAATGAATTGTACATTCTCACTGAAGGCATCAAAACTATGAATTAACACATGTGGAATTATATACTTAACAAAAAAGTGTGAAACAACTGAAAATATGTCTTATATTCTAGGTTCTTCAAAGTAGCCACCTTTTGCTTTGATGACTGCTTGGCACACTCTTGGCATTTTCTTGATGAGCTTCAAGAGGTAGTCACCGGAAATGGTTTTCACTTCACAAGTGTGCCCTGTCAGGTTTAATAAGTAGGATTTCTTGCCTTATAAATGTGGTTGGGACCATCAGTTGTGTTGTGCAGGAGTCAGGTGGATACACAGCTGATAGTTCTACTGAATATACTGTTAGCTGCTTTTTTCTTGCCATAATACAAATTCTATGTAAAGAAAAACGAGTGGCCATCATTACTTTAAGAAATGAAGGTCAGTCAGTGCGAAAAATTGGGCAAACTTTGAAAGTGTCCCCAAGTGCAGTTGCAAAAACCATCAAGCGCTACAAAGAAACTGGCTGACATTAGGACCGCCCCAGGAAAGGAAGACCAAGAGTCACCTCTGCTTCTGAGGATAAGTTTATCCGAGTCACCAGCCTCAGAAATCGTAGGTTAACAGCAGCTCAGATTAGAGACCAGGTCAATGCCACACAGAGTTCTAGCAGCAGACACATCTCTTCAACAACTGTTAAGAGGAGACTTTGTGCAGCAGGCCTTCATGGTAAAATAGCTGCTAGGAAACCACTGCTAAGGACAGGCAACAAGCAGAAGAGACTTGTTTGGGCTAAGGAACACAAGGAATGAACATTAGACCAGTGGAAATCTGTGCTTTGGTCTGATGAGTCCAAATTTGAGATCTTTGGTTCCAACTATTGTGTCTTTGTGCGACGCAGAAAAGGTGAACGGATGGACTCTACATGCCTGGTTCCCACCTTGAAGCCAGGAGGAGGAGGTGTGATGGTGTGGGGGTGCTTTACTGGTGACACTGTTGGGGGATTTATTCAAAATTGAAGGCATACTGAACCAGCATGGCTACCACAGCATCTTGCAGCGGCATGCTATTCCATCCGGTTTGCGTTTAGTTGGACCATCATTTCTTTTTCAACAGGACAATGACCCCAAACACACCTCCAGGCTGTGTAAGGGCTATTTGACCAAGAAGGAGAGTGATGGGGTGCTACGCCAGATGACCTGGCCTCCACAGTCACTAGACCTGAACCCAATAGAGATGTTTTGGGGTGAGCTGGACCGCAGAGTGAAGGCAAAAGGGCCAACAAGTGCTAAGCATCTCTGGGAACTCCTTCAAGATTGTTGGAAGACCATTTCCGGTGACTACCTCTTGAAGCTCATCAAGAGTGTGCAAAGCAGTCATCAAAGCAAAAGGTGGCTACTTTGAAGAACCTAGAATATAAGACATATTTTCAGTTGTTTCACACTTTTTTGTTAAGTATATAATTCCACATGTGTTAATTCATAGTTTTGATGCCTTCAGTGAGAATATACAATTTTCATAGTCATGAAAATACAGAAATTTCTTTAAATGAGAAGGTGTGTCCAAACTTTTGGTCTGTACTGTATATATTCCAAAAAATGAAGCCCGCACTCCTGTAGAAAATCCAGTGATTTATTCGCTTAAAAGGAGCTAAGGCAACATTTCGGCTCTGTGTTTGAGCCTTTCTCAAGCCTGACTTGAGAAAGCCTCAAACACCGAGCCGAAGTGATGCCTTCGCTCCTTTTGAGCGAATAAATCACTGGATTTTCTACAGGAGTGCTGTCTTCATTTTTTGTAATATATATATATTCCGCCGCTGACACCGATAACAGCTGATCTGGTGTGCCGTGTGTGGTACCCTGGCCAATCATACATTGATGCCCTATCCGATGGATAGGGCATTAATGTAAAAGTAGTGGACAACCCCTTTAAGGTCATGATTTTGACTAGGCCACTCAGTCTTAATTTTATTTTTCTTAAGCAATTCAGAGGTGGACTTGCTGGTGTGTTTTGGATCATTGTCCTGCTGCATAACCCAGGTACACTTCAGCTTGATGTCACAAACAGATGGCCGGACATTCTCCTTCAGTATTTTTTGGTAGACAGGAGAATTCATGGTTCCATTTACCAAAGCAAGTTTTCCCGGTCCTGAAGCAGCAAAACAGCCCCAGACCGTCACATTACCATCACCATATTTTACTGTTGGTATGATGTTCCTTTTCTGAAATGCTGTGTTATGTCTACGCCAGATGTAATGGAGCATACACCTTCCAAAAAGTTCAACCTTTGTCTTGTCAGTCCACAAAGTATTCTCCCAAAAGTCTTGGCGATCATCAAGATGTTTTGTGGCAAAACGGAGACCAGCCTTTATGTTCTTTTTGCTCAGCAGTAGTTTTAATCTTGGAGCTCTACCATGCATGCCATTTTTGCCTAGTCTTTTTCTTATGGTGGAGTCATGAACACTGACCTTAACTGAGACAAGTGAGGCCTATAATTGTTTAGATGTTGTTTTGGGGGTATTTTGTGACCTCTTGGATGAGTCGTCGCTGCTCTCTTGAGAAGGTTCACCACTGTTCCATGTTTTTTGCCATTTGTGGATAATGGCTCTCACTGTGGTTCGCTGGAGTCCCAAAGCTTTAAAAATGGCTTTATAACCTTTTCCAGACTGAAAGAGCTCAATTACTTTTTCTCATTTGTTGCTGAATTTCTTTGGATCGCAGCATGATGTCTAGCGTTTGAGGATCTTTTGGTCTACTTCACTTTCTCAGGCAGGTCCTATTTAAGTGATTTCATGATTGAGAACAGGTGTGGCAGTAATCAGGCCTGTGTGTGGCTAGAGAAATTGAGCTCTGCTTCCCAAAGATGTGATAACCCACAGTTAATTCATGTTTTAAATGGAGGGGGGGAGCACTCACTTTTTTACGCAGGGCTCTGTAGGTTTGGATTTCTTTCTTCCTTAATAATAGACCTTCATTTAAAAACTACATTTTGTGTTTACTTGTGTTATCGTTGTCTAATATTTTCATTTTTGTGATTATAGAACATTTAAGTGTGATAAACATGCAAAAGAATATACAGTATATCACAAAAGTGAGTACATACCTTACATTTTTGTAAATATTTTATTATATTTTTTCATGGGACAGCACTGAAGATATGACACTGAAACAATGTAAAGTAGTCAGTGTACAGCTTGTTTAACAGTGTACACACAGCTACCCTTCTTGCCACAGCTCTCATTGATGTCCCATCCTGGATGAGCTGCACTACCTGAGCAACTTCTGTGGGTTGTACTGTAGACACCGCCTCATGCTACTGTACCTCTAGGGGTGAGAGCAATGACAAAATGCAAACGTGACCAAAACAACAGCCAAAAAGGATGAGAACAGAGAAATGGTCTGTGAACCTCTCCTTTTATAGCGGGTACCTTGCCTGTTGCCTGTTCCATTTGAACAACAGCAGGAGAAATTGATTCACAGTCAGTGTTGCTTCATAACTGGACAGGTAGATTTCACAGAAGTGTGATTGACTTGGAGTTACATTGTGTTAAGTTTTCTCTTTATTTTTTTGAGCAGTGTGTATATGTATATAAAAATGACCCAAAAAATATATATGTTTGGGCATTTCCACTTAGAGGTGTGTGTGTGTGTGTGTGTGTGTGTGTGTGTGTGTAAACTAAAAAAACTTTTTGAGACCATTTTTAACCATGTGTAATCCTTCCGGAGGGCAGGCATGCACTCTGTCCTGTCTGTGCTCAGGGTTCCTTTTTATGTTACATATGCTCATGTTCTTTTATCTACTCGTTTATCTATACATACACGAGATCTCTGAACACACACGGGTGTATAGCGACAATACATAAATATTTATTGCAGATAGCTGGGGAGGCATGTAGAATTTTACCAAATATTTAAGAATGTAGCAGTGAAAGAATAACAGAAGTCCTCTTGGTGCCTTGTGTTTGTCTTGGCCTGTCACAGAGAAGTAGCCTGCGATGTAATAAATCAGCTGTATTATCCTCCATCATCTTGTCTGTGCTGTATTTCCTTCACATGGATGAAGAAAGTTAATGATTTATTTCATTGGGTCCTTGTTCTAAATAACAGATCTCGTTAGAGATTAATAATAATGAAAAAAACTAAATGAATAATTGGTGGCAGGAGACCAAAGGCAAAAGGATGCAGCGTGCGTTACATGTATTTCTTCTTTTTATTTTAAAATTTAATTTTCTAGCCACTTATTAGTTTAATAAAGTTCCAGAAATGTCTAGATCTGGATGAATCATTGTTTACAGTGCAATAGTTGTTGCTTGTCCCCAAGAGGACAAACAAATGAAACGTCCTAAGTAAATCACTGCATGTTACGTATACAATGAAATAGCTTGCATGCTTAAAGCGCCACTCCAGTTGTAGATTATGGTAACATCAATCTGACCAGTAAACATCCTTTGTTTTAAAATTAGATTTAACTAAATATTTTTTTCTGCATTTTCCTCTTGATTAGCAGTTGTATGGCTGTATTTTGTGTTTGTGGTTAAATTCTTTCCTCGTTAAGAGCAAATAAAGCTCATTACCAATAAACTTTTAAGGTCCAAGCGACATTCCTCTCCTCTGACAAAACCTTGAAGTTGTAGTAGATGTCTACAGTTATTACATCTTCCATCGTCTCCTGATAATGAGATGACTCTGCTGACTCTGTCCCAGTCAGTATAGCAGTCTATTGTGTGTACATTGGTTGGAAGCATGGAAACTAAAATCTAGGAAATGAAGAAAAACCCACAAAAATTAGACCATATGTCTGTTTATCAGGCAATCCCTGCACGTGTCTCAGGTGTATGACAGATGTGACACATGCAGCCACAGCGAAACACTTTCATCAATGCCGAGCACGCCGCAAATACTCGGCGAGCACCCGAGCGTGCTCGCCGAAGGGGTTAACAATTCATACTCGCTCAACACTAATCAGCACCATTTGTAAAGTGTTTTAGTTTGTTAGCAGTTTAGAGGATTTAAAAATGTAGCAGTAATTTTTTCAAGGAAATTTACAAAACTTATTTTTTTAGGGACCTATTTAGTTTTGAAGTGACTTTGGGGGTCCTATATATTGCAAATCCCTCAAAAGTAATACCATTTTAAAAACCGCACCCCTCAACGTATTCAAAACTGCTTTCAGGTAGTTCATTAACCCTTGAGATGCTTTTCAGGAATTAATGCAAAGTGGCTTGACAGGAATGATAGTTTATTTTTACCACCTAAATTTTGATAACTTCTGAACAGGCCGCTATAACCGGCAGACTCTAAGGCCGTTATTTGGCCATGAACTGCCTTGACAAACATCAGGACCACACAATCAAGATCTCAGGGTGCCAATGGGGTTAAATAGGGAGCCCCCACACTCTGTTAACTATTTAGATTCTGTAGTCAGTATTGACAGCCGCATCGTAGGGGTTAAACAGCCATGGTCGGTGCCATCACTGATCATGGCTGATGCAACAAGTTGTCAACTATGGTGTACAGCCGACAGCTACAGGATTGTCTCCCGTCAAGAGGATGCAGTAAAATAATACAGTATATATGTATGCATATATAAGTGTGTGTGTGTGTGTGTGTGTACGTACACATACCGTATATTCCGGCGTATAAGACGACCCCCCTACTTTCCTGTTAAAATATAGAGTTTAGGATATATTCACCGTATAAGACTACCCCTTTTCCAACGCATACCAAACACCGGTAAAAATTAAAAAAAAACAGATTTGAATTTAACATGGTCCTTTTTTAATTTAAATTCTTATGACATGCAGGTATATAGCAGGAAAACTGTCACTCATAAACATATTAAAATAGGGGGGACCCCACGTCATTTTTTGGGGGGGTCCCCCATTCTAATAGCTAGTAAAGGCTAGGTATTCAGCTGGGGGCTGATATTAGTAGCCTGGGAAGCTCCGTGGGTATTACCCCCTTCCCAGACTTCAAACATCTGCCCCAGCCGTCTGCTTAACCTCCGCTAGAGACTATAATGATGGTGGATCCCACGCCAATTTTCTTTTTAAAAAATCCTTTATTTTAACACTAAATGACAATTGAGGGGTTAATAAAGATGCAGTCCCTAAATTATTATTAATTTTGTAATTAATTTTTCCCAAAAATGTTGACGTGGGCTTCGCCATATTTTTGTGTCCAGCCAGGTACAGCAGGCAGGAACGGGCTGCCCCCAACCACCAGCTGCCTATTTGTACCTGGCCGGACACAACAATATAGGGAAGCCCTTTTTTTTAAATTATTTCATGAAATAATTAAAAAAAAAAAAGACGTGGGGCTTCGCCCTATTTTTGTGTCCAGCCAGGTACAACTAGGCAGCTGGGGACTGGAATCTGCAGCGCAGGGAGGCCCAAGCTTTCTGCCCCCCCCCCCCCCCCCGCTGCAAATTGCAGTCCGCAGCCACCCCGGAAAATGGCGCGTTCATAGAAGCGCCATCTTCTGGCGCTGTACCCAACTCATCCAGGGCCCTGGTGCGGTGGCTCACTGGGTAATAAAGGGGTTAAGGCCAGCTTGGCATTATCAGCTGGCCCTAAGCCCGAAATTCATGGGGTCACGCCAGTATTAGACATGACCGCCATGAATTTCTAGTAAAGTAATTAAAAAAAACACAAACACCCAGAATAAAGTCCTTTAATTGAAATAAAGACACAATCCTTTATTGTTCTAAATTAAACCATACTTACCATCACGCCCATTCCAGCTGAAGCCAACGATCTCCTGCAATAAAAGTAAAATAATAAAGCAACCTCATCCTTACCTCTCCATGGTTCCCAGGACCGGTCCAGCTCTGCTACATTCACATGACAGGCTGCACCGCAGCAGAACGCTGCCGTTCAGCTTGCCATGCGGCAGACACTGAGAAGCGCAGGCATGCTTGTGCTCCTCAGTGTCTGACTGTGACGGCATCCAGATGAGCCGAGATCATGTCCAATGAACTCGGCTCACCTCATGCACGTCACTGACAGCGTGGGAAAATTCTCCTGCTCCCCGCATGCGCAGTAGAAGTTTCCCACGCTGTCAGTGACGGACGTCCAGGAGGTGAGCTGAGTTCATTGTCGGCTCATCTGGATGCCGTCACAGCCAGACACTGCAGAGCGCAAGCATGCCTGCGCTTCTCAGTGTCTGCGGGATGACAGGCTGGATGGCAGCGTTCTGCTGCGGTCCAGCCTGTCATCTCGATGTAGCAGAGCTGGAGCTGTCCTGGGAAGCATGGAAAGGTAAGGATGAGGTTGCTTTATTATTTTACTTTTATTGCAGGAGATCGTTGGCTTCAGCTGGAATGGGCGTGATGGTAAGTATGGTTTAATTTAGAACAATAAAGAATTGTGTGTTTATTTCAATTAAAGGAATTTATTCTGGGTGTTTGTGTTTTTTTTAACTTTTACTATGGGGTTAGTAATGGGGGTGTCTTATAGACGCCTCTCCATTACTAACCTGGGCTTGATGTCAGCTGGCATTATAAGCTGACATCAACCCCAACCCTATTACCCCCTGCCACCGCACCAGGGCAGCGTGGAAGAGCGAGGCTAAGTGCCAGAATTGGCGCATCCTATGAATGCGCCATTTCTGGGGCGGCTGACGGCTGGTGTTTCTAGCCTGGGAGGGGGCCAATATTCATGGCTCCCTTCCTGGGCTATTAATATCAGCCCCCAGCTGTCTGCCTAGCCTTTGCTAGCTATTAAATTAGGGGGGACCCCACGTCATTTTTTTGGGGGGGTCCCCCATTTTAATAGCTAGTAAAGGCTATGTATTCAGCTGGGGGCTGATATTAGTAGCCTGGGAAGCTCCGTGGGTATTACCCCCTTCCCAGGCTTCAAACATCTGCCCCAGCCGTCTGCTTAACCTCCGCTAGAGACTAAAATTAAGGGGAACCCCACGCCAATTTTTTTTTAAATAAATCCGTTATTTTAACACTAGATGACAAGTACAGTAACCAGCACTGTCACTGTACTTCATATATATATGTGACTGACATGTTTCTATCTATCTAATCTATGTGTGATGCTCTATTCTGTCTGTTATAAATTGTCGGGTACCGCTGCTGAATTGCCGGCCGGCTTTTTTAAAGAGACGGTGCATGAAAACACTATTATTTGTTTTAATAAATCCTTTACACTAAATGACAAGTACAGTAAGCAATACTGTCACTGTACTTCATATATATGTGACTGACATGTTTCTATCTATCTAATCTATGTGTGAAGCTCTATTCTTTCTATTCTAAATTGTCGGGTGCCGGCTTATGCCGCTGCTGAATTGCCGGCTTTTCATATATTGTCACAGAAGCGATGCGAACTTCCCTGCTCCGGACACAGCGCAGCGCTTCTGTGACAAGTGAAAGCTGTCGGCACAGAAGCCCTGCGCTGTGTCCGGAGCTGGGAAGACACAGCGATGTGTCAGTTTCAGCACAGAAGCGCTGACTGTCTGGACCTACCGCCGCCGTATTTTAACTCCCTCCACCTTATATTAACTCCGACATGGCAGGGATACGGCCACGGCAGCTTATTAACACCCCCAGAGTATCCCCGCATGTCAATTTCTGAAAGTTCAAAAGCATTACCGGCGTATAAGACGACCCCAGACTAGACAAAAGATTTTTCAGTCTTCAAAAGTCGTCTTATACGCCGGAATATACGGTATATAATTTTTTTGGGGGGGTTTTATAAGTGCATGTTAATATAGTGAGTGTATTAATTTTCTCACCTACCGTCGTTTTCTCCGTTATCCAGCGCTGTTCTTCTCAGTGAGGATACCGCACTTGCGATTATCCCGATCATTCTATGCTCTATGTGGGAGCCGGAAGCCTCTTTTACAATGTAAGTCCTCATTCTGACGCTCCATAAGGTTACATTGTAAAAGCCACTGCCAGGTCACTCAGCGCGCAGACCTGGTGACGTCACTGAGAAGAGCAGCAGTACGGCGCTGGATCCCAGAGAGAGCAGTGGTAGGTGAGTACATTAATACTCGTATAACACTACACTAAACATACACACATTTAATGAAAAAATACTTAGATTGGCGGGCTTCTATAAGTAACCGTATACACTAGGGCAGTCATCAGGATTGTCCATACATATTGCTGCTGTGGACAAGAATGAATATTTATCTCTGAGACCAATGCAAATCCATGTAATGCACTGCTGGATTCCCGCATAGAGCTGAGCACACAGATATTTCAGGCTGGTCGGGGGCTTTTATGCTTTCTACTGTACATATGTAATGAAGCATTTTGCCTTTGGCGTATTTTAATGCAGAGAGCAGGGCCGTACTTCTTCGTTTACTGGAATATTGTTCTGGGCCTCAGAAGTGTTTGGCTGCTATTGATGTTTGTCATGCATAAGACATTTCAAAAATGGCAAAGTAAATGGACGAAAAGGATTTTACTCTATCTAGAGCATGTAGAGCGTTGATTTATTTATAGGCTAAGACCTGCGTAAAATGAAGCTTTCTATGATCCACAATCTTTGTAGGTCACTTAATGTAGAATATTTTGGTATGTTACTTGTTGTAACCTGCTTAGAAGTGGAAACTTTTAGATACTGTGTAGTATAAAATGTCCTGGTTATGTTTATGATGATCAGGGTAACTGCATGGAGTCATAATGGTATGTGACAAGGGATGGTTGAGAACCAAATTTATTATCTATACAATTCCTATAAAGGTATATCTGTATAAGTTTGTGACAAGTGCAGTAGTCACTTGATCTTCTCATGTCATTGTTGCTGCTATGTAAATGAACACCACAGATTTAATACCTTAAAGGGATCTGTCAGCAGGTTTTTCCTATGGAATATATGAGCTGCATGATGTAGGGGCAGAGAGCCTGATTCCAGCGATGTCTCTTACTGGGCTCCTTTGTGCAGTTTAGATAGGATCCCTGTTTTCTCTGCTGATCTGATTGGCAGCTTGCAGACAATGCACAGTGTACACACGAATCTGCCAATCAGTAGTGGGGGTGTGGTTACACAAATCAGCTGGACTGGCTTGCACGTGACACCTAGTCCTGCAGTGATAATCTCCTGATGATAAAACATTGATTATATTGAAACTACAGCAAGCTGCTGAGCAAGTGACACATCCCTGGAATCGGAGACGCTGCCCCTAAATTATATTTCTCTCCGATTCAATTGCAAAAACCTGCTGACAGATTCCCTTTTAAAGGGATTCTTTCACGCATTAAAATGCAAATTCAGCTATTTAAATATTTATATTTGTCGTTGCTGTTAAATTCACTTTTAATCTATATGCAAATGAGGGCGCTTCGGTGCACTCTTGGCATAGCCAATGGCTCTGCATTGTTGCGCCGTCCAATCTGCATATCCAGCTCTGTCCCTGACCTTGATTGACAGCACTGACTTTCTCACTGTGATCGCTCCCTGAAACCAAATCCCTGTTCCTTTGTGTGTGTGCTTACACAGAAGGAGCCCAGCAGCGTGCTCCGTGTCAAGGCGGGCATGCTTTGATCTCTGTCGCCTTTTAGTCTGTGGCCACAGCTCGCTATACCCGGAAGTGCAGTGAGCGAGCAGCTTGAGGAGCAGCAGATAAGAGCGTGCACGCACCCACACTGATTGTGTGCGTGCCCTGACAATGTGAGCGAGCTCCTGGGCCCATCCAGTATCAGTTCGCTTGTGCAGGAACAGGGATCTGAGTTTAGGAAGCGGTTGTTGTGAGAGAGCCAGCATTGTCTTTCAGTATTATGCTACAGCCCCACTATCCGTATTTGATCAGTATACGGTCAGTATTTTTTCTCAGGCGTGGGAACCAAAACCAGGAGGGACAGTGTATGCTAATCTGAAGGCGACACGGTGCACCAAACAATAAGCTGTGACAAGTGTGTACGGAAGCGCCCTAATTTGCATATGGATTAAAAGTGAATTTATCTGCAACTAAAAGTGTAAAGTGTAATACTGTGTGCCCACTATGCGTTTTTTAAGCGTTTCCGCAGCGGCAATTCCACCGCGGAAACGCTTAAACTCTTGGTAGAAGGTCTGCTATGTTCCCCAATGATTATCATTGCGGAAAAATCTGCAGAACTACCAATTTTGCGGAATTGCGGCGTTTTAGCCACCATTGACTTGCATTGGACCGCATAACATCCGCATGACTACACGTACACGTTGGGATATTATGCGATTCAATGCGCGGATGGTACCCGGGTCTGGAGAAGAGGAGACTCTCCTCCAGACTCGGGTACCATAGTACCTGTAGTTAAAAAATAATTAAAAAAAAAAAAAAAAAAACCTTATACTCACCTTTCCGGCGCCCCCCGGTCTCCTCTGAGCGGCG
This sequence comes from Phyllobates terribilis, assembly GCF_046119375.1. Taxonomy (NCBI): domain Eukaryota; kingdom Metazoa; phylum Chordata; class Amphibia; order Anura; family Dendrobatidae; genus Phyllobates; species Phyllobates terribilis. Next base: position 82,942,757 of record NW_027362769.1, read on the forward strand.
CTGCTGTCTCCTTGGCTTCCCGTGGTGGTCTGCAAGGACCTTCTGTGACGTCATTTAGTCATGTGACTGTCACGCGACCGCTGACGTCAGCAGTCAGGTGATGGTCGTGTGACCATCACATGACTAAATGACGTCATGGAAGGTCCTTTTTAGAGCATCGGGAGCTGCCGAAGATATCGGACGCATCGCTGAGGAGATCGGGGCCATCTGAAGGTGAGTATGATGTGTTTTTTTTTTTATTATTATTCTTTTACTATTGATGCTGCAGTTGTAGCATCGTCACATGGTCACACTATATAAAATCCTTGCCGGTTGCATGGATTTATATAGTGTGACCAAGTTGTCAAGCACTTTCCAAGTGATGCTAAAATCGCTTGGAAAGCGCTTGACAACCTGCATGCGAAATCGCATGTGCAAAACACTTCATTTACGCTTCTGCCTGGCAGGAAAACGCATGTAGAATCCACATGCTTTATTTTTGCCAGGGAGATGCAGAAACGCTCAGGAAATATCAGGAGCATTTCTGCATTTTGCGCACATAGCCTTAGACATATTGGGGCAGACAATACATATTGGAGTAGGCAATTCCTTTACACCCTTAAGAAAGCAGACCATTTTAATTTTTGTGTTTTTCATTTTTTTTCCTCTCCTATATCGGCCATAACTTTTTATATTTTTCTGCCAGCAAAACCATGCCAAGGCTTCTTTTTTGCAAGATGAGTTGTTTTGAATGGAAGAATTGCAAAAAAAAATCCAGATGCGGCGATGAAATGGTGACTAGGGGGAAAAAAAAAATCAAAAACACAATTCCGACATTGTTTTTTGAATTTTTTTGTTTTTCCATGCTCATAGTTCAGTGCAAATTACCTGACTACTTGATTCTCCAGGTTAGTACAAAGGAATGGGTTTGTTCCACCATTTTCGAAGCCCAGAACCATAACTTTATTTTTCTATCAATTGAGCTGTGTGAGAACTTGTTTTTTGCATAGCAAGGTGGTATTTTTATCTATACTATTTGGGAGTAAATATAATGTTTTTATAGCTTCTTATTTTTTTTTTTTATATATTTTGACCGTGACCAAAAAAATGCAATTCTAGCATTTCGATTTCTTTTTCCCACTTTACAGTTTTTACCGATCAAGTTAATTTTATATTTTCATAGATCAGACTTTTACGGATACAACAATACTAAATGTTATTTTTACAATTTCTTTATTTTTTAACTGGGGTGAGAGTGGGGGACGGTGATTCTAATGGGTTTTTAGTCTTTAAAATTATTATTTTTTTTTTTTAAAAAAACTTAAACTTGCGACCATTAGATCATTGTACTATAACCTGCAATACTGTAACATTGCAATATATACACTGCTCAAAAAAATAAAGGGCACACTCAAATAACACATCCTAGATCTGAATGAAATATTCTCATTGAATACTTTGTTCTGTACAAAGTTGAATGTGCGGACAACAAAATCACACAAAAATCATCAATGGAAATCCAATTTATTAACCAATGGAGGCCTGGATTTGGAGTCACCCCCAAAATTAATGTGGAAAAACACACTACAGGCTGATCCAACTTTAATGTAATGTCCTTAAATAAAGTCAAAATGAGGTTCAGTATTGTGTGTGGCCTCCACGTGCCTGTATGACCTCCCTACAACGCCTGAGCATGCTCCTGATGAGGTTGCGGATGGTCTCCTGTGGGATCTCCTCCCAGACCTGGACTAAAGCATCCGCCAACTCCTGGAAAGTCTGTGGTGCAACGTGACGTTGGTGGATGGAGCGAGACATGATGTCCCAGATGTGCTCAATCGGATTCAGGTCTAGGGAACGGGCTTGCCAGTCCATAGCTTCAATGCCTTCATCTTGCGGGAACTGCTGACACACTCCAGCCACATGAGGTCTGGCATTGTCCTGCATTAGGAGGAACCAAGGGCCAACCGCACCAGCATATGGTCTCACAAAGGGTCTGAGGATTTCATCTCGGTACCTAATGGCAGTCAGGCTACATCTGGCGAGCACATGGAGGGCTGTACGGCCCTCCAAAGAAATGCCACCCTACACCATTACTGACCCACTGCCAAACCGTTCATGCTGAAGGATGTTGCAGGCAGCAGATCGCTCTCCACGGCGTCTCCAGACTCTGTCACGTCTGTCACATGTGCTCAGTGTGAACCTGCTTTCATCTGTGAAGAGCATAGGGCGCTAGTGTCGACTTTGCCAATCCTGGTGTTCTGTGGCAAATGCCAAGCGTCCTGCACGGTGTTGGGCTGTGAGCACAACCCCCATCTGTGGACGTCGGGCCCTCATACCACCCTCATGGAGTCGGTTTCTAACCGCTTGTGCAGACACATGCACATTTGTGGCCTGCTGGAGGCCGTTTTGCAGGGCTCTGGCAGTGCTCCTCCTATTCCTCCTTGCACAAAGGCGAAGGTAGCTTTCCTGCTGCTGGGTTGTTGCCTTCCTACGGCCCCCTCTACGTCTCCTGGTGTACTGGCCTGTCTCCTTGTAGCGCCTCCAGCCTCTGGACACTACGCTGACAGAAACAGCAAACCTTCTTGCCACAGCTCGCATTGATGTGCCATCCTGGATGAGCTGCACTACCTGAGCAACTTCTGTGGGTTGTAGAGTCCGTCTCATGCTACCACGAGTGTGAAAGCACAACCAACATTCAAAAGTGACCAAAACATCAGCCAGAAAGCATTGGTACTGAGATGTGGTCTGTGGTCCCCACCTGCTCAACCACTCCTTTATTGAGGGTGTCTTGATAATTGCCAATAATTTCCATCTATTGTCTATTCCATTTGCACAACAGCATGTGAAATTGATTGTCAATCAGTGTTGCTTCCTAAGTGGACAGTTTAATTTCACAGAAGTTTGATTTACTTGGAGTTATATTCTATAGAACCAAAAATAGTTTAGGGCAACAAATTTCATTATGGATCAAGACTCATGAATATAAAGCCTACAACGCACCAAATTGGAGTCATAAAGAGATCCGACAATAGTCAATAAATTTAGAAATAAGCACAATTTTATTGAAAATTAGTCATGCAAACAAGATAAAAGAACTGTGTTCATTTGAACGCCAGAGCAAGAGAAAAATTCCTCATAAAGTTAGGACGAGGTCCAGATATAGGTACCACAGATTGCAATGCAGATCATAAGTATGTGCAGGGAGGCACAAAGAGACCCAGGGAACTCACAAGTCACAACTCACGGAGTCTCTGCTATACGCCATGAGTCACAATTGTACCTCTAAAATGCATGTTGCTATATCGTATTAAAGGGACTCAGCCTATAAGCAGAGAAAGTTATTATAGGTAAAGCGTCGGTTAAGTGGGACATAGTGTGAGTACAGGGTCCCAAAGTAGACCAAAGAACAATTAAACAGGTTACAGGTCATAAATAATGATCACCTACCCTGCGTATCTGCACTGCTGGTTCAGTGCCCCATGCCCCTACGCACGTTTCGATGCATATAGCACCTTTTTCAAGGGGGAAGTGACCTGTTATATTCTGTTGTTTAAGTGTTCCCTTTATTTTTTTTGAGCAGTGTAGTAAAAATCATTGTCTCCTATAAAGCTCAGCCTATGGCTGGACTTAACAGGAGAACAAATATGGCAACGACTGGGGCCTTCAGCAGCCCCCTGGCTGCAATGGGCACCCTGTGATTACGTCAATGGTTGCTTGAACAAATGCTGTCCCAGATTGTGATGCTTAAATTGCCTCTGTCAGTAATTGACAGTGAAATACCAGGGTAGAGTGGCTTTTCTTGTATGCGCTGCTGATTAAGACACAATCTAAAAGATGTCATGCAAAAAGTGGTTTAATGTCAACGCGTTTCAGAGTCCATCTGACTCCTCCTTCAGTACAACCACACTTGAATGTTTTTCATGTGTGTATAGCAGCCGTGTTTCTTGTTCCTCTTATATGCAGCCACATTCATTCTCTATCTCCGTCAGCGAAACATTGGTTTCTAGAACTGCTGCAGAACCGTTTTATGGAAGTGATGCTAAAACACGAGTCCATTTTTGCTTGCGGTTGATTGTTCCTAGTGTAAGTCATTTTTGAAAAATGAAAAAAAGTTTTCTTTTTCTGTGGTAAAGGCGTGATCTTGCTCTGCACCATTTCATATGTGCGTCATCTGTGCATTATCCTCTGTGTTGTTGGATGTGATGATGACTGAAATGGTTCATTCTCTATATGAGATCGTACATATGTAATCACTGAGGAGGAGTTTTCTGTCCTGTAAAACACAGACAATGGGTCTTTCCCATCACGGCCGGTTATTCACTGCCAGACAGCTATAATGTGCTGACGTTCCCAGCCTCTGGAGAATGAAGGCCGTACAATGGCGTGTGGAGGGATTGCATCTTGCTCTGCAGATGATGGAGCTCACTGACTGTTCCTGATTGATGACCAGAGATGCGGCTGCTGTAGGTGTGGGCATGATTCACCCTGTGCAGCAGAACATTGTATCTATTTTACCTGCAATTGCTCATCCGCTCACAGCTCAGGTCTATCTCCATTCATCATCGTGACATTTTGATCAAAGCAGGTGAATTTGTCTGAATTTTTTTGGATCAAGGAGCTGTAAGCTCAAGACCTAGTTTTCTCATATACCTTACTGTTCAGCTCATGTGGAGTTTGCCACATTGAATCCACCATTTGTCCAAAAATCGACCCATCCCTCCTGACCCCGTCAGATGCTTTAAATTAACTCTAAAATGTAAATTGGGGTCTCCCAAGAAGTCTCCAGAGATTGCAGCTTCAGTGGTAAATCTTTGCATCTCACCTCCTCTCTGCCATAAACCCGGTCATTCAGCTTATGTTCAACAATGGCCCTTCTCCAGGCTGATCCGACAATGTAGGCCACCTTCCTACACTTACACCCCATAAGTGCTGCTACCTGTATTAGGATTAGCATTTTTCCCCCTTATTCTGTCCTTTGCTGTTGAACTTGCAATGAGTCCTGCGTGTGTGTGCTGAGAATGGCACCATCTGACTGCCGCACTACTATATAGCGGATCTGTCACCCCAAAAACTAACTAAACCCCTTATACAGGTATGTAGGGGACTTAGCCCTTATAAAAATCATACCTGTAATATTGATTTTAGTGTTTTAGTTTAAGCATAAAAGAACTGTTTCTCATGCAAATGAAGGGGCTTTTATGCACAGTTGGCCAACGCCTCAGTGCACCGTCACTCCCCCTCAGTTTGCCTACCGAGCACCGTCATATCTTGGCTCTGTGGTCGTGCTGACATAGTCTTATTGCAGGCTCACATCTATGGCTCCTGTCTGCAGTGTAGTACTGAGCAGCGGCCACAGACAGGAGGGGGCAATCCTGCAGTTTCTGTGCAGAGATACTGATCCACTGACTCAGTTCAGAGCTGTCAATCGGCGACTTTACACAGACACTTCGGTACTGAGCGCGCCGCTGCAGACTTCAGGTGCTGTCCCTATAACTTATGGCAGTGCTTAGTATGCAAAATGAGGTAGCGTACTGAACGGTGCTCTGAAGTCCCCTCATTTGCATACAAAATTGTTTGCTTTTTTTTTTTAATGCCAACTAAGCTACTAAAAGCTATACTGCAGGTATGATCTGTATAGGGGCCTAGTCCCCTAGATATTTGCATAAGTGGTTGTTACAATCTTGGGGGTGAGAGATTCCCGTTAAGTCCTGCACCTGAGCTACATGGATAGGACTTATTTTTCACCCGCTGAAGGGCAAATTGTTTTTAAAAGTAGCGTAAAGTAAAGGTGATTGAGTTGCCTATTGCAAACAGTATCTCTGAAAAATGAGAACGAATTGATCTGGTCTGGAAAATGAAAGCTGCTTGGTTTAGTCAAAGATGTCACTTTTAATTTCACTTCTTATGGTCTCCTCTACCGCTTATATTTAGAGTAACCATCATCTTCATTTTTTTTCTCTATAAATCAATAGTACACGTAAATATGATAAATATTGTAATATATCTCATCAGAGAAATCTGCTTTTAGAAATCTGCAACTTTTTTTATCCCGGACTCATCGTTCACTCTCCATTTATGGATAAAATCTGTGCTCAGATCAGTAGGGGTCAATCATCCTCATCGATCAAATGTTGCAAGCTCCGTCAGCGGCCAGATGTAAACACATTGACCAGAGCTGCATTCAGTGTGTAGTGGAGGTGGCAAGGTACTGCAGAAAAGCTCCTATAATTTTGAATAGGAGCTGCTCTACAGTACCCTGCAGTGACCACTACACATTTAAAGGTGCACTTGCCCAAAGTGTTTATTTTTTTTGTTTTTAACTAAACATGTGAGTGTATATGTTAATATACTCGCCTACCGCCGCCTTCTCCGGGATCCAACACTGTTCTATTCCTCTTCTCAGTGACGTCACCGCTTTTCCGACTATCCGGATCGCTCTATGCATAAGTCGTAAGTCTCTTTTAACAATGTAAATTTATGGGGCCTTGTTCTGACTCTCCATAGCCTAACATTGTAAAAGCCACTTCTGGGTCACGCAGAGCGCAGGGTGATCAGAGAGTCTGCAGAGCGGTGATGTCCTGGAGAAGAGGAGCGGAACGGCGCTAGATCCCGGAGAGCCGTGGGTGGTGCATTACATGCATATATTCGCAGATTTATTTAAAAAAAGATTTTTTTGGGGGAGGGCTTCTTTATTGGAGCTGTGCATTTCAGCTTTGTTCATTGTCTAAATTCACCTGATTCTAGGGCTTGCAACAATGGATTGATTGGTGAGGGTGTCAGACCCTTATTGATCCAATATTGATGACCTATTCTGAGGATAGGTCATCAGTATACTCTTACACTCTGACAACCAAAAAATTCTCCATTTCACTATAATAATAATTTTTATTTTATTTTTAATATTTATTAATATCCCATGTGCCCTCCTTTTTTATTTTTTCTGGCGTGTTTCCCCCCGTTCCCAGTCTTCTCTTGGTTTCTGAGTACCGGCTGCCAGCTTGTCAGACTACCAGTGCACACTGTACATAGTGGGCTAATGCACCCCCCTAGAACTGAAGAAGGGACTAGGAATTGCTCATCATACGCTTTATGGACTTATTGTTAAATGTTTATTGTGGGTTGCAGGTCGATTTTAAAGGGAACATATTTGAAGTCATTTTAATTGGATGCTGGAGAAATCTTCAAGTTTTGTCTTAGTTTCTCAGTCTGTATTTTTTTGGAGGCAAAGATAGAAGTAGATGCCGCCGGAAGATGCACAAGTCTTTCATTAATAGTACTGATTCCTTTTTTTAAAATCCGTTTTGGCTTTAGTTGCAAAATTGTGCCATTCTCAAAAAACACCATGTGACACTACACAATCTCTTTTCAAGTGGAAATTTCTTGGGTTTCCATATTCACATTTTTCTGGTCTGTAATCATGCAAAGACTCAGTTTTATTGTAACGCTGATGATTGAATTTGAAGCCAGTGGATATCCATTTTTCCTGCCACTTTGTTTTTCTGGTACATTGCCTGATAGACATAATCTGAGATTTCAGCTTCTTTACAACAGAATGGACAGCAATAAGTTAGAGATGCTATCAGTATGACGGAAGAGAACAATTACTTGTATTTTCGCTGTTCTCTGTATTGTGGTGATTGTCAGTCAAAAGTTTTTCGTGTTTCTTGTTATGCAAGTGTCTTACTTTGTACAATGCAAGGTATAATTTATATTATTTATAATGTGTTCTAACGCTGGAAATAAAAACAGATTGCGAGAGTTGAGGACATTTTTTTATTCGAGAAAGTAAAATAAAACTCATCTCTGCTGGTTGTTTGGGTGGTGATTTTTTGGTTGTTGGCTATTGATGGTTGTGGTTGTTGGTGCTTTTGTTTTTTCTTCGTTTTGTTTTTCTGGGTTTTGTTCATGACATCACTCTGATGTTTATTACCGAGCATCTGTACTTGGTTTGAACAGTCATTCTGTACTGACAGTCCCTTTAACATGTAGGTTGCAGATAGAGATGCCCTTCCTACATCCACATTTACACACACCTGATGACCGTGCTGGGTGTGATCATCCCTTGTTGCTTCTGAGAGGCTCAAAGCGGTAATTCGACTCCATGTATTTGAGAGACGGGTATCGCGCACCTGTACAGGTTCCATATGTTGCTCATGAACATGAGCCGTAAGATATCTGTAGATGTGGCACCACCCCTCTTTAGGCCCAGAGGCCTACAGCAACATTAAAGGAGCTGCAGGAATTTTTGACAAGTACTGGTTGTGTACCACAACAATTTCCCGTATTCTTCACATGTCTGGTCTATAGGGAAGAGTGGGAAGATGAAAACCTTTTCTTTCAAAGAATAACATCCAAGTCCAGCTGTATTTTGCCAAAACCTACAACAGGTCTGTCAAAAGAATGTGGGGAAATGTATTATCGTCTCATGAGACCAAAGTTGAACTTTTGGGCCATAATTCCAAGAGGTATGTTTAGCACAAAGCCAACACTGCTCATCACCAAAAGAACACCATACCCACAGTGAAACATGGTGGAGGCAGTATTATACTTTAAGGGTGGTTTTCATAAGCTGGAGCTGAGGCTTTCATCAAGGTGGAGAGAATTTTGAATAGTTCCTAAGATCAGTAAGTTTTGCAACAAAACTTTCAGGCCTGTGCTAAAAAGCTGAAGCTGTACAGGAATTTCACCTTTTAGCACGACAGCTACCCTAAGCATAGCTCCAAATCAACAAAAGCATGGCTTCAATAGAAGATGATCAAAGTTTTTGAATGACCACGTCCATGCCCAGACCTGAATCAGATTGAAAATCTGTGGGTGACCTGAAGGGGACAGTGTACTCAGGAGATGGCCTTGCAATTGACAGATTTGGAGCTACTGCAGGGAATAATGGAGAAAGATTGCCAATTCTAGATGTGCCACGACTGAATGTTGTCATAAAGGGTACTTTGTATGTATTTGTATTATGAAATATTATAGATTTTATTTTCTTTACACACACACATCTGCATATTTCTTAATTTGCTTTTCTAAATAACTCCCCCCTTAAGGTTTTTTTAAATAAAGTATTCATGTAATTTAGCAATCTTGTAATGTCAGCTCCTTTATGAATCCTAGCACCTCTATTCTTTACCATGGTACAGTGTGTCCTGCCTGACTGTGGAATCTATGTGCCCATCACTGTTTGTGGGACATCAGCAGCTCTTAGATGCAAAGGACGAGCTCCGTATCCTGCTATTTTCCCCTTTTTTGTCTTCTCCTCGGCTGCATGGTTCTTCCCTTCGTCGTGTCCTAGAGATGCTCAGTTGGCTGTGAATGATGTGCCCCAACACAAAGCCAGCAAGCATGTTAATGAGCTGATCACTTTATTGAGAACGAGCTGCTGCACGTTTCCATATCATTGTTGGTATATTAACTTCTCCTCCTGTTGTACACAAAGAAGGGGCTTAACCGACAAGAGCAGCATCTCCTTTGGTCCAGAGTCCTCTTGCTTTCACCCTGCTGCTTTCTTATTTATATCTCCCACGTCTTAACCTCTTTGCAAAGGCTCATTAATATTTAAAGACGTTGCTCTGGGTTAAAGTGGCGGGTTAGCGTGGTTTCTATCACACAAGCGGCTCCGAAGGCTGGAATAAACAAATACATGTGTTTTTATGCTACAACTCGGGCATTTTGGTGCAGGGTTATTTTGCAGATGGCTTCGCAGCTTTCCTCATCACAAGTCTGACATATCATTTGTTTTTTTCTACATTACAGCCTGCTCCTGATATTTAATGCAGATGTGCTCCTGGTAAAGATCAGTCACCCTCCTTTGTATAAAACAACAAAATACGATTATATGTGTGCGCACATATATACATGGATATGCTGTGGTTCATTGGGGCCATGGGTTCATATCCTGCCAGAACCACCATCTGTTTATTTTCCTAGTGTTTTCATGGATTTCCTCTTAAGTATTCCAGTTTCTTTCTGAACGTTTTTATGTGTGAATGACCATTTATCCATACATTAACGCAAATTCGTTTAAGTTGTAATGATTCCTATATGCACTCCGCATTTGATCCCCCATCCTTGTCTGTATGACTTTGATGATTTTATTCTTACCACAGCAGAGCAGATGTCCAGATATTCTGTTTCTTTCACGCTACTTATGAGTAGTGTTGAGCCACCCCCGTAGTGTTCGGGTTCGGTTCGGTTCGTCGAACACCGGGATGTTCGAGGAACTGTTCGTCGAACTGTTCGTCGAACACCTTAGAACACCGTCGAACACCGTTAAAACCAATGGCAGGCAAACAAAAACACATAGAAACACATAGAAAACACCTTCAAAGGTGTCCAAAAGCTGACAAACTGCTCAGAAGACGCTTTCTTTAAAAAAGCCGGCCGGCAATTCAGCAGCGGTATACACCGGTACCCGACAATTTAGACAAGAAGGAATAGAGCCTCACACATAGATTAGATAGATAGAAACATGTCAGTCACATATATATGAAGTACAGTGACAGTGTTGCTTACTGTACTTGTCATTTAGTGTAAAGGATTTATTAAAAAATATAATAGTGTTTTCATGCACTGTCTCTTTAAAAAAGCCGGCCGGCAATTCAGCATCTGTACCCGACAATTTATAACAGACAGAATAGAGCTTCACACATAGATTATATAGATAGAAACATGTCAGTCACATATATATGAAGTACAGTGACAATGTTGCTTACTGTACTTGTCATTTAGTGTAAAGGATTTATTAAAAAAAATAATAGTGTTTTCATGCACCGTCTCTTTAAAAAAGCCGGCCGGCAATTCAGCATCTGTACCCGACAATTTATAACAGAGAGAATAGAGCTTCACACATAGATTAGATAGATAGAAACATGTCAGTCACATATATATGAAGTACAGTGATAGTGTTGGTTACTGTACTTGTCATTTAGTATTAAAATAAAGGATTTATTATTAAAAAAAAATTTGCGTGGGGTTCCCCTTAATTTTAGTCTCTAGCGGAGGTTAAGCAGACAGCTGGGGCAGATGTTTGAAGCCTGGGAAGGGGGTAATACCCACGGAGCTTCCCAGGCTACTAATATGAGCCCCCAGCTGAATACATAGCCTTTACTAGCTATTGAAATGGGGGACCCCCCCCAAAAAATGACGTGGGGTCCCCCCTAATTTAATAGCTAGCAAAGGCTAGGCAGACAGCTGGGGGCTGATATTAATAGCCCAGGAAGGGAGCCATGAATATTGGCCCCCTCCCAGGCTAGAAACACCAGCCGTCAGCCGCCCCAGAAATGGCGCATTCATAGGATGCGCCAATTCTGGCACTTAGCCTCGCTCTTCCACGCTGCCCTGTAGCGGTGGCAGTGGGGTAATAGGGCTGGGGTTGATGTCAGCTTATAATGCCAGCTGACATCAAGCCCAGGTTAGTAATGGAGAGGCGTCTATAAGACACCCCCATTACTAACCCCATAGTCAAAGTTAAAAGAAAACACAAACACCCAGAATAAAGTCCTTTAATTGAAATAAACACACAATTCTTTATTGTTCTAAATTAAACCATACTTACCATCACGCCCATTCCAGCTGAAGCCAACGATCTCCTGCAATAAAAGAAAAATAATAAACCAACCTCATCCTTAGCTTTCCATGGTTCCCACGACAGCTTCAGCTCTGCTACATCGAGATGACAGGCTGGACCGCAGCAGAACGCTGCCATCCAGCCTGTCATCCCGCAGACACTGAGAAGAGCAGGCATGCTTGCGCTCCTCAGTGTCTCGCTGTGACGGCATCCAGATGAGCCGAGTTAATGTCCAATGAACTCAGCTCACCTCATGCACGTCACTGACAGCGTGGGAAAATTCTCACGCTGAAGTGCTGAGTGCAGGAGAATTCTCCCACGCTGTCAGTGACGTGCATGAGGTGAGCTCATGTCCAATGAACTCAGCTCACCTCATGCACCTCACTGACAGCGTGGGAAAATTCTCCTGCACTCAGCGCTTCAGCGTGAGAATTCTCCCACGCTGTAAGTGACGTGCATGAGGTGAGCTGAGTTCATTGGACATGACCTCGGCTCATCTTTATGCCGTCACAGAGAGACAATGTGGAGCGCAAGCATGCCTGCGCTTCTCAGTGTCTGCGGGATGACAGGCTGGATGGTAGCGTTCTGCTGCGGTCCAGCCTGTCATCTCGATGTAGCAGAGTTGAAGCTGTCCTGGGAACCATGGAAAGGTAAGGATGAGGTTGCTTTATTATTTTATTTTTATTACAGGAGATCGTTGGCTTCAGCTGGAATGGGCGTGACGGTAAGTATGGTTTAATTTAGAACAATAAAGAATTGTCTTTATTTCAATTAAAGGACTTTATTCTGGGTGTTTGTGTTTTTTTTAACTTTGACTATGGGGTTAGTAATGGGGGTGTCTTATAGACGCCTCTCCATTACTAACCTGGGCTTGATGTCGGCTGGCATTATAAGCTGACATCAACCCCAGCCCTATTACCCCCTGCCACCGCACCAGGGCAGCGTGGAAGAGCGAGGCTAAGTGCCAGAATTGGCGCATCCTATGAATGCGCCATTTCTGGGGCGGCTGACGGCTGGTGTTTCTAGCCTGGGAGGGGGCCAATATTCATGGCTCCCTTCCTGGGCTATTAATATCAGCTCCCAGCTGTCTGCCTAGCCTTTGCTAGCTATTAAATTAGGGGGGACCCCACGTCCTTTTTTTTGGGGGGTCCCCCATTTTAATAGCTAGTAAAGGCTATGTATTCAGCTGGGGGCTGATATTAGTAGCCTGGGAAGCTCCGTGGGTATTACCCCCTTCCCAGGCTTCAAACATCTGCCCCAGCTGTCTGCTTAACCTCCGCTAGAGCCTAAAATTAAGGGGAACCCCACGCCAATTTTTTTAATAATAAATCCTTTATTTTAATACTAAATGACAAGTACAGTAACCAACACTATCACTGTACTTCATATATATGTGACTGACATGTTTCTATCTATCTAATCTATGTGTGAAGCTCTATTCTGTCTGTTATAAATTGTCGGGTACAGATGCTGAATTGCCGGCCGGCTTTCTTAAAGAGACGGTGCATGAAAACACTATTATTTTTTTTAATAAATCCTTTACACTAAATGACAAGTACAGTGAGCAACACTGTCACTGTACTTCATATATATGTGACTGACATGTTTCTATCTATGTGTGATTCTCTATTCCTTCTATTCTAAATTGTCGGGTACCGGTGTATGCCGCTGCTGAATTGCCGGCCGGCTTTTTTAAAGAGACAGTGCATGAAAACACTATTATTTTTTTTGATAAATCCTTTACACTAAATGACAAGTACAGTAAGCAGCACGGTCACTGTACTTCGTATATATGTGGCTGACATGTTTATATCTATCTAATCTATGTGTGAAGCTCTATTCTTTCGGTTCTAAATTGTCGGGTACCGGTGTATGCCGCTGCTGAATTGCCGGCTTTTCATGTTTCACTGTTGGCACTGTTCCCATCGATTTGGGCAATCACTGTAATGCCACAACCTCCATGGCTGTGGCATTACAGTGAGTGGCAGACAATCCCTGCATGATTGGTGCTCTAAATAGCGCCAGACATGCAGGACACGCTTTTGATGCACGAACAGTTATCGAACATAACCTCGAACAGCCGAATTTTTTGCAAATCGTTCGGGTTCGTCGAACAACTCGAACACCGCCCAAAACAGCTCGAATTTGAGATTGGCGAACAGTTCTAGTCGAACACCGCTCATCTCTACTTATGAGGGACCTTTTTTTTAAAAAAAAATTGTCCACTTATATTCAAGGTAAAGGGGTTTTCATCACATAGAAAGCGTTAATCTAGATGGTATAGTGCTAGGATATGGCACTGCTTTCTAATCAGTGGGGCTCCAACTTCAGGAAACCCTAGAACACACAACGAACTCTGCCCGCGGGCCGAATTTGGCCAGCACCCCCCCTCTTCCCCAGTATACTGTATGGAGGACTATGTGGGGTCCATTATACAGTATGGAGGACTATGTGGGCCCATTATTCCGTATGGAGGACTATGTGGGGCCCATTATTCCGTATGGAGGACTATTTGGGACCCGTTATTCTGTATGGAGGACTATGTGGGGCCTGTTATTTTGTATGGAGGACTATGTGGGGCCTGTTATTCTGTATGGAGGACTATGTGGGGTCCGTTATTCTGTATGGAGGACTATGTGGGGCCTGTTATTCTGTATGGAGCACTATGTGGGGCCCGTTATTCTGTATGGAGCACTATGTGGTGCCCGTTATTCTGTATGGAGCACTATGTGGGGCCCGTTATTCTGTATGGAGGACTATGTGGGGCCCGTTATTCTGTATGGAGGACTATGTGGGGCCCGTTATTCTGTATGGAGGACTATGTGGGGCCCGTTATTCTGTATGGAGGACTATGTGGGGCCCGTTATTCTGTATGGAGGACTATGTGGGGCCCGTTATTCTGTATGGAGGACTATGTGGGGCCCGTTATTCTGTATGGAGGACTATGTGGGGCCCGTTATTCTGTATGGAGGACTATGTGGGGCCCGTTATTCTGTATGGAGGGCTATGTGGGGCTCCTCATACTGTATGGAGGGCTATGTGGGGCCCAGTATACTGTATGGAGAACTACGTGGGGCCCAGTATACTGTATGGAGGGCTACCTGGGGCCCAGTATACTGTATGGAGGGCTATGTGGGAACCATTATTCTGTATGGAAGGCTATGTGGGGTCCATTATTCTGTATGGAGGGCTATGTGGGGCCATTATACTGTATGGAGGGCTATGTGGGGCCATTATACTGTATGGAGGGCTATGTGGGGCCATTATACTGTATGGAGGGCTATGTGGGAACCATTATACTGTATGGAGGGCTATGTGGGAACCATTATTCTGTATGGAGGGCTATGTGGGGCCATTATACTGTATGGAGGGCTATGTGGGAACCATTATTCTGTATGGAGGGCTATGTGGGAACCATTATTCTGTGTGGAGGGCTATGTGGGGCCCATTATACTGTGTGGAGGACTATGTGGGGTCCATTATACTGTGTGGATGGCTTTGTTGGGATTACGATTGGGGCATCATATTGTGTTGGTCACCATACTTTGCTGGGAGGGTATAGTAGGGTCATCATACCGTGCATGTGGAGGAATTCACTGTGGTATTATCGTACTGTGTTTGAGGAGCACTTTTGTTTCCATCATACTTTATTATCTGTATTATTTATTTATTCAAGGGTTTTTATCCTTATTAACTTAGGCCATTCGGCCATATGCTTTTTACTGCTCTTATATAACATATAATATTATTCCAGTATTCCCCATTTTTCATTGTGTTTATTTTAGTTTAAGAGCTATTAATTAAAATATAGTTTGTTTATGGGACAAACCCTTTAAGTTTGTTTCCATATGAAAAGGTTCATTGTTATATTTGATAAGGGAAAAACGTTTTCAATTGTAGACATTTTTTTAGTATCAAGGTGGGCCCTCTGCGTATTTGAGTTTGACATCCCTGCCCTAGAACGAAGAAGCCATAGCTTTGGTTAAGTTGTCTGATCACGTTATTGGTGACCTGTTGTGAGGATAGTTCAATAATATCTGGTGGATGTCTAGCACCTGACACCCCCATTGATTAAAGAAGCACTCCCATGAAGATATTTTTTAATAAATCTGTGTAAATGTGTATGTAGTGTAGTGTGTATGTGTTAATATACACTCCTACTGCCGTCTCCTCCGGGATCCAGTGATGTTCTGCTCCTCTTTGCAGTGATGTCACCACTCTGCAGACTCTCCAGGTCACGCTGAGCTCTGCATGACCCAGTAGTGACTTTCACAATGTCAGTTTATGGGGCGCCAGAAGAGGCGCAGAACGAGGCTCCATAGCATTATATTGTAAGACACTTTCGGCTCCCGCATAGAGCGAACCTTATAGTCTGCAGAGTGGTGATGTCGCTGAGAAGAGGAGCAGAACAGTGCTGGATACCGGAGAAGACGCTGATTGTTCTGTGTTTCTCCCCACCCCCTTACTACCAGACAGCCTCTTTACTGATGCTAATTAATGGCAAAATGGACCGCAGCATTCAACAAATCATCTTAAGGTATGTGCACATGTTGGATATTTGCATCAAATTTTTCTGCACTAAAAAAGTGTTTATTGGCAGGAAAAACGCAGTGCACAATACGGACATTTTTTAATAATCTTTCCTTGCATTTTTGTTGTGTGTTTCCTTGTCTTTTTATGCATTCATTTGAGCAAAAATGCTGAAAACTGACATTCTGCACATTTCAAAAAAACATTTTGATGGTCAAAGTGGGCAAGGAAAAAAGCAGTATGTGCACGAGACTTCAGAAATCGTATTCATTTTGGTTGTATTGTAAGACGCAGAGTTTTTCCGCCCTGAAAAAAAACGCTGGCAAACCTCAACATGTGCCCAAGTCCGTTCTCTGACAGCGTGGGTATTCCTCAAAGGCATGTTACGTGCTGCTCCAGCATCTATCCAGCTTATGTATGGCTCATCAACTATGAAACGCTACTTATTTTCTGCTCTCAGTGGGATTTAGTTACAGAATGGTGCACGTGCTAAGCCGGGTAATGGAGAAATACAAATATGTATCTGAATCTAATATCTTGCCGCTTGGATACACTAATTAATTGAAGCGGCAAAGATTGATGCGGCTGGGGAGCTGGACGCCGCTCAATGGTTAATTAGTTATGAGTGGAACAGAAAGCTGGATGAGTTGTACACGATGTGATACTCTTCTTGTGCACACACATTAGAGAAATGCTCATATTAGAAGCGTATATGGGTGAATGCCCTCTTTTTACTGAATTGGCAGTAAGCTGTGGAGCGCCGCACATCCATTAATCTGTTTGTTCTGTTTTGCAGATGAAAGCTATTACCAAGGTGGGAAGTTCCAGTTTGAAATTGAGGTTCCAGACGCCTACAACATGGTGGTAAGTTGGTCCACGTCCGTCATACTAGAGAACTACTCTCCCCGGTGTCCGACGCCAACTCCTTTCTGTTCCCACAGTATTCCGAGCAGACCCCTCCATTGCTCAACCTTGTGTGCCCTGCAAAGGTTAGAGAAACAAATCCCAAATAGAAAAGTCCATGTAACTCCGTATGTCAGTAATACCTTGGAAATTAGATCATAAGAGCTATTCATAGAACTACATAGCACTCCAGAGCAAGAGGATGCTCTGAAAACCTTCTGCAGATTCAGTCGATTTATGTACTTTATTCTTATTTCTTATTATTTATTAATAATCTACTATAATAAACAACAGTATATTTTATTGGTCAAATCCCTATCAGTGGACTAAATGGGCCACGATTCTCTATTATGTAGATTTATGTAGACCTGTCCTTTGTTTGGCTTCCTTACAAGTGACGTAACGGGTGCTTTTGGTTTGTAATCTTTAGAATTTTTTTCTATACTCAAAGTGTACTGCAAAAAAATAAATAGGTTTGGACGTGGAAAACCATGATGTATTATAGTGCACTGCCAAATACACTGTGTGCAGAATTATTAGGCAAGTTGTATTTTAGAGGATTATTTTTATTATTGATCAACAACTATGTTCTCAATCAACCCAAAAGACTCATAAATATCCAAGCTTAATATTTTTGGAAGTTGGAGTGGGGTTTTTTAGATTTGGCTATCTTAGGAGGATATCTGTTTGTGCAGGTAACTATTACTGTGCTGAATTATTAGGCAACTCAATAAAAAACAAATATAATCCCATCTCACTTGCTTATTTTCACCAGGTAAACCAATATCCGTGCACAAAATTTAGAAATAAACATTTCTGACATGTAAAAAAAAAATAGTGATCAATATAGCCACCTTTCTTTATGATGACACTCAACAGCCTTCCATCCATAGATTCTCTCAGTTGCTTGATCTGTTTTCGATCAACATTGCGTGCAGCAGCCACCACAGCCTCCCAGACACTGTTCCGAGAGGTGTACTGTTTTCCCTCCCTGTAGAACTCACATTTTATGATGGACCACAGGTTCTCTATGGGGTTCAGATCAGGTGAACAAGGGGGCCATGTCATTATTTTTTCTTCTTTTAGACCTTTACTGGCCAGCCACGCTGTGGAGTAGTTGGATGCATGTGATGTAGCATTGTCCTGCATGAAAATCATGTTTTTCTTGAACGATACCGACGTCTTCCTGTACCACTGCTTGAAGAAGTTGTCTTCCAGAAACTGGCAGTAGATCTGGGAGTTGAGCTTCACTCCATCCTCCACCTGAAAAGGTCCCACAAGTTCATCTTTGATGATACCAGCCCATACCAGTATCCCACCTCCACCTTGCTGGCGTCTGAGTCGGAGTGGAGCTCTCTGCCCTTAACAGATCCAGCCTCTGGCCCATCCATCTGGCCCATCAAGAGTCACTCTCATTTTATCAGTCTATAAAACCTTTGAAAAATCAGTCTTAAGATATTTCTTGACCCATTCTTGACGTTTTATCTTATGTTTCTTGTTCAAAGGTGGTCGTTTTTCAGCCTTCCTTACCTTGGCCATGTCCCTGAGTATCACACACCTTGTGCTTTTTGATACTCCAGTAACGTTGCAGCTCTGAAATATGGCAAAACTGGTGGCGAATGGCATCTTGGCAGCTTCACGCTTGATTTTCATCAATTCATGGGCAGTTATTTTGCACCTTTTTTTGGCCAACACATTTCTTGCGACCCTGTTGGCTATTTGCCATGAAACGCTTGATTGTTCGGTGATCACGCTTCAAAAGTTTGGAAATTTCAAGACTGCTGCATCCCTCTGCAAGACATCTCACAATTTTGGACTTTTCAGAGCCCGTCAACTCTCTTTCTGACCCATTTTGCCAAAGGAAAGTAAGTTGCCTAATAATTAAGCACACCTTATATAGGGTGTTGATGTCATTAGTCAACACCCCTCCTCATTACGGAGATGCACATCACCAGATTTACTTAATTGGTAGTTGGCTCTCAAGCCTATGCAGCTTGGAGTAGGCCAACATGTATAAAAAGTATCATGTGATCAAAATACTCATTTGCCTAATAATTTGGCAAACAGTGTATTAAAGGTACTGAGTGAAAAAAAAAATCTGAGTAACATAATATCAGGGGTCGTAGTAAGTCAACAAGACTTTGAGGGTGTTTTTTCATTTGCATAAGAAAGATACAAAACCGTATGGCAGTTAACAAATATCTTAAAAATTCACCTTCCAAATTCTTTGCAAACTTTCATTTTGAAGTCTTCTGAGCGGGTGTAACCTCAGCCCTCCTGTGTAATGAGTGACAGATGCTGCACGAAGAATTTAAACATGTCGTCCACTTAGTTCTTTTTTTTTATTTATTTTTTTTTAATGCACATCATGGTGAAAGGTTAAAAAAGAAAGCTATATACCGTATTTTTCGGACTATAAGACGCACCGGACCATAAGACGCACCTAGGTTTTAGAGGAGGAAAATAATAAAAAAAAATTTAAGAAAAAAATGTGGTTATGATGCACTTTTAAGGGGGAGGGGGTCTTCTGCTGATACTGGTATAGGGGTAATGTCCCCCAATTCTGACAATATCCCCCATCCTGGTATATATGCCCCCCCCCCCCTTCCTTTAATACGTGGTCCCCATCCTGGTATGCCTGGCACCCCTCCATCCTGGTATGCATGGCACCCCTCCATCCTGGTATGCATGGCACCCCTCATCCCCAATCCTGGTATGCATGGCACCCCTCATCCCCAATCCTGGTATGCATGGCTCCCTCATCCTTATCCTGGTATGCATGGCACCCCTCATCCCAAATCCTGGTATGCATGGCACCCCTCATCCCTATCCTGGTATGCATGGCACAGTAATCCCTATCCTGGTATGCATGGCACAGTAATCCCCATCCTGGTATGCATGGCACAGTAATCCCCAATCCTGGTATGCATGGCACCCCTCATCCCTATCCTGGTATGCATGGCACCCCTCATCCCTATCCTGGTATGCATGGCACCCCTCATCCCTATCCTGGTATGCATGGCACCCCTCATCCCTATCCTGGTATGCATGGCACCCCTCATCCCTATCCTGGTATGCATGGCACACCTCATCCCTATCCTGGTATGCATGGCACCCCTCATCCCCAATCCTGGTATCCATGGCACCCCTCATCCCTATCCTGGTATGCATGGCACCCCTCATCCCTATCCTGGTATGCATGGCACCCCTCATCCCTATCCTGGTATGCATGGCACCCCTCATCTTTATCCTGTTATGCATGGCACCCCTAATCCCTATCCTGGTATGCATGGCACCCCTAATCCCTGTCCTGGTATGCATGGCACCCCTAATCCCTGTCCTGGTATGCATGGCACCCCTAATCCCTGTCCTGGTATGCATGGCACCCCTAATCCCTGTCCTGGTATGCATGGCACCCCTAATCCCCATCAAGATGCACATACAAAAAAAAATAAACCTACTCACCTCTCTTCTCTCCTCCAGCGCTGCGTCCTGTCTGCCCGCACTGATCGCTCCATGTGAGCCGCGCATGATGTCACTGCCATGTGCTGCTCACATGGAGAGATCAGCTGCCGGAAGTCAGTGCTCCCCACGCTGGGTCTGTGTACGCAGGGAGCAGTGACTTCACTCTCCTTCATAACCGGCACACAGCGGAGCCTGCGGCTCCTGCTGCTGCCGGCTATCTCGTGTGCCCGCTCATTAAAGGGCATGAATATTCACCCCTCTCCACTCCCATGGGCGTGGAGAGAGGTTGAATATTCATGCCCTTTAACAGCGGGCACACGAGATTCCGGCAGCACTGAATATTCATTTTCTTTAGCAGCGGGGACAGTGTAGGCTGCAGCGGGGACAGTGTAGGCTGCAGCGGGTAGCTGATGCCTCTTGTGCCCCACTCCTCCACTGCTACCGCTGCCCCCCACACCCCGTATATGTATACACCCCCCCCCCCCTTAACATTCGGACTATAAGACGCACCCCCCATTTTCCTCCAAAATTTTGGAGGAAAAAAGTGCGTCTTATGGTCCGAAAAATACAGTACTCACTTACTGATTTCTCATTGCTTTTCTCCTAGTGCATTTTTGCATCAATGCGTCATTTGCGGATAAAAGTGCTATTCTTGCTTCACTCTCTTCCATGTATGAAGGTGAGCTGAGTAAGTAACAGGTTTACTGATATCTGCCAGGGCATGTGTGCAATCAGTAGGTATCATGATCGTGCCCTATTGGACAGGTGCACAATACCTGCCGATCTTGCATGTATCTCAGCAGCCTGCAGGCTTCAGTAGATGTGGCGTCACTGACCCCACTAATCTCCCAAAATGAAAATAAGCTCAAATATATTTATTGATGCAAAATTATACAAAGGCGTATATGAGTAATTCACAGCCGCAACCAATCAACCTTAAGGGGATGTCCAGGCTTGGGACAAAAGTCTGCAGTTGCTCTGTGCGTGCTGACTTGCAAATCGTGACACCGTGTGGTGCGCATACTATCACGATTTTCTCATTGTAGGTGGGCAGTCACGTGACGGTATTTATGCGATTTGCATGTGTCACGTGTCGACTAGACTCCTCTGCCTTCTCTCAGTTCACTTCTATTGAGAGAAGCGGAAGAATGTAGTCAGCACATAACCACCTGCTCACACCGGGAATACCAAGGAATCGTGACAGCATGTGCACCGCATGCTGTCACCATTCAGCAGTCTACCCTCACTTAGAGTGACTGCAGACTTCTGTCCCAAACCCGGACAGCCCCTTTAAATACTCCACTTGGTAGATTACAGCTTAAATATTTTGTTCAACTAATACATATTTGAATATTGAATCCTTAAAACTAAGGCTCATGGATGGGGAGGGAATCATTTATCAAAGTAGGTGCAATGAAACTTATAAGAGAGAGTGATCCGAGCGAACAGGAAAAACAGTGATTCAGAAAAGAAAAAAAATTGTACTGATATTGGAAAACATTAAGTTTCGGGCCCCATGGTGTCATGACAGTATTACTGTAGCTTGTGGGTGTTTTGATATGAGAAAAAAAGGTTTCCAGACCAACCATGTAAAAGTATTTAAAATTATCAGATTGCACACATCCGTGCAACTAGCCCCGTTATGGTATGGCCGCTACATCGATGACCTGCTCATCATATGGTGTGGCGATGTGGCGGCCATACCGGGCCGAATATATCACTTGAATTCGAATTGTCTAAACCTTAGGTTTATACATACTAGTCATAAACATACTATAGATTTTCTTGATTTCAATTTGAGAAGCGATATTTCCACTTACTGTGTTGTGACAACCCCCTTTATCAAACCTATAGCAGGGAACACTATTCTATTGGCATCGTCTTGCCACCCAGCCCAAACATGTCATAAAAAATATACCTGTAGGGGAATTTACTCAAACTAAACGTAATTGTTCAAGCAATAATTATTATAATATGGAGTG
This sequence comes from Phyllobates terribilis, assembly GCF_046119375.1. Taxonomy (NCBI): domain Eukaryota; kingdom Metazoa; phylum Chordata; class Amphibia; order Anura; family Dendrobatidae; genus Phyllobates; species Phyllobates terribilis. Next base: position 82,965,182 of record NW_027362769.1, read on the forward strand.
CACTAACTTAGTTACCCGCTTATCTGGCAGAGGTTATCCAAAATGGTCTATTATTTGGACTAAAAACATAGTCTCTGAAAAAAATCATAATGATTTATTGCAATATAAAAAAAAATGTTCAAACTAAACTACAAAAAGCTGGGTTTTTTTGCATAATGTAGCAAGGAATTTTCCTCCGTTTGTGGTAAAAAAAATATTTGAAAACATTTTGGAGCCAGGTATTTGGTTTTTCACGTAGGGCTAAAACTATTGGTTATATTGTATCTCTTGGTTTCTGTTTTATATAGTTCTGCTAAGTATTCTACATGGCTACAACAAAAAAAAATGTGCATAATTCATATTCATAATTTTTTAATTAATTTAGAATATTGAAATGTTATTTTGTATTTTTTGTATACTGAGTTTGCACCTAATTTATGTTCAAATAATTTTCTTTATTTTTATGTATATATAAGTTGATCAATAATTTAATATTTTTTGGTTTATGTATACAATTGGAACATATAGGATTGTAATTCATGCATGTTCAATTTGTTCCAAGATACCAAGAGTTAAATTGTCCACCTGAAACTGTTCTCTTATAGCATCATGGGTGTTTTTTTATTGGTTAATAATGTACATATAAGTGAACTGGACAATGCTTTGTATGCTATGACTAAGAGCGCATTATGCTTTCGAAACGCGTCAGTTGGCATTTTTTTGTGCTGGATTGTCTTTTAATTTTTTTATTTTTTTTTAAATAAAAGGTGTTTTTTATGCAAACTTTGTCCACACGATGCAGAAATGAAGCAGAAAATTTCTGCATCATTTCTGCATCTCCCTGGCAGAAAAAACGCATGCAGATTGTGCATGCGTTTTTCCTGCAGAATACATGCGGATCCACATGCAGATTCACATGCGTTTCCGCATGCAGATTGACAAGCGCTTTCCAGGCGATTTTAGCATCACCTGGAAAGTGCTTGATAACTAGGTCACACTATATAAATCCATGCAAACAGCATGGATTTATACAGTGTGAACCGAGAGAGTGTATATACTTACCTCTGATGGCCCGCGCTGTCCTGCTCACTCCGTTCTCCCAGCTGCCGGCAACTTTGAATTGAAAGACCTGCCGACGTCAGCGTCACGTGACCCGTCACATGACTCTGACGTCACCGCAGGTCCTACAACTCACTGCAAGTGCCGGGAACCAAGCGGGAGCGCTGCGCGGGCCGACAGAAGGTAAGAATACATTTATTTTTTATTTTATTCTTCTTTTACAGCTTTTTTAATGGTACCTGGGTGTGGATGAGACTCTCCTCTCCTCCACACCCGGGTACCATCCGCACATTAGAACGCACCAATTACGCAAGTACAAATGCTGTCTTGCGGAATTGGCGCGTTCTAATGCAAGTCAATGGCGGCGAAATCGCCGCGTTTCCGCAAAATTAATTGACATGCTGCGGATTTTTGACCGCAGCGTTAACGCTGCGGAAAAATCCGCATCATGGGCACAGCACATGCGGATTTCCATTGGGGAACATTGCTGCCCTTCTACCATGCGTTTTTCATGCGTTTCCGCGGCGTTTACGCAACTGCAAAAACGCCGCGGAAACGCATGAAATACGCATCGTGTGAACACAGCCTAAGAGTGCTGGATTTTTGTTTTCCTTTTTCTGCTATCAATAGTCCCATTATTGCCACAGTTTTACTATAAATCGCGGGCAGCTCCATGGACTCCTTTTAGTTGTTCTGTTTGCATTCCAAACAGCAGCTTCACTCTGTGAGTCTAAGTAGTAAAAATTTTGAAAGAATAGACATTTACTTAAACGGTAATGTAAACTTTTGAATGTTGATTTTCATATGTTACAGCCACTGTCCACTACTGTTGATGGGTGGGAGTCTAAGTCCCGAGACCTCCATTGAACGGTGCAGGTCTACAGATGCACACTCAACAACTAACAGCTGTCAACAGTGATTATATCTTATAAAAAAAATATTTAAAAACTGTGAGATATGACACCATGATCTGATCTCACTGTAGAAGGAGGAAAAGTTTCTCTTAGCACAGCAGAGATTAGTTTGATTACTGGTACATCTCTGGATGAGCAGTGTGAGGGAGGAGAGAAGTACAGCAGAGGTGACAATTCAATGAGAGAAGGGGAACTGATAAGTTATTTGTAATGTGACACAGCTAAACTCAGCTTTGCTGCCCTTCCACCATACTGACTGCTGGGATGTTATTTGAAAAGTGTTAGTCATCTGTGCTTTCTAATCATGCAGGAGGTTGGACCAGGAGATCAGGGATGTCTGTCATTACATCTCTCACACACTGAGAAATTTGCTCTAAGCTATTGTGGGCCATGTTCTTCTACCTGTATGATGCTGACCAATCATAAGCAGGCAGCAACAGAGAAAGTACACGCCCCCAGTAAAAACTGATGGATAACTTTTGTTAAGTACAAATGGGTGTTAACTCATACTTCAATTGCTCATATCTCAGCAACGGAGAAGTGAAATGTAAAAAAAAAAAAAAAAAAAAAAAAAAAAAAATATTCAGTTCTGCAGCCAACATGAAAAAAATCTGGTGGCAGGTCCTCTTTAAGTATTATTTACTTTTATTCCTTTTTCCCTTTTTAAGACAAAGAATTAACCCTAAAATAGAATTTCCATTAGTGTTCAATGTTTATTTTACTATGAAAGGCATCCTATTTATGGAAACTGCAGATGAACTACTTTTGGGTTAGTTGGCATTAATAAACTTTTAATAATTTTGAAGTATTTTAATAGCATTTGTATGTCTATATTTTTATATTTCACATCGCCCTAAAGTTCAGCCAAGAGGCTTCTAGGACATGGTAATGTTAGTAATTTGCATTGGCCAGGCTAGATGTGTCTGACTGTGTAGCGACACCCTGTTTGGATGATGGCAGTGGTAATATCCAGTTTTCAGCTCAGAAATTTCGAAGGGAAATACCTGAACAATGCACATCAGCGGCTCAATTCCGACATGATCCTGAAAAGAGTTTTTTGTTTTCTTTTGGTGAATACAAGTATTTATTAAAAGAACATATCATCAGGAGACCTGATATCACTTTCGTGTTGACTGAGACACATTTATTGATATAGGCAAATATCAGTAAATGTGCATTCTTGTGCCTAGATAAAGAAGTAAATGATCTAGGATTCAGCTAGTCAGTTTTTAATCACGTGATGTTATAGACCTAATGGAAAAGAGAAGAATTAGCTGGGTAGAAAGGCAAAATGAGCAATTGTAAGTACACAGTGCTATATAATATGATGATTGCAATATATTAAGAAGATGAAAACTTTGATGGGAGGCAATATATTAAGAAGATGAAAACTTTGATGGGAGGAGTGCTTCTTTAAAAGGGTTCCCTTAACAATCAATTGGAAAAATGCACCACTTCAACTGAAAAAATAAATCACAAAACAGAATGTGACTGCTGGGTTTAAACTTTCCGTCATACAGATTTTGTCATCCATATTCTTTCTATACCTCCATGGAGATGTGGCCACTTACAAACCTAGCTCACTTTCTATTGAGATCCAGTGGCTGGTAAATGGAATCAGGTTATATCCTTTACCTCTAGGGTGGGCCACCGGAATCAGTTTACTGGTGGGCTCCAGGGATCCCAGCCCTGGAGTATAGGAGCATTTTCTGATACAGGGGCAGAGCTGACCTGATGGTTTGAAAACCCAGAGAAAGCTGTCAGACCGCGCCGCAAAGCTTTCAGCATTGCCGAAGACCATGAACGTGAGCTTGTGATCATTAATTTTGTAGTTTACCTTGAGCTAAAGCATAATGAGACTAGTTTGCCTGCGATGCCATCTGGCACCAGTCAGGCTCATTTGCGCCGGCTGTATGGCTTCTTTTTAAGAAATAGTAGATGAGGTTCTGTTCTCTCCATCTGAGCCAGGTCTTCCCTGTCACTCACAAGCTTGATTTGTGCTCACAGTATTTTTTAGTCCTATTATGTTGCATTTCATTGCAATAAATGTAGCATATGTCACGCCAGCTTGTATTTTGTGAAGCCAAACCCGTCTGCCAGCTCGGAGTAGGCTGGAATTCACGCTCATTATGTTATGTCGAAAGCAATCTGTGCACTTACTAAGGTTATGTATTTAAATGTCTCTTGGACTTATCGTCAGACTCATAATAGGTTAAAGTATACTGTAAATCATGGCAACTCTGTTTATCATTAGATATTCCATTACATATGCTGATTCAGGGGGTTAAAGTTGTGTTTTTTTTAATTCTTATCATATATTTTTATAACAGGTGTGTAACATTTATTGCAATATGCATTGGGGGCAGTAATAGAAATGTACTTTATGGTAAATTACTTATTGGATTGGCATTTTATTGTCTGGTTGTCTGATACTTCACCATCAGGTTGTTGTCATAACCTAACGTTCTGTTGTGAACAATGTCACCTTGAATCTAATGCCTTCCTCCTACTAACTCAATTTAGACTCTTTAGGAGGATTACTGAGAAAGATAAAGCACTTCCCAGAACCCAGTGCCAGACGTTCTTGTATATGTATAAAGCCAGGAAAGTTAAGTCGCCTTTTAAACCTTTCATGGCCACTGAAAATTGTTAAAACAAGCGGAAAAAAAAAACATTGGGGGGTTAAGATCGTTTGAGTAAGGCTGTGTGCCCACGATACTTTTTTTAAGCTTTTCCGCAGCCGCAAAAACGCTGCAGAAACGCTTAAAAAACGTATGGTAGAAGGCCTGCCATGTTCTCCAATGATAATCCGCATGTGCTGTGCACATGCTGCGGAAATTTCCGCTGCGAATTATCATTGCGGAAAAAAAACGCAGCACTACCAATTATTTTGTGGAAGCGCTGCGTTTTCGCCACCATTGACTTGCATTAGAACGCATGGATTACGCATCACTGTATTTGTAGATGCGCATTGCATGCGTTCCAATCTGTGGAGGAGAGGAGACTCTCCTCCGGACCTGGGTACCATAGAACCTGTAAAAAAAAAAAAAAAAATAGATAAAAAATATATGTTATATTTACCTTCTGGCAGCCCCCGCTGCGCTCGTCCTCCCTTGCCGGCAGATCGCGGTGGACTGACGGACCTGCGCTGATGTCATGGTCATGTGACGGGTCACGCAATGCTGACGTCGGCAGGTCCTTCAGTGTACCGTGATCTGCCGGCAGCAAGGACGGAGGGAAGCAAGACTGTGGGGGGGGGGGGCGGGGGGCATCGGAAGCTAAGTATAGATTTTTTTATTTTTAACCATTCTTTAAAGTCACAATATATAAATCCATGCCGGTTGCATGGATTTATATAGTGTGACCAAGTTGTCAAGCACTTTTCCAAGTGATGCTAAAATCGCTTGGAAAGCGCTTGTCAACCCGCATGCGGAAATGCAAGTGAAGAACGCTTCACATCCGCATGTCCCTGGCAGGAAAAACGCATGTACAATCCGCATGCGTTTTTTTCTGCCAGGGAGATGCAGAAACGCTCAGGAAAAATCTGGAGCATTTCTGCATCGTGGACACATAGCCTTAATATGCTCATTAGTGGTGATAAATTGTAATCTGTGAAATCTCTCATCAGGTTTTTGCCGCCCCATCTGAGAACAGCTTGATGTAAGGGCAGAAACCCTGATTCCAGCGATGTGTCACTTACTGCTGCTTGCTCTCATTTCTATAAAATCACTGTTTTATCTGCTGCTGATCTCTGTTTTCTGAATGCTGAGCTCTGTATAACCCCGCTCACACCACTGATTGGCAGCTTTTGTGTACACTGTGCATAGGCAGAAAGCTGCCAATCAGTGGTGGGGGCGGGGTTATACAGGACTTATGAATATGGAGGACTACATGACAGTAGGTTTACTAGTCCTTTAGTGATAACCGGCTCCTAAAACAGTGATTTTATCAAAACTACAGTAAAAGGAGCCCAATAAGATCATTTTTCTGCTCTCAGATTAAATGGCAAAAACCTGGTGAAAGATTCCCTTTAAGAGTTGAACTGGTGCTAGTTTTGAATGCTGTACAGCGCTGTTCTGTGGCTTTGCTTGTTTTTTCTTTAGTTGAATTAGAAGTGTTATTCCAGTAAGCAGTTGTTCATTGATCACGGCGATTTGTCTCTCTTACCTTTCTTGTAGGTTTCTTGCATTTTTAACTAATGTCGTCTCCAACACATTTATGGTGGTGCAACAGTATAGTAAACTGTGGGTACAGTACCGTAAATTTGCAGCACACGGATGGTTTTGTCACAGGCGCATTTGAGCAAAGCTATTGGAGGGAGCTGGCTCAATATGTCACCCCATTGGCATCATTATCTTGTGATTACAAGGAGTTGATGGGTTTCCATTGAAGCTGGGGATCTAACGAAGACCACTGGATCTGCCATCTTGAACTCTTAGAGGGAATCGAGCAGCAGGTTTTTGATGCCTCATCTGAGATCAGCATGATGTGGGCCAGCATTTCCCAAACTCCAGTCCTCACGGCACCCAACAGATGTTTCCAGACTTTCCTAAGTATTGCACAGGTGATGGAATTATCAAGGCATCAGAAATTTCTACAAGTTCTCTCACCTGTGTAATACTAAGGAAATCATGAAAACCTGATCATTTGAGGGCCATGAGGAGTGGAGTTTAGGAAACACTGATGTAATCAAATAGACCCTGAATCCAACGATGTATCACTTAGTTTACTGAGTGCAGCGGTTCTGACACACAATCGGAGCTTTTAGATTTAGTAATGCAGCAAAGCTGAGAAAGCTAACCCCGCCCACACCAGGCTCTGCATGTACATACCTATAGACAGTGAGCTGCTTATCACAGAAGGGGGCGGAGTCAGACTATTGCCTGCATGCCTGATAGTCTCAGTAATGTTAATCACCAGGTGATTAATCCTTCAGTCTAAATAAACAGCACCACATAATAGGACATGTGATACATCCTCATGTTCAGTTTTTTAACCCCTACCTCACTGTCCTCAGATTACATAGCAAAAACTTGCTGACAGATTCCCTTTCATTATGTCTTGCCAAATAGACTAGAAGTCCATTTACACTGCTACATTATTGTGAATAAGCCTTCCTAGGAACACTTTTTTCCTTATTTTGCAGTGTAAACAGGTCGCCAATCGCCTAATGAATTATCAAAACTCTCATTCATTGGATGAACTGATCTTTTGTGTGTGAGAAAAGATCATTGGCAACGTAACGTCCTCTGTAAACTGGACTTGCACTCCTGAGAACAATGGCAGCCTATGTGCACGGAATGATCTATTAAATATGACTCAATGCACATCGGCAAGCGCTGTCTGCCTGTATAAACAGGCTAGTAAATGACTGCCGATTGGTAAATATTTCATGCCGCAAGGAAGGGGTTATGTAAACCCACCTGAATAATAGTACAGGCATAATACACTGCAATACAGTATTGCAGTGTATTATATCCACATTCAAGCAATTGTGTGGTCAGGTCCCATAGTGATTAAAAGAGAATGCAGAAAGTTTACCAAAATAAAAAATAAAAAACTTTTTCCAATTGCAATATGCTTTTAAAAAAATGTAAAAAAGAATAAACTATTTAAATTAGTCTCTGCCGTAATTTTACTCACCAACATAATAAAGTTATTGAGTCTTTTATATTGCAATGAATGCAGTAAAAGCGAAAACCCCAAAATAAAATAACCTTATTCACTATAGTAACAAGTCCTCATGTGGCTACTTTAATGAAGATCTGAAAAAATGGGCACGATTCATCAACTGGTTTAAACTTTTTTTTTTTTTTTGTGGAGTAAAGCGATTTGAAATGTTGCAAAATTATTGCACAGTTCGTATTTGCACACAAATTTTGCGATAGTCCTTTTTTATTAGTTTACTATGTATTTGTGTATATGTATGCATCTAATGTGGGCGGGGTGCATTAGCGGGGTCTTACTTAAAGAAGCACTACTATCAAAGTTTTTATCCTCCTAATATATTGCAGTCATCATATTATATAGCACTGTGTACTTACAATTGCTCAATTTGCCTTTCTACCCAGCTAATTTTTCTCCTTTTCCTGTTTCTACAAAGAGCAGAGAGTCTCTTGTTCCTGCAGAAATTATTCCCCTCTTCAACTTCTGACACAGATGCTTTCTCCTCCCCCATGAGATGGACTTTTACAGTTAATTATGACTCATGCAGGGAAAATTTACCTCCGGTTTCTACATAGAGCTTAGAAGGATTTACCTATTCAATTTTTAATCATGTGATGTCATAGACCTAATGGAAAACAGAATAATTAACTGGGTAGAAAGGCAAAATAAGCAATTGTAAGTACACAGTGCTATAGAATATGGTGACTGCAATATATTAAGAAGAGAAATTTTTTGGTGGGAGGAGTGCTTCTTTAATGCTATTAACCAACGAAGATGATAACCATATTTTAAAAATTTCTCATTCACACTCAAAATCCAGGAATTAGGTTTTAATCATTTCAAATCTATTTTAAGACCTCTTGTTTTGAATAAGAAAAAAGCCTTGCCTTATTCGAAATTGTTAAGAAATTGAAAGAGTGAATTTTATTAGAACAAAGTATAATGGGCTCCACATAGCCCTGCATACGGTATAAGGGGCTCCACATAGCCCTGCATACGGTATAATGGGCTCCACATAGCCCTGCATACGGTATAAGGGGCTCCACATAGCCCTGCATATGGTGTATTGGGCCCCACATAGCCCTGCATACGGTATAAGGGGCTCCACATAGCCCTGCATATGGTATAATGGGCTCCACATAGCCCTGCATACGGTATAAGGGGCTCCACATAGCCCTGCATATGGTATATTGGGCCCCACATAGCCCTGCATACGGTATAAGGGGCTCCACATAGCCCTGCATACGGTATAAGGGGCTCCACATAGCCCTGCATACGGTATAAGGGGCTCCACATAGCCCTACATACGGTATAAGGGGCTCCACATAGCCCTGCATACGCTATAATGGGCTCCACATAGCCCTGCATATGGTATATTGGGCCCCACATAGCCCTGCATACGGTATAAGGGGCTCCACATAGCCCTGCATACGGTATAAGGGGCTCCACATAGCCCTGCATACGGTATAAGGGGCTCCACATAGCCCTGCATACGGTATAAGGGGCTCCACATAGCCCTGCATACGGTATAAGGGGCTCCACATAGCCCTGCATACGGTATAAGGGGCTCCACATAGCCCTGCATATGGTATATTGGACCCCACATAGCCCTGCATATGGTATATTGGGCCCCACATAGCCCTGCATACGGTATAAGGGGCTCCACATAGCCCTGCATACGGTATAAGGGGCTCCACATAGCCCTGCATACGGTATAAGGGGCTCCACATAGCCCTGCATACGGTATAAGGGGCTCCACATAGCCCTGCATACGGTATAAGGGGCTCCACATAGCCCTGCATACGGTATAAGGGGCTCCACATAGCCCTGCATACGGTATAAGGGGCTCCACATAGCCCTGCACACGGTATAAGGGGCTCCACATAGCCCTGCACACGGTATAAGGGGCTCCACATAGCCCTGCACACGGTATAAGGGGCTCCACATAGCCCTGCACACGGTATAAGGGGCTCCACATAGCCCTGCCCACGGTATAAGGGGCTCCACATAGCCCTGCATATGGTATATTGGACCCCACATAGCCCTGCATACGGTATATTGGGCTCCACATAGCCCTGCATACGGTATAAGGGGCTCCACATAGCCCTGCATACGGTATAAGGGGCTCCACATAGCCCTGCATACAGTATAAGGGGCTCCACATAGCCCTGCATACGGTATAAGGGGCTCCACATAGCCCTGCATACGGTATAAGGGGCTCCACATAGCCCTGCATACGGTATAAGGGGCTCCACATAGCCCTGCACACGGTATAAGGGGCTCCACATAGCCCTGCACACGGTATAATGTGCCCCACATATATAATGTTCCATACATCAAAAATAAATAATCAAATACTCACCTCTCCTCGTTCCCCCGCTGCTTCGGTCTCCTCAGTCATCTGACCCTTTACACTGCTCAGCACAGAGGACGCGCTGTAGTGACATCATCGTGCCCTCTACGCTGAGATGTCACAGGGCTCAGACAAAGAGGGGGAATGATGTGAGAGGGAGCATCATCCCCTTTTTTTAATGCAGTTGCGAAGGCCAAATGCCGCGCCTGTGCACTTCACTTTTTAGAGGGCGAACTTGTACTATGTACTGTGCAGTCATAGTACTACAGGTATCTTGTGCGCAGATTCCAGCGAGTTACTGTGACGTGCAGGGGAGGGGGGAAACATTATAATTCACACAGGAGGCGGGGATTACTTGCGGGCCCCTGGACGGGATTGCATCAGAAACTTGTAGGAATAAAAACACATTTCACAGCAACAGGACCTCTAATATGAGCCATTCAGATAGAAATGTAGATCTATACCTATCACCTGTATGCCCAGTGTCGGAGCCCCGCAGGGAACAGTGCTGTCGCCATTCCTCTTTACATTGTACACAGCTGACTTTCAGTATAAATCAGACCGTTGTCACCTCCAGAAGTACTCAGATGACTCTGTGATAGTTGGCGGTATTGGGAAGGACCAGGATGAAGAGGAATATAGAAGGGTGGTTGCGGACTTTGTAGTATGGTGCCAGGCTAACCATCTAGAACTAAATGTTAAGAAAACCAGGGAGTTGGTGATGAGCTATGGAACGTGCAAGAAGGTATGCCTACCTGTTACCATTGACGGTCAGGATGTGGAGATGGTGGACAGTTTCAAATATTTGGGGGTTTACCTGGATAGCAAGCTAGACTGGAAGTGCCACATGGAGAAGGTCTACAAGAAGGGGATGAGTAGATTGTACTTCCTAAGGAAGTTAAGGTCTTTTAATGTGTGTGGCAAAATGCTTGAGGTGTTCTACCAATCCATTGTGGCTAGTGCCACCTTTGCGGCAATAATTTGCTGGGGTAACAGTGTGCGTGTTGCTGACGCCAACAAGCTCAACAAACTTATAAAGAAGGCTAGCGCGACGGTGGGCCTACAGCTTGGGACTTTTGAAGAGGTGGTAGAGGATAGGATTAAGAAGAAGTGCAGAGCTATAATGGGCAACAACACACACCCGCTTTATGAACTGTTTGCGAAACAGAAGAGCACATTCAGCAATCGCCTAATACAACTAAGGTGTAAAAAGGAAAAATACAGGAGATCGTTTGTTCCAACAGCTATGGGGGTGTTTAACAAATGTCTGAAAAGCAATGTCTAAAGCATTCCAAATGTTATGTTATCATATGTGTCATGTTCGAGATCTGTGTTCTGCTGCTGTGATACCGCAATTTCCTCCGGGATAAATAAAGTATATCTTATCTTATCTTAATAGAGGTCAGATAGGTCCCACGGGGTGACCGATTCTCTTTCAATGTGTTTTGTTTTTTTTAGTTGTTTTTTTTTTAGATAATGCACTGCTCTACATTTGTTTGTTTTTTCTGCACAATGGGCAAGAGTTTTCATGAAATCATATTCATTTTGCTTGAAATGTTCAACACAGCACATTTTCTGCACTAAAAAGCTCAGCAGAAATTACATAGCATTCACGCAACAAGAGAACATGACCTAAATAAGATTCTATGAAGAGGCGTACACAGGTTTTAATAGGAAATGTTACATTTGCAGGGGTTTTTAATGATTTTTTAATTCATTTGCTCAATAGTAGTTCTAAAATGAACATATAAGCATCTCTCTCTTATCCCCTTAATCCACCCGTTCCTCGTGTGGGCCCTATGGGCACTTGAAGTGAAGGCTTCCAATACATCAATCACTGGCATTTGCGGTGAGGTTTGTTTGTACGTTATGTGATCAATGAGGCCAGTGTTTGGCTGCAGAGGTCAGCTTATTAATGTATAGGGTGTCATCACTTCTGGTACCAAGGTGACCATCTAAGTGGCAGGGGATTCAAGGAATAAGTAATGTTTATTTCTATATTTTAGAATGTTTCTTGCTTTTGGGAAAGAAAAAATTAAAATAGCCCGACTCCTCTTCTCCAGCAGTCTGCTAAACATTAAATAGAGCAGCTTCCCACCCATGTGCACCTTGCCTTCTTTCAAGATTGGTACGATTGCTTGAGGTGCCAGTGGTCAGACCCCCAGATATCAGGAAGGTATCCTTTATCATAGAAGTGTAAGTTATCCCTTACCATAGGATTACCTCTTTACTAGGACAAACCACTTAATGGTTATGAATTTCAGTGGCACTCTTCCCATGCAATACTAATTGACCATCGGGTATGGCCTCTGGAGGATGCCAACCTGAAATCTAAATACGTATCCAATATTAATTTGTTTCTTATTTTAGTATAGTTTTATATTTTTTGGTTCTGTGACGATTTATCCTATGATAGCTGCAACTCTTTTTCTTCCATTGAATATTGAGCACTGCACTAACACCATTGACCCTATAGGTGACTCCCGACACGGTCCCTGTAATTCCACAATATCAGAAGGTGAGCAGGTTACCTTCTCTAGACTAGATGTCTCGCATTGTTTAAGCAGTATATTTTCTGGATTTAGTTGTACTTATAAGGTTTGGTATTCCTTCCTCACTTCTAACAGCAGTGGACAAGTTGTCAGCTATTGATGAATAATATGTTTATGCTTTTATTTGTAATGTTAAAAATTGTTTTAGGTTACACTTATCTTCAATACTTTTTTGATAATCTTTATATAGGACTGTGGCTTGTTAATTATTGCTAATTAAAATGTATTCTTTAAGAGCTTTGGCCCTATGCTTATGTTCTATAAAAACAAAATGTTATTTCCGAGTAAGACATGCAAAAAAAAATAATCTGCCTTCCGTTAAAAAACGACTTTTTCAGTTTTTTGTTTTTTTTCAGATAATTACAACATGTACTGCTTCATCAAAAACAATACAAACCACAATTTATACATTATACTACGGTGCATAAATAATGTGCCAGAGAACTGTCCGCTGCTGTGTCCTGTAGATAACTTGAAAGCACCATGGTATAGGTTATCTACAGGACACAGCAGCGGACAGTCCTACTGCACATTCTCAAAAACTCCTGGTCAGTTAAAGCAATGTGTCCAAAACTCCAGTCCTCGCAGCCTTCAACAGATCATATTTTCAGGATTTCCTTAGTTTTCCTCAAGTGTGAGAACCTTTGGCAATTTCTGATGCCCTGATAATTATTTCATCACCTGTGCAATACTATGAAAATCCTGAAAACATGATCCATTGGGAGCCATGAGGATGGAGTTTAAGAAACACTGAGTTAAAGGGACTCTGTCAGCACAGAATGACTGTTTGAACCAAGTACAGGTGTACCATGGCCAGGCTTGCTTTCCATCTCCGCACTTCTCTGACTATATAAAGCCAGAGCTGACAATCAACAAAGCAAGGAGGGCTGGAGATAGAGGGAGAACAAGTAGGTGGGAAGGTGCACTGAATGGTTTGGTCACGCCATGATGCTCCGAGCGCCTGTACTTGGTTTGAACAGTCATTCCATGCTGAAAGTCCCACGTTATTGTACTATAGTGATAGCCTTCTTAGACAAAACAGGTGTGATTTGCTATTGGCAGGAACTTTTGAATTTATAGAGATTTTTCTTTTTCACGCTTCTATTCCTGGAGAACCTCTTTAAATATTGTGCACAATGGAATTTGTAAAGCCTTTAACAAATGTATCAAGCATGTCCTTAGTGCATGCCCTAACACTGGCCAGGACTCTGAAGACAGTCCTTAGTGCATGCCCTAACACTGGCCAGGACTCTGAAGACCGTCCTTAGTGCATGCCCTAACACTGGCCAGGACTCTCAAGACAGTCCTTAGTGCATGCCCTAACACTGGCCAGGACTCTCAAGACAGTCCTTAGTGCATGCCCTAACACTGGCCAGGACTCTCAAGACAGTCCTTAGTGCATGCCCTAACACTGGCCAGGACTCTGAAGACCGTCCTTAGTGCATGCCCTAACACTGGCCAGGACTCTGAAGACCGTCCTTAGTGCATGCCCTAACACTGGCCAGGACTCTGAAGACAGTCCTTAGCGCATGCCCTAAAACTGGCCAGAACTCTGAAGACACAAAGCTGGTCCTACTCAGCTTCTGTAGTCTACTTGAGGTCTGTGTCTAGGAGCTGTTTCTTCTAATGTATTATTAAGTCATTGACTCCACTATACATCTTGAAACTGGGAAATCTATTGTTAAACTATATATTACAATAAAACTCCGTTTTCTTGGCATGGTTTGGGTAGTGATATATTTAAAGAGCCTCTTCCAGGTTTTGATGTCTTCTAAATTGATGGTTTTCATCTTCAGTCATCAAATGCTGCCAACAGTTCATGCTTTTAGGATTTCCTTAGCATTGCACAGTCTATCTTTCCCGATTCCTCCAGACAGTTGAGCGTTCATTTGTTTTTAATGTGGAGAGGGGAGAAAACTGCTATGAGTTTCTTCTGGCATTGGCTTATCCCCTAATGAACGCAAAAGCATCTGGCATTTGATTCAAGCTGCCCGAACCTTCTCTTCCCTGGCATCATCTGTCCGGGGTCAGTTCGGAGGTCCCATACGCATCAGATGGTCAGTGGATATCGGTGGGTTCACATAGCTTTAATGTGTAAGAAGACCTTAAGTCATTTTTGTGCGCGCCATTGTTATTTTGTACTTTACATCTTGTAAACAAGCAAAAAAGCAGTTTTGTGATTGGTTGGGAAAATTGATTGTATATTTTTCTGATGCGAAGATGAAAAACCATTAACTGAGCTTTGTTGTCAGGAAATAATGTATTTTGCTTTAAGAGTTGATGGTTTATCTCAGTAAAGCAAAACTTAATATGGTCCCAAGGGCTTGGTTTTATCTACCCAACATGATATGAAGCAGACAATGCCACTCCTGATGCTACATAATTAGTAAATTAGGTTGGCAAGTCAAGAAATTAGATTCATTAAGCTGCACGTTTTGCTAACATCTTGTCAAGAGAGGACAAGGAATCTAATCTTTTTTTTTTTTTTTTGTGTTTGCTGTACTCTGAAAAGTTACATGCTTTTCAGTTCTGATACATGGATTAGCAGCCTGAGCACAAGCTAAGAAAGTCAGCTCTACTTAACGCGTTAAATGAAACCTGTCATCAGTTATAACCTCCATTGCAGGTGTAGATTTGCATTTCTGACAAGGATAAAGGTGCAAAAGATTTCTTAATTAGAATAACTGTTGTTCTGTCTTCGGTGAGGGATCAGATTACATCTGCTGCCCATAGAAGTCTATGGAAAAGTGGGATGGGGATGAAGTGA
The DNA here is from genome assembly GCF_046119375.1 of Phyllobates terribilis. Taxonomy (NCBI): domain Eukaryota; kingdom Metazoa; phylum Chordata; class Amphibia; order Anura; family Dendrobatidae; genus Phyllobates; species Phyllobates terribilis. Next base: position 82,980,473 of record NW_027362769.1, read on the forward strand.
GACATGGCAGAGAAACACGCAGTTTATAATAATTGGAGCCCGAAGAGGGGAAAACTGCCAAATAATATACAACGCAAGTCGTATAATGCTATCCACTAAAAAGGACAACAAATCCACAATGCATCAAAATTCGTGTAGTGCACCGTGCCCGCTTACAGCCTATTGGTCATGCACTTACAGTTAGAATGGCATTCAATTAAGTTAGAATGGCCCTGTAACTGGAACTGCTTTAAATCGTGCGTAAAGGATCTGGGACTGCATCGTGTGGACTCTGTGATTATTCTTGCACCGTGACACCTTGCACCATCACCACCATCATCTGCACACGCTGCCCTGAAGCTACACTCCGCCTGTGGGGAGTCACATCACCTTGCTGCATATACCACCAGCTTCAGCGGACTGCCCCGCAGCGGCGGTTACCAATAACTGCATTCCACAGGTGGCATAGTCGGACATTGATATTAGTGCACATAGACACCCTGGTTTGACGGCCCTGGGTCACGGACCGGGTCGCCGCCATGGTGACTACAACCCCCAGCATCTACAAGGCCCGGCTCCGGGTATCCCCACGGCCCAGGGGGCTCGTCATTTCCATATAGCTCAACACTTCTCTGAACCTATGAAGCCAAAGCGGTCAATCAAATTTGGGGGGAGGGTGGAGTTGGAGGGACAACAAGCAGGTGGGAAGGTGTATTTGAATGATTGGCCCCGCCATGAAGCCATGAGCGGCAGGACTTAGTTTGAACAGTCATTCTGTGCTGACAGTCCCTTTTAAGAAGGTGACCGATGTAAACTTTTCAGTCCTTCTGATCCTGTTTCACTACCTTGTGCAATGTGGAGTAGTGTGCCTCACAATGGCTGACCGCGCACCACTGAAAGTCAAGAGTGACTACTATTTGCCTACTATATATACTATTAGATCAGACGGGCTGTCGGTGAATTTCCCCAAATATTTAAAACCAGTTTATCTGGCGGCTGGTCTCTGCATGACAGGTCTCTACAATTGAACATTAGTGGCCTCTTCTTCTTGCAGCATTTCATAGTGAAACATAGATTTCTGGAACCATATTGTGTATTTTAAAAAAAATAAATAAATTACTGAAGGGTTAAACAAGAATAAAGTGAGCAAAAACTGACCACTTTTTGACCTGGTGACAGTTCCTTTTTAATTGAAAAAAATGCATCACACCCTACTAATTGTATACAGTAACTTTATTTCCGTATGTTGCCTTTATCAAAGCCTCTACATCTCTTGGGCATGAATTGTTAAATTATTCTTTTCCCATTAATTAAATCTCAATCTCAGTATAAATGCTACAGGCTCTTATTTGTTTTTCTTTTATGTTGTCTTTTATAAAACTTTATCATTATCTTTTACTATCCAAGTAGATACATGTACGTGTTCTTCAAGTTATGTCCAGATAAATCCTCTTGAGCCAGAGATTAAAATCTCCTCATCAGGGCAATAGTTTCATATTCGAAAAGTAGATCAATTCAGAGATTGACTTTTGTTGCATTGGTGCCCGTGGGGTCGCTTTTTCTTTTTTAAGATGACCTGTTGTTTGATAAATATTTCTATGCGCAATTTGAATAAAGCACATTTTCCTACAATTGTGTTTTGAAATCCCTATATTTTTCCTCTTGGAAATCTATAAATAATGTGACAAATGTACATATGATGAAATCCTGAATTACAGTTGTTAATTATAGTTAAAATTCTTAAAAAAATATATATATTGTTTTTATACAAAGGAATATACCAAAAGTCCTAATGAATAAAAACTTGGAATTGTAATTTGATGGGGAAAGGCGGTATTTACTAAAACAGATGTGTCAGGAGGGGCGACGGTTCCTCTTTTTTAATATTTTTTTAAATATATTTTGGACATATTTTTAAAAGCTAAAGCATTAATAGTAAAATCAATAATAATAGTTGCTCTTACACCGTATAAAGAAAAGTCTTTTTTTTACTCTTGATAACGTTCTGCTCCTTGCAGGAGACAAATGATAGTATGCACTTGGGTCCATTCTCCTGTCGTTGTTTATCGCTAGTTTGCTAACCATGGAGTTTGAGGATATACCTTACTCACATACTAGGCTAGTGGTTTAACTATGTAGATTCTTTAAATACCTTAAAGGGAGTCTGTCAGCAGGATTTTACCCACTATTCCTAGCATGGTGTTTTTAATGACAAGCGAGAAGGGTGCAGTTGCAGAAATGGCGTACTGGCATGGTTTAAGCTGTGTCCACATTGCATTTGAACTCTGCTCATACACCAATTAAAATGGCTGTGTGTCTTTAGGCTACAAGTCTGCAGTCACTCTGTGACTGCAGACTTGTGAGTCTTCACAGTGCATGCACTGCTTGCTGTGAGGATTCTCCAGTATCTGAAGCGGCAGGCCCGTGACTTGGGGTTCACTGGTCTGCAGTCACACAGCGAGATCACAGACTTGTACCCCAAGGCCAAAAAAACCCTTTAAGGTTATGTTCACACGTTTTTTTATGCGTTTTTTTATGCAAATTTTGAGCTGCGTTTTGCAGTTCCAGCAAAGTCTGAGATTCCAGAATTCTTAGTTAACACATCATGTTAAAGTATTTTGTGCTTTGCATGTTTTTTTGCAATATAGAGCATGTCCCTTCTTTCAGCTTTTTTCACCCATTGGAAGTAATGAGTTGTGAAAAAACGCTGAAAAAAAAGCCTAGTGTCAACATAGCTATTGGGTTTTGCTGTGTTTTTAGTGAAAATAAGCAAGTCTAGCAGTATGTGAAACGCATTTATTTTTGTGATCTTACAATCTTGTCTTGGACACTGAGTGGGTAGTTTGTATTAGTACAGTGCAATTAAATTAGTGATATGTACAGTGTAAACATTGGCTGAGCTACATGTAAGATTTAAGAATACCTGTGGCCTAGGCAGGTGTGAAATTGAACAATGCCCTGAGCAACTCAATGGCAGATCCCATAGTGTGTAAGTAAATAGTGTCATACAAACCCAATGCACTGCCAGTGTCTTGGTTAAACTATTCTTGAACAAATCACCTCCCCCACTGTACATTTGAAATTCTGGTTAATATGGTTTCACATATGTCTTACATTGGTGACCTGTTTTAATTCTTCTTTGGTGGAAGCAAAGCTCAACTTTGGCTGTGTTCACACATCATGTTTTTTTCAGTGTTTTTGTGCCTAAACCACAATGAGTTTTTTCTTTTCACTGAACTTTATGTGCATGCATAACAGAGACAAAAGGACAGTGAGAAAAACGCACCAAAAAAAAGCAAGAAAACAGCAACAAAAATCCTGAAAAACCTTCTGGCAAGAGATCAGATTTTGTTGCAGAAAATGAACGCTGAAAAAAACATGATGTGTGAACATAGCCGAAGTCTCCAATGCATATGCTGAAATGTATCCAAGGCCCCACTATCAGTATTTGGTCAGTATTCGGTCAGTATTTTTTCTCAGGAGTAGGAGATAAATCCAGGAGTAGGTGATAAATACAGAATTGGTGACTTGTTTCTATTTTACCTTTTCTCTGATCGTTACTCACCTGGTTTTGGCTCCCACTCCTGAGAAAAAATACTGACCGAATACTGACCATATACTGATAGTGGGGCCGTGGCCTAAATGGCATTATTCACTTATTACATGCTAAAAGTGTCCTTTTTGAACATGCATGTGTATTCCTGTGAAATCCATCGTTATTGTATGACCAGGAAAATAGAGATATTGCGTGGAAAATAATGGATGCATCGGTTCCAGAAAAGAGGCTCTTCTTATTTCTAAGTGCTTTATCACTCACCGCTCTGCTCTATTTTTGGATTCCAATAAATGCAGCTTATTCGCCACTTTTGCAATTCCCTAATATTTTGTCGTTAAGTACCTCTATAAAGCGCTTCACCGTAATTGAAGTTGATCAGCTCAAGTGCTAAACAGACGCCTGGATACGGTGTAAAATCACTCAAACTCAATGTGGTTTTCAAAATAAATTCATGGAATAATGTTCCATCAGAAGATTAATCTTGTATGTCAAGAACTTATTAGTGACAACATTCTGAAAAGTTACTCTGCAGTTTGGTTCATGACCACATATAGAGGCTTTGTACCAGCGGTGGTCCACTTGTCCAGCTCTTTGTGAGTCTGGTAAATAACTTCTTTTCCTTTGTCCTCCTCTGACTTCTAATTTCATTAGCTCATGTGTGTGTATACTCCAGAGAGATTACAACCCAATGTATCCATCTCCCCTCCATAGCTCTTGTCATAGAATGAAACCAGTTCCTGATGAGACCCGTGCTAATAACAGATTTTAGAAAGCCCTCGTATCCGAGCAGCCACAATAATGTCTGATTAGAAGGTGGTTCATTTGTGCAGTTGATTGATTTCTCCACAAGACGTATTTACACATTGCCTGGTTCCTTTTACAAATCTGTAAATGTCCTTTACTGTTTGTATAATGGCACCGCTTCTTTTGTTTTGCTATTTTACATGTTCTTCACCTTTTTTGTAAATTACAGTAATTAGTTGTTTAAAGAACATTTTCACCTTTTCTGAAACCCCATTAGCGCGTGGCTATATTACAGCTCTGTGTTGTATGGAGCTATAGTAGGGCAATCTTACAGTAACACCCCGCTATGTACCTGAATCAAATTGCATCTAAATCCAACAGTTAAAAAAACACAGTGTTCTACATGCAGATTTTTGGATGTCTTTTCCCCCTCAAAGCACTGTTTCTATTTTGGAATATCTTTGACATACAGTACTGGGCAAAAGTTTTAGGCAGATGTGGGGAAAATGCTGCAACCCAAGAATGCTTTCAAAAATAGAAGTATTAGTTTTTGGTAGGTTTTCAGTTAACAAAATGCAAACTAAATGAACAAAGGATAAATCTAAATAATATCAATGTTTAGCGTAACCGCCCTTTGCCTTCAAAACAGCAAGAAAGCATCAATTCTTCTAGGTACACTTGTCACTTGCACACAGCTTTTGAAGAAACTCAGCAGGGAGGTTGTTCCAAATATCTTGGAGAACTAACCACAGATCTGGTACTTGAATATATATGCAAATACAGGTGGGTTCTTATTCATTTGATTAGTTCCACATTTATTCTGCAGCATAACGACAACCTCAAACGTACAGCCAATATCTTTAAGAACCATCTTCAGTGTAAAGAACAAGGAGTCCTGGAAGTGATGATGTGGCCCTCACAGAGCCCTGATATGAACATAATCAAGTCTGTCTGGGATTACATGAAGAAAAAGAAAGATTTGCACAAGCCGACATCCACAGAAGATCTGTGGTTAGTTCTCTCAGATGTTTAGAACAACCACCCTGTTGAATTTTTTTCAAAAATTATGTGCAAGTGGAGATAGGAGAATTGATGCTGTTTTTAAAGGCAAAGAAAGGGGTCCCACCAAATATTGATTTTGATTTAGATTTCTATTTTGTTCATTTATAAATTTCTTAAAATAAACTTTTAACTCTTCTATTTAAAAGCATTCTTACTTTGCAACATTTTTTCCATACCTGCCTAAAACTTTTGCACAGTAATGTATGGCATCATAATTCGGTGGCACTTTTTGGCAGCTTCCCACACATAGCTGTGTCAAGTGCCCGAAAGAAGAAAAACCACTGAGACTTGACCACAGAGGACTTTTCATGGACAGCACATAATTTGGCCTCAATAAATCTGTTTTTTTTGTTTGTTTTTTATGAACCGTTACAGAAGTAGAAGTTATATTACGTGAGTATAGTATAGGGAACTTTTATTATAACTGTATTGCTCCCTAACTTCAGAGATCCAGATATACCTGAAGAAATAACCATTCAACTAACCTTTCTTCCCAATTTTTATTAAATACAAATTTACTATAAATATATGAAATGAATGAACGATACTTAAAATACTAAGTGGTTATGAGAAAAGACTTGAGCGCGTCATGGCTTCCTAAGCCTTATACGTTTTCTCTTTATGAATTGTTGCTTTTAAATTTCATTTAATAACGAAGAAAAATTTTCACTCATTTTCTTGAACATTCTGCAAGGGCAAAACTCCCAGCCGTGCTTCTGTCAGTCATTTCACATTCTGTCCTGGGCCCTGACAATGTAACCGAAGCGGCTGGAGCAATTCCCTTGTTACCTGTGAAGATAAGGCTGGTCACTGCTTTTCACAGGAAATAAATGAGCCGTCTGTTCTTTTTTGTGGCTCTGTGATGTGCACAGCCAAGGTCTTATTCATTTCCTCCTGATGTGTTCGGTTCAGAGGCGCTGTCATTGCATTTCCTGCCTCGCTATCAGGAACGAGGGCATCTCATTTATCTGTGTGATGAGGGAGCATTAGGACATATGTTAATGACTTAACCTCCCAACTCCATTAGCTTTCATTATAGAACTGTCAGCAACTTATTCCAAGTTCTTCTTGGTTTCCGTATTGTCGCTTTGTGACAGGTCTAAAAGTCCCAAAATTGCAATAATTCAGGATATGTCTATTTATACATTTTATTTTACATCTGTCCAAGTATGGTATAATGGTGTCATTATTGGTCACTAATTTATCTACTTTTTTGTCATGAAAAAGTGTCAGATTTTGGTGCACAATGCCAGAAAGCTGATGTAAAAGCTTTGAAACGTCGAGAAATTCTAGCACAAAGGAGAACTGCACAAAATTTTTTCAACTTTTGGCATTTTCATGCCAATTTGACTCGGCCCTCCTCCCCCAAAATGGGTGGAGATGAGGAGAAGCCAGGCCGGGACAGGGCATGACCGCACCCGCCCATAAAATTCATCGAATTGCTGGCTTTTTGTAAGTCAGAAATACTACTCCAGTCCCCACTGGAGAAGCATTTCTGTCGAGGTTCATGCTACTCAGAAGAGGCACCAATTTCTTTGTGGCATCTGCCTCTTAAAGGGAATCTGTCACCCCCCCCCCCCCCCCCCCCCCGGGCAATATCAGACCTCTATTATGGCCATACAGGTTATAGAAAAGTAAATCTACACATACCTGTATGGCCCATAGCAGAGGTCTGATTGCAGAGAAATCTGGTTTTATAAAATCTGTTTTCCAGAGGCTTGGCGTCCGGGGGACTCCAAGCACACCCCTCCTATCTGCTTACTATTCCCCTAAATCACGGCCTCTGTGCTAAATTACCATATCCCCCCCCCTCCCCTGCACGTCACAGGGCCCTGTGACGTGCCCTTCTCTGCCTCCCCTCCCATTGAGCGCTCTTTGTTTCTCTCCGGCCCCGTTTGGCTGCGTACTGCGCCGCAGACTTGTAATGCCCAAGCGACGGTGAGTCACTGAGACTTCCGCTCCGCTGGCAGTACGCAGCCAAACGGGGCCGGAGGGGAGGCAGAGCAGGGCACGTTACAGGGCCCTGTGACGTGCAGTGGAGGGGGGAATATGGTAATTCAGCACAGATTTAGTGGACTAGTAAGCAGATAGGAGGGGTTTGCTTGGCGCTCCCCGGACGCCAAGCCTCTGGAAAACAGACTTTATAAAATCAGATTTCTCTGCAATCAGACCTCTGCTATGGGCCATACAGGTAAGGATAGATTTACTTTTCTATCACCTGTATGCCCATAGTAGAGGTCTGATATCGCCCAGGGGGTGACCGATTCCCTTTAATGAATTTGCCACCTTCTACTCCAGCCAGACTGGAAAAAGTGTGCCCTGTGCCATTGTTGATGAATCGTCCCCATTCTCGTCTCACACCACTTTTCAGTGGTAATCAAATCAGAATGATAAATTGGGAGGATGTCGAGTTCAGCACGTTTTTGATATATTTTTAATCAATAAAGATAGAAAAAGGTTAAAATTCTAGAATATATCCACGTGTTCTTATAGCAGGAATCAATTTTATTTTTTGAGTCCAAGATGCACCAAGCTTATCAAAGAGGACCTGTCACTTGCCAGGTAATTGATTTATCTGGTTTAGATTCTGCTGGTCTTCTGAATCTGGTGCTTTTTCTATTTTTTTTTTTGCTAGCGCCTCTGTTTGAGTTGTGGCCCCTTTTTTTACTTATATGTAGACCTAGTCTTGTTAGCCAAGTGGGTATGGTCATTACAAGAAGTGGAGCCCATATCTTAAATGGAATTTACCAGATATTAACCACACCATCTGAGAGCAGCATAATGTGTCACTTACTCGGCTTCTTGCTGTCTTTTTGATTAAATCACTTTGCTGGAGATCTAGTAGTTCTCTGAATGCTGAGCTCTGTATAACCCCGCCCACACCACTGATTGGCAGCTTTCTGCCAATCAGTGGTGGGGGCGGGGTTATGCAGAGCTTGTGAATATGCTTGACTTCCTTTCAGCTGGTTTACTAGTCCTCTAGTGATAATCTGCTGATTTTAACTTTGCTTTTATCAAAACTACACAAAGCAAGCCAGTAAGTGACACATCGCTGGAATCAAGGTCTCTGTGTCTACATTATGCTGCTCTCAGATTAGGTGGCAAAAACTTGAAAACAATAGAGAGGCTCAGGACCAAAAAAGAAAACTACGCCATATTCAGCAGCATTTAGACCAGATAATTCCATATTTATGGCCTGTGTCACATACGAGGTTTCATATGTATAAGTATCATACCTTTTAGGTATAACTTTTCTTTTTCTCAATATATATTTTTTCCCCAAGCACACCATATAAAATATATAATCTTTCAAAAATAAAAATTATCAGCTTGGTCTGTAGGGTTTTTTTTTTATCAATATCCATTGATTTTAAAGCTAATGAAATGAATGACTTGGTCTTATCCTTTCCTTGGCATTTGAAGGTTGTTGAATGGCTGTTATTGAACAGAATAAAAATTGCACTTGTCCTTCTGCAATCAGGAATCCTAATCTCTGCAAAAATCCCCAGAAGCTGCTCATCCGCTCGACAGTTGAATGAAAAGCATTTTCTTTATCAATTGTGGGCAAGAGTCTATGCTTTCATTATCTGTAATCAAGCTTATTGTACGGTTGTCAGTGGTTAGCACTGATCCCTTGCATCATCGGGATCTGGACCATAGGGAGCATCTGCCTGGAGTTTGTACATTTTCCCCATTTTTGAGTTGTTTCTATTGAGTTTTTCAGTTTTCTTCCATGCACATAAAGATTTTAACCTGTAGATAGGCAAAAGACATGTCACAGAAAGCCAAAGATGGGTAAAGTAGAGTGGCCCATATTTCACAGGTAGTGAAGTGATGGTGACAATCTCGTTATACCACTTTCGATTATCGTTGCACTATATAGGCAACAGGAAATCGATAAAAATAAATAACTGCGACTATGTAACAACACTGTGCAACATAATCCGACCTGTAGAAAGGACATGTCATGTTTGCATTCCTGTTCATGTCTCTGATGTTACCCACTTAAAAAACATCCAAAATATTTTTCCACTACTGGAGCCTGCTCAGAGGAATGAGACTCGTGAGGCTTTCTTCTTCGTGATCATGATTGTCACTTTTAGGGAAAAAAAAAGGTCATTCTTTACGACCCTATTCATCACTTTAGCATTACAGAGATGCTGACCTATATGGCAGGTAATGGACTCTTAGTGACAGAAATATAAATCCATAGTTCTCATTTTGCTTAAACCGATCAACCAACTTGATGAAAAATCCAGTATCGCGTTTAGGCCTCATTCAGACATCAGTTTTTCTTCTACGAGTTCTATCGGTGTTTTTCTTGGCTAAAACGCATACCGATCATAGTGTCTGGTTGTTCACATGTCCGTATGTTTTTGAAGACTGAGTGGTCAGTACAAAAGCCCAGAGACATATCCGATATTGATCTGAGTCTTGTAACAAGTTTGCCAATACATGTCTGTGGATCCGTGAAAACATTGGACCACACTCTGCCAAGTGCTGTTCCTTTTTCAAACTGTTTGATAGACGCTTGAGAAACCTTCATCAGTTCATTTCTTCCATCCGAGAAAAACCGATGAAGTCCTCACCAAACGCTGATGGTAAAAACTGACACTGACCAAACTCTGTTAACACTGAGCAAAAACACTGATGGAACTCTGACCGTTTCTTGCGTTCGAGAAAAATTACTGTCGTCTGAATGAGGCCTTACTTTGACAATTAAAATCCAAACCTCATTATCCTTGGAAGAAATAAAGGAAAGTTCTGACGCCACTCATCCTTACTACAAGTGGGTGTCGAGAAACGGGACCTCCAAGGTTGGTGGACCAACAACTTCCATTTGTGATCATATCGTCACATGGTCAGTTTCTCCATTATTCATTGGTCTGATTGTTTAGAAATATTGGTTGTGAGCTTGTGCTCACCCGAAACGCGTCTCGTCTACTGCTGCTGATGGTAACACTTCTACTGTGAATTTTTAACCTAAAGTTTTGGATTTCTGTGGAAACTCTTCCAGTGTTGGATTGCACTCCCTGGAGTCCTTGGCCTTTTACTCGTTCTGCAGTCTGAGGTCTGTTTCTCTGTTCTAACACAGGACATATGCCAGCTGACTGTCCATAGTCCAATGTGGAGAGTTTTATAAATAGATCCCATACGAAATATATACTGTATATATCATATATGACATGTGTATATCCCTTCTCTTTTGTTATAACAATGGCGATGAATCCAATTAATCTTGACTATGGTTGCATCAGATGTTGCAGCATTTCACAATTGTTGTAATCACCGCAGATGCTGTTACTTGGACATCAGAGAGATATGAGGGCGCTCCAGAAAATGACGCAGTACTGCAGATGAGATGCACAAAGCTTAATAAACACCACTTGCTTCTATACACTTCAGCGTCTGAGATGGTTAATACATTTCTACCTACACTTTGGAGCTGTAAATGCGCTTTATTTTGCAAGTCCAGTGATTTTTCTAGAAAGACCACTAATCGACTTATCTGACTATATACAGCTAATCCATTGATTAATGTACTATTACAGACACATCTAAAATATATTCATGACGCTGCAAACAAAGGTATGTCAGAAGTTATGCAAATACTTAGGTTTGCCAGATTTGGTTATTTTACCTTGCTCTATGCACAACTGACTTGAACTGCAGCTTAAATAAATGCTTGCTGATAATGATGATAAAAATTGTGTGGGGAGGGGCATTTTATGTCTGTTATAGGCAAGTAAAATGTGACATTTTAATTCAGGGGCACAGACTTGTTAAAGGGAACACTGCCTGAACCTCGGCCAGCATTAATCAGAGCCTGGCTGCGTGATTGCTGACAGGTATGATTTTCACCGCGTTGTTTCAGAGAAAATGGTTTGAAGAGCCTTCTAGAGACTATAGGGAGGGACAAGACTAGTCTATCAATGGCCACCGCCAGCTTCTCCCAGCCCCACACCAGGTGATTGACAGATCTCTCCCTATGTAACAGGAGTGATACCTCCTGGTCAGCTGGAGCAGGACTGAGAGCAGCCAGCTGGGGGCCGCACGTACTAGTGAGATCTCTCCTTATGGTCTATGGTCCCTGATTGGCTATTCAATCTGTTGTCTATGAAATTCCGCAGTGTTTGAGAGTAAAATATGCCTGGCTGCAATCGTGAAGCCAATGTCTGATTCATGCTGCCCATGCATAAAAGAAGGTATGTCTGGCTTGCACCAGAACCAAGTGCCCCACACACACTTACAGATTCACCTGCACTTTTTATAAAAAAAAAAAAAAGTTTAGAGTGAAACAGAATAAGAGATGTTGTATTTTTGCAGAAAATGGACACTCACCAATAGTTGCTTTCTTTCTCCCAGAAAACTTGCACAAGTCTCTTACTAAATCTACACCTTGTGATTTTGTACATTTTATTTTGTTTAATTTTATGACACAGAATCTACTGGTTCTAATTCATAAAAATTGATGCAACCATAGTCCTTGATTCATCAAGATTATTCCATTCTTTATGAAAGGGGCACCTCAGCAAAATGCACCAGATCATTGAGACGTGTGCATCTAATGATGAATTTGGCACATTTTTCAACTGCCGTTCATCAGCATAAGAGGCGTACTACGGGCGTGTATTGCTGATGTAGTTTACAACATGTTTTTTGTGTAAATTATGATGAATTTGTCAGATGCACTCGTTCATGTCTCCTCAGCTCGTCCTTCTTTTCGAAAAGTTGTCGGATATGGCCGATGCTAGAGGAAAAATGCTGAAAGCTTCAGAATTTTTGTATTGTTTGAAACAGATTTACGCCAGAATTCTGTCCGTATTGCCCATCAATACAGCCTATATCGAGTGACATCCAGTGGGGTAACAAACATGGTCGTGGAGGTCATGACCGGGCCCATGCGGGTGGGGACCCACTGACGCCTACGCAAACTTCAACTGCTTGTGCATTCTTAGACGCACATTCAGCTGAAGTGTATTGCGTCACAGAGACCCGTAGGGTCCGTGCACAGCAGTACACTTTGCCGGCCAATCAGAGGCCCGTAGCTGACGTGGGCGTGCACGTGACTGGGGGTGCATGGCAGTGACGTTATGCGCTCAAGTCGCTTGCATGGTGAAATCAGCTGCCAGCTTTAGCAGAAGACGCCGCGCTGCGGGGGAGCGGAGGGAAGGTGAGTATAATTGTTTATTTTTTTCTATGCATTAAGACCAGGACATACACCTGGGTGGGGGATATATATATATCCTGCCTGGCCCCATCCTGGTAAGGGACATATATACCAGGATGGGGCCCAAGATAAGGGACATATACCAGGATTGGGCAGGGAGGGGAACATATATACAATGATAGAGGACATATAAGGATGGAGCTAGGATTGAGTGGGGGGGGGGCAGTCCAAATCTTGCTGCGGAGCCCATTGGTCTCTAGTTACGCCACTGGTGACATCTCTGCCAGTTGTATTGATGGCTTTTTAAGGATATTGCCATATTTTGATAGATGCAAGCCAAGATATTATTTTTTATATTCTTACTTTTCTACATTCCATGTATCTTGTGTAACATTTGGGTACCTTGTTGCGCTTGTCTTTCATAACTTCTAGTTATTCCCAGGAGAATAGATACTAATGTTTCCAACTTTCAACCATACCAAGCAAACTCATCATATACCGTACATGTGAGACTTTTCTTTCCAAATGAAAATGGGATGTTTTTTTTATTTTGTTTCAATTATTTCTAGTCACTTTTTGTCGTTGCCTCACATTATTAAGTTTGTTATTCATTTTTTTTTGCTTTTATTGTATTTCTTGAATTTGAATATTAGAAAACTGTCTTATGTGCTATCAGGCAATTATGACTTTTTATGGTCCCTATTTAAAATGGAAGACAGGTTTTCTTCAAATGCACAAAAAGAATATTTGCATAAAGCGCGCTTGGTGATATATATATCAGAATGTAACCATTACGGAAGATCCCCGATAAGTTATCCTGCTGTGCAGACATCCTGCAAATGTTGGGTTTTTTGTCCTAAACTTGCCTGGATAAAATATTTGAAATGTTTCTGGTTTATTGTGGCAGCCATATGTAAAGCGTAAGCAGTAAAAAGGAGGTGTGATGATCCAGCCCTGTGTACGTGCATAGGCCCATAGGGACATGTTCACACGCTAGTTACCGTACATCTGTCTGTATCGTAGCTCTCATAAATTAAAATCTTGTGTGAACTCTCCTAGGGACTGTTGCAGCTTTATTGGCAGGAAATGTGAATTCTACACACCTCTGCTCACCTACAACTGAGTAATCTTCCGACATTTGCCAATTCTAACACAATTACAAAAATAAAACTGCAATGAGCTAGCTTAAAACATGTCTATTTTTCAGTGCGATTATTGGCATGTCGCCCCTGCTCCGTACAGAGGACCTGCTGAGTGTGATGGATGGTTTGTCTCACCTTCGTCCTAACATTGTGACATTTATTTCTCCTTTGTACACAGCCTCCTAAAGTGAAGTGCTTAACACGGATCTGGCATCCGAACATCACGGAGACGGGGGAAATCTGTCTAAGGTGAGAACTATTTTTTTTTTCTGAAGGTTGTGCTTTATTTTTTTTTTGCTTTACACTTTTCTCTTTGATCTGACTCAGGCTTTAAAGCTCAGAATAGCCTATTGTTCTAGCCAAGGTTATAACCTATTGATTGCATGCCATCCCCTTTCTGTTATGACATTAGTCATTAGAAAAACCACTGACAAAGGTCTGTACAAATAACCATGATTGCACCGAAACCAATATGGTAGCTGCTCCTTAGCCTTTATGAAATACTTTACTAATTAGCACGGACTAACGATGCAATGCCTCATCATACTGGCTTTTGGTGTTATTTGGTATTTAATTGTTTGGTCCTGCATCTTTTTGTCTTTTTGTTTTGTTTCTATTTTAAAATGTTCAAAGCCTTCTCTTTCACTGGTTTATGGCCTCTGTGTTTATCTTGCATAGCATTGCCTGCTCTAGCCCAGTGCTAATTGGCTAATTACTCAGTTTGTCCAACTGGTGCTGGCCTCTAGCAGACATTTCATTTCATATATATTCAGCTCTGGCTGGGAATAGCACGCGTGCTGGGTCACGCGTGCAATAGATTTTAAGTGCAATAATTACAAGTGCAGTTAGACCATGGCAGTTGGGCAGGAGACAGGTAAGGTGCATAAAATTTTCATACAAACATGCTTCTTGGTCAGTCATAGTTTATTATGCATTAGTCTTATCAATCTGCTTTTTATTTGTTTTCACTTCTGCTTTCTCACAACTCACCCGCCCTTCAAAACATTCTGTGCACTCTCTCTATATCAGCCCCTCCCTTCTCCCCTCTCCCATGTATAACTCTGAGGCTCTACTGACATTCCTCACCCACTGCAAACCATCCTCTACCTCCATACAGCATTCAAAACGTTCATACAAATCATTAGACCACCTGATCTTTCTCTTCTTTCTCCTTTTACTAGTCGCAGGCGACATCTCCCCCAACACTGGGCCCCCCTCCACTAGCGTACACCACTCTCCTCCAGCTGCATATAGAAACCCTGCAAATCTTATTAACGTTCAGTGCATGCCCTCTCCTATTGATTTCCATTGCGCTCTCTGGAACGCACGGTCTGTGTGCAACAAACTAACTTACATCCATGATTTTTTCCTCTCTAATTCTCTTAACCTTCTGGCTATCACAGAAACCTGGATTCAGCAGCTAGACACCACCGCTGCTGCTGCTCTCTCGTTTGGTGGGCTGAAATTTTCACATACCGCCAGACATGGCACCAGACAGGGTGGAGGTGTTGGTCTGCTCCTTTCCTCACAATGTGCTTTCCAGGTCACCCCCCCGGTTCCCTCACTTATGTTTCCTTCCTTTGAAGTCCACACCATCAGACTCTTTAAACCCTTCTCCCTGCGAGTGGCAGTCGTGTATCGCCCTCCAGGCTCCGCCCGCCAGTTCTTGGATCACTTTGCCACCTGGCTTCCTCACTTTCTATCCTGTGACATCCCCACCCTCATCATGGGCGACTTTAACATCCCCATCGATGACCCCCTCTCCCAATCTGCCTCTCATCTACTTTCTCTAACTTCTTCATTCCGTCTCTCACAGTTTACGAATTCTCCTACCCATGAAGACGGGAACACTCTGGACCTGGTTTTTTCCAGTCTCTGCTTGCTGGATGACTTTACCAACTTCCCTCTCCCGCTCTCGGACCACAACCTTCTCTCCTTCTCTGTTAAGAATTGTCTCCTCACCCGGGACACCCCCACTTACCACACTTATAGGAATACACGTACCATTAATACCCAGCAGCTTATGGACAATCTCCACACATCTTTAGCCCCCATCTCCTCCTTCTCCTGTCCAGACTTGGCATTGTCACACTACAACAATACACTGAAGAGCGCCCTAGATGAAGCAGCTCCTTCTACTCGCAGAAAGATCCGACACAGACAATGGCAGCCCTGGCACACGATGCAAACACGCTTTCTTCAACGTTGCTCGAGGTGTGCTGAGCGTCAGTGGAGAAAATCTCTTTTAGCAGAGGACTTCATCCACTATAAATTCATGCTCAAAACCTATAACTCTGCCCTTCATCTGGCCAAACAATCCTACTTCACCACCCTCATCACTTCAATGTCCAACAACCCAAAACGACTTTTCGAAACCTTAAACTCCCTCCTGAAACCTAAAGCACAGGCCCCCACCACCAACCTCAGCAGTGAGGATCTGGCCACTTATTTCTTGGAAAAAATCAACCACATCCATCAGGACATCTCAGCCCAATCTCCTCAGTGCCTGGATCCCCTTCCCTACTGCACTTCAAGCTCACTAGCCATCTTTGAGCCTGTCACAGAAGAAGAGGTTACCCAGCTCCTCGCTTCTTCGCGGCCTACAACCTGCAACAGTGACCCCATTCCTTCACATCTCCTGCAGTCCCTCTCAACCGTGGTCACCACTCACCTGACTAAAATATTTAACCTCTCTCTTTCGTCAGGTATCTTTCCCTCATCATTTAAACATGCCATCATAACCCCTTTACTTAAAAAGCCATCCCTGGACCAGAACTGCACTGCTAGCTATAGACCTGTCTCTAATCTTCCCTTCATCTCTAAACTCCTGGAACGCTTGGTCCACTCCCGTCTAATCCGCTATCTCTCAGATAACTCTCTCCTCGACCCTCTACAATCTGGTTTCCGCTCCTTACACTCCACTGAAACTGCCCTCACTAAAGTCTCTAACGATCTACTAACAGCCAAATCCAAAGGTCACTGCTCCCTGCTGATTCTCCTGGATCTCTCTGCAGCATTTGACACTGTAGATCACCAGCTCCTCCTCACTATGCTCCGCTCTATAGGCCTCAAGGAAACCGTTCTCTCCTGGTTCTCCTCCTACCTCTCTGACCGCTCCTTCACTGTATCTTTTGCCGGCTCCTCTTCCCCTCCTCATCCCCTTACTATCGGGGTTCCTCAGGGCTCAGTCCTAGGCCCCCTCCTCTTCTCTCTATACACTGCCCCTATTGGACAAACAATCAGCAGATTTGGGTTCCAGTATCATCTCTATGCTGACGACACCCAACTATACACTTCTTCCCCTGACATCACCCCTACCCTAATACAAAACACCAAGGATTGTTTATCTGCTGTGTCTAGCATCATGTCCTCCCTCTATCTCAAATTGAATCTCTCCAAAACTGAACTTCTTGTGTTTCCCCCCTCTAGTAACCTAACTCTACCTAATATCGAAATTACCTTGGAGGGGTCAACCATAACTCCCAAGCAGCACGCCCGCTGCCTTGGGGTCATATTCGACACTAACCTTTCCTTTACTCCCTATATCCGATCACTCACTCGCTCTTGTCACCTGCATCTTAAAAACATCTCCAGAATCCGACCTTTTCTCACTTTGGAAACTGCTAAAACTCTTACTGTCGCTCTTATTCACTCTCGTCTGGACTACTGCAACTCTCTTCTGATCGGTCTCCCTCTTACCAAAATTTCCCCTCTCCAATCTGTCCTGAATGCGGCAGCCAGGGTTGTATTTATGTCCAGCCGCTTCACCGATGCCTCCACCTTGTGCCAGTCATTACACTGGTTACCCATTCACTACAGGGTCCAATATAAACTCATTGCTCTCACCCACAAAGCTCTCTACAGTTCTGCACCACCTTATATCTCCTCTCTCATCTCAGTCTATCGTCCTACACGTGCCCTCCGTTCCACAAATGACCTAAGGCTAACATCCCCCATAATCCGAACCTCACACCTCCGTCTCCAAGACTTCTCTCGTGCTGCACCAGTTCTCTGGAATGCTCTACCCCAGACGATCCGATTGATGCCTAGCCCCGATGTCTTCAAGCGCGCTTTAAAAACCTCTTTAAACAAGCCTACCACCTCAACTACTCAGTAAACTAACTTTCCCTTGTTCCCTCCTAAATACTATTCAGAATCTGCACCCTACTGTTCATCGGTTTCTACACCCTCCATGCACTCGATAACTGCACTCGGTAATTGAGTATTGCACTTTAACATACAGGCTGATGACCGGATCATACAGCTTTATATGATAATCCCGACTTATTATAATTGCCAGACCTGAAATAACAAGCACTTTCCACCTATTGTGTCCCCCCATTTCCATGTAGATTGTAAGCTTGCGAGCAGGGACCTCACTCCTGATGTAACTGTTAAACTGTCTTAACTTGTATTGAATTTATTGTTTGTACATGTCCCCGCTTAATTGTAAAGTGCTGCGGAATATGTTGGCGCTATATAAATAAAAATTATTATTATTATTATTATTATTATTTTGTCAAGACAGCAAAATACCTTATCATTTGCTCAGTATTTTCACAAAAAAAATCAGTGGTCTATGGTTCAGGACCTTTTTCGACTAATACATAAAATAAAAATCAATAGGTTTACACTGTGGGCACAATTATTAGGCAATTTTGTATTTTTTTTATTCATTTTATTATTGAACAACTACAGCGCTGTCAGTCAATCCAAAAGGTTAACCAACTTTAATATTTGAGAAAGTAAAAGTGAACCTTTGTTTTTCTTGGGAGAAAATCTGTATGCTTAATTTTTATTCAATTTAATGAAAAACATAAATTTTCCCATCTCGCTTGTTTTCAGCTGTTAAAGTGCCAATAATAATAACCAAACAACTCAAAACGTACAAAAATACATTT
Source organism: Phyllobates terribilis (assembly GCF_046119375.1). NCBI lineage: Eukaryota > Metazoa > Chordata > Amphibia > Anura > Dendrobatidae > Phyllobates > Phyllobates terribilis. The sequence continues at coordinate 82,999,028 of NW_027362769.1, forward strand.
CTGACTTTTTTGACCAATATGGCCCCGCTTTTTTTCAACACCAGTTATAAGTCTTCCATCCATGAAGTCTTGTCAGTTTATTAATCTGTTGACGGACACTTTTTTGGGCAGCATCAACCACTGCCTCCGAGACACTGATCAGAAAGGTGACTGTTTTCCTTCACGGTAAATCTTCCGTTTAAGAAGGGCCCCAAGTTCTCAGTAGGGTTTAGGTCAGGTGAGGAAGGGGTCAGATCATTGTTCTTTCATCTTTAAGGCCTTTACTGGCAGCCAAACAATAGAGACTTTGATGCTGGGATGGAGCATTGCTTAAAAATCACGGTTTTCTTGCAAGATGCAGAATTTTTCCTGTACTATTGTTTGAATAAAGTGTTTTCTAAAAACTGGCCGTAGGTTTGGGAGTTGATTTTGACTTCATCTTCAACTCAAAAAGATCCAACTAACTCATCCTTAAAAATATCAGTCCATAGCAGTGCCCACCTCCACCATGCTTCCATCTGACTGGAAGTGGGGGTCTGTGCTCTTTACTGATCCATCTGGTCTTTCAAGAGTCACACTTATCTCATCAGTCCGGAAAAACTTCCAAAAATCTGTCTTCAGATATTTTTTGGCCCAGTCTTGACATTTCAACTTGTGTTTTGTTCAATGTTGGTCAAGTTTCAGCCTTCCTTACCTCGACCATGTCTCTGAGCACTGAATACCTTGTACTTCTGGGCGCTCCAGGGAGGCTGCAGTTCTGGAATATGACAGCACTGGGGGATAGTGGGGTCATGGTCGCTTCACGTTTGAGTCTTCTCAAATCTATGTCAATTAATCTGCAACTTTTTTTTTTTTTTTTAAACACTGTCTTTGCAACCCTGTTGACTTTTGCTGGTTCTGTGATCACACCCCAATATCTTGGCAATTCCAAGAGTAAATGCATCCCTCTCTAAGACTTGTAACACTTTTTCACTTTTCAGAGTCAGTTGAATCAGTTTTTTAGCATGAGGAAGATCAGCTGCCAAATAATTCTGCACGCCTTGATAAAGAGGTTTGATATCCTTAGGCCTCATCCTCCTCATTACACACATACACGTCACCTGATCAGCGTCATCCAATAAGCATTCAAGTTTATGCAGAGTGGAGTTGGAAAAGCTGCATAAGGCTATGTGCCCACATTGCGGGAATGAAGCGGAAAATTTGTGCTTCATTTCCGCATGTCCTTTCCCGGAAAAACGCATGCTTAATTTCGCAAGCGTTTATCGCGCGTTTTCAACATGCGGAATTTTTTATTGCATTGCAAAGGCAATTCCACATGCGGAAACGCAAAATTGACATGCTGCGGATTTTTTTGCGCATCAAAAACGCTGCGGAAAAATCCGCAGCATGGGCATAGAACTTACGGATTCTCATTGGGGACCATGGGGTGCGGATTACCAAGCGTTTTACAAGCGTTTCCGCTGCGGAAATTCCGCATCAAATACGCTTGTAAAACGCTACGTGGGCACATACCCTTAAAATGATGATAGTCAAAATCCTCACTTGCCTGTTAATTCTGCACACAGTGTATTGCTTTATAGGGGGCTTGTCAACTGATTATTGCTTCCCAAACACTACGGCATTTCAGAGAAAAAGTACTTAGAAAACCTGGCTGGGGACTATACATCTCGGATGACTCGTCCATGATCTGCTCCCTATCAGTGTAGGGGAGCGGGCGAGGAGAAGCTGCTGGAGGACTTGAAACTAGTCATCCCAAAATGCATAATCTCTAGCCGACCTTTCAATGTAGGTTTTCTCCAAAATGCTGTACTTAAATAGTTGATTGCAAGGGAGACATTTGTATCCTTCTTCCAGGTTCATCCATATAGGCTGGCTTTTATGTGTTTTATGCTGGCTGAGATAATTTAGAATCCTTAGGATGGTCTAACAGGGAGTTTGTAACTCTCACCTTTTTCTGAGCTCCTCTCGGCTGGTTTATAACCACAGACCATTTCACCGTTCAATGTGCAGGCAAGCAAAGATCCTGTAGAAGCCAAACGGTGCGACATTTTTACTTTAAACCCAATGGCAAAATTATTTTTATTAGCACGAAATACATGATTTGAATGAAAAGAAAGCAATAAATGTCCCTACAGGTAGACAACCCTTTTTGCCATATCTCACATATCTGACCTATTCATTCTGACTATATATTGAGTGTCTAGATAATGCTTTCCTTATTTCCTACAGAAGTAGTTATTGACTTTTTAGTCCCCAAACTATTTGAACCCTTTTAGCCTTTCAATTAATTTCAGTCATTTAATTTTAGGCTTTGCAGCGTTTCATCACAACCACAAGCCATTTGTTGTAAGGAACCTTTTATTAGATAATCCGCTGTACTGATCAACTAATAAAGCATAACATTCACCACTCGATTTTATTTCAGTTTACATATAACAATCATCTGCATGTTAAACTCTATGGCAATGAACCATTACTACACATTTTTATCATTCTATATTTTCCATTAGCTGTTTATAAGAAGGCAAGCCCTGCGGATCAATGATTATTTTTAGGCAAACATTAAAAGATGCGATCAGTTAACAAATGAGCATTTATTGATTGATTGACCAGCTGATTATTAGGTCTTCATGAAATCTATTTATGCCAATAAAGGGGTTCTGTCACCAGGTTTTTGCCATCTAACCTGAGAGCGGAATAAGGTTTAGACAAAGATACTAGTTTCAGTGATGTGTCACTTACTGGACTGCTTGCCGTAGTTTTAATAAAATCACTGTTATATCTGCAGAAGATTTATGATTCCCGGACTAGTAAAAATGCTGCCATGTAGTCCTCTGTATTCATGAGCTATGTGTAACCCCGCCCCCACTCCTGATTGGCAGCTTTCTGCCCATGTAAGCATAAAGCTGCCAATCAGTGGTGTGGGTGGGGTTATACAGAGCTCAGCAGTCAGAGAACTGCTAGATCGGCAGCAAATAAGTGATTTTTTTTTCAAAACTGCAACAAACAGCCCAGTAAGTGATACATTGCTGGGATCAGGGTCTCTGCCCCTATATCCTGCTGCTCTCAGATGTGGTAGTAAAAACCTGGTGACAGATTCCCTTTAAAGCATCAATTGACTTAAGACCTGTTTAGATTGCCAAATTACCTTGACTTGATATTGTGATAATTGACCACGGCAAATGAAGAATATTAACAATGCAACTGTTTATTATTGATCTTGATCAATTATGCCCTTGTAAAAATCACAGTCAATACGACAATCAATAAGCCTAATCAATGAGCAAAATATGTGCAAGATAGTTGATGTTAGATTATCTAACCGGGCCATAGAGAAATGTATAACTCTGTGATTGTAGAGATTGTTCAGGACAGAGAGCAAATAAGTTAAAACATTAAAGGGACTGTCTCATGGGAAGTATTGTTCAAAACTAAATAGAGCGTGTGAAAAGAGGCATATGTGTAATATACATCAATTCGAAATAGTGTGCCGTTTTGTAAATAATGTAGATTACATTCTCATTTGTAATTATTGCTGTTTCTCCTGTGGCTGGAGTGTAGGTCCACCTTTAGTGGTGGACACAGATGCTTCATAGATTCCTCTTTCATGTCGTATACCATGTGCTAATGAGAGGAGAAATTAAGCCATGAGGAAGATGAAACAATCAGAAACTAGAGAGAAATGAGGAAGAGAAGACCTTTGTTATTTATTGTTGGCGTCACTGAGGCTGTGTGTCGGGGACTATTTTCTCTGATGGGCTCGGGTAGAGGAAAATTAGGAATCCATGAGTTAGCAGACTGCGATGTGCTCCTATGAACTCTCATTTTCGACAATCAACCAGTGTAAACTGGCTGCTGATCACGTGATGAACTAACAAAAACTACACCTTTCAATAAATTCATCTAGGGGTGCAGTGATCATATTGACACTACAGGTGGGTAACAGAATTTTATACCATTGGGCAGTGGAGAAAAAAATAATTACATTTTTACCAACCAAATTTTTTTAGCCCCAGATTTTATATTTTCACACTGGAAAATGGGTAAAAATGGCACCAAAATTTTTCCCACAATTTCTGCTGAATGTAGAAATACCCCATATGTGTTGTATGTAAAAAACCTTTGTTCATGTCCGTATGGGACGGAGTAGGAGACCTAAATTACCATTGCACTTAATTTTTTTTTTATTAATAAGATAGATCGCAAACCGGAAATTATTGTCTGGTTATGTGTCTAAGGATATTTGCCACCTAAGTGAAGTCCTGTGATTACAGCAGCCTGGACATTGATATAGACCGGCAGTCTATCTCTCTCTCATGTGAAATGTACAAATGCGAGGTAGAGGGCTGTTGGAGGATGCAAGAGTAAGGGGAGCAAGTAGGCTTATAGAAACAGTCACCAGGACCGGGCTCCTTCTATAGCTGGAACATGACATACAATAGCAGCCTCCTGTTATTGAATTCGGAAGGAGAGATCTGCAGCAAAAACAACTGATCTTGAAAGAAAAGCTTTAACATAGGTGCTGAATGTGAGGATCTAAGAGCTCTGTGAAGTACATTTTCAGTGGAGGTACGCTTTATTATAAAATCTCCCGTTATCTATTTTTTAATAAGGTAAATTTCCCAGTTGGTCTTCTCTGCTCGGTTCTCTGCTACTGATCATAAAAATCCACGTAATAATGCTGTTTGCGCCAGAAATAGTGACAAATTATTAGGTTTTCAAGATAAATATCATATGCCATATTAATGGATTTTACAATGAATGCTTTGCTGTAGAAATGTAGCCAAGATCCCATTGTATCCAGGGCTGTTTTTTCTGCTCATTCTGCTCTAGACCCATGGATATAAATATTGTTATTTTTGTTGTTTTTGTTATACTGATTATCTAATTAGGCATTGAGTGTTTCTTTAATAGTGCCACGCATAGCCCACATAATTCCACTTTTCGATTTAGGGGTGCTCATCATGGGGGGTGGGGCTATGCTAGTGGTTTTTAGGCAAACTTCTAGTATATTCTTTCTGAGGGTCTGCTTACCTTGTTCCTCCCTTAGCATTATTTGTGAGATTAAATTAGATTAAGGGATGTGCCTTTTTGGATGCTGAATAAATCTAAAAGTGGGAAAGAGCGCACAATAGGGTGATACCCTATGGAGGGAGAGTAGGATACTGGTCACGCTCACCTGGTGGAGTTGTAACAGGCACAACCCCTATGTAGACATGAAGAATAACAGCTAATGCTGCTGCCCTGTGGCTGATGGATAAATCCCCCAGGAAATGTTGGATGAACTAGGCTGCTGGAGAAAATCAGTTCTTCAGAAATAATCATAATAAGGTTTTTTATTCACAACACGTTTCAATACCGTACTGGCGTTTTTACTTAAAAAAAAAAAAAAAAAGTCAGACCATCTCTGACGAAGGCTAACACTGAAACGCGCGTTGGGACCTTGCACCATTCCAGCAGAAGGAGATGAATACAGGTGTGTGTATGGATTTGCCTTTTTAAACCTTTACCTGTCTTTATACTTTGCATATTACACTTATGTTCTGTTGGACATTTGTTCTATCACTATTTACTCTAATTTACTTGTGCTGCTATATTTATTATACCTACTTCATCCCCTCCTGCTGTTTTATGCTGTCCTTAATGTTTGCTCACTTTGCCTTTTAAAAAAAATTAAAAAATCTTGTCTACATTATGACTTAATAAAGATTGATATTTAATTATTCCTCTTTTTTGGCTCTATTTTGTATGAGTAGGTTCATAAAATGTACAGTATAGTAGATGATGTTCTTGCATGCGTCTTATGATCCGAGCACTGTCGCGCACCGCCACTGTCAGCGGAGAGGTGTTCAGAATACCCATACATTTGTATTGGACTTCCAGCTACCCTCTCCACTGACAGTAATACTTAACGGTACCCCAACCTCAAGATAGAAATTGGTCACGTTGGTGAAGCCCAAATCTACTATAATTTGTTCCCATACCACTTTAGATATAACAGAGGAAATTAGAATTCATCATTAATATTCCAATTGTTTTTTACTTTTTCAGTTTACTGAGAGAGCATTCAATAGATGGCACGGGCTGGGCCCCAACGCGAACCTTAAAGGTAAGGAAAAGTGTTTTTTCTAAATTTTATTACTTAAAGGGAATCTGTCAGCAAGTTTTTACTATGTAATGTGAGGTTGACGCTGGGACAGATTTCAGGGATGTGTCACTTATTAGCCTGAGTGCTGTTTCAATACTATGAATGTTTTATCACCAAGAGATTATCGCTGCCTGGACTACAGCTCACGTTAACCCTGGTCCAACCACATCCCTCCTCTGATAAGCTGCTTATTGTCAGTATACAATGTACATAGAAAGCCTGGTGTGGGTGGGATCAGCTTTCTGAACGTTGCTACATCTAAAAACTCCGTGTCAGAACGGCTGCAACCAATACACTAAGTGATACATCACTGGAATCCTGGTCTTTTTTCCTACATTATGCTGCTCTCGATGAGGTAGCAAAAATCTACTGACAGATTCCCTTTAATATGCAATCAAATTTAACCTATTCTCTTGCAATATTGATCTCAATAAAGTCAATGTTGATCATATGAGGGGGGGAACTTAATTGCCAACTCCAAATATGACACCTGAATCAAATCCTTGCTTTAACAACGCTTCTTCAGGTGTTACTGTTAGAAAAATGAATCCGATGTCTTTCAAACTATTTTAGTGACATGTTCATGACCGTTTTCTCTGACAGAGAATTCCCTAGTGATCTGCTTCTTTGTTGGTGTATGCTCCCATCTGGTGCTTTTCTGTTTCTTTATGCATTCCAGGATCTCATTTGCCTTGGCAGTAAGTGACTGACACTGGTAGCTGTAGTTCAATTTGCTGTCGAAAAAAAAAATGGAATATTGAAGTGTGAATGAGCAGTTGTTCTGTGCAGTGGTTTCCATTGTTAAGTGCATAACCTTACATTTATGGTACATTTGCCACTTATCTGCTCAAGCTTCTAACTTATCCAAATTAACATGCAACTTAAATGGGTTGTCCCATGAACAAAGTACGTTTTAATTAATAGATATTGGAATAAAAATAAGTTCCACAATTGGATGTATTAAATAAAATGTACTTGTGCTGAGATCTTATAAATGTGCCCTTGCTGTGTACTGTGTAATGGCTGTGTCTCACCATGTAGAGCTGCTCCAGTTCATGGTCTGAACATACCACAGATCCTGGATGCAAAAGAGCGTATACAGACATTACTGCATGGGATTGTAGCTGCTGCTTTCTGTGAGGTAAGACATTTCCATGTTTGTTTAAAAACATGTTTTACCTCACAGAAAGAATCAGCTGTGATGCCATTCTGTCCTGTCTGTATACTCGTCTGCTTCCTCCCCTGGACAGGAACATTTTGTTAAACACATTCAATGCAGGATAATTCAAAGTCCCATTGCTTGGCTGCCAGTAAAGGCCTTAAAGATGAAAGAATAATGACATGGCCCCTTCCTGACCTAAACCCTATTGAGAACTTAAACAGGATATTTATGGTGAAGGAAAACAGTCACCTTTCTGAACAATGTCTCGGAGCCTGTATTTGGTGCTACCCAAAAGTTCATGGATGGAAGGCTTATGACTGCTATTGAAATGAAGGGCGGCTATATTAGTCACTGATATTTTTTGGAAATGTCAGAAATGTATTTTTGTACATTTTGAGTTGTTTAGTCATTATTCTCAACTTAACAGAAAATAAGCAACTGAGTTGGGAAAATGTATGTTTTTCCTTAAGTTGCATAATAATTCTGCAAATTGCCTCTAAAGAGAAAAACAGGACTTGTACTCTATAGCGCCACCTATTGGAAGCCGCAATCCTACAAGTCACAATCAACCCTTTAACGAGTCGTGCAATATGACTTAGGATAAAAGCCAAATCAGAATCTCAATTTGCAGACACGGTGTTTCGGGCTATTGGCCCTCGTCAGTGCAAAGTATGAGAACTGATTTGGCTGCATGAGAGGCTCTGGACTGAGGTCTAAGGGGTAACGTTTCTCCTTGTGGAGAGTGACACACCGGCTCTGGCATGTCAAGGTAAGGAGGCTTATTCGCTATGCAATGTTCCTCTGGGAAATTTAATATGCAAATTCCTTCTTCAGAGAAAAAGAGGACTTGTACTCTATAGCGCCACCTATTGGAAGCAGCAATCCTACAAGTCACAATCAACCCTTTAACTAGTCGTTCAATATGACTTGGGATAAAAGCCAAATCAGAATCTCAATTTGCAGACGCTGTGTTTCGGGCTGTTGCCCCTCGTCAGTGCAAAGTATGAGAACTGATTTAGCTAGGTGAGAGGCTCATATATAATAATTCTGTAAATATCTACGGAATATAGTGCGCTGATACCAAATGAATTTCAAAGGACCTTTTGAACACATTAAAGTGTATTGTATGAAAGAAGCTACCGTCTAATAGCGTCGTTCCTAGGGATCTGTTATATACGTGGAATGTGCCACAACCTTCTTAGATGACTCTTGAATGGTAAAATACGAGCAAGATAATATTTGTACTGCCAAGAGAAGTATTCGATGGATAATCAAGTTCGATTCCTCACGCCCCGACAAAGGCGTAGGATTCGTCACAGTCTACGGATGGAGTGTCCTACTGGTTTTATTGATGACCTTTTTTATTTGGTTGGGTGTTGGGGGGGTCACTTTTTTACAATATTTTTTTTTTTTGAAAGGACATTAATAAAAATGTATCTTTCAAAAGTTTTTTAGTGCGATCATTTCTCTATACATTTATTTTTATCTATTTCTGAGTACCCAGATGGTCGGTGCTTTTTGTGGGAGCACTAGTGTTATATATATAGCGCATAATAATTCTGCGCACTAATATTTGCCCACTAATTCTGCACACATTCTCCTAAGTTAGACAAAACCTCACTTTTACTTTCTTCAATCTTCAGGTTCATTAACCTTTTGGATTGCTCGACAGATCTGTAGTTGTTCAATAATAAAATTAGTAATCAAAAATACAAATAATTGTGCAAACAGGGTATATTATAAAGGTGCCTACAGGAATCCGCATGATGATATAAGCATTATTAGGTAACACAATATAGTCATAAGTTATTGCTTTCTGCACATATAGTAAGTAATACATTATGTAGCTGACTTTGTTCTTCACTGAGCAGTTTCCGGAGCCTTGTGTTAGTGATCTTAGAACACGTCTGACAATCGTTATATGATGTGTTGCTTCTAGCATGCAGCACTGTCGGCATGACAACTATCACACATCATCCACGTCGCCATTCACGGTGACCTGAGACAGTGCATGCGCTGTACCAGCTGAATCATAATTTACATTATCCGGTACATCACTCGGTGCCTTTCACACAGGTTTTCTGCTCCACGTATGTGACATCGGCACATTGTGTTATAGATGTCAGTGATTTCTTCCCACGTAATAATACAATACTTTTCTCTTTTTCATATTCTAATAACCTGAGTGTACGTAACATTCAGAATGATTTTCCATTTGTGCAGTTGAAAACTTGAATAAATGATTGTAGTCACTCAGGGACTACAGCGAGAGTCGACCACAATAATTTATTTATTTTTTTGTAATTTGAATCTTCTGAAAATGTCCTTATTGTTCTTTATGGAATACACATTCACTACCTGCGCTGCGATAAATGCCCCTCGCCCTGCTCCACTGAGCCTTGAATTATTTTCGGTTTTATCTCTGTCTCAATGGTGAAGCAACATGCTGAGACTATTTAAAAAAAATTGCATGATTCAGAATGGATTTCAGATAACTTTGCCAGAATCCTTCCCTTAGTTTCCCTTGATAGTACATCTACAGCTTGCCCCCTCCATTTTTTTTCCCTCTGGTCTTTTTCACTCGCTTTAAAGGGGTTGTCCCACAAACAAAGTACTTTTAATTAATAGATGTTGGAATAATAAAATTATACAATTATATGTATATAAAAAAATGTTCTGTGCTGAAATAATCTTGTATATGTGCCCCTGCTGTGTACTCTCTTATTTGTTGTGTCCTATCATGCAGAGCTGCTTCTGTTCTTGGTCGGCACATACAGCCCTTCCTTCTTAGTGAGTAGGGAGCATAAGCCACTTATGATAAGTAAGTATACAGATGACCTCATGGGCTCACAGCTGCTTCTTTCTGTGAGGTAACACATTTCTCTACTTGTCTTATCACAGGAGCGAGTTTCTTCCACTTCTCCAGCCCACTGACCTAATCTTAAATCAAGTCAGTGGCATATGAGCTCAGCGCCTGCCAAAGCTCCTACATCACTCACTAGATTTTTGATGAGCTCAGAGGGTTAGAGACACAGCAGAAAAAATCACTCCTGTGATAAAACAGGCAGGGAAATTTGTAGTTTCACAGAAAGAAGCAGCTTCGAGCCCATGCTGTGTCAACTGTATACTCACTTATGCTTCTTTACCTGGTCAGGAGCTGTGATATGCATGAACACAACAAATAAGACAGTACACAGCAGGGACACATTTATAATCTCTGCACAAGAACTTTTTTTTTCTAACACGTCAAATTGTGTAACTTATTACTATTATTCCAAGATCTATTACTCGTATGTTTGTAATTATTTCCTTTATACAAAGAACGTATCGCCTGTAAAATATACAGTAGTGTGTGTGTGTGTGTGTGTGTGTGTGTATATGTGTGTGTATATGTATGTATATATATATATATATACACAGTACAGACCAAAAGTTCGGACACACCTTCACATTTAAAGATTTTTCTGTATTTTCATGACTATGAAAATTGTACATTCACACTGAAGGCATCAAAACTATGAATTAACACGTGGAATTATATACTTAACAAAAAAGTGTGAAACAACTGAAAGTATGTCTTATATTCTAGGTTCTTCAAAGTAGCCACCTTTTGCTTTGATGATTGCTTTGCACACTCTTGGCATTCTCTTGATGAGCTTCAAGAGGTAGTCACCGGAAATGGTCTTCCAACAATCTTGAAGGAGTTCCCAGAGATGCTTAGCACTTGTTGGCCCTTTTGCCTTCACTCTGCGGTCCAGCTCACCCTAAACCACCTCGATTGGGTTCAGGTCTGGTGACTGGAGGCCAGGTCATGTGGCGTAGCACCCCATCACTCTTCTTGGTCAAATAGCCCTTACACAGCCTGGAGGTGTGTTTGGGGTCATTGTCCTGTTGAAAAATAAATGATGGTCCAGCTAAATTCAAACCAGAAGGAATAGCATGCCTCTGCAAGATGCTGTGGTAGCCATGCTGGTTCAGTATGCCTTCAATTTTGAATAAACCCCCAACAGTGTCACCAGCAAAGCACCCCCACACCATCACACCTCCTCCTCCATGCTTCACGGTGGAAACCAGTCATGTAGAGTCCATCCGTTCAACTTTTCTGCGTCGCACAAAGACACGGTGGTTGGAACCAAAGATCTCAAATTTGGACTCGTCAGACCAAAGCACAGATTTCCACTGGTCTAATGTCCATTCCTTGTGTTCTTTAGCCCAATCAAGTCTCTTCTGCTTGTTGCCTGTCCTTAGCAGTGGTTTCCTAGCAGCTATTTTACCATGAAGGCCTGCTGTACAAAGTCTCCTCTTAACAGTTCTTGTAGAGATGTGTCTGCTGCTAGAACTCTGTGTGGCATTGACCTGGTCTCTAATCTGAGCTGCTGTTAACCTGCGATTTCTGAGGCTGGTGACTCGGATAAACTTATCCTCAGAAGCAGAGGTGACTCTTGGTCTTCCTTTCCTGGGGCGGTCCTCATGTGAGCCAGTTTCTTTGTAGCGCTTGATGGTTTTTGCAACTGCACATGGGGACACTTTCAAAGTTTGCCCAATTTTTCGAACTGGCTGACCTTCATTTCTTAAAGTAATGATGGCCACTAGTTTTTCTTTACTTAGCTGCTTTTTTCTTGCCATAATACAAATTTTAGCAGTCTATTCAGTAGGACTATCAGTTGTGTATCCACCTGACTTCTGCACAACACAACTGATGGTCCCAACCCCATTTATAAGGCAAGAAATCCCACTTCTTAAACCTGACAGGGCACACCTGTGAAGTGAAAACCATTTCCGGTGACTACCTCTTGAAGCTCATCAAGAGAATGCCAAGAGTGTGCAAAGCAGTCATCAAAGCAAAAGGTGGCTACTTTGAAGAACCTAGAATATAAGACATATTTTCAGTTGTTTCACACTTTTTTGTTAAGTATATAATTCCACATGTGTTAATTCATAGTTTTTATGCCTTCAGTGTGAATGTACAATTTTCATAGTCATGAAAATACAGAAAAATCTTTAAATGAGAAGGTGTGTCCAAACTTTTGGTCTGTACTGTGTGTGTGTGTATATGTATGTATGTGTATATATATATAATAATATAATATAATATTTCCACTGAAATAGACTGACCCTTCCTGTTCTGTACACGTAATTTTTCATTACTCGTCTAATTATCATCACAGCCAAGATTACAATAACAGAGAGCAAGTATATAGATACGTTTTTTTTTGTATTATTTCAGTTTTCTGATTGTTCTATTTTCTGCTTGTTATTATGGGGACACTTTTCTTGCCTGAGCTTCTGTTTAAACCAAAGCGCTGTGGAATATGATGGCGCTATGTAAGCAATGCACAATAAATAAAATACACGATAGACATAATCATTAACTTCTGTAGAATAGTTTTCCTGCTATGCTCTCTGATCTGTGCAGTGAGTAGGGAGACTGGTCTGTGACCATCATCTGTGGTGCATGGTGGTTCCTGTGTTATCTATATACTTGCTCTCTGTTATTCCTATCTTGGCTGTGATGATAATGAGACGAGTACTGAAAAATGATGTGTACAGAACAGGAAGGGTCCGCTACTATTTCAGTGATCAGAGTGAAAATTGGAAGATATTAAGATTTCTCTCTATATTCGTTATGAAAATAATCATGTTTAATAAATAATTGATTTAAATATTAGATTATTTTCTTTCTCTTTAAACATTGTAAATGGATTTATGTGTGTTCCTAATAGACAGTTTTCTGCATGCCTACACTAATTGGGTATTGCACAGTTGGCCAGGTTCTTGTCTTTTTCTTTCTTGTTTTGTATAAAATCGGCTTGTTAATGGTGAATTGATGAACAGCCCCACAGTGACCACATTGTCCGCTTGAATAATGAATGTCCCTATTAGCTTAATTGTTTTTTAACCCTTTTTTTGTGAAGGATCAGCAGATCCAGACTCTAGTGTGGGGTGTTGAGACTTCCAGGTACCTTCCGGGAAGAAATCTACCTCTCTCATCTCTCTTTTCTGTATATAATAGTGCTGTATTGAAGAAGAATTTCTCAATATAGGCCCCTGAGAATCCTCCTTTTACTTGGACATGGAATGCAGACAATCACCAGATTTGATGCAGATTTTGGTGCTAAATTGACTCCCATATCCGTGTCAAAACCGATACATGTGATCTTTGACTGGATTTCAAGCCAAGTCCAGGGGTGGAATGAAATATCTACAGGAAACACTTGTGCAGACTTCTACAGAGTTCTTATCCACACTAAAATGGACCGGACCACCATCGTGAACTGCGCGCTCTCCACTGATGTTAACAATGGCAGTTTTGCCTCTGCTGCAGCGGTATAGCACAAGATCACTGAAGCTTTCAGAGCACCGCTTGCAAGATCTGTCGGAAAAAGCTTACAACCACACTCTTCTTGCCTAGAATACTGGCCACCACTGAGGACTACTCATTGCCTAGGTTACTGGCCACCACTAAGGACTACTATTTGCCTAGGTTACAGGCCACCACTAGGAACTACTCATTGGCTAGGTTACTGGCCACCACTAGAGACTACTCATTGGCTAGGTTACTGGCCACCACTAGGGACTACTCATTGGCTAGGTTACTGGCCACCACTGGAGACTACTCATTGGCTAGGTTACTGGCCACCACTAGGGGACTACTCATTGGCTACGTTACTGGCTACCACTAGGGACTACTCATTGGCTAGGTTCCTGGCCATCACTGGGGACTACTCATTGGCTAGGTTACTGGCCATCACTAGGGACTATTCATTGGCTAGGTTATTGGCCATCACTAGGGACTACTCATTGTCTAGGTTACTGGCCATCACTAGGGACTACTCATTGGCTAGGTTACTGGCCATCACTAGGGACTACTCATTGGCTAGGTTACTGGCCACCTCTAGGGACTACTCAATGGCTAGGTTACTGGCCACCGCTAGGGACTACTCAATGGCTAGGTTACTGGCCACCGCTAGGGAGTACTTATTGGCTAGGTTACTGGCCATCACTAGGGACTACTCATTGGCTAGGTTACTGGCCATCACTAGGGACTACTGACTACTCATTGGCTAGGTTCCTGGCCACCACTAGGGACTACTCATTGGCTAGGTTCCTGGCCATCACTAGGGACTACTCATTGGCTAGGTTACTGGCCACCACTAGGGACTACTCAATGGCTAGGTTACTGGCCACCGCTAGGGACTACTCAATGGCTAGGTTACTGGCCACCTCTAGGGACTACTCAATGGCTAGGTTACTGGCCACCACTGGGGACTCTTCATTGGCTAGGTTACTGGCCACTTCTACAGTCTAACTATACATTTAAAAAAAACAGTGTGAGAACAGAGACCAATTTTAATAAGCGGGAAATTGGAGAGCTGCATGTTTTGGGTTTTTTTTTACATGCACTGTACAATTTTTTATCCAGGTGTCCTCCATCTCAAGCAAAAATAATAAAAGAGGAAAGTCAGCTGACCGTAACGTATACCGGGAACAACGTTCTGACCAAACGTAGGAAAATATGTAAAACAGTAGGATTCCAGCTTCTGGAACCTTACTGTTTTTCTGTTCTCCAGCTCACCCTGATTAGTGCTTCCAAAAACCTTCCGCACAGAAACGCCCCTTCTGCCTTCTGACCGTATAACAAATAGAAGATATTCTAGCCATTTTGGAAAAATGCATTTCGCTTGGCCTTATTGAGAGTGCCTATTTTAATTATGTTTTGGAATAAAAGTTTTGAACTATTTTAAACATTAAGAGCTGGCTGGAATATCCTCTGTTGGTTATACGCAGTTACCCATTTATGATCATGAGGAAACCCCCTTTAAAGGCCTATTTTGGCGCAGATATAACTTCTGATTTCACTGTTTGTATTGTGAAAATTCATGGCATTTCTGCAACAAACATGATTTGTAATCCTTAGGCTTAGGTTCACACGTTGCTTACAATACGCGTCTTGTCATGTTTTTTGCAACGTTTTTATTTGTACTTTTCAATGATTGGGTGAAAAACGATGTAAAAAATCTGAATAAATGTACATACTGCGTCTTGGCAAAAATGAACCAGGGCTCAAAATACGTGTGCAAAAAAAAAAGTGTGCATTAGATTTACAAAATCTCATTGTTTATGCTGGTACTGTAAAGCGTTGCATATTTTATGCACCAAAAACGCTGCAAAAATGTTGTATAAACATACCCTTAGTATGGCACGAACCTGCTGCTGCCGATTTGTACCCTAATTTTATACTGTACTTTTTGTTGAGATTCTGATTCAAATCCATGGGACATAAACTCGCCCTTATTCATCGCCCTTCCTTCTTATCCACTACTGTATTAGGCTTTTAATGTGAGCTCTTAAACTGCATGAATTCAGCCCGACATAATGGTTGATAGTTGTGTTTTCTGCCGAGCCACTAACCATGACAACTGCTCCATAAACCTATAGGTTTGGACCTTCTGCTCAGCCAAATGACTATGTTCTTCCAATAGATCGTATTAGATAAGTGCACCCCCACCCCGCATTGTACAATACATCACTGCTTTCTTAGGGTGCATATGTATACGTGTGATCTAATCAAGGAATAGCTGTCCAGATTGAATACCTTAATTTACCTCAACAGATGTATGTGCAGAATGTCTATCTTGACGTTTATGTTGTAGGGATCGCCTCGGGTTATACTGTTCTGCTCAAATAGACAGATGAGGGACGCACAGAAGGAATTAATCAGAAAGAAAAATGGCTTTAGTGACGGAGGCATTGGACAGATAAACCAGGATCACACATTTTTTCCAAGTCTCATTATCAAATCCTTCAACGTTATACTGGATGGATGTTCTCGGATGTCTTAACCATGTGCATAATAACTTCTGTGCATGTGATGTATGAGTTTCCATGAATTCTTCTCGAATTGTTTTTCTTTGGTTAACTTAAAATTGTGTCTAAATTCATCAAAAGGGCCTAATGCGCTGTCAGTCATACATTGATAGGGTAACCCTTAGATAATGCACTGTAGTACAGTAAGTACTGTAAAAAGGGAAAGCAAAACGTTTTTTTTATTTTAACACAAATGTTTGAACTTCTTCCTGACATGACTATTTTGCGTTTTCGTTTTTTCCTCTTCTGCCAAGAGCCATAATTTTTTTTTATTTTTCCATAGACATAAGTTTGAGGGCTTGTTTTTTGCAGAACGACTTTTTTTTCACAGATCATGTCTCCATGCATAGCTCACGGAGACGTCTGTTTTTCTCCGGTATCACGGGTGACAAGAACCAAGTATAGGAGAAGCTTTGTCATTTATTTATTCTTTCTTCCGTGAAAACACTGATGGTAAAAACGGACTCACTCGTGACGCACTCGTCCAAAACACTTTTGATACCTTTGAGTGTGACCCACTGAAGTGTGAATTGGTTATTCTAACTTTTATGTGTGTGAGTTATAGATCTACATGGATTCTTACATAAAATGCTCTTTCTCCGTTTGGCATTGTTCAGTAGGTCATTATGAGAAATGTATCTGGTTTCTGTTTCCAAGTGAACATTTTCCTAACACTCAAGATTTGAAACCTAAGAAATCTGTGGGCTGTATTCCTCTGTAACATCAAGGTAAACTAGAAATTCTTCATTGCCCCTCAGTCTGAGGCCTTATCCTCACAGTGACACATGGCAGCTGCACAGAGAAACTCTACCCCGCAAACTAGGATAGTTTGGAAAGTATTTGCCGGCTTCTGAGGCCCCAGTGCAAGGGGTGTGAAGAACACAAGTCTGGCTTCCCATTACATTCACTTTTTTGAGGAGGGGAGGCCAGTAAACGACTTTAACCTCTGGAGCTCAGGAGATTGTTACATTGAATATGATAACTGCTTGTTCACATTCTCCAAGAATTAACTTTATCACTCATCATGAAATTTATCATTTTGTCTCGAGTTCAATTAAGTGTGAATCCACAGATTAAATTCCTCTGACATGTAACGACTGGTTGGAAAACCCAAAGTAATTCATCTTTATTAAACATTAGGGTCATTCTTCGTTCACATTATGACTGTCTTGGGTTCTTTCGATGCGTTCAGCACTGAGCCATCCGGGGCTTTTTCTTGCCTTTTCTTATCTGCTCTTTCACGCTCTCCTTGCCCTGTCTGCAGTTTGAGTATTTATACCAGATCCTCCTTGTGCTATGTTGGGTCACATCCGGACTATGTAAGATCAAACGGACACAATTTCTGTCCTTGGCTTGCACCTACATTTTTTTTTATAGTCCTTCATTTGTTGGCTCATGGCTCATCTGTCACTTGCAACGGAGCAAACTGATAACACTTTAAATAGCTGGCTACCCGAGCGCAGTTTGTAATTTAAGGTCCAGTAAATATTGCATCAGTGCCTCCAACAATGGAATTTAAAGGACCCGTCTGACTGTTATCGCATATTGCAGCCAAAGTCTGAACATATTCTTCGTTACAGCATCTTTCTGATTTTCTCTTTGCAGCGTTTAAGAGGGAGATTTGTGTCCCAAATATAGACATTTCTGTCCGATAAGGTCAGCTTCGAAGGCTTTGTCGGCGTTTCTATTATGTCCTAGGTGATGCATCTGATAATCAGGAGAAAGTGCAAAAAGCCAATTATCTGTTGCCACTTTTCATTTTGCTGTCATACAGCATTAGGTCAAAGCAAGATTATGGTATTTTGATATTCTCTTTGCACTTTGGAGATGCAGAGCCATTACGAAGGCTTAGATTCTCCACAGTTTTCTGTTTGTTGGAATACATCAGCTAACATCGATAATGTTTCATGGTAAAATCACAGTTTGGCAACTTCTAGTGAGTTATTGTGGTTTTCCACTACAAAGATAGTGATGACCTATCCTGAGGATAGTGCATCACTATCAGATCATTGGGGGAAGACCACCGGCGCTCCCACCGATCAGCTTCTAGCAGCAACAGGATGTGAACAGTGTGATGAGCGAAACCCCAACACTGTTTAGTGGCCGTTCTCAGGTACTGTAGATCCGCTTCATTCATTGGACTCGAGAGCCGCTACTAAACATTTATGAGTTGCAGTGTTGTTCCACTCTGTCTTACACTGTTTATATGCGGCCCCTGATAGGGGTGCTGGGTATACTGATGAAATGTCATAAGAATTGGTTATCAAAATGGGTGTAGTGGAGAACCTCTTTAAGTCGTTGACTGTCTATATCTATAAGCAGGCAGCAGAACCACGTTCAGTCAATAGCTATTCCTTCTGACATCCTCGTACACAAGCAGACATGGCCAAGCGTGCATGTGTTCTCAATGGGGAAAGCGCAATAAATCAAAGGGTCTGATATGTTAAAGATCCCTGAAACCTGACATATTAACTGGTTGGTCTGCGGGTTAGTTGTTTCTGTCAATATTCATGAAGTGTGTATGACCAGCAACTTCAAGTCTCTTTTTTTTATTTTAATAAGCTACCAGATAACAGATCCAACAAATTATATTAAATGATTAAGGTACATTTTTATACTCTTACAGCATTAGAGTATGGCTATACGATTGTTACATCTCTACCCAGATCTGCTACAGTGACATAAGTCACCATGTGCCATTGTATTCATCTTGCAAGATACGCTGACGATGGAGGAGGTTAATGGCCAATATTGCTAAGTGGTGCAGGCTCTTTCTAGCCAGGTATACTAGCTTTGCTGGGACCTTTGGGTGCCACCCAGTCAGGCGGATTGTGTGTGCTGCCAGCAGCTGAGCAGGAGTTATCATCTCTGCTGTAGCCAATGGATCAGTGCCACACCCTGCTTAAACTCCCAGCAATAGTGCTTGGAGTTGCCAGATATTAGTTGGTTTATTGCTGGTGCCCTAGCAGTTTTATTGTTCTTCTGATCCTGATCCTGACCAGGCTTGTGACCCTGATTTGATTTGTTCAGAATTCCTGGTTAGCCTGACTTTCCTTTGACTGACCACTTGGTGTTTGACCTCAGCTGTAACTCTGACTACAGTTTTGTCTTGTGACTCAATCTCTGGTTCATTCTCTTCTTTTATTTACCCAGATAGTTTAAAGGGAAGCTGTCAGCTCCGATAATGCTATTTATAGGTGTATAGGGTTACCCTGCAGGTTAATAATGATATTGCGGCGCCTTGCTGCCATACTGAAAGTATATCGCCAAGGAGAAAATGATCTTTATTTTTCCTAGCAGCCTCCGGATTTCACTCATGCGGGCGTGCCATGAGCAAGTACAGTAACCACTCAGCAGTGAGAACAGCGGCTGTAAGCACAACCAGGCACTGACTGACATTCTGCTCTACAATGATGCACTGCAAAACTTGCCATCAATCAGTGCTGGGAAGTGCTTACAGCTGCTGTTCTCAGTGCTGAGTGGTCACTGTAATTGCTCCTGGTACGCCTGAACGACTGAAAGCCACCGGCTCCCAAGAGCATAAAATGAAATTTTCTCCTGGGCGGTGCATTTTCAGTACTGTGGCTAGGCACCTCCATAACACTATTAATCTGCAGATTAACTCTACATCTGGTTAATAGCGTTATCAGACCTGACAGGTTCCTTTTAACTACTCTTGCCTCAGGCTCGCTCCTCTGGCCAGCAGACATACTGTGGATGCAACCCAGTGGACCCCGCAGTAAGTCCACATTGTTAAGAGGTGAAGCTTGAGCCACCTAAGGTAGCCTTTCTGGACTGACAGCTGCTGTCATAATTTACAATGGTAGGTGGCATCTTGGTGGAAATCTTGCACACTTGATTTGGTGCCATGATCTATTAAGTGTTAAGTGGGTGTAGAGCTGTAAAACTTTTTCTCTTTTTCCTTTTGAAGGATGTTTGGAGATAAAGCAAAGATTTGCGTAGCTCCGAAACAGATGAGAATGTGAATCCCACTCCTACTTATGATTAATCAAGGGCAGAGAACGAGCTATTCACACACAAGCTTTAAAAGAGCAAACTGCAAGCAAACAAAAGCTGCACATAACCTACTCCTGCTAGTAACAATGAGGGCTGCTCGCTTCACACATTTATGGCATCCTTAACGGGATTCTCAGTGAATCCGGGAGGGTGGGGGGGGACCAAAGAACATATGAGCAATAGCTTTGTTTTTCCATTAGCATAACTGTATAAAGGCTTCTTATTTGAGGGATGAGTTGTAGTTTTGAATGATACCATTTACTTTAACATGTAAAGCACTGAAAACAGGGGGAAAAAGTAAGGTGCAATGTTGACAGAAAAAAACCTATTCCGCCATTGCTTTTTAGGTTTAATTTTTAACACGTCAATGGAGTTACCGTATATATAAGGACTTCTTTTTTTGCGCTCAGCTGTAACTTTTATTGGTAACAATATGGGGTACATACAAAGTTTTGCCGGGTCCTTAGTGCATTCTTGCGGGAGGTGTCCTTTAATTAATTTTTCTTTGTAGCGCTAACCTTGTGGTTTAAATTCTTTTAGATTTTGATCAATGGATGTGGCATTTCCAAGTATGCTAATCTTTTTATGTATTTTTTTTAGTGGGGAAATGGAAGTCTACTTAAATTTTTTTTTTTAAAAAAAAATGTTTTTATCTTTACGTTACACTATTTTTTTTCAGTAACCTGCTTCAGTATTGCAGTATATTGTGAAAATCAGTGTCTCCTGTAAAGCCAAGGAGTACCAAGATGACAATAGGGGGCCTTGACCAGGGCCTCCATCTGCTATGATAACACATCGAGATCGTACAGTTGCATCACAGGGAGGTAATGGATGCCCCATTGTGATCTCGCCATTTACATGCCTCTGTCAGAAATGGACAGCAGCATTTAAGTAGTTAAGCATGATCTCGGCCTAGTTCGACTTCCATTCCATTGCGGAAAGTGGGATTTAATACCTGCTTAAGGGAAGTGGATCAACTATATTATTTTTAATCATTAAAATGAGGCAGTGAAACAATCTTTATTTTCTGTTCTGCTTTGATTGGTTTTCTGCTCATGCCTACAGAGACTGCCCTCATACCCTATCTGCTAATATCCGGTGTAAGGTGGCTAATGGTCGTGTAGTCGATGGGAGGTATGTATCCCAGAGATGGCTGGTCTTTGTGATGTAACCCAGTGTATTTTCTCTAATGCACGCTTGCACTAAGAGGATTAATTGGTGCACCTGGGAGCCGGGGTACGGGTTACTAGGAGAGATGGGCGGGTCCAGCAACCCACATACCTCACCTCTAGGTGTGGTTAACATCCTATAAAATGGAGGCTATTGTTTGGCACATGGTCTGTGTGCTTGGAGGGAGAAGGCCTCCTGTGTGTGTTTGTCTTCAGACCAAGCCAGGACACTGGACGCTACCCCAGCTTGTGAGCAGAGACTTGCTAAGGACTTTTACTTTGTTTGCCTGATCTCAAGGCCTTTTGCTGTTCTGTTTTGCTTCTGGATTTATGAAGCCATAAACCCACATGAACTTTTAAAGGAACATGCCTCCTGTTTTCCTACCGTTGCATCCCTTCGCGGAAAACCCCTACACCGCATTTGGGAAGATCACTTACAGCCGCCTCATGAACCATGGCAAATGATGGAGATGTTTGGCTTTTATAGGAGAGTTTTCTAGGCATGCTCTGTTGTGACTTGTGCAGGGAGAGGACGGAGAGACACATGGACATTCTTGTTAGTGCCTTAATAGGTCAGGGGAAAAAGGTGTCGAAAGGTGCAGGAAGAACAGTTGTGGTGTCCTGCCCTGTACAAGCCTGACTGGTAGTCTGTTTGGGCCTCTTCAAATCATGCATCACCCCCTCAGGTCCAGCACCACACACAACACAATGCATTGGTTTTAGCGTTCTACTCAACAGGGGTATTCCCATCTGAGACATTTCTGGTGAATCAACATTTGGTGAAAGTTACAGAATTTAACTTCCTTCCCCCCCTCTCACCCCATATAAAACATTTATTATGTATACTCTTGATATCCCACAAGGGTCTCAAATTGGATTACCACTTTGTTTTATTGTGGCCCTTGTGAAGACCTCAATTTGGCCCTTGGATAAAAGGTTGTACACTCCTGCTCTATCTAAACATACTAAACAAGTAATCCTGAGGAAAAAGAAAAGAGGCGTCCCCTGCGTGATATCGCTGGAATTGAATGAGGATGGACTAAAATTTAGTCATTCACCTGGATGGGTTGTGTGCGCCTCAACTCTGGCCAGCGTGATGATGCTATGATGTGTGGCTGCTGCTCCGGCCGCTGGACTCGCACCCAGTGGGTAGAGAACCAAAGTATGAATAGAGGTGGAAGTGACACAAGTTGTAAGGAAATAATAGGTGTGCCTGGAGGTCAATCAACTCCAAAACGAGTTACTTGAATAAATCTGTTTGCCCTTACAACCTCCATTACTTTAGGCAGCGCCCGGGATCCACTGCCCATTTTCTCCTTTCTTAAAGGGGTTGTCCGGTCAAAAGTGATAAGTCTCCAGTGACTGCAGGATTATTAAACCCCCCCAGCGCACCTACTGTGTGCTACGAGGATTCGCCGGTATGAGACCCAGGACCGGAGGGTATGTATGCGTTATTCATACCCGCTGCGAGTGAGCACGGCCTTGCTCTCCATACACTTGTATTGAGCGAGGCCACGTCTTCTAGTCAGGCGCGCCAACTGGCCGTCCGCGTCACTAGACATATAAGTGTATGGAGCGAGGTGGCGCTGAATGGCTGGGGGTATCTATAACATGTAAACGCTGTGTTGGATTCCGGTATACAAGGAGCTACTATGCGGGCATCTATTATGGCTTGTCTCCTCTAATACTCTCTGTCCCCTGATGAACCCCATATTGAGGAGGGGGTGAAACGCGTTGGGACGAAGGGACTAACCTAAGGGATAATTTTCTTATTGATGACTTTATACCAATCTTAAGGCTGTTTCAAAAAATGGATGCCTGGAGTGTCGTTATATATCTGTGAAATTTTGGACTATGGATTGACTCTGTTCAGCTACTTATTGAAAGACCTTTAATGAACACCACTCAAGGCATCGTTTGAACCTCAGAGATAAGATAAGTATTGTTTTTTTGATAATTCTTGACCAGTATATACTTTTTTCCGTGTTGTGGGTTATTTCTATATTTATATTTGAACCTTTTCTGTGCAATTACATATATATTTTGTTCACCCACCACGGTTATGGCTATTATGGCCATTTGATATGGAGCATGTCTATTATGACTAGTCCTTAGAACTGTTTTTTATATACGTGTGTGTTAATATTGTGTTTGTTTAGGGATACCTAGGGAAAGGAGAGGGACAGCCGCCGTGGAGCAGGGACACCATCTGAACCCTAGGGTGAAAACACTCCGCTGTTAGGTAGGGAGAGTATCTGTATTAGGTGCTGTCTTGGGCAAGTGTTACTGTTTCCTACAATACTACGATTTATTATCATATTATCCCTCCCTTTCATGGTATCTCTATATGTGTAGTTTTGTATCTTCACTTGTACTATAGAGTACACTTTTAAGGATAATTATTAAAAGTTAACTTTTAAGGGTATTTTTTCTTGTTTACTGTTTTTTTGGTAATATATAGATACCCCTTTGCCAATCTATTTTGGTTTATTTCTCTTGGTATCTATAACATGTACATAGCCTGCGGTCCCAGGTCTCATACCGGCGAATTCTTGCAGTGCACAGTGCCTGCGCTGGGGCGATTCATAAGTCTGCAGTCTCACAGAGTGACTGCAGACTTGTCACTTTTGACCAGACAACCCCCTTTAAGGAATCCGGCACTCAAAGTGAAAATTTATGCATTTTATTCAATCGAATGAAGTGTGTACAGATGTGTTGGGGCCTTTTCGGTCTTACAGACTTTCATCACACCTACACATGTAGCCTAAATGACCAGAGTCTGTATAGCATAAAATGAGGCAGCAGAGGAGTACATGAGACTATAGAAAGAAGCAGTTCATTGATTGAATAAATTGCATAATTTTCACTTTGAGTGCCGGACTCCTTGATTAGTTAATTTAATGGAATCGGACCCTATCCGTGCACCTGAAAACCTTATGAGTGCCGTACTTCCTTCATTATATGCTCTGTATAAACAGTTGAACAAAACGGTAGTTGTCGCTTTACTTGTGTATAACAAAGTTGGGGGCTGCAAGCCTTCTTTATATTGGCATTCTGGACCTTCTCTCCGTAGATCCCCACAGCCTCTTCTCATCTATTCAGATAGTTGTTACATAGTCACTTTGCACGTTTGTGCTGCCCAAACACTTGACTTTGAGCTTGCTAAACAGAATTATATTGCTGCTTTTTCCCATTGGGCTAGTGAAGTGGCTCCTGCAGGGTTTTCTGCGGTCAAAGCAGAAAGTCAAGCACTGAAGTCATTTCAGATTAAAATTCTTTTCTTTTCCTAGAGTGGCACCGGGGGAACGGACCCTTTGTTTTTAAGTAAAGGTTTTAAGCTGGTAGCACTGTACAGTTTCAGTAATACGGAAAAAGTCAGATTGTCTGCTACCCCTCAGGCTGGCACCAAGGGAATGTAGTCTATTCAGTCCAAGATTCATTTATAGTCCTGCACCTTGGAAACCAATGTGTTTTTTTTATTATTCTTCTTATTCTTTTTCTGGGCTTAATAAATAATATAAATTAAAAAAAAAATTCTACTAAATAGATTTTCAGAAAACATTGCAAATTAACATTAGCCTATTGGGGAAAGAAGAAATATCATTTTGCCATATCACTGACAGCGGATTCCTGTAACTAGAAGAATTGTAGTTTACGATCAGGTCAATGAAAATGTGAATATAAAGATGTCAGAACACATTTTTTATCCCATTTTTGGACCCTTCTGCATTACTGGCAGGTTGGCAACACAATTATAAGAACTTTATCTCCAATCCTAGAAGCTATCATATTGCCAGATTGTCATTTGGATACAGAATGATTTTATTTCTTTTTCAGATCAGTTTTTCTCTGTAATAAAAGTATAAATCCCACAATAACTTGCGTGGTTACAGAAATGTTGTGCCGTATTAGTCTCCACAACTGTCCAACTGATATCATTAGGTTATGACCAGGTTTCTAATATTAGTCATATGATACCCGTCCAGCAGAATCCAGGCCGGTTTCATAAATAATCCCTCATATTGGACATAACACACAGACAACTTCTGAATGAGTTGCGTATACTCTAGCAGTTTGTTTAAAAGACTCGCTCCCATCAAAAATTGTATCCACTTAATATATTGGAATCCTCATATTATTTAGCACTGTGTACTTACAATTGCTCATTCTGCTTTTCCAACCAGTTAATTCTCCTCTTTTCCATTAGGTCTATAACATCACGTGATTATAAACTGACTAACTGAATCCTTCTAAGCTCTATGTAGAAATAGGAGGTCAATTTTCTCTGTACAAGCCATGAGTCACTTTAAAAGTCTATGGCAAGGAGTTGGGAGCGACAAGTTACTTCCTGTTTCTACATAGAGCAAAGAAAATAGAAGAATTAGCTGGGTAGAAAGGCAAAATGAG
Organism: Phyllobates terribilis; assembly: GCF_046119375.1. Classification (NCBI taxonomy): domain Eukaryota; kingdom Metazoa; phylum Chordata; class Amphibia; order Anura; family Dendrobatidae; genus Phyllobates; species Phyllobates terribilis. Next base: position 83,024,778 of record NW_027362769.1, read on the forward strand.
CAATTGTAAGTGCACAGTGCTATATAATATGATGACTGCAATATATTAAGAGGCTAAAAACTTAGATGAGGGTACTTGTTTCATCTACATTATTCAGGAGCATACCGCTCAGCAGCCTCCCGACTTCCTGGTTGTTGATACCGCTCAGCAGCCTCCCGACTTCCTGGTTGTTGATTGACAGTTCAGGCCAGCAATATCATTGCGCCACAGGCGTATCACTGTGTGGGACCTGATGCTGTTAGATATGTCTGCTTAGCCTCTTCAGAATGAGTACTTGGTGGGGCTACAGAAATGTCACCGGGGTTAGGAGCTAAGTGCGCATCAGTGAACCCATCATCCAGTCTCTAAGCAGTGATTACAACCTCATTAGGAAAGTGCTTGTAAGCACCTTGCAAACTCGGCCACCGCTCCTAGACGGCAGCAGTGGGCAGACTCCTAGGCAACGAGCAATGAACAATAAATAATAGAACTAAGGCTAGAGAGAGAATGGAACTAACTTTTAGGGTATGTGCGCTCGTTCAGGATTTGATTGCAGAAATTTCTACAAGGTTTCTGCATCTCTTGGCAGCGGAAACGGTGCAGAAAAAATGTGCGTTCCTGATCTAAGGGTCTAGACTTTTAGCTGAGATGAATCTGTGCTACCGTAAATTTATCACTTAAACATGAGCCAAGTATGAAGGAGTCTGAGTCGGTGACATGGAATTTGAGGAGTCGGAGGTTTTGCTTACCGACTCCACAGCCCTCGTGTTTGGTTGACACCTCTTCATCACTAAACAAAGGGTTTGGGGTCAGCGATTCTTTATCCTGTAAACCCTAATTTCATTAGCATTCATTCCCATTCATGTAATTTCTAGGGCAGGTGAGAGCTGCTATTTTTAGCTTAGGAAGGTGGCATTAGGCAAACATGTTTCCTGGCTATTAATTACAGCTCACAGCTGTTTCGTTGGCCTCTACGTCCCCCCGATCAGCAACTAACAACACTTTGGACGCAGCGTATTTTCGAATTCAATGGATTTATTGAATGCTTTAAATCCACATTGGTTCAGTGAACACATGTGGATCTATCTGTGTTTAACCCCTTCGCGACCTTTGGATTTTCCGTTTTTGCATTTTCGTTTTTTGTTCCCCTTGTTCCTAGAGCCATAGTGTTTTTATTTTTTGGCCAATATGGCCATGTGAGGGCTTATTTTTTGCGGGATGAGTTGTACTTTTAAACGCCATTACTAGTTTTACCATATTCTGTACTGGAAAACGGGAAACAAATTCCAAGTGCAGTGAAATTGCAAAAAAAAATGCAGTTCCACAGTTGTTTTTTGTTTTGGTTTCTTTCCACATTCACTGAATGCTAAAACTGACCTGCCATTATTATTCTCCAGGTCATTACGAGTTCGTAGACCCCAAACATGTATAGGTTCTTTTTTATTTAAGTAGTGAAAAAAAAATCCAAAGTTTGCTAAAAAAAAAAAAAAAAATTTAAAAAATGGTGCATTTTTCCGAGACCCGTAGCGTCTCCATTTTTCGGGATCTGGGGCCGGGTGAGGGCTTATTTTTTGCACGCCGGGCTGGCTTTTTTATTGATACCATTTTGGGGTAGATACGATGTTTTGATCGCCCGTTATTGCATTTTATTGCAATGTTGCAGCGACCAAAAAAACTTAATTCTGGCGTTTGGATATTTTTTTCTCGTTATGCCGTTTACTGATCGGATTAATTATTTTTTTTTATTGCTAGATCCAGGTATTCTGAATGAGGCGGTACCTAATATGTGTATGTGTAGTTTATTTTTTATTTTGTTTTGAATGGGGCAAAAGGGGGGTGATTTTAAACTTTTTAGATTTTTTTAATTTTTTTTTATATTTTTAAAAACATTTTTTTTTAAACTTGTGGCATGCAACTGTCTGATCGCCTCTGCTACATAGCCGTTATGAGCAGATCACCTCTATGTAGCAGAAATGCTCATGTACTATGAGAACTGACCACTAGGTGGCGCTCATAGTAATCTTTATATTACAACCACTGGAGTCTGCTGCAGACCCAGGGTTGTCATGACCACCCATCGGTGACCCGCGATCACGTGACGGGGTCACCGATGGGCGGGGCTAATGCCGCGCTTCTGGCGCGGCGATATTAAATGCTGTCAGATTGACAGCGGCATTTAACATGTTAACAGCTGCCGGTGGATCGCGATTCCACCCGCGGCTGTTGTGGACACATGTCGGCTGTAACAATCAGCTGACATGTCCCCGGTTCAGTGCGGGCTCACCGCCGGAGCCCTCACTGAACCAGGGGTGATGGCCTGGGGCGGAGTAATACGCCCCAGGCCAGTAAGGGGTTAATAGAACGCAGTGTTTTGGACGCATCAAAAATATGCTGTGTCCAGAATGTGGGCACATAGCCTAAAATTAAAAAAAAATAATAGTGTGGGCTCTCGCGTGATTTTCATAACCAGCAGATGGAAAGCCGACCTCTGGGAGCTGATATTAGTACCTGGGGAAGGGGCCATTAGCCAGAAATGTTCCCTGGCTATTAATAACAGGCCACAACTGTTTGCTTAGCCTTTACTGGCTAGAATATAGGGGGAGCCCCAGAAAAAAATGTACATGGGGCCCCACTATAAAACCTAACCAGCAAAGGCTAGGCAGACAGCTGCAGGCTGATATTAATAGCCAAGGAAGGGGCCATGGATACTAGCCCTCTCAGAGGCTAAAAATATCATCCCTCAGCAACCCCAGAACTGGCGCATCCTTAAGATGCGCTTGGCCTCCGCTCTTCCCACTGCCGTATAGCGGTTGCAAGTGGGCTAATAGGGTTGGGGGTTCATGTCAGCCCTGTATTGGTGGCTGACATGAAGCCCATTACTAACCCCGTAGTAAGGTTTTTGACGTTTTTTAAATAAAAACACGGCCAGAATAAAGTATTTTTTTTAAAAAGTCCACGCTGTTTTAATCTTTTATTTAAAAAGAATTAAAACCGTGTATACTCGCCTAATCCCGAAGCCCCCGTCTCCGGTAACGGTCACTGATGTGACTGTTGTAGAAGACACTGCATATACTGACAGGAGTATAATCACTGTATAGCGTTGAGCTGCTGGGGCTGAGTTTACCAGCTGAAGATCAGCTGAAATCTCCGGTGCCCTCACTTACTGTGTTGCTTGGGAAAATCCTCACATAGCACCGATACCGTAAGTGAGAGGGCATCGGAGCTCTCAGATGATCTTCAGCTGATGAACTCCGGTGAACTGAATCCCAGCAGCACAGAGATGTACACTGCTGGGAGCGATCGCGCTCCTGTCAGTATATTGCCGGGTGATTGGATCGCTGTGGGACATCGAGATGACCGCAGACAGGTGAGAATAAAGTATTTTATTTTATCGATTTATTTTAACTTTTTTTTTTTTTTCACAGCGCACAGACGCTGGCTGAGGAGACTACTTCTCCCCTCAGCTGTGCTTGATCCCGCTATTGTCAACGGGAGCGGCAGTCGGATGATGGGAGGACTAGTTTCCCACGGGCAATTCTTTGTCACGTTTTTGACTCATTCGGTTGAATTGAGTCAGTCAAATACGCAGCAAATCTGCATATATTTTTATAACTGCATTTTTGCTGCGGATTTTACTGACTCTATTCAAGTCTATGGGTGAAAAACGCTGCAGAAACGCACAAAAAAATTACATGCTGCAGATTTAAACGCAATGACAATCCGGACAGGAAAAGTCCTGATCATGTGCACAGCACTTCAGGAAAGTCATTGCTTTAGCTGGCACACAGATTTCCTAGCGTTTTTGGTGCATCTCTGCGTGGAAAAAACGCACAGTTTGCACATAGCCTTAATAAAAATAAAAAAAAGTGATCTGCAAAGCTTCCTGCTTTTACAAGCATTTTACAAATATGGTGATCTTAGAAGATGGGATTAACCCTTTAAGTAACATGTGAAGAGTGTTTTTTTTTTACAATATCTGCCCATACTGTAAGTATATGATGTGTATATAGCCTCTATGCACCCCTTATATATTTTTTTATTAAAACTAGATATTGATGTTTTTCTTTGATCTGTTTTTAGTTTTTTATTGGTATATATTTTTTGTTCATTCTAATTTCCATAAATGATTATTCTTATCTCTTTAAAACACCTGGGAAGCTTTAATACAGATATTTCAGGCATGTGACATAATCCTGTGATGATGTACCCATGTCTGGATCACTAAGAAGAAAAGCGGCCTATGAGAATGTCTGTGTACTTTAGCCCATTTAACAAACACATCACACCTTGGTTAGTGGATGTAATAAATCATAAAGTAAAATTTCAGATGATCTCATATTCCCGTTTACTCTTCACATACCTGCTCAGCCAAGTCTGAATTCAGGATGTAAGGGCAGCCGGGACTAGTTTTATATCACCTGTGCCTCTTACCTAAAGCGTCATTCTTATTTTTTTCAACAGTGAAAAAGGGAGAAGAATGTTTAGCATGGGGCGCAGCCTAATGTGGTCAAACAGATTCATTACAATTTACATAAGTTGGCAAAAATTATCAGAAAAATCTTCACATGCCCACAGCAGTCATTTATTTTAAATTTAGAAAAGGGTGTACATCCAGCAGCCACTAGATCAGAACAAAAAAATCAAAAACTTCACATGTATTAGTGTCATGGGTAACACCGAGGAGATGACGCAACTCTGCTGCCTCCAATCCTCAAAATAATTACACAATTGACTGACAAGTGATGGGCGAGGCCGCTGCTGCTTCCACTACGAGGCTGGTTATTGGGAAACTCACAGTGAGTATATGGTATATACACTTCTGATTCCAACGCATGGAATATATATATACCCCCATATGGTCACTGCCAACTCCACAATAACAAAATTACTAGCTGCCACCACCAATCGTTTATTCAAGCTGATTGGACACCTGTTATAGATAGCATATGGCTTCAGGGATGCAGTTTACAGAGTAAGAGGAACAGCTCGATAACATTTTATATATTTAATCCTGAAAAGTAGGTAGTGTATATAAAAAAAAAATATGCGAAGATGATACTAAATGGGAACAAAACCATACGTTATACACAATTACATAGGATAAAAGGGATTACAAAAGAAAATTACTAAACCTGTTGCCACAGAAATGGCTCCGAGCTTAGAGGAGGGAGGTACTCCTTAGGAAAACGGACAGAACCCACAGCGAGCTGTACCTTCCAGGATTGACATATAAAAACCCAAATCCTTCTTTTTATTAGGTAAGGGTTATGTCCACATACCTCCCCTTGTCGAGCTTATACGGTGGCTGGTTGTGAGATGTGCTAGGTCTGTTAGAATTTGATGAGATCTCTAACTTTCAGGATATCATTGCCTCTGAAGGTCCTAGGGCCGTAGATATTGTCGTCATGTTTCCTATTCTGATTTTACCTTTCTATAGAGGTGAAACATGGCATGGATAGCATCATCCATCAGACCAATATTAAGTTGGAAGGGTTAGAATGGCCTTACGGTGATGTGGGTGAATGCGTTATATTCGTGCCTTCACTACAATGCTGAAAATATATCTCCCATAAATATTGGATTGACGCAAACCCCAATTTTCATCACTGGCTCCAAAAAATCTGGGACTTGTGCTTTGAACAGAGGACGCTCTTGCCTTGGAAGTGTACTTCTCTGTCTCTGAATAAATAAATCCCAGAGCTCTGGTCACTGCAGGAGGTCCCTACTTCAATGAAAGTTGAAGTGTCAGCTCTCTCACTTCCCCAGTTATAATTAATTCCATATGTTTAATGTGAGGGTGATATGTCTCCTCGCTGGAGATTTCTTTGTAGATTTAAATTTTCCTCCATGACAATTGGGATAAACATTAAAAAAATGGGGTAAATTAAAATCATGACCGTAGGCTTCCAGATGTCTGGTCTATGAGCAAAAACGCTCTTAATCGTGATTTAATCATGATTTTTCCTTTTTCCCCTACTTCACATTATTTTGATATATTTCAAGTGTTGCCTACCGGACAACCAAAGATGTGTCTAATTTCTTATAGACTTTTGTGCCTCTTAATACATTTGGCGCATCTTACTCCTCCACTTATCTATTTTGGACTGAATTATATACCTCCAGTCTAAAGACTTGAGTTGTAATCAAGTATTAATGTTTAGTTTTGTATGAAGTTACAGCTTTCTCCTATTCTTTTAGGCAATTTGGCTTATCTTGAATGTGGGGTCTTGATAGGTTGTCTTAGTCTTAGTCTTGACTTATGTCTTCTTTATTTGGTTGACTTTAAAAAAAAAGCTGCATGTAAGTGTATTTTTGCATGGCTTTGTCAGGTGAAGGGTCCTGGCCGCAGAGCTGACCTTTTAGTTGCTCAATAAGCAACGCTCGCAATTATTTTCAGATTGTCCGTAATCGAAAGTCCTTGAAACAAGGCTGCAATTACAGGGAGTATGGTGGCTACCTGACATTTCTTTTCTGCTACAAGCACAGACAAAAGGCTTTGTAGAGGTAATATTTCCCGAGGATACTGTTCTACCCTTTCTTTTTCCTCGTATTTTTTATGTCTATCAGGACAATAGAGCAGAAAAATAATATATTCATTTTTTCACATCTGTTTGAAGTCTTTGAAAGAATCGACACGCTCTCACACAGACGAACAATCAGTAAGGATTCTAGTAATGGCACAAATTGCTGAGAATGGGGGATAATTAAGGTTTTTGGCGTTTAATCTACCTTTTATTTCTGTACTTGGCACCGTATACACCATCAATGACTCAATAAAGAGCCGTTCATAAAGAAAAAATCAAAGGCAGGCCTTGAATTGTCCTTTTGTGTTAGGTTATTACAATTTGTGATTCCATCATTTCTGAGGACTAGTCGACATCCGTATAGGCATCATTTTACGTTCTGTTTTGCAGAAATTAATTTTCAGTTTGTCGTGTGTACAGTAGGAGCAGGATCAGCAATCATTATCAGGGTAATAACCAGGAGTAATTTTACCCCCTTAGGCACCCTATCAGATGCCTCTCACCCAGCCAAACCTGTTATTTCCTCCTTTGCACTGATGAGGAGCAAACACCCCAAAACACGTTTCTGGAAATGGAATTTATGGTTTGGCTTCTTATCCTAAGTCATGTGACAAGACGTTTTAAATAGTCAATATCGACCATTAGATTTGTTACCCCCCCAATAGGTAGCACTAGAATTCCTGGTCTCTTCCTGTCTGAAGGGGCTATTTGGACCATTAAACTGTGTGACAGGGGACTCCTCTGCCTGCCTATCTATTCCTCTAACTTAAAGAAGCACTCCAATCAAAGTTTTTATCCTATTAATATATTGCAGTCATCATATTATATGGCACTGTGCACTTACAATTGCTCATTTTGCCTTTCTACCCAGCTAATTCTTCTTTTTTCTTTGCTCTATGTAGAAACAGAAAGTCTCTTGTCCCTCTATTTATCATTCCTCTCCAACTCCTGACCCAGCTGCCCCGCTTCTCCCCCCCTGCCATTGACTTTTGCATTGACTCATGACTCATACAGGGAAAATTTACCTCCTGTTTCTACATAGCGCTTAGAAGGATTCAGCTTGTGTGTTTTTCATAGACCTGAAGGAAAACAGAAGAATTAACTGGGTAGAAAGGCAAAATGAGCAATTGTAAGTACACAGTGCTGTATAATATGATGACTGCAATATATTAAGGGGATGAAAACTTTGATGTGAGTGCTGCTTTAATGCAAAAAGGCCATAAATCTGCTGCGTCTTGTGTAACGTTCCTGTCTATACCACTGCTGGTTGGTGCACAGATGACAACCCTAGACACTACTGCAATTTCTGAGAAATAATGGCTGTCATTGGGAAATATGCCATTTCAGAAACAATGCGAAAATGCATGCTCTGTTCCTTCATAATAAAAGTTTGAAATAATGTTATATAGCACAGGAGCTCTCCTTTTGCTGCAAAGATGGATGCAAACTAATGAAAACCCTGTCTGCGATGGGAATTTTTGGGGCAGATATTTTCAAAACTATGTTAGCTAGAAGCTTGCGCTATTCTCCTGTATGTAGGACCATGATTACAGCCTGTTCTGCTGCAGACATACAGTGCAGACCAAAAGTTTGGACACACCTTCTCATTTAAAGATTTTTCTGACTACCTCTTGAAGCTCATCAAGAGAATGCCAAGAGTGTGCAAAGCAGTCATCAAAGCAAAAGGTGGCTACTTTGAAGAACCTAGAATATAAGACATATTTTCAGTTGTTTCACACTTTTTTGTTAACTATATAATTCCACATGTGTTAATCCATAGTTTTGATGCCTTCAGTGTGAATGTACAATTTTCATAGTCATGAAAATACAGAAAAATCTTTCAATGAGAAGGTGTGTCCGAACTTTTGGTCTGTACTGTAGGAAGGTGCCATCTCTCATAGGCTTTAGTAGTAAAAATATGATTTCTGAATCCATCGTAGTTAGACCCTTGCTCTCGTCCCACAAGACTGAGCTCATTTGGAATCTGCTGAATAGAGAAGTCAGACATTATCCACTATTGAACAAGAACCTTCAGACTAAAATTGGTCTGCACAAATAGGCATTGCTGTTATGGTAATTTCTGAACGCGGCTTGCCTTTGGAGTTTTGCTTTTATTGTTGCAGATTTCATTTGTCTTGATGGTAATGTTAATCAGTTTCCTTTTAGGCAAGCAAAAACATTTTCCTCTAAAATGCCAATCCAGGAATATTCCCGAGAAGCAAATCCGCAATTCCTTATCTAAAATAAGTTCTATACAATTTAACTGTCTAATGGTGAATTACACAGTGAAAAGTCTGCACTTTTCAATAGATATATTTTACTGCATGTTCAGTTGATAATTAAGATCCCATTCACACTTTGAAGTGCAATATTTTTTTTACTTAAGCAGGTTTTCATTGAAGGAAAACCCGCTGTGTTCACCGATTTACTGTAGCTGTCATCTGAGCTGCCACATTGCACTGCTCTACAGTAGGTGACTGAATTTAGGCTCACACAATTGGAGAAGGAATATCATTAAAGCACCACTCCAGAGTTTTTTATTGCACCCCTGGAGTGGTGCTTTAAATATAATTCCCCAGCCTCTGTCTTATACACACCTGCCCCCAACTTCTTCCTTTCCCATCGTCGCTCCAGTCTGTCTCCAGCGAAAAGTGACCTGCCTGCAGTTTTAGTGTTTCATGGAGCGGCGCGGAGGTCACTTTTCAATACATCTCTACGAGAGCCTTGATCTGGTCTCGTTCTGGCAATCATAGATTTGCATTGCGCTCTTGTGACATAACTTCTGACTACCGATCAGGAGTGGCGTCGGTAAAACGTGAAGCTGGCGGAAGGGGAGTATAAGAACAGGGGCAGGGGACTTACATTTAAAGCGCCACTTCAGCGCTCAAACAACCCCAAAAAAGGCTGTGTGCCCACGGTGCATTTTTTAAGCGTTTCTGCAGCGGCAAAAACGCTGCATAAACGCTTAAAAACCGCATGGTAGAAGGCCTGCCATGTCCCCCAAGGATAATCTGCATGTGCTGTGCACATGCTGCAGAAATTTCCGCTGCGGATTATCATTGCGGGAAAAAACGCAGCACTACCAATTATTTTGCGGAAGCGCTGCGTTTTCGCCGCTATTGACTTGCATTGAAACGCATGGATTACGCATCACTGCATATGTAGATGCGCATTCCACGCGTTCCAATGTGCGGATGGTACGCAGGTCTAGAGGAGAGGAGACTCTCCTCCGGACCCGGGTACCATAGAACCTGTGAAAAAAATAATAAAATAAAAATAAATATTATATTTACCTTCTGACGGCCCCCCGCTGCGCTCGTCCTCCCTTGCTGGCAGATTGCAGTGGACTGAAGGACCTGCGCTGACGTCATTTAGTCATGTGACGACAGGTCCTTCAGTGCAGTGTACCGCAATCTGCCGGCAGCCAGGACGGAGCGAAGCAAGACTGCGGGGGCCATCAGAAGGTAAGTATAGATTTATTTTTTTTATTTTTAACCATTCTTTAGGTCACACTATATAAATCCATGCCGGTTGCATGGATTTATATAGTGTGACCAAGCACTTTTCAATTGATGCTAAAATCGCTTGGAAAGCCCTTGACAGCCCGCATGCGGAAATGCATGTGAAGAACGCTTCACATCCGCATGTCCCTGGCAGGAAAAACGCATGTACAATCCGCATGTACAATCCACATGTACAATCCGCATGCGTTTTTTCTGCCAGGGAGATGCCGAAAAGCTCAGGAAAAAATCTGGAGCATTTCTGCATCGTGGGCACATAGCCAAACTCTAGATTGGTGCTTTAACTGACTGAGAACCCTGGTCAGTGAGCTGGTTTGGGTCGGTGAAAGATGAAAACTACGTCGTTCCCATATTTATGGAGTATTACATGGTCGCTGTAGAACAATTTCATTCCTCACAATTTTCTGAATCTTATCCAAGCTCTCAGTGAATGGAAACTTATCTTTTTTCATATTCAGAAAGTTTTTAATCACTCAAAACAGGCAGAGAAAATAATAAAAGACGCGTGTTAAACACAATTTAAGACTGGTGTTTCATATGCTGGTGTTGGTCCAGAGTAAATTGGACTGAGTTTATAAACTTATGAAGACGCATAGGTCCTTTTTAGTAGACTTGTAGCATCTTTGATGGTTTGTACACTAGAAAAGTAAACCTACATCTGCTGTAAGTAGGTTTAGATTTGTATTGTAACTCATGCTAATTCCAAGGGTAACTTGAACTTTAGGTGGTCCACCAAAACAAGAAAAGCAAAATTTAGGGTAAGTGCACGTTAAATATTTGGTTCAGAAATTTCTGCACCATTTTTGCATCTCTTGGCAGGAAAAACGCAGAGTAAAATACTTGCATTTTTGCAGCGTTTTTTATGCATTTTTGTTGCATATTTTTCCCCACTCATTAGTATGGGTGAAATCTGCAGCAAAAACTTTGAAAGAATTGACATTTTGCAGATTTAGATCTGCTCCAAATCTGCAAATCACAAATAAGCAACTGTGTATGAGACATCAGGATTCTCATTCACTTTGCTGGAATCAGGAAACCGGTCAGGTTTTGTGACAAAAATGCAACGTATGCATACAGTTTTGATTACCTCTCGGACTGGTGCCGCTCCTCATTTCCACGGGCTGTGTCCCCTGGTGATCGCATTAGGAGACCCTGCTCCCTCTGTTAAACCCCACTGCCTTCTTTGAGAAGTGGCAAGAGTAGCATTAAAAATAAAGTGCCCCAACATTGCCTTATTTTTTCATTTTTTTTCTTTATGAAAAATAGCACAAAAGTCACTTAAAAGGGTTGGCACCACCTATCAGCGGTTACCGGTGCCTTAAAGGGATATTCCCATCTCTAAGATTCTATCCCAATACGTAGTAGGTATAATAGTAATAATATTAGCAAATACCTTCAGTTAGAAATGTAGTTTAGTTTTTCTGATTCACAATGTCACTTACTCCATGTGAAGACATTGCAGGACCTTAGGTGACAGTTAGCTAGTTGTTAGTGGTTGTAACCATGGATACCTAAGGTCCTGCAATGCCTGCACATGAGGAAAGAGACTAAGCGAATCAGAAAAACTATACTATATTTCTACATTTTAAGGATAGGTCATCAATTAAAAAAAATATTGAAGTCAACTTCTTTAAGTCCTCACTTTATATTAGAATGTTGCAGACATTGTCAGCATATATTAATTACATGTTGTCGAAAATGTGAAACCCTTGTAAGCCCTAATACTTCCAATAGTGGCTATAGGGGGAATCATATATTTTTGAGTGCTGGTATAAGAAGAGCTTCAAGAAAGCTTCAGATATAGTTGACGAGTTATAGGAGCTCTGCCGACTCAATTGAAGCTGTTACCCTTTATATATTGCTATTTTAGTGCTTATGTGGACCTGGCCATATTGTTATACACTGCTCAAAAAATTAAAGGGAACACTCAAATAACACATCCTAGATCTGAATGAATGAAATATTCTCATTGAATACTTTGTTCTGTACAAAGTTGAATGTGCTGACAACAAAATCACTCAAAAATCATCAATGGAAATTAAATTTATTAACCAAAGGAGGCCTGGATTTGGAGTCACCCCCAAAATTAAAGTGGAAACACACACTACAGGCTGATCCAACTTTGATGTAATGTCCTTAAAACAAGTCAAAATGAGGCTCAGTATTGTGTGTGGCCTCCACGTGCCTGTATGACCTCCCTACAACGCCTGGGCATGCTCCTGATGAGGTTGCGGATGGTCTCCTGTGGAATCTCCTCCCAGACCTGGACTAAAGCATCCGCCAACTCCTGGACAGTCTGTGGTGCAAAGTGACGTTGGTGGATGGAGCGAGACATGATGTCCCCAGATGTGCTCAATCGGATTCAGGTCTGGGGAACGGGCTGGCCAGTCCATAGCTTCAATGCCTTCATCTTGCAGTAACTGCTGACACACTCCAGCCACATGAGGTCTGGCATTGTCCTGCATTAGGAGGAACCAAGGGTCCACGCACCAGCATATAGTCTCACAAGGGGTCTGACGATCTCATCTCGATACCTAATGGCAGTCAGGCTACCTCTGGTGAGCACATGGAGGGCTGTGCGGCCTTCCAAAGAAATGCCACCCCACACCATTACTGACCCACTGCCAAACCGGTCATGCTGAAGGATGTTGCAGGCAGCAGATCACTCTCCACGGCGTCTCCAGACTCTATCACGTCTGTCACATGTGCTCAGTGTGAACCTGCTTTCATCTGTGAATAGCACAGGGTGCCAGTTGCGACTTTGCCAATCCTGGTGTTCTGTGGCAAATGGCAAGTGTCCTGCATGGTGTTGGGCTGTAAGCACAACCCCCATCTGTGGACGTCGGGCCCTCATACCACCCTCATGGAGTTGGTTTCTATCAGTTTGTGCAGACACATGCACATTTGTGGCCTGCTGGAGGTCATTTTGCAGGGCTCTGGCAGTGCCCCTCCTGTTTCTCCTTGCACAAAGGCAGAGGTAACGGTCCTGCTGCTGGGTTGTTGCCCTCCTACGGCCCCCTCCACGTCTCCTGGTGTACTGGCCTGTCTCCTGGTAGCTCCTCCAGCCTCTGGACACTACGCTGACAGAAACAGCAAACCTTCTTGCCACAGCTCATATTGATGTGCCATCTTGGATGAGCTGCACTACCTGAGCAACTTCTGTGGGTTGTAGAGTCTGTCTTATGCTGCCACGAGTGTGAAAGCACAACCAACATTCAAATGTGACCAAAACATCAGCCAGAAAGCATTGGTGCTGAGATGTGGTCCGTGGTCCCCACCTGCAGAACCACTCCTTTATTGAAGGTGTCTTGATAATTGCCAATAATTTCCATCTATTGTCTATTCCGTTTGCACAACAGCATGTGAAATTGATTGTCAATCAATGTTTCTTCCTAAGTGGACAGTTTGATTTCACAGAAGTTTGATTTACTTGGAGTTATATTCTGCTGTTTAAGTGTTCCCTTTATTTTTTTGAGCAGTGTATTTGTTAATACTGTTTTGCCTTATAGAGACCTACAATAGGACCCATTTTGTTTCTGATATTTCTCAGTAATCCTTGTGTACCAGCGATCTTTCTTTTCTTTCCTTTCTTGGTTTTCAGACTACTTGCTGCAGATTGCACAGTTTTGGGTATCTGGTGTTTTATAGTATAAGGTTGAGTATATTATCAGGTCTATTCTTGGTATCACTGTGTTAGATGATGTAATTAAGTCCTATACGCTGGTAGATCAGTGAGCACGAGGACTGGTCCAGCTGACGTGTGATGGATGGCTGCATGCATAAGAAAGCCGCTTCTGCTACTAAAACACAATCATCCTGCTTAATTTTATCAATACCTCTCATTCCCCTTGTGACCTTTTCTCCTCATTTAATTATTTCTCAAAGGACTAATTGCCATGAAATAGTTTAAGTCAATCATTTTGTGCAGATGTTAGTAGTTGTACCAAAGATCTGTGAAAGGCATTAGATGTCACTATAGTCTTATCAGTATGATCAAAGCGTTTCATTGTATTAGGAAGAGAGTAAAATCCACAAGAATTTATATATAGGTTCTCAGGTTTATGCATCACAATTTTACCCAAGTATAAACGTGATAAAACTTGCTTGTAAAAACAAACAACTTTGCAAATTACTTAAAAATCCTCGCCATTCTTAACAACGGAGTGATTTTTTCATTCGAGTTACGGCTTATTGCCTAGGCTGCCAACCACCACTGCAGTAAATTAGTGTCTTTCCAATAGAGCTTATAAGGACTACTCTGAAGCTTGCCAGGATTCTGGCCAGGTTCAGTACCACTGCGCTCCTCTGTCACTGCCGAGAAAAAGATGCACCACATAGCGGCAATAGAGCGCGTACAATTTGGGTGAGCATTCTGACAGTGTCACGGGTCTGAACTGCTGCGCAGAAGCACATGTGCTCCCTTCCCTCACACAGTGTCATGGGTGTGTCAGGTGTAACAGACAGTCGCTCTGGATCTGTTTGTAGAATGTCGCTGCGCCTGGCATTGCAGACGCCTTCTTAACCTTTCTGCCTTTAGGACCCAGCAGCTACCTCCCTTCTGTTGTTAATTGACACACCCTTGCATGGGAGTTAAAAACTGTCAGTTTGCTGCAGGAGATCGCCGGTGATATTCACATGTTCCCTTGTGAAGGCTTGGAGCTTTTAGAAGTCTGCTTTCTTCCTCTCTGGTGCGTTTGGAGAACGTTTGGTGTTATCTCTCTGGAGTATGCTCGAGCGAAGTTTATCCCCTTTTGTTTGTCTCCCTTGTTGTCTTTAGTTTATAGTGAGGACTGACAAGTGC